>NW_027507787.1:142727076-143327076 GCF_037356315.1 Lithobates pipiens | reverse complement strand
TGAAGACGGAAGACCCCCGGAGCTGTGCAATAAACTATTTTATCTTGTGTGTTGTGTTTTTTTTGGACTTTATTTTACAGGTGAATGGGTAGGGGTACATTGTACCCCATACTCATTCACATAGGGTGGGGGGGCCGGTATCTGGGTGCCCCCTTATTAAAGGGGGCTCCCGGATTCCGATAAGTCCCCTGCCCACAGACCCCGATAACCAACGGCCAGGGTTGTCGGGAAGAGGCCCTTGTCCTCATCAACATGGGGACAAGGTGCTTTGGGGTGGAGGGGGCCGCGCGGCCCCCCCTTCCCCAAGGCACCCCCCATGTTGAGGGCACGCGGCCTGGTACGGCTCAGGAGGGGGGCGCTCGCTCGCCCCCCCCTTTCCTGACCGGCTGGGTAGCGTGCTCGGACAAGGGTCTGAAGTGGACCTGGGGGGACCCCCACGCCAATTTTTTTTCGCCGTTGGGGTTCCCCTTTAAGTCCATACCAGGTGGCGGGGCCTGCGACGTCTCCTTCGCGGGCCCCGCCTACCTGGAGATGCGCTCGAAATGAGCGGACTTTCCTCCGCGGGTGTGGGCGAGCCCGTTCATTTCCAAAGTAGGGCGGATAGTACGGCGGACTTAGTACGCCGTATTAGTCCGCTGAAAAAGTGCCGTGTGTGGGCAAGTAGCCCGTTCGGAAAGTCCGACGGACAGTCTGGTGGGAAGTCCACCATTTTAAGTCCGTCGGATAGTCCGCTACGTGTGTACGCGGCATTAGTGAGCTCAAGGTACAGGGATATGGAAAACTGTAGTCTCTCACACACACTCACATTCTCAGATTGAACTGGATGGACCGGTGTCTTAATTCAACCTTACCAACTATGTATGTAACCTTGTGGATTAAACATTTTAACTACGGCAACCAGTCAAAATGTAGAAACTACAAAACAGTGAAGAGCGGGATCTGAGTCTCCCAATGAACAATTGAATTAAAGGACTTTATGGTGAGTATCCATTTTTTTATCTCAGCATTGCTGGGGGACACAGCGCCTCATTTCTAGGATGTGCAAAAGCAGCCTGTAAACATATAAAGACAAAAAAATTGACACTAACAGATAACCATCAAGTGTTGTGACATGAGAGAATCACACCACTCCATGTATAACTTTTTACTCAAGACCGGCAGTAGCAAGTGGCAACAAATGGGCTTTTTCTCCTTAAGAAAATAAACCTCATAAGTTTGACTCAAACATTGGGTGTTCACCTGTGCGCAGAACGGCAAACATTATGCTGCGTTTGCAGGAATTTCGAGTACCTCGGTACGTCCCATAATGCACTGTGAGATCGCAGTGCATTGCTGTATGATTGGCCAAAGCATGCACCTGACCTGCATGCTTTGGCCAGTTATTGCTCTCTCAGCAGAGCGTGGTGTGATTGGCAGGGTTCCTTTGGCCAATCATGGCTCATGTGGGACTAAGTCCACACCCCACACTATAAAAGGCTGCTTACAGAGCAGCCGTGTGTAGATTTGTTGGCGTGGACAGAGAGCTTGATTTAGATTAAACAGGCAGGGTATTCAGTTAGTGGCAGTGTATTTGATATATAGACAGTCAAGTCTAGTATGTATATACAGTTGTGCTCATAAGTTTGCATACCCTGGCAGAATTTATGATTTCTTGGCCATTTTTCAGAGAATATGAATGATAACACAAAATCATTTCTTTCACTCACGGTTAGTGTTTGGCTAAAGCCATTTATCATCAATCAACTGTGTTTACTCTTTTTAAATCATAATAGCTACAGAAACTACCCAAGTTACCCTGATCAAAAGTTTACATACCCTGGTGATTTTGACCTGATAAAATGCACAGAAGTTGACACAAAGGCTACTTTGACAATGAGGCGCTTTACAGGCGCTACAGCGCTAAAAATAGCACCTGCATAGTGCCTGTAAAAAACCTCTCCTGTGTGTCCAGTGAGAAAACCTGAGGGCTTTCACACTGGAGCAGTGCGCTTGAAGGATGGTACAAAAAGTCCTGCAAGTCGCATCTTTGGAGCGCTGTAGGAGCAGTGTATTCAGCGTTCCTAAAGTGTCCCCTTCCTATTAAAAATGATGGGGCAGTGCCATTAAACCACTGGCATAGAGACGATAACCCTTTTTCTGCCGCTAGCAGGGGTTAAAACCTCCCTGCTAGCAGCCAAATATTTACCACCGATGCCCACAACTAACTGCCTACTATTAAAGGTAACTATCCTCACCTGTGATCTGTGTGCTTATAATTAGTGTATATAAAAGGTCAATGAATTTCTGGACTCCTGACAGATCCTTGCATCTTTCATCCAGTGCTGCACCAAAGTTTCTGGATTCTGAGTGATGGGAAAAGCAAAGGAATTGTCAAAAGGATCTGTGGGAAAAGCTAGTTGAACTGTATAAAACAGGAAAGAGATATAAAAAGATATCCAAGGAATTGAGAATGCCAACCAGCAGTGTTCAAACTCTAATCAAGAAGTGGAAAATCAGGGGTTCTATTGAAACTAGGGTTGCATCGATTCCGATACTGGTATCGGTGCCAATACTAAGCATTTTTACGAGTATCAGTACTCGTGGAAATGCGCCGATATCTGAAACCGACACCTTCAGGTTCGGCTCTTTCATCTGTCAGTGCGATTCCCCCGCTGACAGGTGAAATTTATACAAAAGGATGCAGGCAGTCATTAGTTGTTAAGGAGCGGGGTCACCGTGTCCTTAACAAGCAATGATGTTTCATCTGTCAGTGGGGATTTCCCTTGCCCGCAGTGGACCCGTCCCGGCTCCCGCCCCGACTCCAGCCCTCCTCCTTAGCTCAGTTTTTGTGTCCTCTGGCAATGTGCTTCTCCTTCTCTGCGGGGTGACAGATTTGCCTGCCTGGTGAATAGTGTGTCCTGCACTGAGCCAGGCTTTGCTGCTGCAGAACTTCTTGGAGGGGGAGGGCAGGACTGCTGGGTGCTGTAGTGCAGTGATTGGCAGTGTGTTGGTTCCCAAATACCCTCCTCTCCACCCTAAACCTAAACAATAACCCCCTCTCCACCCTAAACAATAACCCCCTCCCCACCCTAAACAATAATCCCCCTCCCCACCTCTCTACCCTAAATAACCCCCCCTCCCCACCCCATACAATAACAACGCCCCTCCCTTCCCCTAAACAATAACACCCCTCCCCACCATAAACAATAACCCCCTCTCCACCATAAACAATAACCCCCTCTCCACCATAAACAATAACCCACCTCCCCATCTCTGTACCCTGAACAATAAACAACCCTCCCCACCTCTCAACCCTAAACAATAACCCCCTCCCCACCTCTCCACCAAAAAAAGTTAAAGTTATAAAAATGTAAATAAAAAGTAAAAAAAAAATAGGTATCGGTAATTGGTATTGGCGAGTACTTGAGGAAAAGTATCAGCACTCATAATCGGTCTTAAAAAACTGGTATCGGTGCAACCCTAGTTGAAACAAAACCATGGTCAGGTAAACCAACAAAAATTTCAGCCACAACTACCAGGAAAATTGTTTGGAATGCAAAGAAAAACCCAGAAATAACTTCAGGTGAAATACAGGACTGTCTGAAAACATGCGGTGTGGCTGTTTCAAGATGCACAATAAGGAGGCACTTGAAGAAAGTTAGGCTGTATGGTCGTATCACCGGAAGAAAGTCATTACTACACAAATGCCACAAAGTATCACGCTTACAATACGCCAAACAGCACTGAAACAAGCCTCAAACCTTCTGCCTCAAAGTCATTTGGAGTGCTGAGACCAAAATTCAGCTTTTTGGCCACAATCATAAATGCTACATTTGGAGAGGTGAGAACAAGGCCTGTGATGAAAGGTACAGAGCTGGATCACTGATGTTTTGGGGATGTGCGAGCTACAAAGGCACAGGAAATTTGGTCAAAATTGTTGGCAAGATGAATGCAGTATGTTATCAAAAAATACTGGAGTAACACGTGCATTCATCAGCCAGGAAGCTGCGCATGGGACGTACTTGGACATTCCAACATGACAATAATCCAAAACACAAGGCCAAGTTCACCTGTCATTAGCTACAGAAGAATAAAGGGAAGGTTCTGGAGTGGTCATCTCGGTCTCCTGACCTCAATATCATTGAGCCACTTTGGGGAGATCTCCAACATGTATTTCTTGCAAGACAGGCCAAGAATTTACAGGAACTGGAGGCTTTTTGCCAAGAGGAATGGGCAGCTTTACCATCTGAGAAGAGAAAGAGCCTCATCCATAAATACCACAAAAGATTTCAAGCTGTCATTGATGTTAAAGAGGGCAATACACGGTATTAAGAACTGGGGTATATAAACTTTTGATCAGGGTCATTTGGGTAGTTTCTGTAGCCAATATGATTTAAAAAGAGTAAACAGAGTTGAATGATAATAAATGGCTTCAGCCAAACACTAACCGTGAGTGAAAGAAAAATGTTTGTGTTATCATTCATATTCTCTGAAAAATGGCCAAGAAATCATGAATTCTGCTAGGATATGTAAACTTATGGGCACAACTATATATGCTCTGCATTTAGCATAGACTATATATTCAGTCGATATTCAGTCAGTATTAATATATATACATATATCCCTGTCCCCTCACAATTACTGCGACCACCTTCCCATTCTATCCTCAACTGCCTAACCCACATCTTCAACCTCTCCCTCTCCTCTGGCACCTTTCCTTCCCTGCTCAAACATGCACATAATCAAAAAACCCTCACTAGACCCCCACCTCTTTGAATAACTTAAGACCCATCTCCCTGCTCCGTTTGCCTCCAAGTTCATCGAATGCCTTTTCCATGACCAAATGAGTCGATACCTCATGGACAACAACCTTCTCAACCCCCTACAGTCTGGGTTCCGTCCTTGGGCCCCTCCTAGTCTCGCTCTATACCTCTTCCCTGGGCCAGCTGATAACCTTCCATGGTTTGGTTTCCAATGCCACCTCTATGCCGACGACACCCAGATCTATCTTTCCACTCCTCAACTCACCCCCTCGATCTCCTCACAGATCTCAAACTTACTGAATGATATATCAGTATGGATGTCACTCCACTTCCTCAAACTCAATCTTTCTAAAACTGAGCTTGTTATATTTCATCTTTCACGATCCCCCCCTGTGACTTCAGCTTTAATATCAACAACACAACCATTGTTCCCTCCATACATGCCAGGGTCCTGGGTGTAATCCTTGACTCTGACTTCTCCTTCAGCCCCCATCACTGGCTAAATCCTGCCGCCTTCACCTCCGCAATATCTCCAGAATTCGACCCTTCCTGACTAATGACACCACAAAGCAACTCATTCACTCCTTGATTATTTCCAGCCTTGACTACTGCAACTCTCTCCTTAAAGGTCTACCCTTAAGTAGGCTACCCCCCTTCAGTCTATTATGAATGCTATAAAACAAAATGCCTAATTAAAAATCAGACACTAACAGTGCTAAATAAAATTAAATATCACTAATATTTTCTCACATTAAACATAGGCGTCCTTCTCTCCTATATCAAACTGAAAAAAATTATGTTTAAAATGAATAAATAATATTAATATGAATAAAACAATTAATACATATATCCACAGCTACATCATATCTACTAGATGGCAATACATGCATGTATATCTCCATCTATAGTCAGCCGTGTTGTAAATGTAACAGTTAATTTCTTGATCAAGTATCACTGTCCTTATTAGCGAATGGAAGATAGATAAAGGTAGTCAGCAGTATCCAGTCCACCAATAAGTGTAAAGGCAACAATCCTGATTTCCTACACCTTCACTGTTTCCACCTAAGCACGCCCCTATGGATGGCTGCTTACCAAAGGTAATATACACTCAGGCTTTTATAAGGATACCGCTGCACTGCTCTGCTCGCTCAGACCTCTCACTTCTCCAAATTAGGTCAGGTTCGCATCAGTGGGCAATGGCATGTGAGGATACACATAAAAGGCTAGCATAGTGTTATACCCTTTATTGGAAAAAAACTTCCCCCCGCATACAAATTGCACTTACACAATAACTATTAAAATTAGCATATCAGCGTGTCAACTTTCCACCACACAGCATCTCTCTCACCACCAATCAGCCTGATCGCCGTGATGAGTCCCGGGATGATGCTGACCGTGTGTGATTGCAACGTCGCGTGGCCACCCACTGATGCGTTTCTTAATTCCATCTTCAGAAGACTCATCACGGCGATCAGGCTGAGGAAACGCCAATCATCTAATCTAATATCTACAGTATCTAATACAGTGTAGTGTGGTGTTTCAAAACAAAAAATACATCATGTCCGGATGGCCACCAAGGAGAGGCAGGTGCTCACAGGCCACTAAAAGAGGGCAAGCAGCCTCTGTCAACAGTGGTGGTCGTGGACATGGTGCATCCTCTGCAGGTGGCTGTGGCCACACTTGTCCTTTTTTTCTGCTGCTGGCCGTGTTATTGAGCCACAACATGCAGAAGAGTTGGTGTAGTGGATAATAAAGCCATCCTCAACCTCCCCATCCTCTGTCAACCAGGCTCAGAGTAGTTTGCCTTCCAACGCAGCTGCCAAAGTGGCCTATTCCACCGGCTCCTTGTCCACAGTCACTCCTTCCGTAGCCCCACCATCATGCACGGAGGAGTCCCCAGAATTATTCAACCACAGTGTCGGGTACATGCAACTGCAGGTTTCCGTTACAGGGGGGGAGGGTCACCCACACGTCATTGGGGAAGCCAGGCTTTCCCACTTGTGTCAGAAGGGGGTGGGGTCAGGTGATGGGTGGCCCCACCCTCCTCATATAAGAAATGTCAGGCTTCCCGGGATCCCCGCAGTGTCTCCGCCAGTGGAGACAGAGGATGGAGGGACTGAGCTGCGCTGGAGGGAGAGATCACCCGTCGCTGGATCAGAGCAGCCATCGTTGGCTCCCGGAGAGATGATCATCCGTCACTGGATAGCAAGAGTGGATTACCACTGCTGGAATCTTTTTTCAATTTTTTTTTTATTTTTAATAAAGGACTTTTTCAAAAGTGTGTTTGTCTTTTTTAACATTCTTTTACACTTTCTTTGTGAAATGGTAGGGGTACAATGTACCCCTTACCATTTCAAACGGGGGGGGGGCGGGATCTGGGGGTCCCCTTGTTAAAGGGGGCTTCCAGATTCTGATAAACCCCCCGCCTGCAGACCCCCTCAACCACCGGCTAGGGTTGTGTTGATGAGGCCCTTGTCCTCGTCAACATGGGGACAATGTGATTTGAGGGGTCACAGACCCCCAAAGAATCCTCCCAATGTTGAGGCCATGTGGCCTGGTACGGTTCAGGGGGGCGCTCTCTCGTCCCCCCCTCTTTTCCTGCGGCCTGCCAGGTTCCGTGCTTGGATAAAGGGTCTGGTATGGATTTTTAGGGGGAACTCCATTGTAAAAAAAAATTTGCCGTGGAGTTCCCCTTAAAAACCATACAAGACCTGAAGGGCCTGGTAATTGAATCTGGGGGAACCCCACGCTTTTTTTTTTTTTTTTTATCAATGACTTTCAATGACTTATCTGTATTACGGGGAGCCGACAATTCATTATAGCCGCAATTGATTTTAAATGACTTTTTTGCCTGCAGAAATGACACTTTGTGCAGGGACAGTTCTAAGCACGGGAACCATGCGCCCCTTTACAGGCATACTATACAGACCCCCAGGTGCGAAATTTAACCACTTGCTTACTGGGCACTTAAACCCCCATCCTGCCCAGACCAATTTTCAGCTTTCAGCGCTGATGCACTTTGAATGACAATTGCGCGGGCATACAACACTGTACCCAAATAAAATTTTTATCATTTATTTTCACAAATAGAGCTTTCTTTTGGTGGTATTTAATTACAGCTGGGAGTTTTATTTTTTGCTAAACAAACAAAAAAAGATGCAAAATAAAAAAAAATAAAAAATCATGTTTATAGTTTGTTATAAAATTTTGCAAACAGATCATTTTTCTCCTTCATTGAAATGCGCTGATGAGGCGGCACTGGAGGGCACTGATAGGCGGCACTGGTGGGCACTGATAGGCGGCACTGGTGGGCACTGATAGGCCCAGTTAAGGCGACACTAAAAGGCACAGATAAGGTGGCACCGATAGGCACAGATAAGACAGTACTGATGGGCACAGATAAGGCGGCACTGATGGGCAAAGATGGGCGCTGATGGGTGGCACGGATGGGTGGCACGGATGGGTGGCACTAAGGGGCACTGATGGGTACCACTGATAGATGGGACTGATGGGCACTGATAGGTGGCTCTGATAGGTGGCACTGCTCGGCACTGATGGGCACTGGTAGATGACACTGATGGGCACGGATATGTGGCACTGAGGTGCAGCAAAGTTTTTGAGGCAGATTGTGGGCACTGATAGGTGGCACTGTGGGCACTGATGTATGGAACTGTGGGCACTGATGTATGGCACTGCTGTGTGGCACTGCTGTGTGGCACTTTATTAATCATCTGGGGGTTACTGGCAGGAGGCAGGTGGGCACTTATACGCTGGCCATGATCGGGACTGATGTCCCGATCACGGCCGCCGGTGAACGACTTTTTTTTTCTCTCCTCGCGCTGTCAGCGCCAGGAGGAAAAATAACCGATTACCGGCTCCGTTGTATCACATGATCAGCTGGCATTGGCTGACAGCTGATCACGTGGTAAGGGGTCGGGATTGACCCCTTGCTCGGATCCGTGATCAGGCGACTCTCATAGACTCGCCGATCACAGAGGGCACCGTGCGCGCCCCTCAGGGGGCGCGCAGGCCGCTCGTGCACGGGACGACATCAATAGACGTAGTCCCGGCAAAGCAGGTCCGCGCTGTAGCCGTCATTCGGCTATAGCGCGGATCTCAAGAGGTTAAAGGAATATTTCACTTTTATTATTTCACTTTAAGCATTATTAAAATCACTGCTCCCAAAAAAAGGCAGTTTTTAAAACATTTTTTTGCATTGATACATGTCCCCTGGGGCAGGACCCATGTCCCCAAACACTTTTTTAGGACAATAACTTGCATATTAGCCTTTAAAATGAGCACTTTAGATTTTGAACGTTCGAGTCCCATAGACTTTAATAGGGTTCTAAAGTTCACACAAAGTTTAGGTCTGTTCGCAGGTTCTGATGCGAACCGAACCAGGGGGTGTTCGGCTCTTCCTTATTTGTAACATGCCCACCAGGTGGAACTCAATGTTGGCAATGCTGCAGCGGCTACACACACAGCAGAGGGCCATCAATGAGTAACTGTGTGAGTACAGGGTCAGGGGAGCTTGGCTTCTTTTCGTCACACCTGAGAAGGTAAATTTTGTCTGATATGAAACATCCACTGTGGTTTGACTGCCAGAAGGAGAAGGGAAACCATGGTTTTTATAGCAAATAAAATGCTATTAGAACCACTGAAAACTTTTCTTTTTGAATATTTTTTCAGACACTGCGGTATTAGTTGAAAGGGGGGAAAGGCATAACAAAAATTGGAACAACTCCATGATTATGCCAGAGCATCCATTCCTAAGGCACCATCCTTTCTGTTCAGAAAACAAAAAAAAGAGCAGGAGTTGCATTCTGCTGATTGCAAAAAGATCTATCTGAGGAAATTCCCACTTCTCTGTAATCATGGAAAAAATTTCCAAATCCAAACTCCACTATGCCTCTTTCAACTGGTGCATGCTTAGAAAGTCGGCTTCTAGATTCAGAGTGCCTTTGAGGTTGACTGTTGATAAAGATGCCACATTGGACTCCCATAGGAGGATTTTCTCTACCAGCCCCTGAAAGCTTCTGCTCTTCATGCCTCCTTGAGTGTTTATATAGGCTACTGCTGTAGCATTGTCTGTGAAGACTTGAACGTGATGACACTGGAGAGTCAGAAAAAAATGATAAGGCTTGAGCAATAACCTTTAATTCTTTCCAATTCAAAAAATTCACTGCTTGAACCCTTGACAAGTGGCTTTGTACTATACTGCTTCCCAGGTGAGATCCCCAGCCCCGGGAGCTGGCACCTGTGATTAGAACCTTTTCCACTGTTAGACCCACTGAAAGATTGTTAGTTCCTGCACCACCAAAGCGATCTTTTTACATTGGTGGAGACTTTTACTGTGGCTTCTAGTGAAGGTATGCATCTTTCAGGTTGATCAATGCCATGTAACAATCTTGCACCAGAAGATTTCAGACTGAAAAATTATTCCATAACAAACTTCTTGTAGTAAACTTTTGTTTAACTATAAATTGAGAATAAGGTGGAATTTCATCAATATCTAGAAAAACATAGGGGTAGAAACCCAGATGTTCCTCTTCTGTTGGCACCAGTATTACCACTCTCTGGTGCATCAGTTCCTGGATCAAGGACTTAATACTTCTAAGATAATATCTTGCCAGAGGGGCAATTGTATTGTAATGAGGGAGGTATGGTCCAGAGTGGTGAACATACCCTATCAAAATCTCTTCTGTAATGCAACAAGGAAGCAAAGGCTTCTGGGCGATTACTTTCAGGAAGTGAATGCTGAGAGAATCTACAGGAAATAATGGAATCTGAAAATCATTTGAAAAATTCTAATAAACTGACATGATTGTATACCTCCTGTGGATAGGGTAAGTGAGAGAAAGGCACATTGGGGTGGCTAGGCCAGAAATGGTATTGTAAAATGCTTTCATTTATTATGAAAAGTGAAATTCTGCCCGAAAAGATGAACGGATCCTTTAAGCCAGTACTCTACTCTACTTCTTGCCATACAGGTGAAAGCCATGGAAGGTTTCATATTTACTATGATGGACTGGCAGGATCTCTTAGGAAGCAAATCCATCCCTTTGTCCATTGCCTCATTTCGGTCACCCATGTCCCTGGAAGCAAAATCCATACATTTTGAGACTAGGGAGAAGATGGCATCCAGCTTAGGCCCCTTGTTCCACACTGCTGTCAAGTCTTCCTCAAACGGGAACCTTCTTTTATGGTATTTCAAGAAAATGTGTTTCCTTTCCATATCTTGCCATTCCTTTTTCACCATGCTTAAAATAAACGAATGAACTGGAAAAAATATGACCTTTAGGCTCATTAAGCCCTAATTATCATGCAAGAATTATCATGCTGTTCTTCAATACCTAGCTTAGCATGCATCACTTTCAGAAGGCTTTCCACTTCATCCATAGATAACTTGTATTTAGAAGCTAAATTATCCTCAGCCTCTTTTCCTTCTTCATTATCCGACTCCCCACCGAAGGGGAAGGAGCTTCTTGGACAGAAAGCAGCCCAGAGCCTGCACTGAGAGAGACTAAGGATTGCAGTATGAGAGACGATTCGGAAGCCCTGCCCATTCAGGAAGTGGTGTGAATGCTAACCAGACGTGGTTGAGGATTCTCCCCCGCTGCATCGGCTGGGAGCTGAAGCAAATCCCCACCAGCCACAGAAGATGTTGAATCCTGCTGCACAAAAGAAAAGATGATGACACCTCTTCCAGGAAATCCCTGAAATATTTTAGCCTCCCCACCATTCCTCAGTGTTCCTGCTCAGCTGGAGGAAACATGAAAACTGAGGACCTGTGGGGAAAAGCCTCTATTTAAAGTCAGGAGTGGGAGTGTTTCCTGTGATTGGAGGGAGGAGCTACAATCTCTCAGATGCTGTTCTGAAAGATGTTTTGGGAAAAATAATATAATCTTTAGAAGAAAGAAAGGTCCAGGTCATAAAACAAAACAATAGAAAAAGTTTCTCAGCACACTTGGGAGCTAGTCAGCAAAAAAGCAACGTATAAATCATTCCAACTAATTTAGACTTTGTTTTCATGCTGACTATCTAGGATCCTTACTTTACTGTATTTTCCTGTGAACTGCCCCATCCAAGTGCACTTTACTTATGAAATGTATACATTTATCTGAGCATTTGTCATTTTTATTTTGCTAGGTCATAAATCAACCTTGTCCATGTGAAGAAAAGAGAACTGCCAGTAAAGAGACTCAAGCTACAATATCCTCCGAGCTGAAGTAATGCCTATAAGAAGGAACAATTTATAAGGGCCTAAAGGAAGGACCCTGTAGAAGAGAGAGCAAATAACTGAGATAACATGGAGCCAAGGGAAGCCAAATAGGTGGGAAAATGCAGGTAATGCCTTGAACAAAAAAGTCTGAACCAAAAAGTGAGCATCTAAAGGCCATTGAAATAAAATAATGTATAGTAATATTAATATAATTAAAGTATTCAGTTTAGGACCCTACTCCCTTGTTCCTACCCAGTGGATCACAGTAGACTCCTCTTTATACAGGCTACTCTGGAGTAAAAATATTAATGAATATCTGAATCGAGGATGGCAGTTAGGTGTAAACGCACAGACAGTTCTTCCATGGAGAACAGGCTGTGTGTGTGTGTGTGTGTCTGCTCTGGACCAGCCATCCACCTGCTCAGCAGGGATCAATGGACAGATTCCCTGCTGAGCAGGCAAACTCCATGTGTAAGGGGACTAAGTAAAAACTGGACCTAGTGTCATAGACCCATTCCCCCAATGAACATTAGGAAAAAAAAAATTTTGGCTGGAGTTGGAACTTAAATGTATGAAAATGTGTAGTGTAAATGTTAGTAAAAAAAATTCTCTTTAACCACTTTCAGACTGGACCATTTTGCTGGCTTAAGACCAGACCACTTTTTGCGATTCCGCACTGCGTCACTTTAACTGACAAATGCGCGGTCATGCGACGTGGCTCCCAAACAAAATTGAAGTCCTTTTTTCCCACAAATAGAGCTTTCTTTTGGTGGTATTTGATCACCTCTGCGGTTTTTATTTTTTGCGCTATAAACAAAAATAGAGCGACAATTTTGAAAAAAAATAACTTTTTACTTTTTGTTATAATAAATATCCCCCAAAAATATATAAAAAAAAATTGTTTTCCCCTCAGTTTAGGCCGATACGTATTCTTCTACATATTTTTGTTAAAAAAAAAAAAAAATTGCAATAAGCGATTATTGTTTGCTTTTCGCAAAAGTTATAGCGTTTACAAAATAGGGGATAGTTTTATGGCATTTTTATTAATATTTTTTTTTTACTAGTAATGGTGGTGATCAGAGCTTTTTATTGTGACTGCGACATTGTGGCGGACATATCGGACATTTTTGACACATTTTTGGGACCATTGTCAATGAATGCTATACAAATGCATTGATTCCTGTGTAAATGACACTGGCAGTGTAGGGGTTAAGTGTTCTTAGGGGCGTGTTACTAACTGTGGGGGGCTGGGCTTTGTGTTAGTGAACACTGATCTCTGCTCCAATCACATGGAGCAGAGATCAGAGTCACTTGTTGCTAGGCAGAACGGGGAGATGCTGTTTACAACGGCATCTCCCCGTTCAGCCACCCCGTGAAATGATCACGGGTATGCCCGTGGCGATCGAGTCCACGGGACCCGTGACCGGACTCACAGGGGTCCCGACCTGCACGTGCGTCCGCCACGCACGTGATGGCAGTGCGGTATTTAAAAATGGACGTACCTGTACGCCAATATGCCTGATTGTGCCATTCTGCCGACGTACATCGGCGTGCGCCGGTCGGGAACTGGTTAAAGTTGATAGTTGACTTAATTTTCTGATGACATAATGAAATGATGAATAAAAGTTACATGCACTATGCAATTATGAGCAACAAAATTGTCAAACTGTCTTTGTAGTGAAGGTGTATATCCTACATGCATTTTTTTATGACTTTGTGTTATGTGGAATGTTGGGGTAAACATTATTGCCTTAGGTACAAAAAATAGATTAGTTGGTAAATTGTACTGTGTGACTGTAAACTACATAATGAAAAACTCTATTAAAATCAATCTTGCTTATAATAGGTTCCTCGTTTCCAAGACACAATGATATTCTAAAAGAAAATCAATAAATATATGACGCATTGCTGTGGGAAAATGTTTATGCTATGTATTTAGAAATGACATAGACATGTTCTAGTAAGGTGTGCTTGAAGTACAATCTACGGTCTGGTGAATACGTAAAGTGTTACTAAACCCAGGACCTGCATTCACTATATCTGGGCTCCCACAGTACACAGAACAGGGAAAAGCAATTATTTTAGTAAATATAAACTGGTAAATGCCCTTTTCTCATCAGCAGTTAGGTCAGTCTTGCCACTACAATCAATGTTTGGTTAAAGATTTTAGGAGGAGTTTTCATTCTCCCCCGATTGTGCTATGAGGCTGCAGGAACCCTGACCCTCTGTCTGGACAGTGCTGATTGGCCCTGTGCTGATCACATGCACCCTCCTAACAAAAAAAACTGACAATACACACCAAACTGAACATGTGAAGCTTGTCCCAGAGGCTCTGTTCTATCAGGAGATGGTTTGGGAACTGTGGAAGAAAGGGGGGGGGGGGGGGGAGTGGATCAGAGAAGACAGGATCAAACAGCCTTTTTACACAATGCAGAGGGTTAATCCCTTAGGTTTCACAATTAGTATAACAAGCGCGCTTTACTACATATACAGACCGATTTTACTGTTGTGGGTTTAGGAATATGTTTTTCTGATTCATATTACTGATACTTTTCAGTCAGTGAAAACGGCTTTTCAGTTCCTTTTAGCTGCAAAAAAATAGATTAAGGCAACCTACCAACAAGCCTTGATCATTTCAGAGTTGTTACTGAACCCACTGGTGGTAGGCTATAATGATCCATTTAGTTATTATTTCTACTATAAAGTGTCTTGAAAAAGTATTCATACCCCATTAAATTTTCCCCATTTTGCCATGTTACAACCAAAGGTGTGAACGTATTTCATTGGATTTTGTGATAGACTAACACAAAGTGGCACATAACTGTGAATTAGAAGGAGAATAATAAATGGTTATCAAATTTTTTTACAAATAAATATGTAAAAAGTGTGGTGTGCATTTATGTTCAGCACCCCCGAGTCAATACTTTTTATAACCAGCTTTCACTGCAAGTACATCTTCACATCTTTTTGGGGATGTCACTACCAGATATGCATTTCTAGAGTGAAATTTTTGCCCATTCTTCCTTGCAAAATAGCTCAAGCTCTGTCAGATTGGATGGAGAGCATCTGTGAACAGCAATTTTCAAGTCTTGCCACAGATTTTCAATTGGATTTAGGTCTGAACTTTGACTGGGCCATTCTAACACATGAATATGCTTTGATCTAAACTGTTGTAGCGCTGGCTGTATGTTTAGGGCCATTATCCTGCTGGAAGATGAACTCCTACCCCAGTATCAAGTCTTTTGCAGAATCTAACTGGTTTTCTTCTGAGATTGCCCTATATTTGACTCTATCTTCCCATCAATTCTGACCAGCTTCCTTGTCCCTGCTGAAGAAAAGCATCCCTAAAACATGATGCTGCCACCACCATGTTTTACCATGGGGATGGTGTGTTCAGGGGGATGTATAATGTTAGTTTTCCGCCACATATAGCGTTTTGCTTTAAGGCCATTTTGGTCTCATCTGACCAGAGCACCTTCTTCCACATGTTTGCTGTGTCCCCCACATGGCTTCTCATAAACTGCAAAAGGGACTTATCATGGCTTTCTTTCAACAATGGCTTTCTTCTTGCCACTCTTCCATAAAGGCCAGATTTGTGGAGTGCAAGACTAATAGTTGTCCTGTGGACAGATTTTCCCACCTGAGCTGTGGATCTCTGCAGCTCCTCCAGAGTAACCATGGGCCTCTTGGCTGTTTCTCTGATGAATGTTCTCCTTGCCTTTCAGTTTAGGTGGACGGCCATGTCTTGGTAGGTTTGCAGTTGTGCAATACTCTTTCGATTTTCTGATGATGGATTGAACAGTGCTCCATGAAATGTTCAAAGCTTGGTATATTTTTTTTTAGAACCCTACCCTGATTTAACCTTCTCCACAACTTTATCCCTAACCTGTCTGGTGCATTCCCTGGTCTTCATGATGCTGCTTGTTCACAAAGGTGCTCTAAAAAAAAACCCTGAGGGTCTCACGCAACAGCTGTATTGTTACTGAAATTAAATTACACACAGGTGGACTCTATTTACTAGCTAGGTGACTTCTGAAGGCTATTGGTTCCACTAGATTTTAGTTAGGGGTATCAGAGTAAAGGGGGCTGAATACAAATGCATGCCACACTTTTCAGATATTTGTAAAAAAGTGTTGAAAACCATTTATCATTGACCTTCCACTTCACAATTATGTGCCATTTTGTGTTGGTCTATCACATAAAATACCAATAAAATCTATTTAAGTTTTTTAGTTGTAACATGACAAAATGTGGATATTGATATTGGCTGTGGTATGGCCAGCTTTCGAGTATTGTGTAGATCCTGCCATGAGGGTCTTGTTAACTTCCTAACTTGATTGGACCCTGGGCAAACATTTTTTGGGCCCCCCTCTAGCACACATTATGGCTCACTGATTATCTGATAGCAGTTACAGCACATGACTTCTGCTTGTTGATTGGTTGCTAGAGATTACTGTACATCAATACTGCTTACTGATTGTTTGCTAGAGGTCACTGGACACCCTTACCACTCACAAATTGGTTGCTAGAGGTTACTGTACATTATTGTGATGCCTTAAGAAACACTCTTGATGAAGTCACATGTATTGATAGAAAGGAACTGCTTAGAGAGAAACCCTCACAGGAGGGCACTATGTCTACCTCAGTGGTTCCCTTCATTACCACGTTTTCAGTGCAACACATGAGTGTAAAATGATGAGAAAACATTGTTATATCCTAAGGAATGACTATATACTAAATTCCGTTAACTATAGGGGGCTCCATCTCTTAGAAATACAGTGGCCTCTAACATCTTTAACCCTTTATCGATAATAAAGGGCTCTTTTTCAGAATCTCACAGGTTTTTATCAATGTAGAAGATGCCGAGTGTGCTCTTTAAGTGGATGCGCACATAGAAGAACTCAACGTTACACTTCAACAAGCACCTCTACTGAATTTAAGATAAAACCATTTATTACATGTTCGACAGAGGGGTTGTGTATTTGCTTCAATGCCCATGTGGGCTTTAGTATGTGGGCAGGACAATGATGGGGCCCAGGGCAGCTGCCCTTTTTTGCCCTGCCTTAAAGCCAGTCTTGGTTATAGGGTGACATTGCCCTCTGCCCACCAATTGCTATCATGCTGTCACTTGCACTTCTGTTAGAAACTATAAGCATACATGCTTATTTTCACCATGATGTCATACAATGATTGCTAAAATTAAAGGGGTTGTAAAGGTTCATTTTTTATTTTCTACATAGGTTCCTTTAAGCTAGTGCATTGTTGGTTCACTTACCTTTTCCTTCAATTTCCCTTCTAAATGTTTTTTTTCTCTATGTCTGAATATCTCACTTCCTGTTTCTCCTCATTAAACTTCACACCATCATCTGAGCGGTGGTTAGTCAGCCAGAACAGCTTACTGAACATCTTACTGAGGAACAGGAAGTGAAAAATTCAGACAAAGAAAACAAAGAAAAAAAAACATTTAGAAGGGAAATCGAAGGAAAACATAAGTGAACCAACAATGCACTAGCTTAAAGGAACCTATTTAGAAAATAAAAAACGAACCTTTACAACCCCTTTAATGCAGATAAGAAGAGACTGCAGGAGATGAGCAGCGCTGACATAAAATAAAGGATGAAAAAAAAAGACATATTTTCTAAATGTAAAATAATATCAAATCTCTGATACACAGGTCTTTCATACGTTAAAGGGTAAGTCCACTATCTTGGAAAAAATATAGAAAAAAAATAAATAAATATAGCAAAACAATTTCTACATAAGCTATATTGTAATTTAATATTATTAAAAAAGTATAAATGGGAGGCAATCATTTTACAAATTTGTGTGCCACATACAAGATTATAGACCGAAATTCGAACACCCCTAGTGGTGGACTTTTTAGGCACGTACAATAGATATCAAAAAAAAAAATTAAGATACAAAAAAGTTTTTCTATTGAAAAAATTAAGAAAAGTACATAAAACCCTAAATGCATAAATACACTGATAATCTGGTTAGATTATCAGTGTATTTATGCATTTCGTGTTTTATGTACTTTTCTTAATCTTTTCAATAAAAAAACTTTTTTGCATCTTACATTTTTTTTTAGGTATCTATTGTACGTGCCTAAAAAGTCCATCACTAAGGGTGTATAAATTTCGGTCTTTAATATTATTAAAAAATACTATATTGTCAAAAGTATTAGGACACCTGCCTTTACATGCACATGAACTTAATTGGCATCCCAGTCTTAGTCCATAGGGTTCAATATTGAGTTGGCCCACCCTTTGCAGCTATAAAAGCTTCAATTCTTCTGGGAAGGCTGTCCACAAGGTTTAGGAGTGTGTCTATGGGAATGTATGACCATTCTTTGAGAAGCACATTTGTGAGGTCGGGCACTGTTAGATGAGAAGGCCTACAGTCTCCGCTCTAATTCATCCCAAAGATGTTCTATCACGTTGAGGTCAGGACCTCCCAAATGCACTTCTGGAAGAATGGTCAAACATTATAGCGTACTTTTCCTTTTTAATCTGCTGGCTGCTGTACTTTTTCTGTAAAATGAATTACAGTATGGCAAGCTGGAGGTGTTCTGTACACTCTGGATGTACAGAACCTTCCCTGAAATGTCATTTCCTGCTTGTTTGATTATCTCACAAATTTTCTTAGAAAAAGTCAGATTCTGGCATCCCTTGCAATAGGAATTTAAATTTGGCAAGATACTTCTCAAGGGTTAAATACCTCTACAGAGCTTTTCTAATTAGACCAATGACTGAGCGTGCACCAGCTAAATATAATCAACCAGACCCTTCTATTCAGAATCAGTCTTCAAAGGACATGGTGGAGCAAACAGATACATTTTAGGGGCAACAAATGTAAGAATCTGCTGCAATGTTTAACATTCATGTACATTGATCATAGGGGATAGTTTTTGTTCCCCAACAAAAGCAGAGTTACTCTTTAAGCTTTACAAACACATCACAGTCCCTTTCTACAACCTCCTTTTGATTGGCAAAAGTTATGTTAAGTGAGGGCCTGTGTAAGGCTGGATTCACACTTATGCAGGTTGCAGTTTGCATAGTCCAGGTGCTATTTGCATTTTTCAATACATGTTTTTGATCCATTGAAGTCCATGGAACCAAAAAACATAAAAAAGGCCTTTTCCATAAAATGCACAGATGTGAACTACATCCATAGGAAACCATGTCAAATGGACTGTAGTGTGTTTCTGAAAAACTGAAAATGCACTAAAAAATGCATAGGTGTGAATCAGGCCTAAGTAGTTAATTCAGTCTGTTTCCAATCTGGGAGGCACTACGCAGCTGTTACCTGATCAAAATAAAATTGCACAATTATATTGTAAATAATATAGCCAGCTTATCCCCCATTCACATTTAGCATGAATGTAGCCAGACAATTTAGATCGCTGCTGGGTTGAAGGAAAAAACTATTAGTGTGTACCAGGCTTAAAGCATTACTAAATCCACAACAGTAAAATCTGTCTGTATGTGCAGTGAAACATGCTTGTTATATTCACTGTGGAACTTAAAGGGTTAATCTTCCACAATGTGTAAAAAAAACAGTTTGATCCTGCATGCACAGATCCTCCCCTCCTTCCACTGTCCCCGATAATTTCCTAATAACGCAAAGTCTATGGCAGGGGTCTCAAACTGATGGCCTTCCAGCTGTTGCATAACTACAAGCCCCAAGAGGCATTGCAGAGGCATGCTGGGGCTTGTAGCTTTGCAAAAGCTGGAGGGCCACCAGTTTGAGACCCCTGGTCTATGGAGTCAGGCTGCACCTGCTTGGTTTGGATGTATTGCTAGAGAGGTTTTTTTTTCTTGGGAGGGTGCATGTGATCAGCACAGGGCTAATCAGCACTGTCCAGACACAGGGTCAGGGGTCTTGCAGTCTAATAGGACAGTCAGAAAACTCCTCCCACAAGCTTTACCCAGTGTTTGGCTGGACACTGACAGAAGTCACATGACTGCTCTAACGGCTGATGAGCAGTTTATATATACTAAAATAATTGCATTTCCATGTTCTGTGTACTGTAGGAGACCAGATATAGTGAATGCAGGCTCCTGGGTTTAGTAACACTTTAAGAGAAGATTTATTTTCATTTTGGAGATTATGTCTCACTTCCTGTTGCGTCTCCAGGAGAAAAAAGAAACCTCAAAAGGGTTTAAGCCATTTTATACTCTAATCACAACTAAAAAGAGAAACAATGATTTTGGGAAAAAGTTTGGATTGGATAGTAATCCTCTTGTTTAGGAAAGCTTTCCAAAAACATACTACATAGATTTCATAAATTGCACAAAAGGACCCTATAGATTGGTATAAAGGACTTTGACGGTACCACTTGATTAAAAAGGTATCAAAAATGTATTATATACTAATTAAAATCATTGAAACACATAAACAAGACATGACATAACACAATTCCATGTACAAGGTCATATTTTTACTACACAGCGTGAGACTGAATCATAATCCTATTGAGGTCAGGTGAAGGCTTGCTGTGACTTCCAACGCAGTTAAGTTTCACGGGTCACTACTCACTTCTACAGGTAACTAAATTACAGTCCTACAACAGCTGGGCGTAGGATAAATAATGTTTGATACAGGCAGTGACCCATGAAACGTGACTGTGTCGGAGGTTGCAGCAAGCCATTCATCACCTGACCTCAATAGGGTTGATGATTCAGTCTTACACTGTGTAGTAGAAATATAACCTTGTACATGGAATTATGTGTTATGTCATGTCTTGTTTATGTGTTTCAATGATTTTAATGCGTATATAATACATTTTTGATACCTTTTTAATAAAGTGGTACTGTCATAGTACTTTATACCAATCTATAGGGTCCTTTTGTGGAATATTTTTCCCTGGTGGTCCCTCCTCCCACTCTCTCGGTTTTTACATAGGTTTCATATATGTTTGCTTTCAACCTATAAATGAATAATTTGATAATTGTCATCTTAAGCTGAGTGAAGACTCTAACCTAGGTCCGCCAGATTGGACAAGGCCAAAAGACCCACACGCACCAGTGGATCATTTTCTGGAAAATTAGTTAGTATCCTGACCAGTGAATTGATGACATCCATCTCGACCAGTTGTTCTTGTAGCTCATCTGAAAAAAAAAAATAATATTTAGGATATATTTTACACCCAATGTAAAGATGAGAAATCAATTCAATGTGAATTCTGATGGGTTATGTATGCATACCCAGTTTGTTTTTTTCCAAGGTCTTCGTTATTCAGCTTTTTGTATACTGCACTAACTATATTTTGTGCTAGCTCCATTTGGATATCATAAGCTATCAAATAAATGTATAACAATGAAAAAAATTGAATTACATAAATCAGTTACTGTATAGTAATAGATTTTTCATCCTTATTCATGCTCTGTATCGTAGACCAAGACATACTATGCTTAAAAGACTTTCAAAATATCCCCTTTGTTCAAAATAACTTACTGTCATTTTATCTTTATATTTCACCCTGTTAAAATACAATAACTTTCTGCAAAACTGCATTTCACTGCTTTTATTTTTGGTATTGTTGTCTTTCCTTAGAGGAATAAATGGGCTGCTTTTGTTGACTTCCTTCTGAAAATACTAGGAGCCTGGATGTTATGCTGACCCGTTACCTTTAAAATTGTCCAGGGACGGGCTAAGTCATTGTGGTGACATTTTACTGTGAAATTATCCAAAGGTGATTCTCTATTTTGATTATTTGTGTACAGTTGCTTTAAGCTTTTTATATCTTATTTTTGTCTCTGTTTCGTGTCTGTAAAATAATGTGGCTGCCGAGGGCCACTGGGACAAAGAACGGGCAGTTGAATGAAAAATCTTCATTAACCCTTAGGAGCTTCTGTGCAAAAAAACACCCCTAGCTTTTATATCCCCCTTTGCTACTCTTTTTGTACCCTTACCTTTTTTCCATGGATCCTCTTCATTCATAAGAGGTTACTGGTCCTCTTTCTTTTTTTGTGGTGGACGAGTCCTGAAAACTGCAGAGACCGGTGTCAGAAATCCCCGATGAGCCCAGGGAGGATTGATGAAATACTCCCAAGGGAGACATGCCCTACTTTTACAAGAACTGGGTTGAATGACACTGAGTCATTCAACCCAGGCGAAGACTAGAGTTTTGAATCTGATTTACCTAGTTTTGGGCTAATTTTGATGCTCGTTAAAGACTACAATTGGACGTTAAAGCCCATTGCCCACTAAAACCTTGGTTTTGCTTTCTCCAACGACTTCAATGCATTTTGCTAAAATGGCAAAACTTAAAGTGGGCAAAAGCTCTCTTGGTTGATTGTTGCCTATAATAAGGCTTACCTATAGGTAGTGTACAGTAAATATCTTCTAAATGTGCACCGTTTAGGAGATATTTACTTTAGAAGCAACCAGTGATGGCACTGGCGCATGCGCTCTGAAGGTACAGCCTACCCGTGACATTCCTTAAGAGCCCTGTGCCAAAAACAGGGGGCGCGCATCGCGGCGATCATTGTTGCGGGGTGTCAGTCTGACACCCGGCAACTACGATCTCGGTAAAGAGTCTCCGACGGAGACTCTTTACCACGTGATCAGCCGTTTCCAATCACGGCTGATCACAGTGTAAATGGGAAGAGCCGGTGATCGGCTTTCCCTCACTTGCGTCTGTCAGACACGAGTAGAGTAGAGCCGATCGGCTGCTCCTCTGACAGGGGGGGTCTGTGCTGATCGATTATCAGCACAGCCCCCCCAAGGATGCCCACACTGGACCACCAGGGATGCCACCAGACCACCAGGGAAAAGGTAATCCTCCCTAGACCACCAGGGATGCCAGTCAGCACAATGGATGCCAATCAGTGCCCATAATGGATGCCAATCACTGCCCACAATGGGCATCACTGATTGGCATGCATTATTGTTTGGCACTGATTGGCATCCATTACTATAGTATAACACCAATGCCGCCTATGAGTGCCCACCTGTGCCGCCTATGAGTGCCCACCTGTGCCGCCTATCAGTGCCCACCTGTGCCGCCTATCAGTGCCCACCTGTGCCGCCTATCCATGCCCACCCATGCCCATCTGTGCCGCCTATCCATGCCCATCTGTGCCACCTATCCATGCCAATCCGTGCCAGCTATCAGTGCCAATTAATGCCACCTATCAGTGTCTGTCCGCGTCGCCCATCCGTGTCGCCCATCCGCGTCGCCCATCAGTGCCGCCTATCAGTGACACATATCAGTGTCCATCAATGCCACCTCATCAGTGCCACTTCATTGGTGCCACATTGGTGCTCATCAGTGCCGCTTTATCAGTGCCCATCAGTGTAGCCCCATCAGTGCCCATCAGTGAAGGAGAAAACGTACTTATTTACAAAGTTTTGAAACTGAAACAAAAAAAAACATTTTTTTTTAAAAAAATTTCGGTATTTGTAGCGCAAAAAATAAAAACCGTAGAGGTGATCAAATACCACCAAAAGAAATCTCTATTTGTGGGAAAAAAATGATAAAAATTTCATTTGGGTACAGTGTAGCATGACCGCGCAATTGTCATTCAAAGTGCGACAGCGCTGAAAGCTCAAAATCAAAATCAGATTAATACATTTATAGTGGACTACTCAGACTTGTTGCACTCTAATCCTTTCTTTTAATAGTTTCTCAGTCAATGACATGGTACAAAATACATGGTACATGGTACAAAATAAGATCAGGGAAAGTGGTGTACAGTCAGATGTCATTATCTTCATGCTTTTTCAGGGTTAGTGACTCAAATGACAGCCAGGCAGGTAACATTTTCAAATAAGAAGTCAGCAATGACAACCTCCATTTTTCTCTTAAAGCCGTAGTAAACTCTGCTTTTAACTTGTACCTGTAGGTAAGCCAATAATAAGACTTACCTGTAGGTACAATTAATATCTCTTAAATGTGCACCATTTAGGGGATATGTACATCTGTAGCAGCCGGTGACATCACCGGCGCATCACTGGCACATGCACTCTATGCTCAGAATGGACGGCACCAAGCGTGTCATTCATTGAGAGTGCTGTGCTGTGATCATGACTCGGGCACGCATGAGTGAGAGTGACATCTTTGCGTCCCAGCCATTAAAACAGCTGGGGCACACGATCCCAGAAGGAAGACTATGGAAGATGGAGTCCCTGTCAGCAGTGACAGCAGGCCACTGGAGGGATCTGTGTTATAGGTAAGGCTCAGGGGTGAACTGACAACTCTTAGGGCCCCTGGGCAACAGGAGAAGATTATGGGGCCCCCGGGCAACAGGAGATTATGGTGCCTCCTGGGCAACAGGAGATTATGGGCCCCCCGGGCAACAGGAGATTATGGGGCCCCCGGGCAACAGGAGATTATGGGGCCCCCGGGCAACAGGAGATTATGGGGCCCCCGGGCAACAGGAGATTATGGGGCCCCCGGGCAACAGGAGATTATAGGGCCCCTGGGCAACAGGAGATTATGGGGCCCCCGGGCAACAGGAGATTATGGGGCACCCGGGCAACAGGAGATTATGGAGCCCCCGGGCAATAGGAGATTATGGAGCCCCCGGGCAATAGGAGATTATGGGGCCACACAGTATACACACACAGTATACACACACAGTATACAATGAGAAGGTACTGGAGAGGCAGGGCAGGTATAATATTGGGATTTTTTTTTAAAACACAGATTTTTACATACTGTCCCTGGTTTTATTGAGGCTGGCAACCCTGATGGGGCCCCTTAGTGGCATGGGGCCCTCGGGCAGTGCCCAAGTGCCCGAATGGTCAGTATGCAGTGCATGCTAGCAAATTATGACATTAACCTGCAAGGGGGGCAATTTTATTTTGTATCACTTAAAGAAAGCTTTTCTTTTCTCTGTTCATTGAGCCCAGTGGGTTTAATCTGTGGGTGTTGCAAGTAGTGAAGCCCACTCTAATCTAATTTTAATGGTCTTTAACACTTCACACAGATTCACGTTCTTGGCATATGAAGGTGCATTTAAATGGACAAAAAAAAAAATATTATTATATCCTGCTGTGATTAGACTGACAAGTGCAAGTGCGATTTTTGTGAAGATATTGGATGGTGGCCCACCACTGCTTATTGTGAATGAACAGCAAACAATTACTAAACAGTGCTTTATCCTTTTTTTCTTCTTTATAGGTATTATCAGAGATAGGCAGCATTTTAGCACATTGTTTTCAAGAATCCTGCAGTAGACAATTGCTATTAAATAATAAAAAAACATTTTTATGACTGGAATTCCTCAGAAAATGAAGGCCTAAAGACCTCTGGGGCTGAGGAGTTAAGGCTTTCATATTTGTGTGTATGTTTTTATATTGAAAAACACTACAAACTGCCATTTCAAAACTATTATTTTGCATATATTCCTGCTGAATTTCTCAATACATTTGTAAAAATAGCCCTCACAGAGTGTCTGCATCTTAAAAAACATGCATAATAAATACATTGCCTAACTATTTTTTTATGCAATCCTTATTTTGTTTGTTTTATACTTAATATTTTGTATACCTGCTTTTAAAAAAATTACATTTATGTGACGTTTAAATGTAGCAATGAGATTGCTTATGAATAGCTGGATTTCTCTTTCATGGTATGAATTCAGTTCATACAGAATTTTAAATACATTTTACACTTACTGTTTTCATAGCAGATGCGACCAATGGCTCTGCCAGCATGTAGCAGCATCTCCTGATCTGAGCTCTGCAGCAAAGGTACCAGCGCCATCACCAGACCTGCTTCAATGCAAGGTTTCCTTGTTTCCTCTACACACAGAAAATTGGCATTTATAAACCTCAGTATGAACGTTTACCACATGAAGCCAATAAAATACATATATATATATATATATATATATATATATATATATATATATATATCAAATTTCATTCAGGCTTTGTAATGCATGGATATATTATTCTGTAAACAATGTAGGTTATAGTGCAGTTATCTATAGTATTAAATCAGAATTATCTTTACTGAAGTAAGACAAGCATAAGCATTCTGACTGGATATAGGAATATTATATTGGTGTAGCACTAACCCCTGAAGGAGCTTCTGGTTTGATTGGGCTTACCGTTACCTTTCTTCACCTCGATTTGTGTCTAGGGGTTCCCTTGGTAGATGGCCCAGTAACTTTAGAGACTGAAGACAGATCCGCATAAAGGGATTTTTATTTGCAAAAACGTAGACAACAAACACTCTTAAAATAGGATCAGAGGATTAGGAAGGAAGTTCTGGTACTCTTAGTGTCAAAGTCAATAATGAAGGACTTGCTTACTTTGACTAAATCCAGAGAATAGCCAATCACAACTGGATGTTCACTCAAGTTGGATAGTCCCTCTCTCACAAGGCCTAGCAGCCAACAAGGTGCTTTACTCAGGAACAAGTCTCTGCCACAGACGTTGTAGAACTTCAGTTAACTAAAACTTGTGGAACACTCGTGTGATACCTGGATCTTTCAGCCAGCTTGGAAATACCCACGAGACTGGATTCACTTAGGTACTTCAGCCCCACTCTTGCTAAGAAACCAACACGTACATGGCCTTCTTCTGAAAAGTCCTCCCCTGGATAGCTACGAAGTTACCGGGCCTCTCCAACTATCAGAGACGGCACTGGAACACCTCGGAATCCTTCTTTAGTTTCCTTGCCTCAGGCTAGCCAGCCCCGAGACAATAAGTCGGGTGTATCCGCATCCCAGGCCATAGCCTTCCTGGGGGCTGGTCAGGAGGACCAGGACCATGGAGTCAGAACATACTTCTGGACCAGAACCCCGAACCACATGACATCCGCATCTTAAGTACCCTCTCCCAGAAAGCACAGCAAGAGAGACACTCCCACTGGGCAGGCTCAGAGAGAGAGTAAACTTAAAGCATCCAACCAGACTGTGGTTCCATGCCTGCCAGAAGAGACAGCGCCCCTTGTGGCCAGGCTGAACATCCTATAGTCCAGTCAGACTGATGCTGAGGTCCAAATTTAGAACAATTGTACCCAAACCAAACTGCAGTTCAGGTGTAACCTTAACTTGCAAAAAACATAGCGTGTGCTCTTCAGGAGGCGGCGCTACATTGGTAAAGCGCATTGCATGTATTGGTAAAACATACAGGCACTTTATATGACCAATAGAAAGCACTGCTACCTACAAATTTGCATTTCACAGCCTCAGTGTGCAATCTGGAGAGCGTGGCAAAAATGACTGCAAGACAAAGGGATAAGCCTAGTGGGCTAGAGATGGTCATAGTAGGTAGTTTGTTTTTGTGTTTTTTTTGTTGTTTTTTTGGTCGAGCTCAGCAGCTGAACCATTACACTACCAGATGCCTCTATCCACAAAAGCGGTAGATGGGGGAATCTCCCTTGCCAGGACACTGAATTCCGACAGTGGGACCTGCCGGTCCTGGTCAGGGTGTAGGGTCTGGCTAGAAGCACCCAAGTGCAAACCATAGGTCTAAACCATAGGCAGAAGTGGTGGTTATGCAAAATCAACATTAAAGTGATACTCCAATTTTAGAAGTGGACAGTACACTTGCACAATTAACTCCTTGTAACACGTAGCCATACTACAAGCATGTGATGCATATACAGTAGTCCTTAGCAATGGCAACATAACTTTGCCTGGACAGCATTCTGCTTATTAGATTTCCATACTGTATCTTCTCTAACCCCTTCAGTTCCTTTGTTGTAAGCCCTGTTCTTTGATACGTCGTATGTGCACTCCTTTAGAGACTTCAGACCAGGCAGTTGGACTGAATAAAAAAAGTTCTTTACTAAAGTAGTTGAAGCCTAGAGGCAATTCAGTTCGCATTGTGCGCTATACAAGTATTTCATTCATTCATTCAAGGTAACACAAACAGTACTCTAAAATGTCTATCAGTATACATTCCTATACAAAGCTCTTTAAGTGCCCATATTGATGTTCCCCATGAATTAGGTGTTAATGTCTATTAAAGTCCTTAGTAAAGCAAGAGTCCATGAGTGGCAATAAATCCTCATGAGGTTACAATAATCCATCACAGAGTCTAGTTAAGGTAGCACTAGACCAGATCAGTCCATTGGTTTTAGACCCCAGTGGGAACCCTGGCTAGGCTCCCCCAAGGAATGGTTCAGACAACATCACAGCTACATCTTGGCAGTATCTCCTCTGGTCGTCCCATAGGGCACACAGTCAGCCCTATTTAAATGGTATGACCTGCAGGGGACAGTTTTTTCCTGAAAAGAGTGGAAAAACCTGGCCAGCAGCGTTAACTCTTTCTTCTCAGAAACCACCCGCTCAGCAGGTCAACCTAAGGATACAGTGCAACAAATTCACATTGTAACAATATACAACATAGTTGATCTGATTAAACCCCAGATCATAAACACAGCAAAAAAAAAAAAAACAAACAAAAAAAAAAAATTACACTCTAGAACCCTCTTGGAAGCACCTTCTTACAAGCTGATACAGCCGATTTCCTGCAGTTCCTGATCTAGAATAGTTTGCAAACATGTCGATTAGACAGAAATTGATCAAACAATGGACTTCTGTGGACCCAGGGATAGCCACACTTATCGCATTTCATCCAGTCCCTGCTAGGGATGAGCCGAACACCCCCCGGTTCGGTTCGTACCAGAACTTTCGAACGGACCCCAAATTCGAACGAACGTTAGAACCCCATTGAAGTCTATGGGACTCGAACGTTCGAAATTAAAAGTGCTAATTTTAACGGCTAATATGCAAGATACTGTCCTAAAAAGGGTTTGGTGACCTGGCTCCTGCCCCAGGGGACATGGGTCAATGCCTAAAATGTTTTTAAAAATGGCCGTTTTGGCAGGAGCACTGATTTTAATGACGATTAAAGTGAAAAAATAAAGTGAAATATTCCTTTAAATATGGTGCCTGGGGGGTGTCTGTAGTATGCCTGTGAAGTGCCACCTGTTTCCCGTGTTTAGAACAGTCCCTGCACAAAATGACATTAAACAGAAATAACACCATTTAAAACTGCTTGCGGTTTTAATGTTATATCTGGTTCCTGCAATATGGTTGAAAATCATTGAGAAAAATGGCATGGGTAGCCCTCCCTGCCCATTACCAGCCTATTTGGGTCTTGTACGCATATTAAGGGGAACCCTGTACCCATATTAAAAAAAGGAAATGCGTGTGGCAAACAAGACAGGGACTTTGTAGGTTTGTTGTGTTAAGTTAAATCTGTTTGTAATTTTCAACTGGTACATTTTTAAAGTGTAGCTCCAGTCAAAAAAACTATTTTTAAGCTTTTTGGAAAACATAGGGAAGGGTTATCACCCCTGTATAATTTGTTTTGTCGTCCATCTTTTTTCATCTCACTTGCTGTTGTCTCTTTCCGTTTGCAAGTAGGAGATGTTTGTAAATTGGATGTTTGAAAGTAGGGGCCTGCCCTATATGCTCTGCAGAAATGGCGGAACAAGGTGTTGGTTTTGCTACAACATTGTAAGCCCTCAAAGTGACTCTTGGTGGGCGCTGGAGCGCCCTGCTGTGAACGATTATATCAAGAATTGTAATTACATGCCATTGTTGAACAGTGGTAAAAAAATTGACCTTTGGTGGTTGTGGTGCTGGTGCCACAACACTATAAGTCCTCACCGTTACTCTGGGTGGGCACAGGAAGGGGCCCTCCTGAGAAATATTATATCAAGAATTGTAATTACATGTCCCTGTTAAACAGGGGCAGAAAAATTTGGCCTTAGGCACTGCTGCTGGTGCCACCACACTGCAACCTCTCCCATATACTCTAGTTTTATTGCAGGAATTAGCCCTGTTGCAAAGCATTGCATCAAAAATTTTAATTAAACGCCCCTGTTAAACAGGGGCAGAAAAATTGGGCCTTAGGCACTGGTGCTGGTGCCACCACACTGCAACCTCTCCCATATACTCTTGTTTGATTGCAGGAATTAGCCCTGCTGCAAAGCATTGCATCAAAAATTGTACTTAAACGTCCCTGTTAAACAGGGGCAGAAAAATTGGGCTGATGGCATCACCCAGAACCAGAAATGTTCTTCCAACATATCAGCGGAGGAGGAAGAGGATAGACAATCAACATAACAGGACAGTCACTCAGCATCAGCATAGGCAGTCTTGAAGGGATGTGATATTTCAAAAAAAATTATTCTGTTACATCAGCTTCAGGTGCTCGGTAGCTGTGGGTGATCCAAGACTGATTCATCTTGATGAAGGTCAGTCGATCAACTGTGATCGGTAACAAAGCCACCAGCAGCACTGAAGGTGCGTTCCGAAAGAACGCTGGATGCAGGACAGGCCAGTAGCTCAATTGCATACTGTGCAAGCTCTGGCCAGTGATCCATCCTCAAGACCCAGTAAGCCAGAGGATTTTCGGTGGGAAAGGTGTCCAAGTCTGACCTTGCCCCTAGGTATTCCTGCACCATGTAAATCAGACGCTGGCGATGGGTGCTGGAACCGATCATACCTTGGGGCTGCGGACTAAAAAATTGTCTGAAAGCATCAGTCAGACGGCCACCTTCTCCACCGCTCCTTCTGACCGATGCCTCAGCAACACGTTGTCCAGGACCAGGAGTTTGCAACCTCCCAGTCTCTGGGAACGCGTTGCACAGACCTTTCTGCAAAGCCTCCTGGAGATGTCTCATCCTCTGCTCCCTCTGCGATGGCAAGATAAGGTCGGTAACCTTACCCTTGTACCGTGGATCAAGGAGAGTGGCCAGCCAGTAATGGTCCCTCTCCTTGATCCGAAGAATATGAGGATCCTTCCGCAGGCTTTGCAGGATCAGGGAGGCCATGCAGCGTAGGTTAGCTGAGTCATTCAGTCCGGAGTCCTCTGGGTCACTAAGGACAACATGATCCGCAGCTACCTCCTCCCAGCCACGTACAAGTCCACGTGTTTCTTGGGACTGTAAATCATCCCTACAAGACTGCTGCTGCTGATGCTCAGTGCCAGCCTCCACCTCCATGCTGACACAATCATCCTCCTCCTCCTCCTCTTCCTCCTCCTCATCCTCTTCCTGTGTGATGGGTGGCACAGCAGGAACACTGTCTGGATAAAGGGGGCCTTGAGAGGCAAGGAAGTCCTCCTCTTCCTGCCTCTGTTCTGCCTCAAGTGCCCTGTCCATTATTCCACGCAGCGTATGCTCCAAGAGGTGGACAAGAGGTACAGTGTCACTGATGCATGCACTGTCACTGCTCACCATCCTTGTGGCCTCCTCAAACGGTGACAGGACAGTGCATGCATCGCTGATCATGCCCCACTGGCGTGGTGAGAAAAAACCGAGCTCCCCTGACCCTGTCCTGGGGCCGTAGTTGCACAGGTACTCATTGATGGCCCTCTGCTGCGTGTGCAGCCGCTGCAGCATGGCCAACGTTGAGTTCCATCTGGTGGGCATGTATAAGGCGGTTCTTGGGCAGGTTCAACTCCTTTTGGAGCTCAGCCAGCCGAGCACAGGCATTAAATGATCGGCGGAAATGCACACAGACTTTCCTGGCCTGCTTCAGGACATCCTGTAAGCCGGGGTACCTGCCCAAGAACCGCTGCACCACCAGGTTAAGGACGTGAGCTACACAGGGCACATGGGTCAGTTGTCCCTGTCGGAGGGCGGAGAGGAGGTTGGTGCCATTGTCACAAACCACCATTCCTGGCTTAAGCTGGCGTGGCATCAACCACCTCTCCTGCCCCTGCAGAGCTGACAAAACATCCGCCCCAGTGTGGCTCCTGTCCCCCAAACAAACCAGCGCAAGCACGGCATGGCATAGTTTTGCCTGCGTACTTGCGTAGCCCCTGGAACGCCTACGAAGCACCGCTGGTTCTGAGGACAGAGCACTGGACGAGGCCATGGAGGAAGAAGAAGAGGAGGGGGTGGAGGAGAGAGGTGTGTCACAACCAATAGTAGCATTTTGGAGGCGTGGTGGCGGAACAACCTCCAACACTACTGCACCTTGTCCTGCATCCTTCCCAGCTGCCAGAAGAGTGACCCAATGGGCCGTGAAAGACAGGTAAAGTCCCTGTCCATGCCTGCTGGACCATGAGTCAGCGGTAATATGCACCTTACCGCTGACCGCCCTGTCCAGCGAGGCAAGGACATTGCCTTCCACATGCCGGTAGAGAGCCGGAATCGCCTTCCGTGAGAAAAAGTGGCGTTTGGGGACCTGCCACTGAGGAACCGCACATTGTACAAACTCACGGAAGGGGGCCCAGTCTACCAACTGAAAAGGCAGCAGTTGAAGTGCTAGCAATTTAGCCAAGCTAGCATTCAACCGCTGAGCATGTGGATGGCTGGGAGTGAACTTCTTTCGTTGGTCCAGCAGCTGGGGCAGGGACATTTGCCTGCTATAATCGGACGTGGGTATACCGCTAGCAGAGTTCCTGGAAGCACTTGGCTGTGACAGACCTAATTCTACACCTTCATTCCTCTCAGAGCAGGTTTCAGAGAGGACTGAAGGTCTAGTGGGGTTGGAGATGCCAGCTGATGAGGAGCAAGGAGAGGTCCGCTTTGTTCTTTGGTGTGGGTCTTTGAGGTACGCTTGCCAACGAGCTGCATGGCAGGTCAACATATGTCTGGTCAAGCATGTGGTGCCCAAGCGGCTGATGTTTTGGCCACGCCAGATACGCTTGAGACATATGTTGCAAATAGCAGCGGTGCGATCTGATGCACTCGTCTCAAAAAAGGCCCACACCAAAGAACTTTTAGAATAACGCGCAGAGGCAGCGCCCTGCACAGGCGGAGCTCTGCGGTGTGATTCAGTCGGTGTGCTGCCCCTAAGCTGGCCCCCGGAGGGCATCCTGCCTCGTTGGACATGTGCCTCCTCCTCCTCCTCCTCCTCCTCTCTGCTTCCAGGCACCCACGTGGAGTCAGTGCCCTCATCATCCCCTCCCTCTTCATCGCTGTAGCAAACCTGGCAGTATGCTGCAGCTTGTGGAACATGACTGCCAGATTGCTGTCCTTCTTGAGCATCCCCTCTCTCTGCGCTCACGCTACTGCCTTCCTCTAGCTGAGTGTCATCATCAGAGCCCACAAAACACTGGACATCCTCCTGGAGCATGTACCCAACACTGTGCTCAAAGAGTTCAGGAGACTCCTCAGGAGGACGTGGTGGGTCTAGGGAAGGAGTCACTGATGATGACATTGAGAGGAGGGAAGACGATGCGTTGGCAGCTGCTTTGCTAGTACCCTATGACTGGGTGAGAGAGGATGAGGAGGATGAAGAGGGCTTGGTCATCCACTCTACCAAGTAGTTGGCATGTTGTGGCTCAACATGGCCAGCTGCCGAAAAGAAGGACAAGCGTGTCCCATGGCCACGTGCTGATGACAATGCACCGCGTCCACGACCAGCACTGTTGTCTCTAGACACAGAGCCTGCTTGCCCTCTTTTATCGGCTCGCGCCTGTCTGCCTCTCCTTGCTGGCCTTCCAGACATGGTAATGGCCTGAAGGGAGTTGGGTAAAAAAGCAGTTGGGTAGTGTATATTGTGCTAGAGGCACACAACACCCACTAACTCCTGCAGATGCCTTTATTATAGAACACCAGAGATAAAGGGGTATATACAGATGTATACTGTGCTGTGCTGGAGGCACACACAACTTCCAATAACTCCTGCAGATGGCAAGTGGGCTCAAATAGAGAACAGCTATGTAGGTGGATATAGCGGTAGGTACTGGGTACAGAGCACGCAGACAGCACGCACAAGCTCCTAACACTACTGACTGCAAGCTCTATTATAAAAGATAGATCACTAGCTATAAAGGTGAGGTGAATATAGCGGTGTATACTGCGGTCAGGGCACGCAGACAACAACCACTACACAACAGCAAGATCGAAAATCGTCCGAAAACGATCGGTGTGTACTGTGTTGAAGGTACACAGAACACCCACTAACTCCTGCAGATGCCTTTATTATAGAACACCAGAGATAAAGGGGTATATATAGATGTATACTGTGCTGTGCTGGAGGCACACACAACTTCCAATAACTCCTGCAGATGGCAAGTGGGCTCAAATAGAGAACAGCTATGTAGGTGGATATAGCGGTATGTACTGGGTACAGAGCACGCAGACAGCACGCACAAGCTCCTAACACTACTGACTGCAAGCTCTATTATAAAAGATAGATCACTAGCTATATAGGTGAGGAGAATATAGCGGTGTATACTGCGATCAGGGCACGCAGACAAAAACCACTACACAACAGCAAGATCGAAAATCGGCCGAAAACGATCGGTGTGTACTGTGTTGAAGGTACACAGAACACCCACTGCTTCAGACGCCAACACACTACACAAGGCCGCCGTGCTGGCGGCCTTATATAGTGTGGGGCGTGCACTACACAGCCTGAGCTATGATTGGCCACAGGCATCCTGCCTGTGGCCAATCATGGCTCTCCTCGCTGCTGGCGCTGCGATTGGCCAAGCATGCGGGGTCACAGTGCATGCTTGGCCAATCATGAGCCAGCAATGCACTGCGCCATCGCAGTGCATTGTGGGCCGTGAGCGCCACACGAATTTGGCGCGAACGGACCAAAATGTTTGGACTTCGCCGAACGGACGAACAGCTGATGTTCGAGTCGAACGTATGTTCGACTCGAACACGAAGCTCATCCCTAGTCCCTGCTGAACTGACCGAATTTTGATCCATCTATGGTCACTTCAGTCTAAGTTGGGGAGATCAGTGTCGTCTGTTTAAAAGCCCTTTTCATTCAATATTACTCTCTTTTTTTCCCATACATTTGTTCTGCTTACTTCCATCTTCATCTCATTGCCTTATATTCTTTATAGGGACCATTAACATTGATCCTATGGGTTGCATTACTGCATGTGCATTAACATGCATCACATCAAGGAAGCCAATTTCTGGACTGTGAACACACTGCAATAAGCATTTTAATAGACATGTACCATTATGTTTTACAATGCAGCTCCTAGCAATGCACTGATGGTTCACATCTGTTCATTGTGATGCTCTAGTATGCACCTACTTTGTGATGCTTTGTGATGTTATGCCCAGGTAAACTGGGTTCCCGTTAAAAATGAATGGCAATTGCATAAGCAGTATTTAGTTACATGTGTGTATGTAGTTTACCCTGTAAACCCTTACATATACCAAGTGAAGTGACCAACCTCAGGTGATACACAGAGATGGAACAAATTCTCCTACACTTGTACCTGTTTATCTGCAGCCTTCTCTCCTCTACAGCCCTTCAAAATCCAGATTTTATACAGCTTCTATTAGCTTTCAGAAGGGGGGGTGGCTATAGTTACACTATGCAAAGCTCAGTGAGGAGAGCTATGATAGCTAGTTGGAGGGAAGGGACACACCCCCATCACACATGAACAGAGGTGAAGTAGTCAGGTTGTGTGCTGGAGATCCCTCCCCTGTCAACTTTTTACCTCTTGGTGTCAGGAATATTCAGATAGCAGATGAACTAGGCAACGGAGAAAAGGGATACTTAGTGCTCTGGATTTAGTAAGAGGGCCGCTTGCCACGCTTCAGGCACAGCCTTGCTTCGCTCGCCACGCTTCGGGCACGGCCTCGCTTAGCTCATTTTTTTATTCTAACTCTATGTCCACTTGGATGGTGGGGCTTGAACTTGGACTAAGTGTGCAGGCACCATTCATCTTCAGAGACTTTTGAAGTCTCCTTGTCCTCCGAACTGCTTAAGAGCAGTACAGGGCGGACACTATCCGAAGGGGGACAGTATTCGACACAACGCTTTCCATTCAGCGGTGATGTACAGTGAGCATAATGCTTCTCCATGATGGAATGGAAGGACTGGATAGTCTGCTGATGAATCCCTCCCCTTGCTGGGACCATATTACTTGATGAGCCTGTTTTTTACTTCACAAATGTGAGTTGCCAATATTAAGTGCTATTAAAATTGTCTAAATTGTACACCTAGAGGTGCCTCCCTTCTTGTATCTTCCTGCCTCCTCCTCCTCCTGTCTGTTTACAGGAAAGCATCACAGACAGGGAGGAGGAGGAGGGGGGTTCGGCAGCTCTGCTCTTGCGCAGTGCAGAGCAGCCGAACCGCTTGGCAAGTCCCTGGATCCGTCCCTTGTTCTGGCACCAGGCTCCACTCTGGGACTCAACTTTGATATACATGAACTCTGGGACTTACATCAAAGGCTGGGGGGGGGGTTCCGGTGAATCAGGGATGATTGGGAGGTACATAATTCCCTAAAGTTTCTGAGATGCGATAGAGGTATACCCTTTAGGACAAAGTATGCAGGCAAAGGACAAACCCTCCAGTTGTGGGGCCTGGGTAAACCATTGGTGCTTTTTCATCATTATGTTTGCTTTAAAACGTTTTTTAAAACAATAATGTGGTAACAAAAGGTGAGTGTCAAAGGTGTAACTGTTGGAATACATTGTTAATGATTTTTTGTACAACAACTACAGATATATTCATATATTCTTCAGCCAACAGAAGACAGTGTTTATATGTTTATAGTTAATTTATGGTTAAACTCTATGTCTTTTCTATATAATAAAGGTAAAGCAGAAAAGCCCAGGTGGATTGTGCACCATCTGTCTGTTCTGTGTGGCTTTATACAGAATCTATAACAGTAACACTTTTAGTATTTAAATATTGCATTTATTACAGAAGCCTACACATCTGTCCAAAGTGAGAGACAACTAGAAGAAAAGAGGGATGGAGAAATTTGGTTTCAAAAGAGGGACAGTCTCCCCAAATGAGGGATTATTGAGAAGCATGGTTATATAATATTTTATAATACTTCTGTATTATATTGCTGTTTTAATGTTATTTTTCTGTATATTGTGAGGTTTAAGAAATGTATGCAGAGTTCAGGCTTATACAATTAGTGATTTTTCTGTTTTAAACGCTCAGTTAACCTTCTACAATACATTGTGCCATTGTGCCATTTGTAAAAAATATTGTATAATGGTAATGCCATGCCTGCAGATTTTTTTCTATTTTCTACGACAAAATGGCCACCAAGGCTCCTTGTTTGGGGACAACTAGAGAGATTATCACTTTAGTTGTGCTCAAAGTAGGAGGCTTGGCAGCCATTTTGTCTTTACACAATAACTATGTTTTGACTTATGTGTATCCCCTGTGATGGCAGGTTTGGACCTGGTTATACAATTACAATGATTTAAAAGAATAGAGCACTTACCATTCTTTGCCAGCTCTGCCAACACTTGTGCTGCCTTTTCTGCACAGGTTTGACTTGTTTTCAGAATTCTCGCTAGTGCTGGTAAGACATCATAGTCCGTCAATAGTTTGGCTGATTTCTGCACTGTAGAGAAAATCCAGAAAGCAGAAATTGGAATTTGTTACTTTAGAGACACTGCCTTTGCAATTAAATACAGTTCTGGCTCAATTCACTTAGCTACTACATATGTGTTATTGGTCAAAACAATTGTTAATTTGCAACATGTGACTGTCCGGCTTTCTTTGGGTGTTATTGCTAAAAATAAGTCATTATGTGAAAAAAGGTTGACATAGTTAAATAAATGAGGCCTTTATGAAATACCTTTATATATATTGATCTAATAATATTATGACGTTTGAGATACAAAGAAAGCAATCAATAGCAGAAATTAAACGCATATCCCTCACCCATTCACGTAAGACAAAGCTTGGATTTCCTGCTACAGTCATTACTGGGTTTTAAGATTTAGGAAACATATGTTCCAGAATGCGACTCACAAGCAGTGGTTTAGCAGCAGCGGCAGTCTACCAGGCCTATAACTCTTGGGAGCTGATCTTATTCAAGGTTACTTGTCTCTTTTCTTCTGATTGCACAAATGTATTCTTTACCATGGCATGCTCATCAACTGAAAGCTTGTTTGTATATGTTCTGTGAACCATGGTCTGTGTGCATGTTACATGTTGATTTAACGGGACCCTAAATCCCAGTGATACTATGATTTACAAAAGAAATGCATGGCTTGTAGCATGTAGCCTGACTTATTATGATGATACAGTATAAACAACGTAAAGGAAAACACAGCTTTAATAGTATAAAAAGCGATACAACATGTAAGTGCTGCACAATTTTTTTGTTTTTTTTAAAGCAGAGGTTAACATAAAAATAAAACTGCTATAAAAGAGGGTTTTTTTTGTTTGCTGTATGTACATGTGCAGTGCAATGTACACTTTGCCTCAATCCCGGCATCTGTACGTGTAGCCCGATGCTGGGATACAGCAATATGGAGAAGGAGAAATTGGGGTTGATTTTCTAATCAAGTTTTAGTAAATCAACCCCAATGCCTTTTTTTATTTTCTCCCTCTACTGAGATACTAATGTTATACTAATGTTATGCTGAGACATTCTCCTCCGGCAAGCAGGGGGAGAGCTAAAGCCAAGCAAGTCCATAGACTTCAATGCAGAGCGCTGAGAATCCTGCGAGTTGTATTTTGAGATGGCAGTGATATAATGGGACAAATAGACTCCTTACACTATATATCCCAACAGTTACTGTACAGTAGGAGGATTGGAGAGATGATTTTTATTAAACTGCCTTGGAAAAGTTCTTCCTCTTAGCACCGAGGGAGTTAGAGAGCACCTCTGCCTGCCAGTGTGAGACCATACCAGCAGAGATCCAAGTCTGAGACTGGGGGCAGCACGGCACCTCACAACATCACAGCGGCTGCACCGCTGCCACAGGGAGATTGAAGGGGCCCACTCACCCTCTGCTTCCCACTTCTAATCATTGGAGGCTTTCGAGGAGAGACTGAGGGGATTCCCCCTTCTACAGTGAGAGGTCACTGCAGCAACCCAGGGACTGGTGAGGGCTATTTTCTCATTGCCAGTAGTGTTAGCAGGGATTGAGCCACTGAGAGTAGGACACCAAGTGTACTCAATATATACTGTACTCCACTGCACTCCATACTACACTTATTTGAAACCTAGACTGCACCAATACCAACCTTTACTGCACTTGTGCCAAAAATATCCCGTAACTATACTGCATGCAGGTTAACTGGGAATGTCTTCAAGAGCACCGATGTTCTTAAAGGGCCTGAGTGATATTGGTAAGAAAAACATCTCCAAGAACTGCACCTCCCATAATTATTCAGTAAGCCCCCCGTCTTCCCCTGCCACCTCTGCTACCACCCCCTTTTTCTTTTGGACAGTGTTAATGCTATAAAAAATGCCTTTTGTTTCAGCCTGCTAAAACACTGAAATGTTTCAGTGTAACTGCAAGTCTTGGGTGTGCTGTGCTTTGCTTGTATACCAGTGCTATTATTTCACTGGAACTGTTAATGTGAGTACCGTAGACAACCAATCCTATTCAAAAGTAGGAAGAAACTGGAATTCCTTTTTCAGTTGTAACAGAAGAGCACCAGGTAAAACTCTGCAGTGAAGTAAAATATTTGGAATGTACAGTAAGCTCAACAAATGTGATTGATGTGATTGATGACACTCATATACCATATTTATGGGCATATAACACACACAGGCGTATAGCACACACCTTCATTTTTGGAGGGAAATTTCAGGAAAAAAAAAACATTACATTTTAAATAATGATCTTTGAAGCAAAATAAGGGTCGTGCCCATCAATGCAGCCTCACCATTGCTCATCTGCAGCCTCCCCATTGCCCATCTGCAGCCTGATCAATGCCATCTGCAGCCTGATCAATGCCATCTGCAGCCTGATCAATGCCATCTGCAGCCTGATCAATGACATCTGCAGCCTGATCAATGCCATCTGCAGCCTGATCAATGCCATCTGCAGCCTCACAATTGCCCATCATTGCAGCTTGATCAATGCCCATATGCAGCCTCACCATAACCATGAATGCAGCCTGATCAGTGCCCATCTGCAGCCAAACCTTAGATTACTGCTGCCTTGGAGGGGACCCAGAGGGGGGTGGGACAAGCGCAGTCATATTACATACAGTAAGAATCTCCTGTTTACTCAGCGGCCTCTTTAATACAAAGTCCCGCCTTAGGAGACGGGACTTCCTATTACAGAGGCTGCTGAGTACACAGGAGATTCTCGCTGTATGTAATCTGACGGTGCTCCTCCTGCCTCCTCCACATTCCCTCCTAGGCAGCCCAAATTGCAGTATTGGCATATAACACGCACATACTATTTGCATCCAATTTTCAGGGTGAAAAGGTGCGGGTTATATGCCAATAAATACAGTATATTGTTTCAGTAGGACAAATTAAGGTACTTACCCTACAGGCAGCCATAACTGACAGGATCGTAAATACAGTACTGAAAACACACACACACACTGAAAGATCTCAGTGTTCAGCAACACCAGTATTCAAACATCTTCAGAAAGAATTAATCACTCACGCAACACAGTCATTGGCCAAGTCTCATTCTCGATTGTAATCATGCTTGCAAAAGTGTTGAATCTGCTGCCAATCCCCAGCTTTCTTTTTGCTGATTTCTTGCAGTGTGGATAATTTACACGGGGGGTTCTCATCATAGATGGAACCGCTCAGTGTATTGGTGTATTGTTCATGCTATGTGGTGACACACTGCAACTTTGCTAAAGGACAAAAATTCAACTCACTTCAATGTATACTAAAGCAGAGTGCCAGAAGTCACTTGAAATTTGACAGGTGATGGTCTTTCACCTTCTCGCAGCCTGTAAAAATATATGACAGGCTGACACTGTCTGAGGCTATCATGGTACATGGATGGATTTCCTGTAGTTAAGGACAGATGACACAAACTTACAACCTTTTTTTCCAATCATTTTTTTTCTGGTTGAATGATGCTGAATTCAACAAACAACCCTTCTTAAAATCAACATGTAAAAAAATGATCTAAAAGAAATTGTGACCCAATTTTCAGTCTGCTTAAGTGTATTGAAACATTTTTCAACAAAAGCTGCCCATATACTTACAGTAAAGTTATCTAGTCTACTAAATTTTAGTTGAATAATAAAACAGTGATAGTACCTTACAACAGGAATTTAAGGAAGGCCATACACGGTTCTAAAGGAAAGAAATTTGCTCCATGTATGCCCAGCTTAGAAAAATAAATGGAAAGATAAGACAGTAGACAGTAGAAGCTGGAAAAAGTGTGGCAATTCTTGTGAAATATTCAAAGCAATATTGCCATGTAAAACATTAATTAGTGGGGATGCTTTAGCAGTCCCGCTATTGTTATTAATTTTTTTATTTATTAATCATCATCTTTTTATTATTATTCCGTACATTTTTTGGCTCTGCGTAACTTCTGCATTCTTTCAGCTATTAAAGCCATTCGACTTTTAAAATGTGCAGCTCTTTCAGCTGATGATGGGACTTCATCAACTTTTTTTCGACTATTTATACTTTTTAAAATATTAAGCTTTTTACCACTTTTTTTTAACATTGAAGTCAATGAGAGAAGGCTTAAAAATAGTTATCTGGCTATATCTTTTCAGTTTGATATCTTTTACAGTTTTTGTGAAAAAGCTGTTTAAGTTTAGTGATCATTTCAGAAAATGTCATTAAATTTAGGGCAGCCAGGCTTTTGTTGTCTGTTTTGTTTCCATGGTTACCAACACTTCTTATACACAGTGATGGGCAGTAGGGGAGAGCACAGACACACCATGTACTGATTTATAATAGAGGAATATGATGGGCAGTTTTGATGGGGCAATTTTGATGGTGGCAATATGATGGGGCAGTTTTGATGGGGGCAATATGATGGCGCAGTTTTGATGCTATTCAGCATTCCCATGCATTTTCTCCAGGAAATGCATTTTCTAGTTCATTAACTGATTTTTTATTTTTCCATATTCTTAGTTTTTCAATAAGTGTGAATTCATCGGTCATAAATGTGGACACTCATACTAATGAATATATGCAAACAATCATCTCAATATAGTTGGATCTTTTCTTAAAAGATCAGTCCACCCAAAAATTATATTTTAGTAATAGTTGGAGCCTGGTGGGCCAAGCTATGCCTTTGGCTTATTAAAAACTGTAACAGATACTGCCTTAATGACCACCTGGGAGTTTTGGGTGTCCAATGTGGGCCTGCTCTTTTATTTCTATTTCTTTCTCCATGATATAACAAGACTAGGTACTCAGCACAGAGATCTTAACAGAGATGCAAGAGACATAAGATGCATATCTAGCAACTATCAAAACTGAATTATAACTATTGACTGGACTCTTCATCGATGGAGGTGCTTCCATATGTATGGTAACTATAAGAATAAGCACAAAGTCTATACGTGATACTTTAATGTTTCTATATAAAGAATCTCAACCTTCAAACATATTTCATTCAAACAGTGAGCTAATTCATAGTACTTTCTAATTCAAATTGTTAATGAATCCATCTTAGAAATAAGATCGTTTCATTATCTAGCAACTACCAAAACTGAATTATCACTATTGACTGGACTGACTCTTCATTGATGGAGGTGCTTCCATATGTATGGTAACTATGAGACCATAAGACCTTAAGACTATTAGACTAAGCACAAAGTCTATACGTGATACATTAATGTTACTATATAAAGAGATAGACCATAAAGAGACATAAGGAAGCTACTCCCTGAAGTTAAAGCCACTATTGCAAAACTGATGCATCCAATGCACCAGAAAACTTCTGACTCTCGGCCTTCAAACATATTTCACTCAAACAGTGAGCTAATTCATAGTACTTTCTAGTTCAGGTGGTTAGCCTGTGCATCAAATGTATCAATACATTATTATTATTATTATTATTATTATACAGGTTTTATGTAGCGCTAACAGTTTGCACAGCGCTTTAATACATCTGCAATAGTGTTTTTTACTTCCAAATGAGACTGTCAGAAACCATTAATTCAAAGTACAGTTAATTCACACTTGTTTAATAAAAAAAAAAAGTGAAAACATATCCAGTGTTCAGGAACCAGAACAGATATAGTCAGACAAGCCAAATCGCCAGGGAGCCGTAGTAGAACAGCAAGCAGGATCTAGAGCCAGAAGGAATGTCAGCCATGCAAGTCTTTAACAGGAACACAGGAGAGCACATCTAGAGATGTGACCAAGGGGAAGGCAGATATAATCTGGACTGGGTGGCTTAAGTAGGCAGGACGAGCAGGATATCATCTACAGGTAAGTCACTGTGGAGTGATAGGAGCTGGCAATGAGCCGACAGCTGAGTGGCCAGCTTTGAAAAGGAAGGGCTGAGCCCAGCCCTGACAGTACCCCCTCCTCAATTACCCCCTCCCCCTCAGAGGACCACCAGGCTTGAGGGGAAAACGTCTATGGAAATCACAGAGGAGGACAGGGGCACTTAGGAAACTCAGTCAAGTAATTGCCAGACCATTGTTCCTAATTTTTACTGACTGGAATGGTACCAGCTGATTGGAGAAAAGCCAATGTAGCACCAATATTTAAAAAGGGACCAAAATACATCCCTGGGAATTACAGACCAGTTAGCCTAACATCAATATTATGTAAACTCTTGGAGGAGATAAGGTACTATATACAAGATTTTAGTAATGAGAATAGTAGCATTAGCAGTAATCAGCATGGATTCATGAAGAATCGTTCTTGCCAAACCAATCTATTAACCTTTTATGAGGAGCTGAGTTGCCATCTAGATAAAGGAAGGCCCGTAGACGTGGTGTATCTGGATTTTGCAAAAGCAATTGGCACAGTTCCCCATAAACGTTTACTGTACAAAATAAGGTACATTGGCATGGACCATGGGGTGAGTACATGGACTGAAAACTGGCTACATGGGCGAGTTCAGAGGGTGGTGATAAATGGGGAGTACTCGGAATGGTTGGGTTGGTAGTGTGCTGGTACTAATCCTGTTTAATTTGTTCATAAACAACCTGGAGGATGGGGTAAACCGTTCAATCTCTGTATTTGCGGATGATACTAAGCTAAGCAGGGCAATAACTTCTCTGCAGGATGTGGAAACCTTGCAAAAAGATCGGAATAAATGAATGGGGTGGGCAACTACATGGCAAATGAGCTTCAATGTAGACAAATGTAAAATAATGCCTTTGGGTGGCAAAAATATGAATGCAATCTATACACTGGAGGGAGAACCTCTGGGGGAATCTAGGATGGAAAAAGACCTGGGGGTCCTAGTAGGTGATAGGCTCAGCAATGGCATGCAGTGCTGGGTTGCAGCTAACAAAGCAAACAGAATATTAGCATGCATTAAAAAGGGGATTAATTCCAGAGATAAAACAATCATTCTCCTGCTCTACAAGACTCTGGTTTGGCTGCACCTAAAATATGCTGTCCAGTTCTGGGCACAAGTCCTCAGGAAGGATGTACTGGAAATGGAGCAAGTACAAAGAAGGGCAACAAAGCTAATAAAGGGTCTGGAGGATATTAGTTATGAGGAAAGGTTACGAGAACTGAACGTATTCTCTCTGGAGAAGAGATGCTTGAGAGGGGATATGATTTCAATATACAAATGCCATACTGGTGATCCCATAATAGGGATAAAACTTTTTTGCTGAAGGGAGTTTACCAAGGCCATGTCCACTCATTAAAATGAGAAGAAAACAAGTTTAACCTTAAGCTAGGTAGAAGGTTATTTACTGTAAGAGTTGCAAGGATTTGGAATTCCCTTCCGCAGGTGGTGGTCTCAGCAGGGGGCATCGATAGTTTCAAGAAACTATTAGATAAGCACCTGATCGACCACAAAATACAGGGATATACAAGGAAATACTGACAAATAATCACACACATAGGTTGGACATGATGGACTTGTGTCTTTTTTCAACCTCACCTACTATGTAACTATGTAACCAATAACCAACGGAAACTTAGGTGAGGAAATAACTTGGAATTGGATTATCTCATGGTGAACAGCCCCTATGGCCATGGACAATGTAACAGTCTCATGAGTCACATTGGCAGGTCTCCTGTCAAGAGCCTCAATCGGCTGCAGCGGAATCGAGTGCTTCGATATAAAGGCAGCATCAATGAACAGGCCAGCAGCCCCAGAGTCGATTAGAGCCTGCATCTCAATGGACGACTCAGCCCAAGAAAGAGTAACCAAACCAGGGGCTTATCCTTCTTACCTAAGGTCTGACAGAATCTCAAGGTTCAGGTGTGCCTTTGACGGGTAGGACAAGACTTCAAAAGTGACCTGCCTGGCCACAATAAAGGCACAGTATCCCCCTCCTCCTAAGGGTTCTCTCATCATCTGCAGAGAGATGCGTGAAGCCCAAGTGCATGGGTTCATCTTCACAAACCGACTCGGTACCAGGAGGCATGGGAGGTGAGGGAGGCAAGGGTGGGAGTGCAAAGTTTAGAGACAAAAGGTACAGGAGGCTTCCACAAGCGCTCCTTAAAAGGGAGTCTTTCTCTGAGTCTGGAGTCAATGAGGATGGCAAACTTGATCAACCTCTCCAGCTCAGTGGGTATATCTCTGGCTGCTATCTCATCCTTGATGGTATCTGAGAGACCATGAGAAAATTGATAGCATGTTCTCAATTTTGCCTGCACAGAGAGACTGGAGCAGCAGCAGGGATGGCCTGCAACACAGGCTGTACCGGAGCAGCCACAGTGGGAGATTCCAGGTGAGCTGTGCAACTCAGGAGCATTTGTAACGCTATGACAAACTGATCCACGCGGTGATCCTGCCTATCCAATCTGGAAAAAATATTACCAACAGGTGGATTCACTGCATCTTCTGAATTCATAGCCTTCACCTACTGTCAGAAACCATGAATCAAACTGAGACAGAAGTACAGTTAAATCACACTTGTTTCATAAAAAAAAAAAAAAAAGGTAAACGGAGTAAAAGGTAGTGAAAACATAGCCAGAGTTCAAGAACCCGGAACGGATAGTCAAACATGCAAAATCGTCAGGGAGTCAGAGATGAGCATAGTAGAATAGCAAGCAGGATCTGGAGCCAGAAGGAATGTCAGCCAAGCAAGTCTTTAACAGGAACACAGGAGAGCGTCTCTAGAGATGTGACCAAGGCGAAGGCAGAGATCATCTGGACTGGACGGCTAAAGTAGGCAGGACCGATGAGCAGGATATCATGAACAGGTGAGTCACTGTGTAGAGATAGGAGCTGGTAATTAGTCGACAGCTGAGCGGCCAGCATTGAGAAGGAGGGGATGAGCCCAGCCCTGACAGACTTCATCTCTCTTCTTTATGGTCTATGTTCTAAGTGGATGAGGAAGCGCTGAGTGAGCCAGCATTTATGTGTGGGATTGAGTGGCCAGATGATTGGTAATGGAGTTTTGGATTAATCATACATATTACTTATATATGTATAGAAATTACAGACTTGGATTCCTGGAGATTCTAAGAGGTCCAGCATAATAGTGCTTCCCCTTAACTGTAGGTATTTGTTACCTGGTGTCTATCTGTACCTGAGGGAAGCCTGAAACCTATACATTCTTACTACACAGTTTTCAAAGGCACTCTTGTTCAGACAAGTACAGGAACACTGAACTCTCCATTTGTCAGGTATCAAGACCATTGAGGTGGGTTACTTATAGGTAAAATAACAGTAACAGTGCCGGTATTGCCTGATGTAGCCTGTGATGAATTGTTGAGACTCCTTGTCAAAGGAACTTCTTTCCCACCATTTTATGGTTACACCAGAGAGGAATTCTTTTACTGAAAATCTGTATATAGTTTGACTTTGAGCCTGTTACCATATATAACCGGGACTGCCTATCCCTTTCATTGATGAGTAAAACAACACATCTTCAAGTATGTGATGAATTGGTGGCTCTTACTTTACAATTTTGTCCACAGCTAAATAACAGCTAAATTAGATTGTTGCTACAACAATTTATATAGTTCTAATATCTCATATTACTATTTGCACTAATTGTAAAAATGTAACTTAAGTGGAATATTTCTGGGTCACACATTTTTTTAATTAACATTACTTTTGTGATAATGATAACAACTTACATTAAATAAGGGATCTGCAAATATAGTGTCAGGGGGATGTGAAGGTACAGTCAAGCATACTAAAGCTCAAATGTTCAGGGAGATTTGCATAATACTTAACTGTCTTCATCAAGTGACAGCAGGACCACATTGAGACTTTGCATGATCTGCTTTTCATCTTCTCCCTCCTCGCCACAAAGTTTGAGGCATTCAAAGTGCTGGCAGAGACTCTCTGCGTGGGATAGAGCTGCCCCTTCTGAAGCGGTGGGGTTTATAAGCCCTTCTGGCACTAAAAGGATTAGGTAAACAAATATGTTAGTTAAAATACCCAATACTGCAAAGAAAACAGTGATTAAAGCATAATTATGAATTAACTCAATTTAAAATAAGTATTCTTAATATGCTGCTTAATAAGTGTATCACCGCTATTCTCCCTAGTTACAATAAAAAGTTTACTTAAATGAATGCCTCAGTAAGCATATTAAAAGACTGCTGAGACTGTCTTCTGTTTCAGACTTACAAAACTTTAGAGACAGAAGAGCATGCACCGATTTGGTGAGTAAAAATTGAAAATACCATCAGCAGTATGAAGACATCTAAATGTCTATTATGAATTAGAATCCCAATCTGATCGCCTTTACACGACCACAATGCATCAGCCAGGGGTCGTCATGAGTGAGAATCAATACATTCTTACTGGCTGTTCTAAATGCTGCAAGCACACACATTGGAGGAGATTTACTAAAACCGGAGTACACAGAATCTGGTGCAACTGTGCATGGTAGCCAATCAGTTTCCAACGACAGCTTGTTCATTTAGGATTTTACAATAAAACCTGGAAGCTGATTAGTTTCTATGTAGAGCTTTTGTAAACTCCAGTTTTAGTAAATCTTCCCCGCTATGCGTGAACACTAGTGGCTGTCAGCAGAAACTCTTATGCCGCGGACACACGGTCGGAATTCTCGTCGGAAAAAGCTCTGATGGTTTTCCTGACGGAATTCAGCTCAAGCTGTCTTGCCTACACATGGTCACACCAAATTCCGATCATTTATAACGCGGTGACGTACAACACGTACGACAGGACTAGAAAAGGGAAGTTCAATAGCCAGTAGCCAATAGCTTCTGTCTCGTAGTTGAATCTGAACATGCGTGATTTTTGGTGTGTTGAAATTGCATACACACGATCGGAAGTTTTTCCGTCAGGAAAATTGAGAACATGCTATCAATTTTTGGCTGGCGGAAACTCAGACAGCTAAATTCTGATGACGCATACACATGGTCGCATTTTCCTAAGAAAATCTCTCATCAGTCTTCTGGCTGGAATTCTGATCGTGTGTACAAGGCATAAGATCTATATTCTGTACAAATCCATGACCATCCATGACCGTAGGCAGTGTACATCCAAGGTCAGCGTTTTTGCAAAGTTCTGGTCACGCACACAAACTGGTCAAAAACAAATCATCCAGTTTATATGCAGCCATAGCACAGAGTGTTGCACAGGCAACATTTAGACCCAAAAAACACAGCAAACTATTTGCCAATCACTGCCCATGTGAATGTAGCCTTAAACAATTTATTGCTGGGCAATGGGTTCACATCTAAGCCACATGCGGCTCGCAGCAGTGTTTTAGAGCGTCCCTGTTCTCCATTTCAGGGACAAATCAGGGCCAAATTTTTGCCTGAATTCAGCCCTAAAACAGAGCCAAAGATGTACAGGACTCCTGTGCAATTCGCTCCGCAGCTGCCCCGGAGATATGTGAACCGGCTCCATAGAGAGTTCTAAAGTAACCCTGATAATCTGATCTGGGGGCAGCTTACAGAGTCCTGTTCATAAGGTGTCTCTAAAGATGGGGCACTTTTGATTTAATAATGTAAATAATAATCATATATACATACTGTACAAGCAAACATTAGACACAAACAAACTTTAAAAGCAAAAAAACAAATATTTGGAACGCGCTATTTTATATGCATTTTTTTTTCTAATTAAGAGGATAATATTGTCGTTAGAACATGACTATCTGATAAGTGTCCTGGGTAATTTATTTTGTTTTGTTTGCAGTGTGCAAAGCCCTTCCATGTGCACCTTATTCAAAGGATAGTTATAAATCAGGGCATTCCATTTTTATTTAGCTTGCTAGAATTGGCATGAGGACACATTGGACACCTGTCCCAAAGCCTATGCAATGGAGTAGGAAAGAAGCTGTCATGGTGTTTTATAGCTGTTATACCAGAGGGACAAGAACCACACTGGGCCAGATATTCTAATGCCGCATACACACGATCGTAATTCTCATCGGAAAAAGCTCTGATGGTTTTCCCGTCGGAATTCCGACAGAATTCTGCTCACACTGTCTTGCCTACACGCAGTCACACCAAATTCCGACCGCCAAGAACGCGGTGATGTACAACACGTACGACGGGACTAGAAAAAGGAAGTTCAATACCTAGTAGCCAATAGCTTCCATATCGTAGTTGAATCTGAGCATGCGTGAGTTTTTGCACGTCGGAATTGCATACACACGATCGGAATTTCCGATAGAAAGTTTTTCCATTGGGAAAACTGAACATGCTCTTAAATTTTTGCTGGCGGGAATTTGGCCAGCTAAATTCCGATGGAACATACACACAGTTGCATTTTCAATGAAAAGCTCTCATCTGTGTCATTTTGCTGGCCAAAATTCTGATAGTGTGTACGTGGCATTACAGCTTTCAAGGCCTGGAAAAGAGGTGGCTGGCCCCACACCATCTTGTGCCAGGCAATTTGGTGTGTAACACCACCAACCTGCTGTCTACCATTCAGCAGGGCAAGTTCACACATGTACTTTGCAGTGTTGCCAACCTACCAGATTGAAATTTACTGACTCGACACCCAAAATTTACTGGCACAGTCAAGTTTTTACTGGCATATCCAAAAGTAACAGTACAAAATTACAGTTTTAAGTGCAAATTTCACTATTTGGGCTACAAAAAATTACAATATGCAATTGGCAAAATGTTTTTTAAGGTAGATATTAAGTCAAAAACATATTTCTTATTTTATTTTCAATATAGTAAATAAGTAGCTCAGGAACAGGAAAGAGGGCAAGAAATTAGAATGAGCGGCACACACACATAAAATGGACTCACAGTGACACTGGCAGCAGTGTGCAGCATCACAGATGATGCCGCACACTCCCTCCATGCCAGGTGGTCCCTTCAGTCCACTCCCAGCTTGCCTTCCGCAGACCTGCACATGAGGCTCCGGCTGCTCCGTTCCCTTGCACCATGGGAGGAGAAAAGTGCCCATTTTTTACTGCCACCAGTAAAAATACTGGCAGTTGGCAACACTGGTACTTTGTTTGGCACATGTCCTTAGGCATGCATTTGGGCAAAAAGAGTGTGACCACTTCAGGTGTTCATGCCCTGCAAATGTTCACCTAGCAGAAATGCAGTGGAAATCGAAGCTGCCTGCCAACTGCTTGATATGCGACACTCCCACGTGGCAATGCTGCAGCAGCTGCACTAGCAGTAACAAGCCACCAGTGAGTATCTATAGTATGTGTGTACAAGACAGGGCAAGCTCAGTAGAGTGGGGGTCCTTTTCATCACATCAGCGGCTCCCGATTCAGGATGCATGCAGCATCATGTCACTTTTTGAAGAGGTGACCACAATAGTGATCCAAGATACAGCACACCCTCTTGGATTCCTGAAACAAGGAAAAATTGCAGATTAAATGCTACCATCCCAGAGAGATTGCAAAATGCGCCATTTAGAGGAAGCGCTGCGGATTAACCTCTTGGATGCATTTCCTGATAGTGTCAGGATTCCCACTCATGGCAAGCGTACTTCTGATCCTCCTATCCCTGAAAGGAGGAGCAGAAGTGACTCCCTCAGTGATGCTTTTAGGACCTTTTTCAACCACAGTGTACAGTTCTGCAAGTGGGAAGCAGTAATGGTCCAGATAATATAGTATAAACTGTTGCGTTGTATGTGAAATAAGAGCCCCATTAGAGGTGCATACAATAGTGATTCAACAAACTATCCACAAGAAATATCACTTTATGTGAAAATCACAAAAAATATATAAAAAAATAAAAATAAATCACAAATTCCATCCAAAGTTTTCCAAAATACACCCATGACTTCCTCCACCTTATTCCATAACAGTCTCTTACTTTATTCCATAACAGTCTCTTACTGACACTGAAGTATCCAGATTATAGGTGGTTTGTTTAAAGCTTAAAAGGTGCTCAGAAGAGGTGTGTGGGCTTGTAGCATTTATTCCTTCCACAGAGCATACCGACAGGAAACTGCACCATAAATCTCCTTTCTGGCAGTTTACCCAGTAAAAACGGAACAGATGACAGCCCCCAATAGTGAAATACCATTTGGGTTTATGGAGACAAAAATTGTATATCTACTCACATACATATTGTCCAAAATAATGAGTATATCTTATACAAAAAAATCACAGCCGCTAGTATGGGCTCCATTGGGTTTAGTGACGTCAGCACAGGCTCCGTCAAAAGGGTTCATATTATATTACCTGGAACATTTGTATTTGTATTTTGTATTTAGCGCCAACAGTTTACGCAGTGCTTTACAATGTGCACAACACAATTACAGTACAGTTCAATACAAAAGGTACAGGAGGGCCCTGCTCATAGAGCTTACATTCTAAAGGGAGGGGGTGGTGGTACAAAAGGTAACAGCTGCAGAGAATGATTTGATGGGGGTGGCTCGGGGACAGGTGTTAGGTGGGTGTGGGATAGGCTTCCCTGAATAAATGAGTTTTCAGGGATCTCTTAAAGGTGGACAGGGTAGGGGCTGATCGGACAGACTGGGGCAGGGAGTTACAGAGTATGGGAGAGGCTCTGGAGAAGTCCTGAAGGCAAGCATGGGAGGAGGCAGCAAGGGAGCTAGAGAGCAGGAGATCCTGGGAGGAGCGGAGGGGGCGATTTGGGCGATATCTGCAGATGAAGTTGGTGATGTGACGGGGTAATGTTGTGAATGTCTTTGTATGTTATGGTTAGCATTTTGAATTTTATACGGTGTGGTAGGGGAAGCCAGTGAAGGGATTGGCAGAGAGGGACGTTAGTCAGGAAGGGTCGAATTCTGGAGATATTGCGGAGGTGAAGGCGGCAGGATTTAGCCAGTGATTGGATATGGGGGCTGAAGGAGAGGTAAAGGATTACACCCAGGACCCTGGCATGTGTGGAGGGACCAATGGTTGTGTTGTTGATATTAATGGTGAAGTCACAGGGGGAGGATCGTGAAGGAGGAAATTTAACAGTAGGAAGCTATCACAGGCAGCACCTCAACTACATGCTTGCAAGGGCTGATGCGCAAACTCTTCAAAGTGAGGACCTCATGGACTATTGAGTGTCCAGGCTGGACCACTTGCTAGAGCTTGTACAGCGTGCACTGGAGCTTCTGGCTTGCCCTGCAGCCAGTGTGCGCAGTAGGCGGTTTTGTTACTAAGAGGAAGATTTGCCTGTCCCCTGACACCATGTACTAGCTCACTTTCATAAAAATTAACCAGTGATGGATCAGATCCATCAAATCCCCTGCTGCTGATGTTATCAACTAAATTCTTCAATGTCACCCAGCCGTAAAACAAATTGTACCTTCTACCATTACTAGCTCCTGACACCTCTTCTGTCCTGCCACCATTACCATTTGGTTTTGCCATTATTGGTTTCACATCAGTGACAACATCCCTGTGCAGCCCATCTTTTCTACCTAACAAGGGGCACATCTGAGAGGGGATATACTCCTAGGCGTGTGCCTGATGGGAGCTGGAGGTGAATGGAAAGAAGCAAGTTTGGAGGCGCATAACTACTATAGGTTCAACATACTTTACATTCATTACCAGCTCCTGCCACCTGTCCTACCACCATTTCCAGCTCCTGCCACTATCAATGGTACGTGCCACCTCTTCTAGCCTGCCACCATTACCAGCTCCTGCTTCCTCCTTCCTTACTCTCCATCCCTGCAACCTATCCAAGCTGCTTACATACTGTCCAGCCATAGTACAATATGTGTGGCTATTTCATCCGAAATAAAGGATGCTAATGTTTATTTCAAGGTAAAATGTACCTTTTCTCCACCTCTTACATTGAGGCCTAACCAAGATAGTTACATTTTGTCCCACCACTGTACAATATGTGTTATTATTGTCACTGATATAATATACTCTAGAGTTTATTCTGAGATAAAATTGGCCTCTTCTCTTTATGTTGCAGCCTTACATAGTTACATACACTGCTCAAAACAATTAAAGGAACACTTTGAAAACACATCAGCTCTCAATGGGGAAAAATATCATGCTGTATATCTATATTGATATGGACTGGGTAATGTGTTAGGAACGAAAGGTTGCCACAGCGTTTGATGGATATGAAAATGATGGATATGAAAATGATCAACCTACAGGGCTGAATTCAAAGACACCCCGAAATCTAAAGTGAAATTTTTTTGCAGCAGGCTAGTCCACTCAAAATGATACTGATAATGATACGTCAGATGAACCACCACAGGCGAAACATGTCGGGAGTAGACATTACATTATCAATCAATGCTTAATTTATATAAGTTGACCATATGATAAATATGGGCATTTTACCATTATTATGTTTTTATCAATTACCAATTACATATTGTTAATTTTACTACATGGTTGAATCTTGTCTTTGGCACCACTATAATCCCAATATCTATCCATTCCATTCTTCTGGAAAAGGTGCATTTCTATATTCTAGCCTTCCTGTGGTCTTAACAAATTTGATAATGTCCCTGAAGCAGAGGCGTACTAAGTAGGGGGCAGGGGGTGCGGGCCGTTCTGGGTACTACAACACTGGGGGGGTGACAGGCCGGCACCCCCTCCGCGATTATAGCGGTGGCAGCGCTGCGGGATAGCACAGTGACAGGCGCATGGAGAGGAGAGGCGAGCTTATCTATCGCCGATCGGGTTGTGATGCAAGGGGGAGGGGATGTGCAGGGGATGCAGGGTGACACACGTGCACCTTACATCCCCTCCTCTCGCGGCCGCGGGCTGTCTGTGGGATCACGGATGTCACACAGGCAGGCACAGCCAAGCAGCTGCCTCCCCCTCCTCTCTGTTTATGTGTAAATAGGGGGAGGGGATCTGCTGAGCATGTGCCGCCGCGGAGCGCTGATCTGAGGTACTGAATTGGGGGGGTCTGCACTGAAGGGGGGCTGCACTGAAGGGGGGCACTGCACTGAAGGGGGAATCTGTGTAACATGCAGTGGGTCCAGAGCTGCAGGGTGTTGTGTAATGTAAAGGGGTCCAGAGGTGCAGGGTGTTGTGTAATGTAAAGGGGTCCATAGGTGCAGGGGGTTGTGTAATGTAAAGGGACCAAGAGGCGAAGGGGGATGTGTAACGTAAAGGGGCCAAGAGGCGCAGGGGGCTGTGTAATGTAAAGGGGCCCAGAGATGCAGGGTCTTGTGTAATGTAAAGGGGTCCAGAGGTACAGGGTCTTGTGTAATGTAAAGAGGTCCAGAGGTGCAGGGTCTTGTGTAATGTAAAGGGGTCCAGAGGGGCAGGGTGCTGTGTAATGTAAAGGGGTCCAGAGCTGCAGGATGATGTGTAATGTAAAAGGGGTCCAGAGCTGCAGGGTGTTGTGTAATGTAAAGGGGTGCGGAGGTGCAGGGTGCTATGTAATGTAAAGGGGTCCAGGAGGGCAGGGTGCTATGTAATGTATAGGGGTCCTGAGGTGCAGGGTGCTGTGTAATGTAAAGGGGTCCAGAGGTGCAGGGTGTTGTGTAATGTAAAGGGGTGCGGAGCTGCAGGATGATGTGTAATGTAAAGGGGTCCAGAGCTGCAGAGTGTTGGGTAATGTAAAGGGGTGCGGAGGTGCAGGGTGCTATGTAATGTAAAGGGGTCCAGGAGGACAGGGTGCTATGTAATGTATAGGGGTCCCGAGGTGCAGGGTGCTGTGTAATGTAAAGCGGTCCAGAGGTGCAGGGTGCTGTGTAATGTAAAGGGGTGCGGAGGTGCAGGGTGCTGTGTAATGTAAAGGTGTCCAGAGATGCAGGGTGTTGTGTAATGTAAAGGGGTCCAGAGATGCAGGGTGCTGTGTAATGTAAAGGGGTCCAGAGGTTCAGGGTGCTATGTAATGTAAAGGGGTCCAGGAGGACAGGGTGCTATGTAATGTAAAGGGGTCCAGAAGAGCAGGGTGCTGTGTAATCTAGAGGGGCCCAGAGATGCAGGGTGCTGTGTAATGTAAAGGGGCCCAGAGATGCAGGGTGCTGTGTAATGTAAAGGGGCCCAGAGATGCAGTTGTGGAGAGGGGGTACGCAGTAGTGACAAAGAAATTGAAGGATGCAGGGGGCACAGTGGGGTATTTTTTACATTTTAATGGGGGGGGGTGCCAGATATAGGATCCGCCCCAGGTGCCAAATGCTCTAGGTACGCCCCTGCCCTGAAGTGTTCTATTGGATTAAGGTCAGGCAAGTATGGGGGCCATTCATTGGTATCAATTCCTTAATCTTCCAGGCACTGGCTGCACTGTTGAAATTTCAGAGAACCATAGGTAGAGGTGGCCAGGATGGGGTGGAAAGGCAGTGTCCAGTAAGCCGATTGGGGCAGAATCAGAAATTTGAACAATCCCCACAATTTGATTTTTTACGTCTACATACAGTATAATATCATAATCCTTCCTTGCTTTTAATTAGTATCACACTTTTTTTTCCTTAATTTAAAGGATAAGTTCATCTTTGGGAACATGCTACATGCTCCCCCTCCCGTTTTTAGGGTATTACATGTAACATGTTGCCAGTGCTGCCTGATCGACCCCTCCCCCCCCCTCGTGACAGCAGTACAGGGAGAAATTCCCCACACTAGCTGTCAATTTTTGAAATCAGCACAATTGTGTGGAATTTCACCCACATGGCTGCATCATTCATACACAGAGATACGTGCATGAATGTACTACAAGTCCCGACATCCTTTGCGGCTGTCATCATGGTGCTGTGGAGCACCATGGTAGTTTGTTGATTCTTCCTGTCAGTGTATCTGCTTGCCCATATGGGATGTACGGGTACACAGATAAACTGACCGGTTGGTAGGAGACATGGATGGCACCAGCGATCTGCTAATCGCTGGTGCAATGCTTTACAGGCTCCACACAAAAAATAAAGTGAACATATCCTTTAATAGTTTGCTTACCTTGCAAAGATTCCAGATGTGGTATAGAATGACATATAAGACAATGCTATGAAGAAAGGAAATACCAGTGTTTATATCCTCAAACTTTTCAGCATGCAAGAGGCTTTCAAATTCAATTATTAATAAAGTTAATATTCTGCGATACCCAGCCATACTCTGCGATACCCAGCCATACCCTGCCATACTCATTCAAAATGTGAGAGCACCGAAAGCTGAAAATTTGTCCGGTTAGGAAGGGGGTTTAAGTGCCCAGTGGTTAAGTGGTTAAAAAGTGAACAATGTGTTATACATTTTTCTTCCTGTTTCAGCAGTGGGAAGGGAGTCTGAGCTTACACTGTGTGACAGCTGATTGGAGGAAAGGCAGCCCCCCTCCCCCACATAAGCAGAGGAACAAAGAAGCTTGCAGAGCTGTGCTGTGAAAAGAGAAGCTCTCTGTTTATCTATCTCTAAGTTCCCTCCAGAGGAGCGGAGCAGCAGAAAGACATGGGACTTGCAGCTTTGGAGAGAGATAAGTAAACACTACAGATATATGTGCCCAGGTCAGATTTCATGAATGGGGTTTATAACCACTTTAACCAAATGAATAAAAGCTGACTATTGTAAGCACCCATGTAAGTATTAAATGGTTTGTCACAACCCTCTAATTGCTACTTTTACTGCACAGTTAGGTCTGCTAAAAGAGTTGAAAAAAAAACCCAGAAGAATCAACAGGTTAAAAAAAAAAGAACTGAAAAGCAAAACTGGGAATTCAGAAAAGCAAAGATTGTTTTGTTAATGCTATTCACATACTGCATCACTTATGTCGGTTTTTATTTTGCTTTTAGTACCACTTTAAATACTTTAAACAGTACTCTAAACATGTACTATAATTGTGTCTGAGACCATAACAGAAAATCATCAATAATTCACTTTTCTGTCTTTCAGTACTTTTGAAACTTTTAGATTAGTTGAATTTCAAATACCAGATCCCATGCTTGCATTTCTAAATCCAATAATGTTGTACAGTGTGTCAGACAGAGTTAGAAAGAGAAAGAAATATAAACACATGAACAACAGGTTATGGGGAAAAATAAAGCCGTTACTTCTTTAGTAAGAAAAATTGAATGCTTTATTTTTTGCTTTTGTACCTATGTATCAGGTTTCAATTTTACAACAATTCCACCTGACTCCTGAAGCAAAAAGTCAATTGTTATTATTATATTTTCTCTTTTTCAAACACCATACAAGTAAAATACAGTATGTGCACCATAGGTTTACATCTGGTAGCAAGTCAAAAGAACTTAAAATAACCAATTTTAAAACAACAAATAAAAAGGACAGATAGAAAGGAACAGTAATCCTCTAAAACAATAATAAAGTGCAACTTTACCCATAACAATTTGCTAAAAAATAATGTTCTTTAGCAAGGAACATACATTCCACATTAATAATTATGCTACCAAAATTGGTGTGTGCTGGAAATTGCCTACAGAATTGCTCCTGATCCTTGCTTCTGAAAGCTGCAATTTTGCTGAAGCTCAGAGCCCCTGAGCAGCTATAAATGTTTAAGGTGTCAACCAGATTGGCCTTTAGTGGCTCTGAATTTTGACACAAGGCCAAAAATGGAGAGAAACAGAGCATGTGCAAAGCATTAATTTTTAATGTTTTACATCCCCTACCAACCAACAATAATTCTGGTTCCCACAGACTGGCTACAGTATGTGCTTATGTGGTACAAAGATCAGTCCTGTCAATTTAAGAAGGTGCTCCTAACAACAACTTGTTATGTGTATAAGACACCGTCCACAGAATCTCCTTCTTCCATGCAAACCCACCATCATGGGCAAGACAAAAGAGCTAAAAAAAAGGAAGAAATAGAAAAACTGACTTTTAAGGCTGCCACTAGAATCCCGATGGGAAAAGAGAGGTACTAAAAAGATAAGGGGACTATCACGGGGCACAGACAATCATTAAACAGCTATAACCAGAAAGATACTTTTCATAAAAACAATTTATTAAAGTTACATAGATATTACATCTTCAGGTATAAGTCACAGATTCGTAGGGAAGGGTGAGGTAAATCGACTAGTTTCGCTTCACAGCTTCTTCAGGATATTACCTACATCTAAAAATACATTCATTTAATATAAAAATTATTATTATTATAATCACATTGTATTACATTTATATATGTAATACAATGTGATAATAATAATAATTTTTATATTAAATTAATGTATTTTTAGATGTAGGTAATATCCTGAAGAAGCTGTGAAGCGAAACTAGTCGATTTACCTCACCCTTCCCTACGAATCTGTGACTTATACCTGAAGATGTAATATCTATGTAACTTTAATAAATTGTTTTTATGAAAAGTATCTTTCTGGTTATAGCTGTTTAATGAGTGCCTGTGCCCCGTGATAGTCCCCTTGCTCACACACTTCTCGTTGACATCTCTGATTAGAGACCAGAGACGTTGATACCTTTCCCTAGCCTATCTGATTGGGATGAGGGTGCACATTATTAGCTTATGATTTATTTGTTCATGAAGCCATTCATTACTAAAAAGATAAGGATAAAATATCAAACTGTATTAAATATCATCATAAAAACATGTCACAAAGATAAATGCTTGGGTGTGCCATAGTATGGGCATTGTCCCATATATGGCTGGACAAGGAAACCTGTAGGGGTGGCCTTTGGAATATAAAGTGGGCTGTCATAACAGTAGTCTTCTGAAGGCCAGCGGGTGGGATCACAATGCCAGAACCAGTGGGTCACTATGAGTTGTGCCAGTAGCCTCCTCAGGAGGCCTATTGGTACGTGATCAAGCACATGAGAGATATGAGACATCAAATTCACCATGAAGAGGAGGAGGGGAAAGGAAAAAAAGGGAGGGGAAGGAGAGGGGGAAGCAGGAAAGTTCAATGGGAATAGACGTAGGGACAGCTCATTCACCCCATGGCAGGGGTGACGCTGGTAATGAGGACCGGCACCCAGGGATATACAGGCTCCATTAGAGAGGGCAACGCCTTTGACCATTTCCATCAAGGCATACTCAAATAAGTTATATTATACCATATACCCTGTCTAGCCCAAGGAAACAAAAAGGTTTTTTAACCCATCATCTAATCCATCACTTACTACCCATGCCAGTGTATCATTCAAAAGCTGCCACATATGAATGAGGCTCTTCATAAGGCTGTTTGATACCCTCTTCTATACACCATTGGGGCCAGTGGGACAATCTTTCCTGCTTCCCCTTCCCCTCCTCTTCATGGTGAATTGGATGCCTCATACCTCTCATGTGCTTGATCACATACCAATAGGATCATACTGGCAGCCTTAAAAGTGATTTTTTATATTTCTTCCCTTTTTTTTTTGTTCGTATATTTGGATGTGGTGCCACGCATTGCAGATTCTGTCTCTACTTCTACTTTAAGACCAAAGAGCTGTCAAAGAACATCAGAAACAAGATTGTAGACCTGCAGAAGCCTGCAACAAGCTACAAGACCCTCAGCAAGAAGCTTGGTGAGAAGAAGACAACTGTTGGAGCAATTATTCGCAAATGGAAGAAATACAAAATAACCATCAATCGCCTTGGTCTGGAGCTCCATGCAAGATTTTGCCTCATGGGGCAAGGATGATCATGAGAAAAGTCAGGGATCAGCCCAGAACTGCATGGGAGGAGTTTGTGAATGATCTCAAGGCAGTTCGGACCACTGTCACCAAACAAACCATTGGTAACACAATACGCCACCATGGATTGAAATCTTGCAGCGCCTGCCTCAAGAATACAGGCCAATCTGAAGTTTGCCAATGAACATATAAATGATTCAAAGAGGGGGCGTGGCCTGACACGAAAGCCAAATGGTCACAATCCCAGAGCTCCGGCAATACAGGGACTCAGTGGCACAAAGCAGCCCATTCGAGGTGTCATACACCCCGAAAACTCGGCGAGATAGCTAGGGACACCTCTAGGACCATGTCCACAAAACAGCGCAATGATTGGAAGCCCCAGCACCTGAAGGAATTATTCACACTGACCGCTAATGCAGGTAGGCAAGATGGCGCCAAGGCCTACTCTCCTCCGGTAGCCTCATCACAAAAAAAGGCCTCAAAACAAGGCAATCACCTTCCCAAACGCAATTCCAAACCCAGGCTAGATGGCACCAGATTGAGCACTGCTTCAGATTCAGGGGAGGACACGAGAGAGATGCCAGAGTAAATTGAATCCTTCCCCACACAAAACCAACCTGTGCTGGATACGGTTCCAAAATACATGCTTTTTCTCTACAATCCAAACAGATATGGCCACATGTATGCACAGATTCAACAGAGACATACAAGCAATGGGGAACAGAGTTACACTGAGGCTAAAATGGAGGAATATGCAGACACCATAAGAGTTACACTGAGGCTAAAATGGAGGAATATGCAGACACCATAAAGGATCTGGTTGATACTTATGATGAGAGGGAGGGCAAGAATGATTGGATCAAAGTAAAGCTAGCAGACATGGAGGACAGGTCGAGAAGTAACAATCTGAAAATAAGGGGACTACCTGAAACAGTGCAGCAAACTGACCTGGGCATCTATGCAGCGACGTTGCTTAAAACCCTCCTACCAAGTCTCACAGACTTGGATGTTACCATCAACAGGATTCACCACCTGCCTAAACCGTCATATCTGTCAGCCCACATACCCAGAGATGTGCTTATCTATTTACATTTTTTCCATGTGAAAGAACACCTTATGACGATTATGAGGAAGCAAGATCAAATCCCTCACAATACCAAAGCTTAAAATTCTTTGCTGATCTGTCGCAGTACAAACTTCCGAAAAGGTAAAGTTTAAATATGGTGACCAAAGTACTACAGAATCATAAAATCGGATACAGATGGGGCTACCCAACGAAAATCATCATCACCAAAGAAAATCATACTTATGCAGTAACCTCCTTTGCTCTCTTGAAGCAATGGGGCATTCTTCTTGATCCAGAAGGTGAAAACCCTACCCCCAGTACCCCATGTCAAATTGAACGAGAGTGGAAAAAAGTAACTGCAAAAAGCCAAATCACACATGTATAGGACTGGATGGTCTACTTTAGCTCCCCAGTCCCTTTATGAGAAAAGTGTCAGGGACTGAACGGTCAAACTTATCCTCCAATGATAACTAGAAGCATAATGCTATTTCTGGGTGATTCTCAACCATTATGTTTGTTACTCAATGTATATTTATATATTCAGTTACATTTGTACAATTAGTTGCATTGGAAAACCCCACATCCTGAAGCTCCTATAAGCGCATTCACTTCAGAGATGTAGTGGATAATTCAAAGACAATGCTGTTGAATTAAATCCTCAGGGAAAATGTTTTGTAGTTAAGAACAAAGAGTCTGCTTTCCTGATTGAAACTTCCAATTTTTTGACCTGAATAGGGATAAGGCTGTGATGATTGAATAAGTTTTGTTACAATAGACTTCTTTCAGCATACAGTGCCTTGAAAAGGTATCCATACCCCTTGAAATTTTCCACATTTTGTCATGTTACAACCAAAAAATGTAAATGTATTTTATTGTGATTGTATGTAATAGACCAACACAAAGTGTCACATCATTGTAAAGTGGAAGGAAAATTATAAATGGTTTTAAATTTTTTTTTTAAATAAATATCTGAAAAGTGTGGCATGCATTTTTATTCAGCCCCCTTTACTCTGATACCCCTAACTAAAACCTAGTGGAACCAATTGCCTTCAGAAGTCACCTAATTAGTAAATAGAGTCCAACTGTGTGTAATTTATCTCTGTATAAATACAGCTGTTCTGTGAAGCCCTCATAGGTTTGTTAGAGAACCTTAGTGAACAAACAGCAACATGAAGGCCAGGGAACACACCAGGCAGGTCAGGGATAAAGTTGTGAAGAAGTTTAAAGTAGTATTAGGTTATAAAAAAAAATATCAAAAGTTTTGAAAATCTGACGGAGCACTGTTCAAGCCATCATTTGAAAATAGAAAGAGTATGGCACAACTGCAAACCTACCAAGACATGGCTGTCCACCTAAACTGAAATTCTGGACAAGGAGAGCATTAATCAGAGAAGTAGCCACGGGGCCCATGGTAACTCTGGAGGAGCTGCAGAGATCTACACAGCTCAGGTAGGAGAATCTGACCACAGGACAACTATTAGTCGTGCACTCCACAAATCTGGACTTTATGGAAAAGTGGCAAGAAAGCCACTGTTGAAAGAAAGCCACAATAAGTCCCGTTTGCAGTTTATGAGAAGCCATGTGGGGCACACAGCAAACATAAAAGTTAGAAGGTGCTCTGGTCAGATCAGACCAAAATTTTACTTTTTGGCCTTAAAGGAAAACGCTATGGGTGTTGTAAAACCAACACTGTACACCAACATGAACACACCAGCCCCACCCTGAAACATGGTGGTGGCAGCATCATGTTGTGATAATTATTTTCTTCAGCAGGGACAGGGAAGCTTGTTAGAGTTGATAGGATGATGGATGGAATCAAATACAGGGCAGTCTTAAAAGAAAACCTGGTAGAGTCTGCAAAAGGCGGAGGTTTACCTTCCAGCAGGACAATGAACATACAGCCAAAGCTACCATGGAATGGTTTAGATCAAAGCATATTCATGTGTTAGAATGGTCCAGACCTAAATCCAATTCAGAATATGTGGCAAGACATTAAAATTGCTGTTCACAGATGCTGTCCATCCAATCTGACAGAGCTTGAGCTACCGTATTTATCGGCATATAACACACACTTTTTCCCCCCTAAAATCAGGGCGAAATCGGGGGTGCATGTTATACGCCGATCCCCCGCTGTTGCTACCCGTTTCTGCCATTCTCTGTGGCTTCTGGGTATTTTCGGCTGCACTCTGCCGTTCTCGGCTATCTTCGGCCGCTCTCAGCTATTTTCGGCCACACTCGTTCATTCTCAGCGGCTTACAGAAAGCCGAAAGCTGCCGAGAATGGCCGAGTGTGGCCGAAAATAGCCGAGAATGGCCGAAAATACCCGAAAGCCGTCGAGAACTACCGAGCACCGCCGAGATACACAGGGCATCCGCTCTGTATCTCGGCGGTGCCATTTTTAAACAACAAACACACTGACAAGGCTGCAATGGACTGACAAGGCTGCAATGGACTAACAAGGCTGCAATGGACTGTCAAGGCTGCAATGGACTGTCAAGGCTGCAATGCTAGGCTGCAAACGACTGACAAGGTTGCAATGCAAGGCTGCAAATGACACTGATAAGGCTGCATTGATGGGCATTTAAATATACGTTTTTTTCCCTTAAACTTCCCTCCTAAAAGTTTCTTTTAAATTCCCTCCTAAACTGGGGGTGCGCGTTATACGCCGGTGAGTGTGATACGCCGATAAATACGGTATTTTACAAAGAAGAATGGGCAAAAATGTCACTCTAAATGTGCAAAGCTGAGACATACCCAAAAAGACTTGCAGTTGTAATTTCAGCAAAAGGTGGTTCTACAAAGTATGGACTTAGGGGGGCTGAATACTAACACTACTTATACTTTTCATATATTTATTTCTAAAACATTTTGAAAACCATCATTTTCCTTCCACTTCACAATTATGTGCCACTTTGTGTTGGTCTATCACATTTACGTTTTTGGTTGTAATATGACAAAATGTGGAAAAGTTCAAGGGGTATGAACACTTTTCAAGGCACTTTAGCTGAGAATGAGCAATGTTAAGCATGTAAAAATGAGACTAGAACTTCAACTATTGCTTTAAAAGGGGAACACAGTATATAAATATTTTTTATGATCAAAACCAATAAATAAACCAACAACACCACTACAATTCCCTTTAGTGTATTTAAGGCTACAGAGTAAAATTCCATGAATTTCTCCCTTTTTAATTCCTAAATATAGTAGTTCAAACTTTTTTCCTTATTAAATGAGCTGCAGAAAATACCAGATATTCCTGATTTTTTTTGCCTCTTTGGCCTTCTTGTGGTAGTCTAACATTGCTAAACACAGGTTATGATTGCATCATTAGCATTGTGATCCATCTGTGCACCCTTGCTGGAGAACTGTAGGCAGTTGTGTCAACACACATAGTGCCTTATTGCCTTCATATTGTCATCAAATGTTCACATCTCCTGCATGAGCTGGCAGTGCTTGATTGACAGCAGTCAGACAGCAGTCAGACAGAAATGAAGCATGGTACAAAATCAGGTAAAACAGGTGTGGTCAAACAGGCAACAGGTCATGGGAGGGTGATGGCAACCTTATGCTTTTTTCAGTTAATTTCTTGGAAACCAGCTGAGGTCCACATGGGAGTTACACAATATTCTTCCCAAAGCAGCAGCAGATTAGCTATAGCTGATAATGGTGTGGGAACTTTGAGGTCAGAGCCACCCGAGAGGGTTCTCTAGGATGATGTCTGAAAGCAATGTTGAAATGTTCACTCACAAGCCTTACTGTAATGGGCAAACCCTACCTACAGTAGATGGTTTGGTCAATCTTCATGTTGAGCAGATACATAATGATCAAGAAATTGCAAAAACATCTGGTTCATTTAATTTGTCCATTGGATTGTGGGTGATAGGCTGATGAAAAGTCCAGGTGGATCTCAAAAAGATGATAGAGCACCCAACAGTAACGGGAAGCAATCTACAACCCCCTATCTGAGACAATGTGTGTTTAAGGGAAATCTCTAAAGAAGGTTTGGAGCAGTTTAGGAACAGACGTGAGCCCATTTAATGGAATACAGTCATTAATGTTTGAAAAATAGTTACAACCTCTATAAACAGGAAGATCAGGGATATAGTCTATTGACCCAAAAATATTCTTAAACAAGAAGGCAAAGTAAAACCTCTAGTGGGGCCTTTTGCAAACTTTACTTTGGGTGTAGATGGGATGTATGGTCAAGAAATCTTTTTTGGGGGTGGGCCACTAGTAGGTGCAGAAAATAAATTCTAAAGTCTTAGGCATGACCTGGTGCTCAGCCAGGGAATGGCCTCACAACAGTATTTTCTGCCAAAGTGCCATGCAGGCAAAAGTCTTCCAAGAGGCTATTTGATTCAAACATAATGGTGCTGTAGTAAGATTTGTAATGGGTCAATTATATAGTCTGGCCCGGGCCTCACAAAGGGATGGGACAGCATATTTTGGTATTTTCTTAGTTTAGAACTTGCTTATCACTGACTACCAAAAGGTTGCCACCTGCTGGAGACTGATCGTTACGCTTCTTAATATTTTGTAAATGTTGGTGCATATTTATTGTTTTTCATTTCATAAATATGTTTTAATAAACGCTACACTCATAGTTCACGAAGAAATAAAGTGCACATGAAAATTCAGTAATTTATAATAAACTACATTATAGAAGAAATTAAAAACTAAAACAAAATGAATGGATGCACTATACCTTTAAATAATCAAAATCCAAAAGTCCAATAAAAAAATCACAATGTGTGCATAATTTATTGTGATACAAAGATAGATAAATAAATATAACCAATAAATATCTTAAAAATAATAAAAGTTCATGTCACAAATAATTAATCTTAAAAAATTATCCAAAATTTAAGGTGTAAATCTTGTAATCCATTGCGACTCCACATGCTCCCACACCTCAGTGAACACATGCTTCTTACCAGAAATGATGGACCTCTAAGCAATAGGAGGTCATCTAAGCCATGTGTCATCATTCATTGGTAATTTCCAGCGTTCTACAGCCCAGAGAACAGCCACACTTGCTCATATGATTGCTCATATATTAACCACCATAGAAAGAAAAAGAACCAGCATTGTGCATTACCCATAAAAAACCTGTTTATTATTTACAGTTGGATACTCACAATGTAGAAATCAGGACAGGCAAGACAAACAGCCCAGCAAGCAACACAACATGATGAGGTCACAAATAGGCCCCTCCCAAAGCATTTTATTGCAGAGAGTGTCTTCTACAGTTGTAGGAGCCTATTTGTGATGCCATCACGTTATAGTTTTTCTATGATGTGGTATGTTAAGATTTTTTTAATTATCAATTGCACTTTGTGATTTCTTTATGAATTAGTGGATCATTATTATGTAAAAGATGGCACGTCCATTCTTTGCATTTGGAATTTTATCTTTTATTCAGATATTTTTGTGCTGCTGTTTTAAATTTTTATACATGAAGCGCAAGATTCCTTATTTTATTTTTCATCTGCAATGCCCAATTTTTTAGGCCCCAAAGCCCAGGTCAGTCCAGAACGTAAGAGTTTGCTGGGCTTCATACATAAACTCTGTAAACCCTGGGCATGTAGGTATCCTATATAGCCAGAAATTGAATGCTTGTAATTCTCTGTGCTGTTTAAACCACCAGCTGCTAGACTCTGCATTCTTGTATTGAGAAATTCCCATACTAGGATGTATATACACTAAGTAGACTCTACAACACATCTGTAGAGGCTAGTCATGGCTACATGTGACATCCCAGCCTTTTTTAGTCTTCTAATGAAGTAAAGGTGTTTGGCCCTCAACAATTTCTACATGGGGTGTCTGCTTAAAATGATCAGTTATGGAATCCGCAGATCCTAAATGTGTTAACTGTTTCAACAACAACCTCTGCTGTGCAATGTCACATGTTCATTAAAATCAATATTAAACTTCTAACTATTGAGAAGCGTTTGCAAAATACCAATATCACACCAATAGATACACCTTGCCTTAACAATTAAAGAAATATTAGGAATAAGGGGCATTGCATGGTTGAAGCTGAACTATAGCTTCAGTTATGCTTTAGTAAACTAAATGGCCTCTTCACATTCCAGCCAGAGTGAACCTCCAGCTGTGCAGGAAGTCATTCAATGGTGGCGGTATTGCTATTGAATGACAACTTCCTGCTCATGGCAGCGTTTGCTAGGATGCCAACAGCTGACTACACCCTAGCAACCAATGAGGGCTCCAGCCCTATTCAACTAAATCTAAACAGTGGTGCCGGGAAACCTGGCTGATGTCACTGATCATATATATATATATATATATATATATATATATATATATATATATATATTTGATTAATGATGTCAGCTAGTATCCCCAGCATCGTTTACATTAAGCCACCCTCCTGGAGAAATTCTTGTCCTGACAGTTAACAGAGCTGTGGGTGCTTCCTCCTCTGATGTCCTAGCAATTACTATCCTGCTGTGCATAACAGCATTTCATTTTTGTTGTCATCAGTGATACAAGGATTGATAGGGAAAGACTGGAGAGTTAAATTTACTTTATCGAACATGGTAGGAAATTAACTTTTGGACATCATGAGACATTTTTATTATTATTTTATTAAAGGACTTTATGCACAGTGTGTGTCTTCTATTACAATTTTACTTTTTTTTATATATAAATGAGTTATGTTCACATTGGCCATATCTTTTGTCTTCCATAGACTTTTACAGGGTTCACAGTTTCTGAACATTTTTTTTATTGTTTTTGCAAACATCCTTCAAAACAGACCAGGCACATTTGGCGTATCATTAAATACTACAATGTTATCATTGAAAGGACAAGGTTACAGCTTTTTTGATTCACGGCACATATTAATTCAAAAGTAATGTTTGACAAAGTTTACACATGATCACCCTGTACACACGATCAGAAATTCCGCCAGCAAAAGTCCAATGTGAGGTTTTGGTTGGAAATTCCAACCGTGCTTATGCTTCATCGGACTTTTGCTGGCAGAATTCCTGCCAGCAAAAGATTGAGAGCAGGTTCTCAATTTTTCGGTTGGAAAAAGTTCCGATCGGAAATTCCGATTGTCTGTACCAATTCCAAAGTGCAAAATTTCTACGCATGCTCGGAAACAATTCGATACATGCCCTGAAGCATTGAACTTCATTTTTGTCATAGTGTTGTACGTCACTGAGTTCTTGACGGTTGAAAGTCCAGAGAACTTTTGTGTGACCATGTGTATGCAAGCCAAACTTGAGCAGAATTCCGTCAGAAAAACCATCCAAGATTTTTTCGACAGAAATTCCGCTCGTGTGTACGGGGCATTACAATTGAAAACAAAACAGCACACAGATGAACTGTGTGAACCCAAAGTAACATTGCTTAAAGTACTGAACTATCAGCTCAGCACAGTCATCTAACTAAGGCCCAATAAAGGCTTTAATCAGGGCTGATTTGAAAATGGCAAGGTAAACTTTACCGTTAAACCTGTGGCTTTAGCAGAAAAATCAGGGTGGAAGGCTGGGAGACATACCCAGGACTGGCTGAAGATCCTGCGAGTATGACCTTCCTTTTGCTCCCTCCTGGTCAACCTCTCTAAGCTAGCTAGATAGCCAATTGGGTTGTACTTGCTTAAATAGCTTAAGGGGAACATAGAAACCGCAGTAGAAACCTTGCTTATGCCATGCGTCCAACAGTCAGGAGCCCCTTTCACTAAGGCTCAAGGGTCTGTACATAGTCTTACTGACTAATGCCATTTTATGTGAACCTCTGGAGGAATCTAGGATGGAAAAGGACCTGGGGGGTTCTAGTAGATGATAGACTCAGCAATGGCTTTACCTTCTCCCTCTAGGCCAACTCATTATTGTTGCAAATAAGGACAATAAGAGTTGTAACATCATTACACTTTAAGGTGGTAATGGACCCGTACTTAGCCAAACAATCACAGATGAAAAGTGAATACAGCAGGGTACTTAAAACACTACCTACCTTGTGGATTGTCAGTTGCAAAAGTAATGGAAGAAGTATTCTTGCCAATACACACATAATGGGGTCTTCCAGTAGGGAAATCCAAGACCCAGTTGCAGAAAGAAGAGCTAAGCTTCAGATCTAAGTGTTTCGTGATAGGTCACTAAATAATAATAACAGTATTACAAAATGAACCTTAAGGTGAAAGTATCCTTTAATGTATTTCATGGTTTGGCAATGGAATAAAGGATAGGCTGGGTATAGATGGCTCACATTTTGGCCATTTTGCCCAAAAGCAACAGAGAGACAAATATTAGCCTCCTATAAGAATTTTTATCATTGAAATGAGGAAGGGTGATGGGAAATCAATAGACCCATCACAATATTAATGGTGGGCAACTACATGGCAAATGAGGTTTAATGTAGAAACATGTAAAATAATGCATTTGGGTGGCAAAAATATGAATGCAATCTACTCACTGGGGGTGAACCTCTGGGGGAATCTAGGATGTAAAAGGACACGGGGGTTCTAGTAGATGATAGGCTCAGCAAATGGCATGCAATGCCAAGCTGCTGCTAACAAAGCAAACAGAATATTGGCATGCATTAAAAAGGGGAATAACCCCATAGATAAAACGCAAATTCTCCCATTTTACAAGACTCTGGTCAGGCCGCACCTACAATATGCTGTCCAGTTTTGGGCACCAGTCCTCAGGAAGGATGTACTGGAAATGGAGCAAGTACAAAGAAGGGCAAAAAAGCTAATAAAGGGTGTGGAGGATATTAGTTACGAAGAAACGTATTCTTATTCTCTCTGGAGAAGAGACGCTTGAGAGGGGATATGATTTCAATATTATAAATATACTGGTGACCCCACAAAATTTTTTGTGTTAGGCTAACAAGACATGTGGCCACTCATTAAAATTAGAAGAAAAGAGGTTGAACCTTAAACTATGTAGAGGGTTATTTAGTGTAGGAGAAGCAAGGATGTGGAATTCCCTTCCACAGGCGGTAGTCTCAGCGGGGTCATTGATAGTTTCAAAAAACGATTCGATAGGCACCCGAACGACTGCAACATACAGGGATATACAATGTAATACTGACATATAATCATAGGTTGGACTTGTAACTATGTAGCACTGTGCATATAAGGCAGCAGTGTGATCCAGGGGGAGGGGGCAAGGAGCCGGAGAATTGTGCATATAAGGCAGGCATATGCAATTAGTGGACCTCCAGCTGTTGCAAAACTACAAGTCCCAGCATAGCAGGACCTCTGGGTGTCCTAGATTGTCCCATAAATTCCCCCAGAGGTTCACCCCCCAGTGTATAGATTGCATTCATATGTTTGCAATGCTCCGGCTCTCTGACCCCACACATACACACACACTCTGCATCATATTGCTGCCTTACACAGACTCATCATTATGGATGAGCCCGATGTTTGAGTCAAACATAAGTTGGACTTGAACATCAGGTGTTTGTCTGTTCGCCGGGGACACTAACATGAAAAACCAAAAGTGTTCATTTTAAAGTCTTATATGCAAGTTATTGTCATAAAAAGTGTATAGGGACCTGGATCCTGCCCCAGGGGACATGTATCAAGGCAAAAAAAGTTTTAAAAACTAACGTTTTTAAAACTTTTTTTGCATTAGCAGTGATTTTAATAATGCTTAAAGTGAAACAATAAAAATGAAATATTCCTTTAAATATCATGCCTGGGGGGTGTCTATAGTATGCCTGTAAAGTAGCGCAATTTTTCCTGTGTTTAGAACAATACCACAGCAAAACTAAAAAGGAAAAAATCTCATTTAAAACTGCTTGTGGTTGTGAGGTATTGTTGAATTTAGGCAATATAGATACAAATCATTGAAAAAAATAGCATGGGGACATGGGTCCTTAAATATAGTGCCTGGGGGGTTTCTATAGTGTGCCTGTAAAGTAGCGCCTTTTTTTACGTGTTTAGAACAAATACCACAGCAAAATGACATTTCTAAAGAAAAAACCTGAAGGGCCTGGTATGGATTTTGGGAGGACCCCCGCACATTTAAAAAAAAAATTGGGTGAGGGGTTCCCCTTAATATGCATACCAGACCCAAATGACCTGGTAATGGACTGGGGGGGACCCATGCCGTTTTTTTTAAATTACTTTTTTCCTTTAGAAATGTCATTTTGCTGTGATATTGTTCTAAACACTGGAAAAATTGTACTACTTTACAGGCATACTATAGACACCCCCAGGCATGATATTTAAAGGAACATTTCATTTTTATTGTTTCACTTTAAGCATTATTAAAATCACTGCTAATGCAAAAAAAAGTTTTTAAAAACGTTAGTTTTTTTTGCATTTATACATGTCCCCTGGGGCAGGACCCAGATCCCTATACACTTTTTATGGCAATAGCTTGCATATAAGCCTTTAAAATTAGCACTTTTGATTTTTCATGCTCGTGTCCCATAGACTTAAAGGTATTCGCTTGTTCTTACAATTTTTTTGCCTGTACGCATGTTCTGGTGCGAACCGAACTGGGGGTTATTCGGATCATCCCTACTCATCATGGATCTTACCTTGTTATTCAGCCATGTGCATTGGAAATCCCCTCCTTCACCTCTCACACTCTGCACTACTCCCTCTGAGGTCACAGGGGGCCAGAACTACAGTGCAGGCATCACCTACTGTGCTGACAGCATTTATTGTCCGTGCACATTGAGAACAACACTAAAAAACGATATTGGGTGGTATAAATCCGTCACAACTTTGATTTGAGGCAGAACCCCTGGGGACCACTAAAAAACTTTCTTGCGGACCATCAGTGGCCCACAGATTACTGGTTGTCGACTGCTGCTTTAGCACACATGGTGGCAAGGCTAAAGCGTGTCCCTCACCCCCTTGAGTTGGGAACTACTTCTGCAGCAAGGTTTGCAGCTCCTTACCCTTTTTGCGCCCTTCTGCTGGAGCAACCAAGGTGTTCTTTGCTGTGACTTCATTGGATATAAGCATTCCAGCAAGAAAACTTCTATGAGCAGGCAAACTTGAGAAAAAGCAGCCTTAGAATTCTCAAATCTCTAAGTACATAGCTAAAAATGTACGAACACCTTATATTTTTATTAGGGTCAGATTAGTAAATATAAATATCTTCTGAGCCCACGCTTTAGGTCCTCTTACACAATGCAATTTTTGGTACTTTAAATATCACAGTATAAGATTACATTGTCCACCGCTGTATTGCTAGAAGTACAATCTTCTAGAAACAAATTAAGGTAAAGTCATTGTGACATGCTCTTTATTCAAGGGACTTACAACAGTACGCTAAGCTACATACATTATTCAGACACACTTTTCCCAGCTTCTTGTTTTGCTTCTGTAAAGTGCAAAAGGCGAGAGAAAGGAATATTGTTCGGTGAGCTTCAAACTCCCCCCAGGTTAGTCAATATTAAAAAAAGATGAATGCTGGTGTTTTGTAATCCTAACTGGTCTCTCTGAGCTCGATCTGACATTACATTTGCAAATGTGTATGCTCCAAATGTCACATGTGATTCCATTATATCTCATAATAAGATGAATATGAAGTGGCACGTGGCTTATTTTCAGAATAATCGTTACACAAAATAAATATAATTAGGGATTTGTTCACGCCGACATCTTTTTCAGTACACCTTTGCCTTAAAGAAGAACTCCAGTCAAATGTAAAACATATTTGCATACTTATTGAACAATTATTGGAAAAATTATTTTTATATACAACTTCACATTATGCTGCTTTGTGTTATTCTCTTTTGCATGCCAAGGATTTTAGAATCAGGCTCACAGCTGGAAAACCCTTATGGGATGTGGAAATTAGGAAGAAGCGCACAGAAGGGATTGAACCAAACAGTCAAATACTATAACAGATCACAAAATAATAAACAAGCTGAACGCTAGTCAAGTATCTAGAAATCGCAGGGCCCCGTAGCCAAAAAGAATTGGGCCCCAAAAGAAAAAAACTGTGAAGACCCTGTAACAGGATGAGTAATCAGATGATCAGACAGAGAGTAACTAATGCCGTGTACACACAAGCGTTTTTTTACGTTGGAATAAACTCAGAAGGTTTCTACTATGGATTTCCGACCGAATTCCGCTCAAGCTGTCTTGCATACACATGGTCACACCAAGGTCCGACCGTCAAGAACACGGTGACATACAACACGTATGACGAGACTAGAAAATGGAAGTTCAATAGCCAGTAGCCAATAGCTTCCGTCTCATACTTTCTTCAGAGCATGCAACGTTTTTGGTACGGTGGAACAGCATACAGACAAGTGGTTTACCCGATAGGAATTGATTTCTGTTGGAAAAATTTAGAACATGTTCTCTTTCTAGGTCCATCAGAATTTTAGATGTAAAAAGTCCAATGAGGCATACACACGATCGGAATATACGATGAAAAGCTCCCGTCTGACTTTTTCTTTCAGAGACTCCGCTCATGTGTACACGGCATTAAAAAGAAGTGTTTAAATGACTGTTTATAAAGCAAATTTCAAATAAATAACGCAAAAAAAGAACAGAGCATGCAGACATTGCTGGATAATACAAAATTATGATATTATACAACCAAAAAAAAAATAATACAAGATTAGAAAAGCTGTATAGGCATGGATTCTTCACACTAATGTCTGCTTCTCAATGAGGGTAACTTGTGGCTGCATAGCTGTCAGCCCCCCCCCCCCCCCCCCATTCATAGGTTATTTTACAACCAGTGTAATCAATGAAAGGCCATTTTTTATTGGAGGAGGGGGAAGGAGGGGGGCAGGCCCCTGTCAGACAATCTGTACTGCTGTTCTGCCTGAAGACCTAAAAATGGAGTTCCACCCAAAGGTGGAAACTTGTTCGCACCCTCTCGTCCTCTGCTGCCACATTTGCCACCTTTCAGGGGGGAGCGAATACCTTTCAAAACCAGATATCCGCTCCTACTCCTGGGGAAGATCTCTGAAATATTTTACGTCGATCTGCAAAATGTTCGGCCCTTCCTCTGCCTTCTGGGAGACACACAGGACCCAGAACAAAGGGGGACCATTCAGAAAGAGCAGTGCGACTTGCGCATGCGCAGTAGGAACAGGCTGTAAAGCCGCAAGGCATGGACGGGACCACTTCGGGTGCCAACATCGCGGGCTCCCTGGACAGGTAAGAGTCCCTATATTAAAATTCAGCAGCTACAGTATTTGGGAGAGGTTTGTTGTCTGGAGCTCGGTGGGTGGAGTCGTGATGTCACTAGACTCCCCACCCACTTCTACATTCCCCTTGTCAATATGCATTTTCTCCTGTGTATTTCTTACACTGAACTTCTGCTATGATCTCTAAAATCCAGTGAAAAGACAGGAAAGTCACCACGTGACTTCAGCATGCCCAATTATGCTAAGGCATGGAACATCCAATCCTGGCAGAGCAGCAGAAGAAAGGAGTGAGAGGGAATTAAAAAATAATGCATGTTTCTTAGGCTAGTGCACGAGATATGTAAATCACCTGTCAATCACAGCAAGGGGGAGGATTTGACAAAGTTTTTTGCTGTCAAGATTTATCTCACTGAACAATAAAAGAGTATTGCTCAGAGCTGGATTAACTCTTTGTGGAAAGACTGGGCTCAAATGATAGGAAATCTTATACTCTACATTATGACATTAAAAAAAAAAACATCAACGGAACAGCATACAGATGAGTGGTTTTCCCGATAGGAATTGGTTCCGTCAGAAAAATTTAGAACATGTTCTCTTACTAGGTCCGTCAGAATTTTCAACTTAAAAAGTCAGATGAGGTATGCACACGATCGAATATACAAGGAAAAGCTCCCCTCTGACTTTTTCTGTCGGACATTCCGCTCGTGTGTACACGGCAATAGAGCTTTCTTTTGGTGCTACTTGAGATCATCTCTGTGGTTTTTATTTTTTGCGCTATAAACAAAAAAATACCTACAATTTTGAAAACACAATTTTTTTACTTTCTACTATAAAACACATCCAATGAAAAAAAAATAAATAAATAAATCTAATTTCTTCATGAATTTAGGCCAATATGTATTCTGCTACATGTTTTTGATAAAAAATCCCAACACGCGTATATTGATTGGTTTGCACAAAAATTATAGCATCTACAAACTTATAGAGGGACAGCGATATTGCAGTGGACAAATTGGACATTAAATGACACTTGACACTTTTTAGGGACCAGTGACAGTAATACAGGGCTAAAAAAAATATGCACCGTCCCTGTACTAATGACATTGGCATGGCAGGGAAGGGGTTAACATCAGGGGTGATCAAAGGGTTAACTGTGTGCCTAGCTAGTGATTCAGTGTGTTGGGGAGATGCTTTTACTAGTGGAAGGCATGGATTGGTGTTCCTGCTTTACAGGAATGCCAATCCATGCCTTCTCTACTGACAGAACAACAATCTGCCTTGTTTACCAAATCACAGTGGAGGTGGGCTGCCGGCGGCACATGGGTGCCCCAGGCCCAGAAGTGCAAGATAATGTACTAGTTACCAGGGCCATTCTAATACCGATTGGACCCTGGGCAAAATTTTTCTTGGGCCCCCTCTCAATACAGTTTTGTTCTCCACCTGCTCTGAGACATACAATAAAGAGCAGCTAGACTCACAATCTGTTTACTGAATCAGATCAGGCAGCGATTGCGATTGGTTGCCAGAGATTACAGTGTATCATTACCGCTCAATGACTGATTGCTAGAGATTACAGCACATCATTTCTGCATGTTGATTGGTTGCTAGAGATTACTGTACATCAATACTGCTCACTGATTGGTTGCTAGAGGTTACTGCACATCATTACTGCTTACTGATTGGTTGCTAGTGGTTACAGCACATCATCTCCTCACTGCCTGCACACCATGGACTTGAGAGGTGAGGGGACCCATCAATAGACAGAAAACTCCTAGGGATTCTAGGACTCCTAGGATCAGTGGTAGTGCTGGGAGGAGGGTCTGGTGGCAGCGAACATCAACCAATCCAATTCGCGCACAGGCCAGGCAGCACAGATAACCATGTCAGGCCTGCACACTTGCCTAGTGAGTAACAGACAGTCAAGTACTATGCTAGCAGATGCTAGTGGTCTGGCCCAGCGCACAACATGAATGATCCCACGGCACACCTGCTATTCTCCACACAGTTTGAGAAATACTGCTCTACAATCAGTGTATGCTTATTAATAATAGCCATATGTTTTTGAAATTTAATGTTACACCTGAACTACAGTTTGGTTTGGGTATAATTATTCCAAATTTTGACCTCAGCATCAGTCTGACTGGACTATAGGGTGTTCAGCCTGGCCACCGGGGGCACTGTCTCTTCTGCCAGGCATGGAACCACAGTCTGGTTGGGTGCTTTAAGGTTACTTTCTCTCTGAGTCCGCCCAGTGGGAGTGTCACTCTTGCTGTGCTTTCTGGGAGAGGGTACGTGGTTCGGGGGTTCTGGTCCAGAAGGGTGTTCTGACTCAATGGTCCTGGTCCTCCTGACCAGCCCCCAGGAAGGCTATGGCCTGGGGTGCGGATCCACCCGACTTTATGTCTCGGGGCTGGCTAGTCCGAGGCAAGGAAACTAAAGAAAGGATTCCGAGGTGGTACGGTGCCATCTCCGGTTGTGGAGAGGACCAGTAACTTCATAGCTATCCAGGGGAGGACTCTTCAGAAGAAAGTCACTTATGGGTTGGCTTCTTAGCAAGAGCCTGGTGAGGCTGAGGAACCCAAGTGAATCCAATCTCGTGGGTATCGCCAAACCGGCTGAAAGATCCAGGTATTACACGAGTGTTCTACAAGTTCTAGTTTCATACATGTTCTATAACAATGTTTGTGGCAGAGACTTGTTCCCGATTTAAGCACCTTGTTGGTTGCTAGGCCTTGTGAGAGAGGGACTATCCAACTTGAGTGAACATCCAGCTGTGAATGGCTATTCTCTGGATTTATTCAAAGTAAGAGAGTTCTTTATTATTGACTTTGACACTAAGAGTACCTGAACTTTTCCTCCTAACCCTCTGATCCTATACTAAGACTTTTCATTAACTACATTTTTTGCAAATAAAAATCCCTTTAAACTGATCTGTCGCCAGTCTCTAAAGTTTCTGGACCATCTACCACGGGAACCCCTAGACACAAATCGAGGTGAAGAAGGTAACGGTAAGCCCAGTCAAACCAGCAGCTCCTTCGGGGGTTAGTGCTAAACATAGTTACCACCTTAGAAAGACTAGATGTGTATATGACAAGATAGGATTCAGAAAGAACTTTTCAATTCCTTTTTCACACTGTACATACACAGCACACAAAAGTTTAGGAGAGGTGAAACTTCCTAGAGAAATTAATCTATCTCACAGGCTGGGACTCTCAATCTTCAGGGTAAAGCAGTGATATTACATAAGGGCCTTTTATTTGGCCAAGCAATGGCTGTAAAGAAAATGAAGTACCGTATATACTCGAGTATAGGCCGACCCGAATATAAGCCGAGGCCCCCAATTTACCCCCAAAAAACTGGAAAAAATTATTGACTCGTGTATAAGCCGAGGGTGAGACATGCCTGTCCATCCCTGTGTGTCCGTCCATCCCTGTGGGTCCATCCATCCCTGTGTGTGTGTCCATGCATCCGTGTGTGTGTGTGTGTGTGTGTGTGTGTGTGTGTCCATGCATCCGTGTGTGTGTGTGTGTGTGTGTGTGTGTGTGTGTGTGTGTGTGTGTGTGTGTGTGTGTGTGTGTGTCCGTGCAGCCTACCTGTGTCCAGCCTGCCTGTGTCCGTCCAGCCTGCGTCCCGTCCAGCCTGCGTCCCGTCCAGCCTGCGTCCCGTCTAGCCTGCGTCCCGTCCAGCCTGCGTCCCGGCCCGGCCCGTCCCGTCCCGAGCCGAGCCTCCGTCCTTCAGCTCTTCGTCGGCGGCCATTCTAGGATTCAAAAGCCGCGCCTCCGTCGGTGATAGGCGGAACACTCAATTTCCCACTGACTGCTGTTCCGCCTATCGGATGTCCGTGATAGGCGGAACACTCAATTTCCCAGCAGCCTGTGTTCCGCCTATCACGGGCATCGTCTCATCCTCGTCCGTAGTACGAGGATGAGACGATGCCCGTGATAGGCGGAACACAGGCTGCTGGGAAATTCAGTGTTCCGCCTATCACAGGCGAAGGCGGAGCCGGAGGCGCGGCTTTTGAATTATAGAATGGCCGCTGTCTGTCTGCTCGACACGCTGATCGAGCGGGCAGACAGCGATGACTCGAGTATAAGCCGAGGGGGGCACTTTCAGCCTCAAAAAAGAGGCTGAAAATCTCGGCTTATACTCGAGTATATACGGTACTTTACAGGTAAGAAGGTGGTTATCTCCTGGAAAACAGTATTTCTCTCTTTGACTTGAATATCTATGTAATGCAAGAAAACAGCTGTATATCAGTACTAGAGCACTCTAGGACTCTAAAAGTAATCTAACTTTAAAAATTATTAACTGTAGAGTAGTAGTACATATATATTTTATATATATGTTTTCAACAATGCATAGGAATACACACACACACACACACACACACACACACACATGCATACACATATTATATATATATATTACTTTATTTAACATTTCTGTACAGGTGCTAGTCTACAGTGAACACTGTAAATAAATCATACCAGTGTGACGGATTGGGGTTTATATGGTCACAAAACAGACACCCCAAAGCAAAGTACATATTCATTTTTTTTTATTTCTAAATATCTTCCTGCTATTCTATTAATAACCAGTAGATGGCAAAGAAGGTACACAAACAGAGTCTATATAAGACCACACACCATGTGACTGGAAATGAAACTACTTCCAGCCATAAAGTCAGTGGTCATATCTCATGCTGTTTGTGTGATTCTTTGCAGGTATGTACTCTAAATTGTTCCTAATCTGTATTAACCTGTGATAGAAAGATTCCTAAACATCTTGAGCAGATGCAGGAAAAGTCTCAGCAGATTTGATGCTATCGTTTTGCTGTAATTAGAAGTTTAGAACAGCATGTGTGAGAAACAAGTGAAAAGGGCATAAAAACATGAAAATACTGCATTAGTCAGAACAAATGTCTATTATAAGCACTAAACCGTTCTAAATAGGTATATTTAATCCTGATTTATGGAAAATTGCATAGATTTATAAAGCACATGTTTTCTGTTATTAAAATGGAGAAAAAACCTATTGTATGTAAAGCTTATGCATTGTGTCATACAGACATGCAATGTGCACTATCTAGTGGTTAAAAAGTACTACCAAGATAATATCTGTATTAACCACTTGACCACTGGGCACTTAAAAACCCTTAATAACCAGACCAATTTTCAGCTTTTGGTGCTCTCACATTTTGAATGACAATTACTCAGTCATGCAACACTGGACCTATATGAAATTTTTTGTCCTTTTTTTCACACAAATAGAGCTCTCTTTTGGTGGTATTTAATCACCACTTTTATTTTTTATTTTTTGTGCTATAAAAGAAAAAACACTGAAAATTCTGTAAAAAAAATGAATTTTTCTTCGTTTCTGTTATAAAATTTAGCAGATTAGTAATTTTTCTTCATAAATTTTGGCCCAAATTTATACTACCACATATCTTTGGTAAAAATAAGTACAAATTGGTAGATATTATTTGGTCTTTGTGAAAGTTATAGAGTCCACAAGCTATGGTGCCAATATCTGAAAATTGATCACACCTGAAGTACTGACGGCCTATTTCAATTCTTGAGACCCTAACATGCCAGAAAAGTACAAATACCCCCCAAATGACCCCTTTTTGGAAAGAAGACATTCCAAGGTATTTAGTAAGAGGCATGATGAGTTTTTTGAAGTTGTCATTTTTTCCCACAATTCTTTGCAAAATCAAGATTTTTTTTATTTTTTTTGTCATATTTACAGTTTATTTCTCACACACAGCATATGCATACCACAAATTACACCCCAAAACACATTCTTCCCATTCATTCTATTATTCCCGAGTACGGCAATACCACATGTGTGAGACTTTTACACAGTGTGGCCACATACAGAGGCCCAACATGCAGGGAGCACCATCAGGCGTTCTGGAGCACCCAGGACAATTGGGTCTATTCTCTCCTACATGTAAAAATCATAATTTATTTGCTAGAAAATTACATAGAATCCCAAAACATTATATATATATATTTAGCAAACACCCTGGAGAATACAATGGTGGTCGTTGCAACTTTTTATCTCGCACTGTATTCGCAGCAATTTTTCGAATGCTTTTTTTTGGAAAAAAAAAATGTTGTGCTTAAAAAAAAAAAACACAGTAAAGTTAGCCCAATTTTTGCATAATGTGAAAGATGAAGTTACGCCGAGTAAATAGATACCTAACATGTCACTCTTCAAAATTGCACACGCTCATGGAATGGCGCCAAACGTCGCTACTTAAAAATCCCCATAGGGTTACATGTTTTGAGTTACAGAGGAGATCTAGGGCTAGAATTATTGCTCTCGCTCTAACATTCGCATGGATACCTCACATGTGTGGTTTGAACACCGGTTTCATATGTGGGTGGGACTTACGTATGCGTTCGCTTCTGCATGCGAGCATATGGGGACAGGGGCGCTTTAAAAAAAAAAAAATTCTTATTGTTCATTTTACTTTATTTATTTTAGTTTGACATTTTTTTCCCCCCCAAAAAATGTTTTGATCACTTTTATTCCTATTACAAGGAATGTAAATATCCCTTGTAATAGGAATATGGCATGACAGGTCCTCTTTACAGTGAGATATGGGGTCAATAAGACCCCACATCTCACCTCTAAACTGGGAAGCCTGAAATAAAAAAAAAAGATTCTGGCTTTGATCGTATTGGCGAGTAGGTAGAAGCACCGGAGGGTGGCGGGAGGGAGGGGGGATGTCTATGGCTGGGTATTGCAGGGTATCACAGAGTATGGCTGGGTATCTCTGAGTATGGCTGGGTATCTCCGAGTATGGCAATTTATGGCAGGGTATTGCAGAGTATTGGCAGGGTATTGCAAAGTATTGGCGGGTACTGCAGAGTATTGGCGGGTACTGCAGAGTATTGGCTGGTACTGCAGAGTATTGGCTGGTATTGCAGCGTATTGGCTGGTATTGCAGCGTATTGGCTGGTATTGCAGAGTATTGGCGGGTATTGCAGAGTATTGGCAGGTATTGCAGAGTATTAGCTGGCATTGCAGAGTATTAGCTGGCATTGGAGAGTATTGGCTGGTATTGCAGAGTATTGGTGGGTATTGCAGAGTATTAGCTGGCATTGCAGCGTATTGGTGGGTATTGCAGAGTATTAGCTGGCATTGCAGAGTATTAGCTGGCATTGCAGAGTATTGGTGGGTACTGCAGAGTATGAGCTGGTATTGCAGAGTATTGGCAGGGAATTGAGGGGTTAAATTTTGCTGAGCAGCGATGTGGGCACTGTAGATGCAGCCCACAGCGCTGCTGACACCGATCTCTTCCCCCTCCGCTGTACCGATCGGAGCTCATCGCAGCGGTTTACCACGTGATCGCTCCGTCAAATGACGGAGTGATCACTTGTAAACAAACCGGCGTCATGTTATGACGCCGGTGGTTGGGAACCCGGCGGTCACGGATGCTCTCGAGTGCACGCCCCAGGGGGCGCGCAAGAGCGGAATTCTGGGAGGACGTCATATGACGGCCTCCCAGAATTAAACAACCACCCTGTAGCCATCATTCGGCTATGGGCCGGTTGTTAAGTGGTTAAAGCAATGCATTGCCAGTATGATTATTGCACAGTTAAAGTGTACCAGAGAGATAAAGATAATTATCTATAACACTGAATAACAGGGATATATATGTTATTAAAATATAGTAATGTTCATTGTTGTAACTACATTTTAAAATACTGTAGTTAAAATCTGTATTGTATTTTGTTAATGGTTATAAACATGTGACTATAAAAATGTAAAAGATGTATTATGTAAAAATGAAACTACTTCCAGCCAGTCAGTGGTCATATCTCATGCTGTTTGTGTGATTCTTTGCAGTCCACGCCAAGCTGATCACCTCATCTCATCGCGTCTACAATCATCGGCTCTCTTAATTCACATTTTGAGGCCGGTAACACCTACTCTGTCCACATCACGTTCTTGTAATTCAGACTGCAGCAGACAGAGGGCAGCTTTTACTGCATTCATCTGCAATTAACTACAGACACTACTATATTCAATGTGTGTGTAATGTTGTATCTTGACTAGGCCTTTGAAAAGATTATAGAAATTAATGATGAGGCATTAGGCAAGCTCTAAACCTTTTCATTACACTTTTTAATATGTACACCCTGTCTTATCACTATTAATGACCAAAATTGTGAGTTTTTGCTTTGCTTACATTCCTGTAAAATTTTTGAAAATTTAGACATTTTCGGCAAGCTTTTACCATTTAACAAAATTTGGAAATAAGGAGGAAAGTAAAATTAAGGAGGCTTTCAAACACTTCAGCTCTTGTACCTATATACCCCTTATGGACTAGAACAGTGATGCGAACCTTGGCACCCCAGATGTTTTGGAGCTACATTTCCCATGATGCATCATGGGAAATGTAGTTTCAAAACATCTGGGGTGCCAAGGTTCACCATCACTAGACTAGAACAATGCTTACATTTATGTTATAAGCCTGTTTAATTGCCAATATTTTTTCATTACTTAAGATCAAAAAAATATATTTACTTGTGAAGTTGCTTTAACGAAGGTCATATGCAGAATCAAAGATTATTCCTTTGATATACCTATAAAATTTTTTAGTAAATACAATATAACAATAAATTGTTGTATCATATTTTTCAATGACACTTTAGATATTTCCAAATGTCAGATTGAACAGGAACAGTTCCAGCTAGCCAAGTCATACAGAACAAGTCTCAACTGCCATTTTGACGGCTGGGATTTGCAGGGAATAGCACTCAGGTTGTGGTGGCGGGGGGACAACAAGCAGGCCATAAAGATGTGCCCTGGAAACATTGTTGAACTTTGTTGAAGCTTTCTAGGATGTATCTCCTATGTCCAATTTCTCTTGAGAGTTAGGGAAGCTCCTCTTAACAATCCTGGACCTGTTATTGAGACAAAAGACACAAACTCTAATGGCAACCCTAGTTTTAACACTCACCCTTTGTCAATCAAAAAATTCAGCTGATCATTATGGGACACAACAAAAGGGTTTGCAGTTAATAATTTTTAACCCAACTCCTCTATATGATAAAACATTTTCAGTAAATGTCCCCTCCAAAAAATAAAATAAAAAAATAACAATAATATCCAGAAAAGAAACAGACTCCCTCACAGTGGTGATAAATAGGGATGACCAGAACATATTGAGATGGGTTGGGCAAACATTACTAAAGTTCGAGGGTGGATTCCTAATCCCATTAAAGTCAAAGGGAGCCAGTTGTTAAAAAACAGTAGTGGGCATATTCTAGGCTAGTAGGCAGGGGATTGCCAAATAAAATGACGTGGGGTGCTGGGCACTGCCTTAAGGAGGCAATTTTGTTTTTATTCAGATTGGGAAGGAGCAGCAATTTTATTAATGTTTAAATTGAAACATTACAAATGCAAAATTCCTTTAAATGCTATGCCCAAGAGAAGTCCTTACCCTGCCTGTGAAGTGGTGCATCTGTACAATGTTTTCGACTTACTACAATCAAACCAGTATTTATGCTTTCCACCAGATTGCCCACCCATGTCCATAGGAGGCAATTGTTAGTGAAAAGTGACGAACACAAGGGGAAAAAGGCAAGGAACCCATTATATATTCTCTAGACTCTTCTGCAAGCATGGCCCAGGGCCACTGTCAACCTATATGTGCATCTACAAGAAGGGTGATATTGTGGACATCAAGGGTACAGGTGAAATTCAAAAAGGTATGTCACACAAGTGCTACCAAGGCAAGACTAGTCAGATCTACTATGTTACACAGCATGCTGTTGGTAGAACTGTGAATAAACAAGTCAAAGGAAGGATTATTGCCATAAGAATCAATGTTCGTGCAGAGCACACCCATCACTCAAAGAGTAGAGACAGTTTCCTGCAACATGTGAAGGAACACAAGAGGAAGAAAAAGAAAGCCAAAAAGAAGGATGTCTGGGTGGAGATAAAACATCAGCCAGCCCACCCAAGAGCTGACCTCTTTCAGTCAATTCCTTATGAGTTCATGGCATAAATTACTGTTCTTAAAACACCCTTTTCTTAGACCCCCCCCCCCCCCCCAAAAAAAAGAAAGTACAAAAACCATGCTGTTTAAATTGCTGGTAAATGTCATCAGATTCCCTAAAAATACACACCACACCCTTATTCCGGATGAGTATCTTTTATGGATGTCAACAGGGACCCCATTAAAAAAAAAAAAAAAAAAAAAAAAACATGAGCCCCCCCCCCAAAAAAAATGTTTACCACACCCTTATCTGAGCATGCAGTCAGCCTGGTCAGCAAAGGGTAGTGGAGGGAACAATCATGCACTCACCCCTCTCATACCAGACCACATACTCTAAACTCTTTTTTTTAAGCATGGGGTTCCCCTTAAAATCCATACCAAACCCAAAAGGTATAGTTTCTTTTTTTTGGGGGGGGGGGGGGTGGGGGGCACACACACTTTTGTCATACTGAAGCCTTCCTTACAACACAGTTACCAGCAGTAATGATTAAGGATAAGCCAAAACACCATAAGTCTGTGGGACATGAACATGAAAAATCAAAAGTGCTCATTTTAAAGGCTTATATGCAAGTTATTGTCATAAAAAGTGTTTGAGGACCTGGATCCTGCCCCAGGAGACATATATCAATGAAAAAAAAAATGTAAAAACGTCAGTTTTTTCTTAAGCAGTGATTTTAATAATGCTTAAAGTGCAACAATAAAAATTAAATACCTTTAAATATCGTGCTTGGGGGGTGTCTATAGTATGCCTGTAAAGTGGCACTATTTTCCTGTGTTTAAAACAGTAACACAGTAAAATGACATTTCTAAAGGAAAAAAGTAATTTAAAATTGATCGCACCTGTAATGAATTGTCATGTCTCGGCAATATAGATAAAGCTCATTGAAAAAAATGGCATGGGTCCCCCCCCCAGTCCATTATCAGGTCCTTAGGGTCTGGTATGAATATTAAGGGGAACCCTGAACCAAAATTTTTCAAAACAAATTGTGTGGGGGTCCCCCCAAAATCCATACCAGGGCCTTCAGGAAATTAAGGGGAACCCTGCTCCAAATTTTTTAAAAATGACGTTCCAGACCCTTTTCAGGGCACGCAACCTGGCAGTCCACAGGAAAAGAGGGGGGGGGGACGAGAGAGCGCCCCCCTCGTGAACCATACCAGGCCACATGCCCTCAACATGGGGAGGGCATGTGGCGAGTTTGGTGGCGAGTTGGAACAACGCCCACTGCATTGGCGAGTTGGAACAACGCCCTCAGATGGCTCTGTAATGTGGCATTGGTTCTGGAATTCTGAAAGGTCAGTTGGCCAGACCTTACCGTTATCAACATCTGTAGGAACCCCAGAATTTCATAGACCATAGATTATTGCTGCTTTAAAGGATAAAGGGTGATTCCTTTTTTTAAAGTTATTTTTGCCTAGCAGTATAGCATGGTAAAATGATTGGCTAATTTCAGTTTAGTGAAATCGCCTGACCATTTCTACTCAAAGCAAAACTAAACTGTATTTGTGCACCACAGAGGGAAAATGCTATTTATTTTAATTTTAATATTCAAAACAAACTCACCAATCCATCCACGTCTCCACGCTTCATTTAGCTGAGAAATTTCTAGCCGTAGCCATCTTGAGTAAGGGCAGATGATTTGTGTAGCATTTACTTCTTGGAATCCATCTGCCCTCAAGCATGCATGTAGAAAGGTGTGCTTAGCTAAGAAAGGCCCCCTCCCCCAGATGAAAGATAAAAAATGCCTATGAAGACTTCTGGGATATATGACATCAATTTGGCCTAGACCAGAAACCAGGAAGCAACTGAAGGAATAAGTTTAAAACAAGTAAATATACTAAACCTTCCTAGCTATTTACTGATACTAAATACATCATAAAGATTGATAATAATTATGGTTGATTGAGATAATTTGATTCCAATTGAACTCTTTTTGATATTTATTTTGAAAAAAAAAAAAACACAACCAGTTAAAAAGAATACGGTTTTCCTGAGAGGCAAATTATATTATTAAACTATTTAATGGATAAAACATCAGTCTGAGGTCTGTGTATGGATACAAATAAAATGATCTGCATAAAAACACACAGCGGCCCTTTAAAATTGCATATGCAAGATATATAAACCCATTAGTATTTGTCCCTGAAGCTCTACGGTCACAGGTAATGTTAATGCAGTAATATAAGAAGCTAATGCAAAGTCAGCAGGTCCAACAACTAACACATTTCCAGTGAAGTATTGCAGAGAGGGTTAACAAACACAAACAGTGCAGGTGCTTTGTTGTGTCCCTAAGGACACATCAGCAGAGTCACACCATATGCACAATGACATGCAAAAGTCCTTGAAAAGGTTCCATCTGTTTGCCGTAGACTATGTTATGTAATTGTACTGAATGTCGAAAAAAAAAAAAAAAACTCTGCAGCATTCCTGATACAACCAGTTATTCGTTGTAAAGATCTATCTTCTAGCTGGTGATAATTGTATCCAGTTTATTTGAGATAAAATGTCTCTATTATTAGAACAAATCTAGTCCTCAAATTCAGTGTCAACTGTAACATTCATTGATAACCAAGATCATTCCTTTTTTTTCCGCTCTCTCTCTCTCTTTTTTTTTTTTTTTTGACCTATATATGTCACTGCAAAGATATATGCTGCTTAAGCTGCCAGGCTGAAAAGTCTGCCATTTCAAACTTAAAGGGAACATGTTTTTCTTCTTCAAAGTTTTAGAAGTCCTATTTTAGACACCAAAATGTGGCGGATATTTTTTTTTTTTTTAGTCAGAAAAGCTTCTTCTGTTCTCCTCTTAAAGTAGAACTAAAAGCATTTTTGGATAGAGTTAGGCCGCGTACACACGGGCGGACTGTTCGCCCAACCTTGTCCGCTGAACAATGTTTGGGCGGACAGTCCGCTCGTGTGTGGGCTTTCAGCGGACAGTTTCAGCGGACAGTTGGACGGACAAAGTCTTTCGGAAATTCCGAAAAACTGTCCGCTGAAACTGTGTTTGAGCGAACAGTCCGCCCGTGTGTGGGCCTGTCCGCTGTACTTTCGAAATGAGCGGACTGTTCCCGCTCGGAAAGTCCGCCCATTTCGAGCGCGTGTACAGGTAGGCGGGGCCCGCGAAGGAGACGTCGCGGGCTCCGCCGCCTGGAATGGGCTTAAAGGGGAACCCCAACGCCGAAAAAAATCGGCGTGGGGGTTCCCCCAAAGTCCACACCAGACCCTTGTCCGAGCACGCTACCCGGCCGGCCAGGAAAGGGGGGCGAGCGAGCGCGCCCCCCCCTCCTGAGCCGTACCAGGCCGCGTGCCCTCAACATGGGGGGGTGCCTTGGGGAAGGGGGGGCCGCGCGGCCCACCCACCCCAAAGCACCTTGTCCCCATGTTGATGAGGACAAGGGCCTCTTCCCGACAACCCTGGCCGTTGGTTGTCGGGGTCTGCGGGCGGGGGGCTTATCGGAATCCGGGAGCCCCCTTTAAGAAGGGGGCCCCCGGATACCGGCCCCCCACCCTATGTGAATGAGTATGGGGTACAATGTACCCCTACCCATTCACCTGTGAAATAAAGTACAAAAAAAAACACAACACAGGGGAAAAAATATTTTATTGCACAGCTCCGGGGGTCTTCCGTCTTCGGGGGTCTTCTCGCCGGACTCCTCCGCTATGTGTGTGTAGCTCTTTTACTAGCGGAGGAGTCCGGCTTTCTTCCTCCCCGCCGCCGGCCTCTTCTCCCGACTTCGGGGGTCTTGTCCCCCTCTTCGGTTCTTCTGCCGGGCCACCGCGCCTTCTTGTAGCTCTTTTGCAGGCGGTGGCCCGGTCTTCTGTCGCCGCTGCCTTCCGTTCTTCTGTCGCCGCCTTCGGTTCTTCTGCCGGGCCACCGCGCCTTCTTGTAGCTCTTTTACAGGCGGTGGCCCGGTCTTCTGTCGCCGCTGTCGCTGTCGCCGCCTTCCGTTCTTGTTCTTCTTCTTCTTCTTCTTCTTCTTCCCCAGGAGATGTTGACACGTCGCTCCCTCCGGCCGGAATGCCAGAGCCGCGCTGTGCGGTCACTTATATAGTGACAATGGGGCGGGGTCACATGGTATATGTCACATGGGTTGGTCACATGGGTTGATGTCACATGGGGACTATGACATTGTAAGGGGGCGGGGTCACCATGTGACATATACCATGTGACACCGCCCCATTGTCACTATATAAGTGGCAGCGGAGCGTGTCCCTGGCATTCCGGCCGGAGGGAGCGACGTGTCAACATCGCCTGGAGAAGAAGAAGAACAAGAAGAAGAACAAGAATGGAAGGCGGCGACAGCGACAGCGGCGACAGAAGACCGGGCCACCGCCTGTAAAAGAGCTACAAGAAGGCGCGGTGGCCCGGCAGAAGAACCGAAGGCGGCGACAGAAGAACGGAAGGCAGCGGCGACAGAAGACCGGGCCACCGCCTGCAAAAGAGCTACAAGAAGGCGCGGTGGCCCGGCAGAAGAACCGAAGAGGGGGACAAGACCCCCGAAGTCGGTAGAAGAGGCCGGCGGCGGGGAGGAAGAAAGCCGGACTCCTCCGCTAGTAAAAGAGCTACACACACATAGCGGAGGAGTCCGGAGAGAAGACCCCCGAAGACGGAAGACCCCCGGAGCTGTGCAATAAAATATTTTTTCCCCTGTGTTGTGTTTTTTTTTGTACTTTATTTCACAGGTGAATGGGTAGGGGTACATTGTACCCCATACTCATTCACATAGGGTGGGGGGCCAGTATCCGGGGGCCCCCTTCTTAAAGGGGGCTCCCGGATTCCGATAAGCCCCCCGCCCGCAGACCCCGACAACCAACGGCCAGGGTTGTCGGGAAGAGGCCCTTGTCCTCATCAACATGGGGACAAGGTGCTTTGGGGTGGGGGGGCCGCGCGGCCCCCCCTTCCCCAAGGCACCCCCCCATGTTGAGGGCACGCGGCCTGGTACGGCTCAGGAGGGGGGGCGCGCTCGCTCGCCCCCCTTTCCTGGCCGGCCGGGTAGCGTGCTCGGACAAGGGTCTGGTGTGGACTTTGGGGGAACCCCCACGCCGATTTTTTTCGGCGTTGGGGTTCCCCTTTAAGCCCATTCCAGGCGGCGGAGCCCGCGACGTCTCCTTCGCGGGCCCCGCCTACCTGTACACGCGCTCGAAATGGGCGGATTTGCCTCCGCCTTACGTGGGCGAGTCCGTTCATTTCAAGTTGAGCGGACTGTTTGGCAAACAGTTCGTTGAAACAGTCCGCTCGTGTGTGGGCAAGTCCGCTCATGCAAATTTTGAGCGGACTGTTTGCCCAACCTTGTTCGGCAAACAGTCCGCGCGTGTGTACGCGGTTTAACAGAGGGTTATAACCTGTCTATTTTGTCATCTGTGTCCTATTGGGCAGATTTGCTGTCCCTTAGCCAAAATAGGGTTGTCACCAGATTTAGTGTTCCCATTAGAAGATTTCTCCTATATTTTGTTTCTGGGGGCAACCCAAAATGTGGGATGTTCTTCACTCTTCGTGATAAAAGTAAATAGGACAAATAGGAAAGGTGAATCTCCCTAATGAAGGCCAAACAGCATTAAAAACCTAACAAATGTTCTAATCCTTCTCCAATCTATTGAAAGTTAATAAAACGGTTTTGCCTTTAGTTATTTAGATGTCATTGATGATGTGCAAAGTTGCCCTGTTTTCACTGCTAAGATCCTCCAGACATAATGCTTGCCATTCAGGCCAAGGAGTTCATTCTTTCATCAGACCAGAGGATTTTGTTCCTCATGGTCTGAGAATCCTTCAATTGCCTTTTGGCAAACTCCAGAGGGGCTGTCATGCGCCTTTTACTGAGGAGTGGCTTCCATCTGGCCACTCAACCATAGAGGCTTGATTGTTGGAGATCTGCAGAGATGGTTGTTCTTCTGGAAGGTTCTCCTCTTGTACATTAAAGTGATCTTTACCATACCTAAGCCACTTCTCTTTTCTAGAAATGCTATCCTGGGTGTGCTACCTTATTTAAATTTCACTATCATTAGAATCTTACTTGCATGCATATACCCCCCGTGCCCGCCCCCAGGGGAACACCCATTTACGGGTGTCTCAGTCTATGCCGTCTGTAACTGTATTTTGGGTTTGTCGATGTTTATAGGTTGACACCTCCTGAGGAAGCGGCAATAGCCGCAAAACTAGTCGAGGTTACGCTCACACCAACATCACACCCCCACTTTCTTATGGGGGATACTACCCAAAATTTTTATGTATTTGTATTGTAAAATACTGTGTTGATATTTGTATTGTGAATTATTAATTAGATTTTCTTTGTATATTTTCTAATAAATGTTATTCCTTTTTCTTATTTCTGATTTTTTGTAATACTAGGTACCGTAATAGTCCTAAGACCTCTCGGGTGATTTAGGATTAATAGGTTGTGGAGTGCCCAAAAAAAAAAAAGCATATTCTTGAGATCAGTAGAAAAAAAAAAACCTTTGAAAATTATTTTGCAATAACTCCATTAGTATCCCCAGCAAAGCAGCTTCATTATTATCCCATTATAGAAGAAGAGAATGTGCGCTGCATTTCCAGATTTTATATTTTGCCACGTCATGAATATTAATTCTCCATTACGAACGCTAGTTTACAAGACCAACCACTTCTGGCTTGTCCTTGCTTCCGATCATGCGTGTTTGTACTTTGGACTTTTGTCCAACGGACTTGAGTACACACGCTCTGAAAATTCGACATCATACATTTGCCTGCGGAAAATTTTAAAACCTGCGATCCAACATTTGTCTGCGGAAAATCCGACAATTGTCTGATGTAACATACACACTGTGGGATTTTCCGCCAACACACTGTCATCACACATTTCCCATTGGAAAATCAGATCGTGTGTACGAGGCTTAACATTTACTGGTTTATAATGACAGCATGTAATATAGGGACCCACATTTGGAACAACAGAACAGAAAATCTAGATATGTAGTGAATGTTGGCAAATGCAACTCTATTCAGGAAACATGCAGCTGAATCTGGCCAGAATACACATTATAACAATAATAAATAACCCGTTGGGCAAATGTGTGGTGAATAAATGAGAAGAGATCAATAAATAGATAATTTGCTGCTTAATAAATATGACCCATAAAGTTTTCCTGAAGTAGATAGTGTTGCCTTATGCCTTGAGATACAAAGTAGAAAGCATAGTAAAGGCTTGGTGAATCGTGCATAAACATTCAATCTTTAGTACTGTGGAATCATACAAATGTTTGTTGATATAAAATATACAAAAAAGACAACATACATAACCAGCTGTACTGCATGTTATTTTCTTTATTTACAGCAGAACTAAACGCTCTTAATCAACATTTCTAATTTATAATTCTTATGCTGCTAGCATTAGTTAATAGATAAGAAGGTGCATCATATTTTCTTGTTTTTTACATTTCTTCAGTTGCTTCCTTGTTTCTAGCCTAGGCCAAAATGCATTCCAGTCATGAGTCTTCTTGGGTATGTTTTCTTTCATCTGGAGGAGAGGAGGGTTTTTCTCAGCTAAACCCACCCTCCAGAAGGGCCTGGGGGTGAGTGTAGAGTAAAGGAACTGAACAGAGGGCCCACATAACAGGTGTAAGAAGGGTGTATGAATAGGGTTAATTATAAGAAGGAAGAAAGGAGGTGGAGGTGGCTACAGAGGGAGGCAGGGGGGGGGGGGGGTGAGTTTAAGGGGGTGGGGGCTTTTCCCGGGCAGCAGAGTGAGGCAATGCCAGTAAGGAGAGATTTCCCGCCCACCCTCCCTGTGTGTTTTGTCTTGTGGCTAACGCTTATTTTCAGGTTTTTCAGTTACGTCATGGCAGCGGTTGTGGTGGTGGTTGTCTTGTATGGTGGTAACTGACCCATGAGATGGATGTGTGGGGGGACTCATTACGGCTATGGGCTCCCTTGGTGTACAGCTACTATGGGTTAGCTGAGGATGGTAAGGTGGACACGCGAGGTAACGGGTTGTCTCCGGGCTGATGTTATCACGGCCGGGGGCCTATTTTGGGAGCAGACCCGCAGTGTAGAAGTGGATCAGTTTATCTGGTGAAGTGCTGTACGAGACTACCGAGTGGAAGATGATAATCTGAGATGTTCTTATGGCTAAAGTTTTGATACATGTTTATTTATTTGTAAATAAAAGGCTGCTATGGCCAGTTATACCCCAAGTCAAGTGTGGTCTCGTTATTTTAGTTAAGATGTAGGGGAAGATGGTTGGGGGGTATGGCAAATGGCAGCAGCCGTTATGCAAGGAGGGTACCTCTTATCTACACTGATCATGCCTGCATGTCTGAGCTAAAGGCAGACGGAAATAAATGCTACATGAATCATGTGCCCTTACGCAAAATGGCTGCAGCTAGAAACGATAGGCGGGTGTTTTTCATAAATCATCTCTCAAAAAATTAGGCACTGAGACATGAATGGATGGTTAAGTTTGCTTTGAATATTAAAAATGAATTAAATAGCATTTTCAGTTTTTCGTGCTCACATACAGTTTAGTTCTGCTTTTAGTTAGCACAGCTGTCACATTCATTTCCATGGGTTTCCACTCTCCCTGATGGACCTCTTTCCAGTGGACAGGATAGAAGTTGGGAATTATGATACAGAGATCTCCCTATTGGAATAATAATGGCAGTAAGAAGAGGGACTTATCACATTCTTATTTTTACTAGCCCTGATGAAGGGGGTGTCTTTGGACCCCTGAAACCCGATGAATACTTTTTGGATTGTCCCCTTGACTTTTATTGGAATAAAGTTGTATCTAGACTGCTTAGCAGTGGCATGGTGCTTCAATTTCCATTTTTATTACATTACACTACGAGTCAAGGAGACCACTGAAATCCACTGGGATGTAGATAGTGCCTGCCTGGAAACCCAATTATCTACATCAAAATCCATACTTTAGGATGGCAATACCAATAAGATAACCTTATGGGTCCTCTGCTATTTTTCCACTTTCCTCAATTTTCATGTTTTTGAATTGACCTTCTAAAGACATCAGCATGAATAAAAACATATGTGCAAGAATGTTTCAGTCATATAAGTGTAGTCAGAAGGTTAAAAGGTTAGGCAATCTATTATTGTCAGTTAAAGAGCAAAAATTAAACTATACCTACATCAAATATAAAAACTCAGACTGGTTAACCTCCTACACTGTACCTTGCATTACATACTGCGCTGTTTGTTTTTTGTTCTTTTTTTTGTACCAACAATAATGCTGGCAATATTGTCAATTTTAAGCGGAGATTAATTTCCTCCGACTTTCCTGGAATTTGATTCCAATAGAGTCAACTAATACTGTGATCACAGCTGCCTAGCAATCAAGTGGATAACTGCTATGGAAATGAAAGCACTGCTTTTCTGTAGAGATGAATGAGGTCTGATGATTAGTTGCTTTGACGCTCTCAGTGAGCATACATCTGGATGGATTTTCAGAATAAGCTGACTGTGTCAGAAGAAAATAGTTATCCTATACAAACTGGCTATATGGTGGCATCAATGGATCATCTTAAGAACTGAACTGTCAGTAGTTAATTTCAACAACCATTTTGTGGTCATTTATTGTTGGCATGTCTTGGTTTTAAACCACCGAAAGCAAGAGAAACATTTAACTTAACTTACGTAATATAACTGTTAAGCACAGCAGTGGTTTAAAGAAGGTCTGCTGTGCAAATATTGCAAGGAATTTGCAAACCGTAATTAAAGAAGCTACCTGGAGACAGTAACAGCTTTTTCTATGAGCTGTTAACATTATTCAAAATTGGATCCAATGGGAGGTACTGAAGGAAGGATTAGATAAATCCACCATTACTTCTGTTTAATACTGTAAATTTGAATGTTTTAATGCTTAAAATAGATGTTACACCCAACATATAGTACACTGTGAACAAAAATGAATTGCCATTCCTTGTTTCTAACTCTCTTCAGAGCAGAGTTTCTCAAACAGGGTTCTGCCGATGGCAACCAATGCAGCAAAATATTGCCACTCAAGGGAGGCTTCACCAATTTCCACTATATACCACTATGCATTCCTGTTCAGACTTCTCGCTAACCGGTAGTTTGCCTAACCTTCTTCAATCTCTTGGACTCCTCTTGGGATATGCATTGTATGTCTCCATATGTTTTGGAGGACTTCGCTAGTGCAGTAGTTTAGTTTAGTAGTTTAGATGATTCTACTACTGTATTGTCCTAACATGGCATGGAATTATGACAGATGATTTAAAGTACTTTTCTAGTGTGTTTAACTAACTAATTTAGTGAACATAATGTGGGCACAAGTTCACTTTAAAGGAAATCTTTCCTGAGAAAATCGTGGAGGCTGCCATTGATGACATATCACTCTGCAAATGAAAGCCTGCTATCATGTTGATCTATTTGCTTCAAAATTTTGAATCACTAACCTAGAACAACTATACAGATAAGGACTTATGACTTTACCTTGACTTTGTTAATCTGGTTACTTGTTCCAGGTTAATAATTTATTGAATCCACAGGATCAGCATAGCTAACAGCCAGGAAACTGACATCTTCAGGTCAAGGGCAGCAGTTATAGCCACCATATTTCTTTTAGAACATAATTTACTTTAAATTTAGAGACTGTGTCTAATAAAATAAATGAATACCTTTAAGGATGTTTCTGAACCAACAGAGAATTTTAAACATACTGAGAAACCATCAAAAAATTGTAAAAAGAAGACTATTAATTTTCCAATTGAGTTTCTAAAAATGAGTTTTGCCCAAAATGTGAAGTTATATTACACAGATAATATGTACTTATCACTTCGTCCTATATCTAAAATGCAAGGAGTTCAAACTCATTGTACGATTGTAAGAAGGCATATGCAAATTAACACTATTCCACTGCAGTCAATGGAGCATCCAAAGGTATTGGTTTTATACCATGGATACAGCCTGGATATACAGCCATTTATAACTTGAATGCAGCTATTTAAAGACTGATAGCTGTAAGAATGCAGTGTTCTATTTTAAAGTGTTTATCGTGCAGGGATTGTGAGTCCTTTAGATCCACCTAGCTGAAATTCAGGCATAGAAAAATCTCACACAATTTAATACACTTCTATGTTCATTACAATCATAAAATGCATTTCTGAAAACAGCTAGTATAGAGTTGCAAATAAAAGCAGGCTCACTCCTTGAAATTATCCTGGATTTCTGCATGAGCGGTTGCTAAAAATATGATATGATCATAATAATAAAGACTGTCTTATTTAACAAAGGCACACAACTTTTACATTTTCAAATCTTTACTAAACAAATGGTCTTTGCTGGAAATGTCAACCTCTGGGATAATAGTGTCTTGAATTGAGAGTAATTTAACTCTTATTTTATTTAGAAAAAAAATAAATGCATGCATTTCTAAATTAAATGAATTTAAGTATATTTGACTTGGCAATAGCCTCATGTGATTTGCTGTACAGCAGAGCTCAGAAAAGGAAACTGAGAGCCAGCACTAGCAACCAATCAGGTTTACTGCAGTGTACATGTACTGCCACGGAGCGGGCTGATAGGAGGAAGTACAAGGAGAGTCTGTTGCTTTTCTTTTACTATCCAATCACATGCTCGCGGTAGGGAGGCAATCAAGCTGCATCTCTTAACTGCAATAGTGAAAGGTATCATTACCAACCTGCATGTTTAAAATAAGCTGTGTAAATCTCAGGACTGGATGCACAAAAATAAAAATTCTTTGGCAGGTAGAACAGCTCCTGCATATACATTTCTGCAATGAAGGCCCTTTTACATTTGCCTGTTTTATTGCCGTCTGTTGCATTAAGGCAGTGTTTCTCAATTCCAGTCCTCATGGCCCACTAACAGGTCATGTTTTCAGGATTTCCCTCAGATGAAACAGCTGGGGTAATTACTAAGGCAGTGAAACTGATCAAATCACCTGTGCAAAATAATGGAAAGCCTGAAAACATGACCTGTTAGTGGGCCATGAGGACTGGAATTGAGAAACACTGCATTAAGACAACCCATTAATTTAGGCTCTATTTCCATGGGAATTTAGCCATGTTGTGAGTCCCAGTAGAAAGACTCTACTGATTTCTGTGGCTAGGATTGACAGTTGTGCATGGATGACCCAAGGCAAGGATGCAGAATTGCGTGCCCCCCCCCCCCATTAATAATACATGCTGTCAATTGGGTGTACCACCTTGCGTCCATTTTTTGCCCGTTTGTTTTAATGCACCCATGGCAACTTCTCCTCCTGCCCACCCCTTGTCTCAGCCCTGGCTGCAGCCATTGAGCCTATACACTGCAATTCTTTACATTGGAATTAGCAGAATAGGTAAATGAGCGTAAGGCTGGATTCACATCTATGCATTTTTAGTGCTTTTTGCATTTTGCAGATTTGCACTACAGAATGTGTTCCATAGGAAACAATGTTAAATGGACTGTAGTGCAAATCTGCAAAATGCAAAAAGCACTAAAAATGCATAGGTGTGAATCCAGCCTAAGAATGGGCTTCGAACACACAGCAATAAAGCAAAAGACCAGATCTGTACCTTTTTTTAAACACAGCAGATCATGATGCACAGTATGCAAGTTGTGGCACACTGCACTGCAAGTCCAACGGTACCTACTATACTACCTACTATACTATGGGTTTTAAAGCCATTCTAAATAAATGGACCTGCAAAGTGTTGTGTTTTACTGTTCATTGCAAAAGAGAGTGCTCATCTCAACAAAGATCTGTTCATGTGAACTCTGAAGAAAAGAAACCTCAGAGCGCTGTTGAAGAATTGTAAATGTTGGTTGTTCTTCTATGACAATTTCAGGACAATGTTCTGTGAAAAGATCAGATGAACGTTAAAGCCTAACTCCAGGGAGAATAAAAATTCTCCCTCACAGTGGGAATGCCCACACTGCAGGGGTTAAATACTCAGATCTAGCACATGGCAAAAGCAGTTTTACTAATTTCTCCACTCTCCCATAGCTAGTACTCTCCTACCTTGCAGTGGTGGACTGTTGCCCAGTGTCCTCACATCTAATGCAGACTATAAACTCTGCATTGGTCATGATGATGTCAGAGGACCTGCAACCACCAGGGAATAAGGAGAGGAGGGTGTGGGGACTGGTCTTACAGCCTGAAGGGACCAAGAAGTAGCTGGGTAAGCAAAACTGCTTTTCTTGTTCACTTAGCCTTAAACAACCATGGGCAGCACAGTGGCTGAGTGTTTAATCCTTCCACCTAGCAGTACTAGGGTTGTTGGTTTGAATCCCAATCACAGTGCTACCTGCCTGGAGTTTGCATGTTCTCTCTGTGCTTATATGGGTTTCATTCTACACTCCAAATACATTCTGGTAGCACAATTGGCTGTAGTATGAACGTAAATGAAGGACCTAAGATTTTAAGCTACTTGAGGGCAGGGACTGATGTGAATGTATAAAATATATATGTAAATTGACTGCAATACCTGCAATAAATAAAATCAACACATTTAACGCTTGCAGTGTGAGGGCAGCTCAACATCAAAAATTGCATCCATACTGTGAAGAATTGCGTAGGCTACATCAAGGTTTATTTGAATATTCTACTCTATTGGTCGAAATGTAGGGATGAGCACGATGTTCGAGTCAAATGTTTGTTCGAGTTGAACTTAAGTTTGAATAGAACATCGGGTGTTCGCCGAATATCGCACATCATGGGGCGTTTGTGGGAAATTTGAGTGCCTGCGGAATGTGCCATAATGAATGGCGAGACCATCAATGCACTGCGAGATCACAGTGCATTGGCGGCTGCTGATTGGTCAAAGGAAAAAAAATAATTTAAAACTGCTCATCAGAGGGGGCGGGGTCACCTCTTTACGTCACCGGGTGGCCCCACCCTCAGCTATATAACAGCTGTCAGTGCAGAAAGTCTGTAGTCAGCGGGAGCCTGCCATGGAGGCGGAGTTCTTTCTGGGGGTTTTTCTCTGGATGATTTTTCTTTCTTTTTTTTTTTTTAAATAAAGGACTTGTCCCAAACTGTCTCCTGTCATTTTTACTATTTTGACACTTTTTCTGGTGAACAGGTAGGGTTACAATGTACCAGATATCCATTCACATGGGAGTGGCCGGGATCTGGGGGTCCCCTTGTGAAAAGGGGGCTTCCAAATTCTGATAAGCCCCTCCACCTGCAGACCCCCACAACCACAGGGCAAGGGTTGTGGGGATGAGGCCCTTGTTCCCATCAACATGGGTCCCCCCAAAACACCCTCCCCATGTTGAGGGCATGTGGCCTGGTACAGTTCCGGAGGGGGGTGTTCTCTCATCCCCCCCTTTTCCTGTGGCCTGCTAGGTTGCGTGCTTGGATAAGGGTCTGGCATGGATTTCAGGGGGACCCCTATGCCATTTTTAAAAACATTGTGGCTTAGGATTCCCCTTAAAACCCATACCAGACCTGAAGGGCCTGGTATGGATTTTGGGGGGACCCTTACGCCATTTAAAAAAAAACGGTGCAGAGTTCCCCTTAATATTCACACCAGACCCAAAGGGCCTGGTAATGGACTGGGGGGGAACCAATGTCTTTTTTTTAATGATTTTTATTGATATTGCCAGGGTCCGACAATTCATTACAGCCGCAAGCAGTTTTAAATGACATTTTTTCCTTTAGGAAAACAAAAGGAAGAGAGAGAAGCACCAAGCCAATCCTTTAAACAGCTTAGGAATCTATTCAGTATATAAGTATAAAACAACACTAAAAACTTGAGTGAAAAATGTTGGAGCACTTGCAGAGTGCTAGAGCGGGTGGGAGCTTCCACGTGCAGTGTGATAGGAGCAGAGGATGACCGCTGGAAAGTCTCTATTGAGGGATCCACAAGCACTGTGTGTTAGCCACAGCTGGAACCTCAATAAGCCTCATGGAGATGTTTGCTCTGTGTCTGTGGGTGGGAGTGGTCCGTCAAACTGGGGAGCCACCCATACGCTGTCTGGCCAATCAGAAGGCATTTCAAAGGCACGTTCTGATTGGACAGAGAGTGCGTGGGTGGCTCCCCCTGCATTACAGTACTAATAAACTGAATGAGCAATTATCTGGCCAAGTGGCTGTAACTTAGCTGGTAGTAGTGTGGGCTCTAACAATATGTCATGGTTTCATAGATTACCACCTAGTCACCATATGATTTGTTTGTATTGCAGTTAGAAGAAGTTTATCTGCAGTAAGGTTTGGGGATCTATCTATGCTATCTGGCAGGACAGCCTGTATCACTGTATAAGTAAAACGCGGAGCTTATATAGAACTGAGTACTTTCTCCATCCTTGTCTGACAGTCCAGGTTACTTGAGAATCCAATTGCTGAAGAAGAAGGGTGTCACATGACAGTAAAAGTCAAATAATCTCCTCCCCACCCTGTGACTGGACAGTGAAGGGAGAAACAGCTCATCTTTCTGTCACTTTTTTCCTATCAGTAAGTATTGCAGCGTAACAAATTGGTTAATTTTACTGCTTTCCCTTGCCCCAGGTTTAGCTCAGTTGTACAGGAACTGCAAGAGGCTAATACCAAGTAAAACTCAGATACCTACTGTAGCCCCCTTATCTGAAAAAGGCGCATCTATGTTGATTTCCTTTTTGGATGTGTTAGCTCAGACTGATTGTAGGGATTTCCCAACATCAGGTTGGCTTGTGATTTCTCACTGCCACTGGTATCACTGGTCATGGTATGAGATTTCACAAGCAAAACTAAGTTCTAAATATTTAAATTTTCTTCAGTCAATCCAGTAGGAGGTTTGTGCCACTGGTGCGTGCTGAGAAAATTATATATATATATATATATATAGATGCACTGAAATTTGGGAGCATGCTTGCAGTGTTTCTGGGTCGGCCTAAAGGTTTTAGCAAAGTGAAGCTGGGCATTAATCTGGAGAGTGTAAGTGATCTGCTACAGTATCTGGGACCCCTGACCTTTACCCCCAAACCATTTTGTAATAAAAATGTAAAAAACACAAAAGTAAGTGGTGACCATTATCCTTTCTTGGTCCCCCAATATTAGCCATGGACTGAAATGCTATTCCCTTCCTCTGGTGGTGCTATTCTGGCTTTGGGGTGCAACACTACACTTCTTGGATTTAAGAAAATACATTTAACCACTTGGGTACCGCGCTATTGCCGAATGACGGCATTAGCGCGGACCTAGATTTCCAGGACTACGTCTATTGACGTCGTCCTGGTTACGAGCGGCCTGCGCGCCCCCTGAGGGGCGCGCGCGGCGCGCTCTGTGATCGGCGAGTCCGTGAGACTCGCCTGATCACCGATCCGTGTAAGGGGTCGATCCCGACCCCTTATCACGTGATCAGCTGTCAGCCAATGACAGCTGATCATGTGATAGAACGGAGCCGGTAATCGGCTATTATTCCTCCTCGCGCTGACAGCGCGAGGAGAAAAAAAAAAAGCCGATCACCGGCGGCCGTGATCGGGACATCAGTCCCGATCACGGCCAGCAATGAAAGGCACCACATGCCACCTGCCAGTGCCCACCTGCCTCCCGCAGTGCCATCCTGAAAAATAACAAAGTAAAAGTAAGTGCCCCCCGTCTGTGCCCATAATGCCCACAGTGCCACCCCACAGTGCCACCCACAGTGCCACCCCACAGTGCCACCCCACAGTGCCACCCACAGTGCCACCCAATCTGCCTCAAAGGTGCTGCACCCCAGTGCCGCCCATCAGTGCCCAGCAGTGCCGCCCATCAGTGCCGCCCATCAGTGCCCAGCAGTGCCACCTATCAGAGCCACCTATCAGTGCCACCTATCAGTGCCCATCAGTCCCATCTATCTGTGGTACCTATCAGTGCCCATCCGTGCCACCCATCCGTGCCACTTATCCGTGCCACCCATCCGTGCCATCTTATCTGTGCCCATCTTTGCCCATCAGTGCCGCCTTATCTGTGCCCATCGGTGCCGCCTTATCTGTGCCTATTAGTGCCCACAAGTGCAGCCTATCAGTGCCCACCAATGCAGCCTATCAGTGCCCACCAATGCAGCCCATCAGTGCCCACCAATGCAGCCCATCAGTGCCCACCAATGCAGCCTATCAGTGCCCACCAATGCAGCCTATCAGTGCCGCCTTATCAGCGCACTTCAATGAAGGAGAAAAATGACCCGTTTGCAAAATTTTATAACAAACTATTAAAACATGATTTTTTTTTTTTTTTTTTTTGCATCTTTTTTTGTTTGTTTAGCAAAAAATAAAACTCCGAGCTGTAACTAAATACCACCAAAAGAAAGCTCTATTTGTGGGAAAAAAATGATAGAAATTTCATTTGGGTACAGTGTTGTATGCCCGCGCAATTGTCATTCAAAGTGCATCAGCGCTGAAAGCTGAAAATTGGTCTGGGACTGAGGGGGGTTTAAGTGCCCAGTAAGCAAGTGGTTAATAATGTATTTATGATTACAGAGCTGCGTTAATTTGTGTACTTTACATCTGCTTGGAGTTTATTAAATAAAATCAAACATTTTGAAAGTTGTCTGAAAAGTTTAATTTACTAAATTAGCTTGCTTCATGTAAAAATGTAAGCAGACCTTGAAGTGCAAGGTACACTTATTAAAATCGTTGGATAACATTAGTTAAAAAATGTTCCTGTAAGAAAAACCTTGTCATGAGTGATTTCACACTCCTTTCAGCAAGATTCTGGAAACAATGACAATGTCAAATCGTGTGAGGTTTTATTTTTATTTTTTTAAGAATTTGACATTGAACATTACCTATGATTCTAGTTAAAAGCATAGTGATGCCACTCTTTGTAATGCAAAGATTGGGGTTAGATGGGTATATAATTTTATTTTATTATTTTTTTATTATTGATGACTGTACACTATACAATATTAATGATTATACATTTTTCAAACGGGGACCCAGATCTAATAAGCAGACTTTGCATTTTTTTGCTATTAGCATTTGATTTTGAGTACTGATCTTTGATCGTGCATCCAGGTTCTATAAAAATGTCTGCTAGTGAAATAATCACTGTACTCTTGCCTGCTTCTTTCAGGATTATGTTCCTGTGGCTGCTTGCTTCTGTATTTGTTTTCCTTGTCTATCTCTTGCAGTATTAGGTTTCCCTGCCTCCGCCTTACTTATTGCCTAATCTCATGTTCTAGAATACTTCTGCTTCCAACCGTAAAATATTGGAGCACAGATATTATTCATTTTCACTGCCTGTACAGCTGTGGAACTCCGAGTGTGCATACCAAGCCGAGGAAATTATATATGGAAAAATACAGCTGCCACAATACCTCATAGTGTATGTAAAAGACAAAAACGGTTTATACCTTAGACTTCTAGAAACAAGAAAAAAAAATTGTGCTTTTTCCTAATCTTTTCAGAAGGTCAGCCCTGCAGTCTGCAATAAAGCAGAGGTGTTATTATCTAAGTCTTTGCAAAGAAAAAAAAACACCCTGGGAATAGATTTTATAAGATATGCCTTTCCTCCTTCACTGCATTTAAGGTGACCAGATTTGGAAAATACATAACTTGTGTGAAAAAGCTCTTCTGAAAGAGATTATTGTAGCTTGGATCCATCTTACCCATAGGGCCAAGATATGGATGACTTCTCACGGAAGCTAGGCTGTTTTTAGGGAAATCAAAATATGGCCTGCATAGTCTAAGTGGAACATGAAAGCCAAGTATGCATACGTAATTGTACAAAATATTACCAAATGAATTGAAAGTAATAAGAGCTTCTATAGCCAGTGGCACAGCTAGAATTCTCATTCTATGGTTCTAAATGTAAAATGAGTTTCAGTTTAACTGCTTTATCACTTTACACATAATAAATGACTCCATGTGACCTAAGTTGTAACAGTTTACAGGATCTGCTTAAAGAATAGAAACATTAACACATACATATTCCAACATTGTATTTGAGTGACATTTACTATGCTTCTGCTTTGTGCATCATTGGACTTTTTTTTTTTTTTTTTTTACATAAAGTATCTTGGGGGTCACGGTTTTATTTCTGTGGCCAGAGCATGTAGAGTGTTCATAAATTACCAGTGCACATGTATATTGTGTAGTTTGGGATAGAGCGAGGAAGGATTAAACCCTTATGCCGCGTACACATGATCCGAATTCCGGTCAGAAAAAAGACCAATGACAGCTTTATCATCGGAAAATGCGACCGTGTGTATGCTCCATCGGAATTTAGCTGTCCGAATTTCCGCCAGCCAAAAATTGATAGCATGTTCTCAATTTTCCCAATGGAAAAACTTTCCATCGGCAATTCCGATCGTGTGTATGCAATTCCGACACGCCAAAAATCACACATGCACCGATTCAACTACAAAACAGAAGCTATTGGCTACGTCACTGCGTTATAAACGATCAGAATTTGATGTGACCGTGTGTAGGCAAGAAAGCTTGAGCCGAATTGCATCTGAATTCCGTCAGGAAAACCATCAGAGCTTTTTCCGACGAGAATTCCGATCGTGTGTACCCGGCATTAGACAGCTATTGCCATATACCTCCTCACCGAGGAAATTCACCCCACTATTTGTACTGGTGACTGTTGTCACCAAGACTGAACATAAGTGGAAATCCACAGAGCAAGAGGAGAGGGGAAGTCATCCAATGGGGATCCCTGTTCTTGTGATGACTCTCTATCACTGGGACTCTGTTTAGTTTGAGAGATTTTCTCTCATTTCCTGTTACATCTCCAGGACAGGAAGTGAAGGACAACTTAAGTAGACTTGAACTCAAAAGTTAAAACATACTGGGTTAAAAGGCACATCAAGAAATGTTCATTGTGTTTAAGCAGTACCCACGGACATATAGGAGCAGTTGGGCATTTTTTTCATTATCTTATCAGTACAGGTACACAGGGTCGTTTATAGTAATTTATAGGTAGTTGAGTTTAGAGGCATTTTTTGTTAAAGCAAAAAAATGCGTTCAGGACAGATGTTCAGAGGCATTTGAAATGACAAATGCCTGCAACAGCTTGTAAACAAGTGTAATCATGGTAACTCGGGTTTAGCTATATTTAGTTTACAGCCGTTTTTAATTTTTGACAATTTGGGGGAAAAAAACGCTCCTAATCGCAAACGTGGCTAAACACTGCTAAACGCAGCTAAATGCGTCAAAACAGATGTTTTTAAACATTGTTTCCTATCAATCAAGTTGAATCGTTCAGGGGAGGTTTTAAAACGTCTCGTGTACATTGAGTCTCCAACTTACAAGTCAACCTTAATGTAATGTTTCATTGGGCAACTGTATGACAAATTAGGTTTAATGTTGATAAATGTAAAGTTATGCACTTGGGGGTTAGAAACATGCAAGCATCTTACATACTAGGAGGAGAATAGCTGGGGGAATCAATGGTGGAGAAGGATCTAGGTGTTCTGGTAAATTATAAGCTTAATAATAGCATGCAATGCCAAGCTGCAGATTCCAAAGTGAGCAAAATCCTTTCTTGGTATGGACTGCAGAGTGAGAGATATAATTTTGCCCCTGTACAAATTACTAAGACCTTATCTGGAATATGCAATTTAGTTTTGGGCACCAGTTCACAAAAAAGGATATAGGGGAACTGGAGAAAGTGCAGAGAAGAGAAACCAAACTAAAAAGAGGTATGGAGGAGCTCAGCTATGAGGAACAATTAGCTGAACTGAATTTATTCTCTCTTGAGAAGAGGAGATTAAGGGGGATATGATAAACATGTATACATACATAAGTGGTTCATATAGTTAAATTGGTGTTGAGTTATTCACTTTAAGGTCATCACAGAGGACAAGTGGGCACTCTTTACATCTGGAGAAAACATCTCCAAATATGGAAAGGTTTCTTCCCAGTAAGAGCTGTGAAAATGTAGAAGACTCCCTTATTGGAGGTCTAACTGTGTGTATAGTATTGTGTGTATAATTAATAATATATATATATATATATATATATATATATATATATATATATATATATATATATATATATATATATATATATATATATATATATATATATATATATATATATATATATATATATATATATATATATATATATATATTTTTTTTTTGTTGTTTTGTTGTTTTGTTTTGTTTTTTGTTTTCCCTTTTTTTGAACTAGATGGATGTGTGTCTTTTTTTCAACCAGACTAACTATGTGACTATGTAACTATTTAAATTTGTAACTATACTCAACCTGCTGCTTCTTGAATACCCCATTAATCCCAGATCCAGATTTACCCCCCTAGTCACCAGTATGATATTTGTATATTGAAATCTTATCCCCTCTCAAGTGTCTCTTCTCCAGAGAGAATAAGTTCAGTGCTTACCTTTCCTCATAACTAATATCCTCCAGACCTTTTATTAGCTTTGTTGCCCTTCTTTGTACTCGCTTCATTTCCAGTACATCCTTCCTGAGGACTGGTGCCCAGAACTTAACAGCATACTCCAGGTGCGTCCTGACCAGAGACTTGTTGAGTGGGAGAATTATCGTTTTATCTCTTGAATTAATCCCCTTTTTAATGCATGACAATATTCTGTTTGCTTGGTTAGCAGCAGCCTGGCACTGCATGCCATTGCTGAGCCCCCAGATCCTTTTCCATCCTAGATTCCCCCAGAGATTCTCCCCCAGGTTAGTATAGATTGCATTCATATTTTTGCCACCAAAATGCATTATTTTACATTTTTATACATTGAACCTCATTTGCCATGTAGTTGCCCACCCCATTAATTTGTTCAGATCTTTTTGCAAGGTTTCCACATCCTGCAGAGAAGTTATTGCCCTGCTTAGCTTAGTATCATCCGCAAATACAGAGATTGAACTATTTACCCCATCCTCCAGGTCGTTTGTGAACAAATTAAACAGGATTGGTCCCAGCACAGAACCCTGGGGGACCCCACTACCCACCCCTGACCATTCCGAGTACTCCCCATTTATCACCCCCCTCGGAACTTGCCCTTGTAGCCAGTTTTCAATCCATGTACTCACCCTATGGTCCATGCCAACAGACCTTATTTTGAACAGTAAACGTTTATGGGGAACTGTATCAAATGCTTTTGCAAAATCTAAATACACCACATCTACGGGCCTTCCTTTAGCTAGATGGCAACTCACCTTCTCATAGAAGGTTAATAGATTATTGCCCCCAATACTACCCTCTGGAATATGTTCCGCGCTATCTCTACCTCTGGACCCTCCCCCCATCGCCTAGTTTAAAAACCCCTCTAACTTTTTGCCCATCTTCATACCCAGCTTATCTGGAACCTCCTCATTTAGGTGTAGCCAACTCTTCTATAGTACTGATTATCGACTGAGAAGTCGGTCCAGTCCTCCAGGAACCCAAACCCCTCCTTACTACACAGCTTCTCAGCCACTTGTTTACTTCCCTAATCTCCCTCTGTCTTTCTGGTGTGTCTTGATGTACCCGTAGTATTCCTGAGAATACTACCTTGGAGGTCCTTTTCCTCAATTTAGCTCCCAAGTCCCTAAAATCATACTTTAGGACACTCCACCTGCCTCTGAATTTGTCATTGGTGTCAAAGTGCACCATGACAGCTGGGTCTTCCCAAGCCCCTCCCAGTAATCTGTCTACCAGATACAAGATGTGCCGAATAGGGATGGGCTATCTATTCGAGTTGAACATGAGTTTGACTTGAACATTGGCTACTCACCCGTTCACTGAACAGCGAACAATTTGGGGTGTTCGCTGCAAATTCGAAAAGCTGCAGAACACCCTTTAAAAGTCTATGGGAGAAATCAAAAGTGCTAATTTTAAAGGTTAATATGCAAGTTATTGTGTTTGGAGACCCGTGTCCTGCCCCAGGGGACATGTATCAATGCAAAAGAAAAAGGTTTAAAAACTGCAGTTTTTTCGGGAGCAGTGATTTTAATAATGCTTAAAGTGAAACAATAAAAGTAAAATATTCCTTTAAATTTCGTATCTGAGGGGTGTCTATAGTATGCCTGTAAAGTATGTTTCCCATGTTTATAACAGTCCCAGAGCAAAATGACATTTCTAAAGAAAAAAAAAAGTAATTTAAAAGTACCAGTGCTAGTGCCGGCTATTAATGAATTGTCGGTCCCGACAATACACATAAAAGTAATTGAAAAAATAAATAATGCGTGGGTGTCCTCCAAAAATCCATTACCAGGCCCTTCAGGTCTGGTATGGATAGTAAGGGGAACTCCACCAAGATAAAAAAAAAATGGTGCAGGGTTACCCCAAAAATCCACACCTGACCCTTATCCGAGCCTGCAACCTGACAGGCCACAGGAAAAGAGGGGGGGCGAGAGAGTGCCCCCCTTTCTGAACTATACCAGGCCACATGCCCTCAACATGTGGAGGATGTCCCCATGTTGATGGGGACAAGGGCCTCATCCCCACAACCCTTGCCCGGTGGTTGTGGGGGTCTGCGGGTGGGGGGGCTTATCAGAATCTGGACGCCCCCTTTAGCAAGGGGACCCCCAGATCCCAACCCCCTTGTGTGAATTGGTAAAGGGTACATTGTACCCGTACCATTTCACAAAAAAAGTGTCAAAATGTAAAAAAAAACACAAGAGATGGTTTGGGACAAGTCCTTTATTAAACAATAAATAAATAAATAAAAAGGGCACTCCAGCGATGTAATCCAATAAATCTATGCTCCTACTCCAGTGATGTAATCCAATTCTCGATCTCCAGTGATTGATGATCTCCAGCAACTCCTGAGAGGAACATTCACAGGATCCCGCCTCTACCGGAGGCACCCAGCCAAAGACGCTAGCTTGACAGGTCTTATGTAAAATAGGGCGGGGCCACCCGTCATGTGACCCCATCCCCCTCTGACAAGGGGAACGGCTGGGGTTTTCCAGTGATGTGTACGGGTGATCCCGTCCCCCCTTGATGCAATAGGAATCCTGGCACTAGCGCTAGTACTTTTGAATGACTTTTTTTCCTTCAGAAATGTCATTTTGCTTTGGGACTGTTATAAACACGGGAAACATTTGCCACTTTACAGGCATACTATAGACACCCCCCAGGTACGGAATATTTCACTTTTATTGTTTCACTTTAAGCATTATTAAAATCACTGCTCCTGAAAAATGGGCATTTTAAAACTTTTTTTTGCATTGATACATGTCCCCTGGGGCAGGACCCGGGTCCACAAACACTTTTTTATGACAATAACTTGCATATTAACCTTTACAATTAGCACTTTTGATTTTTCATGTTCGTGTACCATAGACTTTAACAGTGTTCTCGTGTTCAAACAAATTTTTTGCCTGTTCACATGTTCTGGATGTGAACCGAACAGGGGGGTGTTCGGCTCATGCCTAGTGCTGAACCCTAGCACCTGGTAGACTACAGTTCGGTGCTTCAGGTCTTTGTTACAGATTGCCCTCTCTGTCCTTCTAAGAATTGAGTCCCCTACCACCAGAATCTGTCTTCCCTTTCCCTTTGCTTCCCCCCCACTCTCACTGGAGGACTTCTTCCCCCGGAAGCTAGGAGAGTCCCTCAGCTCCAGCAGTGCTGGTTCCTGACTGGTTTCACCAATGTCACTCAATGGAGTGTACTTATTGGGATACTCCAGGCCTGGTTCAGCCTCCCTGGCATTTCCCCTTCTACCCTTCCTGACTGTCAACCATCTACTCTTTCCTAGTGCCTGCACCTCTTTGTCTCCACCCGCCTCTGTGCTGGCTCCTGCCGGCACCTACAATGTACATTCCTGGCTCTCCTTTATTATGGAGGGACTTCTCAGTGCTGACAGTTGCTTCCCCAGATTCAGAACCTGGGCTTCCAGGGAAGCAATGTGCTTACATTTTGCACAGCAGTATTCACTCTTGATCGCATGATCAAGGAATGCATTCATGCCGCAAGATGTACAACAAGTTGCCTCTCCCCACCCACATCGTACCTATTAATTTAATGAGGATTGGGGATTATACCCTGTCCAAATTACCCAACAATTAGCTTCCTGACACTAATACTCAACAAGACAATACACGTGCACCCGCAGAAAACTACATGCACTCACAATACATAAGTACTAACGATCCACACACACACTACTCCAACACTCATGTACTCACAGTACACAGGTACTATGACCCCTGTTATAACCTGTTTTAAACTCTGGTTTTTAACTCACCACTTAGTCCAGTTCCACTTGATCTAAATTCCAGCAAACTCAAAGATGAGCAGGCTCGCAATGAGTTCTACAGAAGGTTATATAGGCTTCAAGCACCTGTGACCAATTTACCACTCCCCTTAATTAGGCTGAAGGAAGCAAAGAAAAAAAAAAGCTGTTTAACCAGTTGCCGACCGCCGCACGCCGATGTACGTCGGTACAATGGCACGGGCAGGCATAAGGACATACATGTACGTCCCTTGCCTCCCGCGGGTCGGGGGCCCGATCGGGCCCCCGCCCGGTGCCTGCGGCGGTCGGTATTCGTTCGGGAGCGATCCCGGACGAGGGGACGGCCATTCATTCATGGCCACCCCCTCGCGATCGCTCCCGACGAATAGAAATCCCCGGTGACATCACTTCCTCTCCTGTAATGTAAACACAGGAGAGGAAGTGATGTATTCTCTCCTCCGTGTCGGTATTTTTCGTTCCGACACGGAGGAGAGCGGATCAGTAAGTTGCACCAACACTCTACACACACAGTAGAACATGCCAGGCACACTCACACCCCCCCTTTACCCCCCGATCACCCCCCCAATTACCCCTGCCCCCCAGTCACAGTGACACCAATGTCATTTTTTTTTTTTTTTTTGTTGCATTGGTGTCATTTGTGACTGTAATAACTGTTAGGGCAGTTAGAGTTAGCCCCCTTTAGTTCTAATGTACCCCCCTAACCCCCCCAATAAAGGTTTAACCCCGTGATCACCCCCCGTCGCCAGTGTCACTAAGGCTGGGTTCACATTGCAGCGGTTTATGAGAACGAATGTGATTCGCACCGCACTGCAGTGCAAATCACATCCGATCTCTGTGCGATTCGAGTTCAGCCATTCGCCGCACCCGCCGCACCCGCCACACCCGCCGCACCCGCCGCAAATTCGCACGGGACCCTTTTTTTGGCCCGCAGCAGAATCGGATCGCATGGGTGTTCACACCATGCGATCCGAGTTTGCAGATCGCACTGCGATATGCGAACTGATCTGGGGGTGTCAGTAACATTTCACTGACACTCCCAGCAGTTCGCATAGGGCAGTGTGAACTGCCGCCGGGAGGCATGCGATGCGGGAACCCGCCGCGGATTCGCGGCGTTTCCGCATCGCTCCAGTGTGAACCCAGCCTAATAAGCGATCATTTTTCTGATCGCCGTATTAGTGTCACAGGTGACGCTAGTTAGGCAGGTAGGTATTTAGGTTCGCCGCAGCTTTTTATAGCGCCAGGGACCCCCATATACTACCGCATAAAGCCCCCTGATTGCCCCCTAGTTAACCCTTTCACCAGTGATCACCATATAACTGTTACAGGTGACGCTGGTTGGTTAGTTATTTTTTTATAGTTTCAGGGCACCCGCCATTTATTACCTAATAAAGGTTTAACCCCCTGATCACCCGGCGGGTGTCATTTGTGACTAATAACTGTTAGGGCAGTTAGGGTTAGCCCCCTTTAGTTCTAAGGTACCCCCCTAACCCCCCCAATAAAGGTTTAACCCCGTGATCACCCCCCGTCGCCAGTGTCACTAAGGCTGGGTTCACATTGCAGCGGTTTATGAGAACGGATGTGATTCGCACCGCACTGCAGTGCAAATCACATCCGATCTCTGTGCGATTCGAGTTCAGCCATTCGCCGCACCCGCCGCACCCGCCGCAAATTCGCACGGGACCCTTTTTTTGGCCCGCAGCAGAATCGGATCGCATGGGTGTTCACACCATGCGATCCGAGTTTGCAGATCGCACTGCGATATGCGAACTGATCTGGGGGTGTCAGTAACATTTCACTGACACTCCCAGCAGTTCGCATAGGGCAGTGTGAACTGCCGCCGGGAGGCATGCGATGCGGGAACCCGCCGCGCATTCGTGGCGTTCCCGCATCGCTCCAGTGTGAACCCAGCCTAATAAGCGATCGTTTTTCTGATCGCTGTATTAGTGTCACAGGTGACGCTAGTTAGGCAGGTAGGTATTTAGGTTCGCTGCAGCTTTTTATAGCGCCAGGGACCCCCATATACTACCGCATAAAGCCCCCTAATTGCCCCCTAGTTAACCCTTTCACCAGTGATCACCATATAACTGTTACAGGTGACGCTGGTTGGTTAGTTATTTTTTTATAGTTTCAGGGCACCCGCCATTTATTACCTAGTCTCACTAGTGTACCCCTAAATTTAGGGGTGTCTACTTTCCAAAATGGGGTCATTTGGGGGGGGTTTGTGCCATCTTGGCATTTTATGGCCTTCAAAACTGTAACGCCCTTAGAAAGCCTGAAGGCGGTGCTTGGTTTTCGGGGCCCCGTACGCGGCTAGGCTCCCAAAAAGTCCCACATATGTGGTATCCCCATACTCAGGAGAAGCAGCAGAATTTATTTTGGGGTGTCATTTCACATATGCCCATGGCATGCGTGAGCAATATATCATTTAGTGACAACTTTGTGAAAAAAAAAAAAAAAAAAAAAAAAGTTTGTAATTTTCCCGCAACTTGTGGCAAAATATAAAATATTCCATGGACTCAACATGCCTCTCAGCAAATAGCTTGGGGTGTCTACTTTCTAAAATGGGGTCATTTGTGGGGGTTTTGTGCCATCTTGGCATTTTATGGCCTTCAAAACTGTAATAGGTAGTGAGGAGTGAAATCAAAAAATTACGCCCTTAGAAAGCCTGAAGGCGGTGCTTGGTTTTCGGGGCCCCGTACGCGGCTAGGCTCCCAAAAAGTCCCACATATGTGGTATCCCCGTACTCAGGAGAAGCAGCAGAATTTATTTTGGGGTGTCATTTCACATATGCCCATGGCATGCATGAGCAATATATCATTTAGTGACAACTTTGTTAAAAAAAAAAAAAAAAAAAAAAAGTTTGTAATTTTCCCGCAACTTGTGGCAAAATATAAAATATTCCATGAACTCAACATGCCTCTCAGCAAATAGCTTGGGGTGTCTACTTTCTAAAATGGGGTCATTTGTGGGGGTTTTGTGCCATCTTGGCATTTTATGGCCTTCAAAACTGTAATAGGTAGTGAGAAGTGAACTCAAAAATTTACGCCCTTAGAAAGCCTGAAGGCGGTGCTTGGTTTTCGGGGCCCCGTACGCGGCTAGGCTCCCAAAAAGTCCCACATATGTGGTATCCCCATACTCAGGAGAAGCAGCAGAATTTATTTTGGGGTGTCATTTCACATACGCCCATAGCATGTGTGAGCAATATATCATTTAGTGACAACTTTGTGTAAAAAAAAATAAAAATTTTTTTTTTTGTCATTATTCAATCGCTTGAGGCAAAAAAATAAAATATTCAATGGGCTCAACATGCCTCTTATCAATTTCCTTAGGGGGTCTACTTTCCAAAATGGGGTCATTTGGGGGGGTTTTGTACTGCCCTGCCATTTTAGCACCTCAAGAAATGAGATAGGCAGTCGTAAACTAAAAGCTGCGTAAATTCCAGAAAACGTACCTTAGTTTGTAGATGTGACAACTTTTGCGCAAACCAATAAATATACAATTATTGACTTTTTTTTTACCAAAGACATGTGGCTGAATACATTTTGGCCTAAATGTATGACTAAAATTGAGTTTATTGGATTTTTCTAATAACAAAAAGTAGAAAATATCATTTTTTTTCAAAATTTGCGGTCTTTTTACGTTTATATCGCAAAAAATAAAAATCGCAGAGGCAATCAAATACCATCAAAAGAAAGCTCTATTTGTGGGAAGAAAAGGACGCAAATTTTGTTTGGGTACAACATTGCATGACCGCGCAATTACCAGTTAAAGCAGCGCAGTGCCAAAGTGTAAAAAGACCTCTGGTCATTTACCAGCAAAATGGTCCGGTCTGAAAGTGGTTAAATTGTGTCAGAAAAAGTTTTAAGAAGCTACAAGGAAAAGCTCCAAAAAGAACTTAAAAATGCAACCCAGCAATCACCAGCAGCCAAAAAGCAAAACTTGTTCACTCTCCACTCAAGGTCCCCACTGTTTAGCTTCCAACCAGAAGTCTGGCAATGGCAATGTATTGACTTATGTTGTACTGTTAATTAGAGTATTTACTCAGATGTAGATTTTTTTTCCCTTAGTACTTCATTGTATGTAAGACTTACAGTCAACACCCTTCTGAATGACTGTTAAAATTAAATACATTTATAGAGTAAGCCACCAGAAGGATGTATTGTGTTCAGCTATTCAGTGCAAAACAGTAAGAACAGAAGAAAAATAAAGTATAATCAGTGGGCTCCATTCAAAGCAGAAACTACAGAAAAGAACCAGCATATATGGCTTCCCTCATGTACATATATAACCGAAAACTATAGATAGAAACACATTTTTCAAACCACACCACACTTTGAAAATATTACAGCATTTAAATTAACATGTGCAATTATACACCATAAAAAGAACACTAGCGCTTTATTTTATTTATTTATTTTTGTATTTCATAATCTGAATTCAGTGATTTATGCATTAAATTCATTATTTGAAATTTTATTGATGCATATACATTGCCTTGAAAAAGTATTCACACCCCTTGAAATGTTCCACATTCTGTCAAGTTACAAGCAGAAACATAAATGTATTTTATTTGGATTTTATGTGATAGACCAAAACAAAGTAGCACATAATTGTAAAGAGGAAGGAAAATGAAAAATGGTTTTTAACATTATTTACGAATAAATAGGTGAAAAGTGTGGCATGCATTTGTATTCAGCCCCACTGAGCCAATACTTTGTAGAACCATCTTTTGCTGAAATTACAGCTGAAAGTCTTTTTGGGGATGTCTCTACCAGCTTTTCACATCTAGAGAGCGACATGTTTGTCCATTTTTCTTTGTAAAATAGCTCTAGCTCTATCAAATTATATGCAGAGTGTCTGAACAGCAATTTTCAAGCCTTGCTGCAGATTCTCAATTGAATTTAGGTCTGGACTTTGACTGGGTCATTTTATGTTTCAATGGTTTTTATTGAAGTTAAAGGTAATACAGGAAACAAAAACACAAAAATAAGTAAAACAAAAAAGAAAGACAGCGCTGACATTACATGTAGTCGCCTTATAGTCCACAATAGTTGCAGTCAATAAGCAACAGATTGTAGGGTTGAATATAACACTACGACATAACAATAGATATAGAAAATATCAGGCCTCAAGGACTGACCTCATTCCAGACACCCCAAATGGGATCTCACTGTGTCCAGGGTTGAGGACAGTCACCTATCAACATGCATGTAGGAAAACAGTAGTAAGAATTATCCCTGAGGTTGTAACTAAACCGGTCAAATCACTCAAAATTGACCTCAAGAATAAACAAATAATAATTCCATTCGGTCAGAGTGAGGCAAACATAACATCACATACCAATTATCATAAGTACACCCGGATACAGGTAAGCATAAAGCATAGGAAGCTAAGAGCTTTGTACTGAAGAAAAATGCAGAGATAAGTAAAGAAAAGGTAGATCAAAACACATAAAAAAAGGGGGGGGAATAGGAAAAAAAAAAAAAAAAAAAAAAAAAAAGGGGGGAGGGGGGGGGGGGGGGGGGGACTTGTCTATCTCCCACACTCCCCGTCCCTCACCCCCTCCCCCCGTCATCGAGGGGGGGGGGAGAGGTCCAGGAAGACGGCAAAGCAAGGGCATAAAGAACGAGTAGGGAAGCCCTATCATGTTATAGTGTTCAGATGAGTAAGGGTTGGGAGTTGTTGAACCACTCCATCCACGCCCCCCAAAGTGTTGCAGTTTTGGGTAAGTGTCCCTCAGCAGTAGCATACATACATTCATACATCCCATGTAGATGAGTGGTTCGTATAACGTCAGCACAGGAAAGTAGGGCCGAGGATTTCCAATTTCGGGTCACTGTTAATCTAGCAGCTAGGCAAATATGCGTTACTATGCATCTTAGCCTGTAAGGGTAATGTTCAATGCCAATGGTGAGTAAAGCCAGAGCGGGGTTTGGAGGGGTAGCAATGTGTGTGACTTCCGATATAAGATTAAATACATCAGTCCAGAAAGGGATCAATTTGGGACAGGACCAGAGGGCATGGTAAAGGGTTCCTGGGAGACCACAGTTTCTCCAACAATTTGGGTCTGTATTTTTATAGTAGGTGTGAAGATGGGTTGGGGTAAGGTACCACCTGAGATTAATTTTATATGTGAGTTCCCAGAGGTTAGCAGATTTAGTCGCCGAATTAACAGCTTTTATAGCAAGTGACCATTGTTGCGATGAATACGTGGTGTCCATATCATGTTCCCATTGTAACATGGGGGGCAGTTTGGCAAAGGACGTTTTTTCACCAAGTGTGGCGTAGAACAGAGAGATACCTTTGGCTGAAGAATAAGTACCTGTGAGATATTGCCAGGATGGTCGTGGAATATGTACGTGAAGGTGGGGATTTCGTATTAGGCAATGAGTTATTTGGAAATATTTGAAATAGTCGCGGGGAGATAGATTAAATTCCTGTTTCAAGGAGGAGAAGGATTTTAGGAGGCCATCTTTATAGAGATCCTCAATGTGTGTGATCCCATTGGCTTTCCAAGAATGTATATGCATGAAAGGAATCAGTAGGCCGATGATATCTATCGGGAGAGGAACAGTGCAGTTGTTGGCATTCGTGCGTGTGTGTTTGACCAGATAGGCGAAGGCCTTCACTGATGCTCTTATGGGGGCAGAGAGGGTAGTATCCCTCACCTTCAATTTAGGTGCAGAGAGGAGCCACGTTTGTAAATTCTTACCAGGTACTTGGGAGGCTTCTATGGAGCTCCAGTGATTGTTGAGATCAGGAGTAAACCATTCTTTGAGTTGTGCCAGTATGGCTGCGTGGTAGTAGTCCCTAGTATTGATATAACCCATACCTCCCACCGTTTTGTGCTTCAGTAGGGTGGTATATGCTATTCTAGATTTTTTCCCTTGCCATACAAAGTTCCTGAGTAACGTTTGGGTTCTTGTGAAGAAGGGTGCAGGTATGGGGATTGGTATTGCCCGAAACAGGTACAGTAACCGTGGAAGATGGATCATTTTGAATGTTGCTAATCTACCTGAGCTTGTAAGCATCAATTTGGATAATTTGTCGAGTTCTAATGGGAGTTGGGTGAGAAAGGGGGTGAAATTGGCCTTGAACAAGTCGTTAGGACGAGAAGTGAGGGTGATACCTAGGTAGGTCAAAGAATCAGTGGCCCATGCGTAGTGGTAACAGTCTTTCAGGGACAGACATTGTTGTTCTGGTAGAACCAAGGGAAGTGCATAAGATTTTGAGACATTCACTTTGTAATATGAGACTAAGCTAAATTCATCAAGTACTTGTTGTACCGAAGCCAGGGAAGAGGAGGGACGAGTCAGGGAAAAGATGACATCGTCAGCAAAAAGGCTGATCTTGTGGTTTGTATTGCCAATGTTAATACCATAAATGTTGGGATGGGATCTGACTTTGGCTGCAAGGGGTTCGATCATTAGATCAAATATCAAAGGTGAGAGGGGGCATCCTTGTCGGGTACCGTTTGTGATATGAAACGAAGTCGATAACATTGAGGAACAATAAACTTGGGCCGAAGGGTTGGAGTAAAGGGCTAAAATAGATGAGAGGATGTGATTTTGAAATCCAAATTTTTCTAAGGTCAATCTTAAGTAATGCCAGTGAACCCTATCGAATGCCCTCTCCGCATCCAATGAAAGAAGCAGAGAAGGCACTCGATGGGCCACTGCATGGTGGACAAGATTAATCATGCGCCGGGTGGCATCTGAGGTCTGGCGACCCTTGACAAAGCCCGATTGGTCAGGATGTATCAACATTGGCAATATGTCATCTAATCTCTTTGCAATAACTTTAGCGTACAATTTTATATCATGGTTCAATAGTGAGATGGGACGAAAATTTTGAGTGAGATTAGGTTCCTTCCCTGGCTTTGGTATTGTTACAATTAACGCTTTTAACATCTCTTGTGGAAAGGAAGCAGAGGAGGCAGCAGAATTAAACATGGGTGTCATATGTGGAGTGAGGATTGTACTAAATTGTTTGTAGTACTCTCCTACAAAACCGTCTGGGCCGGGCGCCTTGCCATTAGGAAGAGTATGGATAGCGGATTGAATTTCTAGTTGTGTGAAAGGGGCATTGAGTATCTCCAATTGTTGTGTAGTCAGATGAGGGAGATTCACTGAATCTAAAAAATCCTGTATCTGCGTATGAGTGGGTTGGGTTTGGTGGGGATCAGTCTTTAGATTATATAGTTTGCCGTAATAAACGCTGAAGGCGTTAGCGATGTCTTGCGGATTAGTCAGTTTGGAGTTGGAGTCTGGGTGATGGATATAAGGTATGGGAGATCTAGTAATGTGGCCTTTAATTTGGTGGGAGAGTAGTTTACCAGATTTGTTACCTGCAGCGTAGAATGTCATTTTATGTCGCCTTTGGATTTTGTCATGGTTCTCTAGTAAAAGGGCCCTGAGCTCCAGTCTCAGTGAGATTAGTTCAGATTTAAGTGTCTGGGTAGGCTGGGCTTTGTTAAGCAAGTCCACCGTTTGTATACGTGTAAGAAGGGTGTTCATCCGCTGCCTCCTTTGCTTAGCATCCCTAGCCCCAAGTTGAATAAAAATTCCCCGCATAAATGCTTTATGCGAGGCCCACAAAATATGCGGATCTGCAACAGAGTCTTTGTTCCGAATGAAATACTCCTCCAATTCGTTTTTCAATATTTGAGCATAGGGTTCCGCCTATAAAATTCTAGAATTCATTCTCCAAAGATACGCTGGTGAGTGCTTGATTTTGTCTTCCAAGGTTATACTCACAGGGGAGTGGTCTGACCATGTAGTTAGATGTATAGTAGAAGAGGATACAGTTTGAAGAGTCCAGGGATCTGTTAGAAAAAGGTCAATTCGGGAGTAAGAATTATGGCCTGGGGAAAAGTATGTGTAGTCTCTCTCTTCTGCATGCTGACATCTCCAGATGTCTAGAAGGCGTAGATTGTGCAACAAAGGGTTGAGCGCCAGTCTGCGTCTCTTGGGCTGAAAGGTCGAATCTAGTTCCGGATCAGGAGTACAGTTAAAATCTCCACACCAGATTGTAGCTCCTTGCTTTTGGGCTTCAACTTTCTTATGTAACTTACGTAAAAAGCGAGATTGGTGTGTATTAGGCGCATACACGGTGACAAAAGTATAGGGAGCACCATTGATGGTGCAAGACAATATGATATAGCGACCATCAGGGTCTGTTGTGCACTGGACAAGATGAAATGCTAAAGTGTTTTTGAAGGCTATAAGTACCCCTTTCCGTTTCTTTTCCGAGTTAGCGGTGAAAATATTGCTGAACTCCCTGTGAGTGCATACCGGTGGGTTGCAGGCTTGGAAGTGCGTTTCTTGTAAAAAACGTCACACTTAGTGTGTTTAGTTAATGACCACAAAGATCGTCTCTTGGCAGGGTGGTTAAGCCCCTTTGCATTGATTGTTACAATGGTGATTGGCATGTGGAGCGCTTAATTGCCAAAAAAAAGAACAAAAAGGAACCGTTAAGGTTATTACCTTGAAGGGCGGTGAACTGGAGGGGTCCGAAAGTTCAGTTAGCTGTGTTGAAGACCGGAGTAGATCAAGAATAGGCACGATCAATCCAATGTGTAGAGGCTTCCGGGGTGCTGTGTAGGGTGGAGAGACAAGTGGGGAAAGAATAGAGGTGGTAGAGGGGAGAGACACAAAAACAAAACAAAACAAAAAGATAAAATAAGAAATAAAAGGCACGCAATAGTATCTAGGTAGACCAAAAAACAATGCGATTTGCTGGTAGTTGTAGCTTAGAAAGCTTTAAGGTATTGAGAACCGTGAACTGTAAAAGGTGTTTCTGTTGAGGATGCACCTCAGCGCTACAGCGCCTAGAAACACAAAAACTGGGGTAACGAGTCTTAAGACCTGGCATGAGCAGATGGCATCACCAAACGGTAAATAGAACGTATGGGCCCGTTCCTGAGTATTAAAGTGAAGCGTTGTTTTGGCTCCTGGGAGGCAGAGGTTGGGCCGTTATAGAGCCTGTGTTACTTTGATCCATAGGCGCCTCGCCAGGGGAGGCAGGGACGATGCCCCATTTCTGTAAGAGATGCAAACCTTGCTGCAGGGACGTTACAACATATTTCCTCCCGTCTCGGAGGACAGAAAACTTGGCTGGCGCTATCCACTGGTATTGGAGCTGGTGGTTGCGGAGGGCTTTGGTGATCGTATTAAGCTGCCTCCTTCTGCTCAGAGTATGCTGTGAGAGGTCAGCATAGATTTGGAGACGATTGTATGGTTCTGGTAAATTTTCTAACCCCCTCATCTTGTGCATGAACTGCTCCTTAATGTGGTAGAAATGCACTCTAAGGATGACATCTCTAGGTACAGCGTCAGGTAAAAACGCGGGTTTTGGCAGCCTGTGTATGCGGTCAATGACAAGTTCAATATTTTTCGCCTCAGGGAGCACAGCTTTAATAAGGCCTTTTGCATAGGCAGGCAATTCAGTATTTTGGACAGATTCCGGGACTCCTCTGATTTTAAAGTTGTTTCGTCTGGCTCTGTCCTCTAAATCCGCCATTTTGTCCTTTATCCATGTAATATCCTGAGTCTGTGCCTCCTGAGTATCAATAATGTCATTCACTGTTCCTGTAATGTCTCCTGCAATAATTTCCATTTGTGTGATCCTGTCATCCATTGCTCCTATTTTACTACCAAAACTGTGCATGAGAGAGAACAGATCAGATTGCAACGAGCTCCTTAGAGACATGAGCATGTCCTTTAAGGTGGTGTCCATGACAGCCTGCCCTATGGTAGGGAATGCTGCTATGGCGTCAGGTAGCTGGCTCTGCTGAGGGAAGGCCTGAGGCGTCCCAATAGTGGGGTCCCTGCAGTGTGCTATGCCTGTGTTGTCCAGGCGCATCTTAGCTTTGGCTGGGCTTTGGGCTGTGGGTGTCCCTGGTGGCGAGAGGGAAGGGTCTCCCCTGCTTACCGGAGGATGTGTCGGTACATATGGGTCTCCTCCTCCGTTCGCGTGAAACGCGGTCTCTGCCTGTGCGCTCCGCAAGTCCGCGCCGGCGCCATTTTGGATCTTCCGCGCGGACGGCTGGTACATGAACGCCGTAAGTTTTCGGGGAAGCCGATCGTCTTTGCGCTTCAGCGACATCGCTGTGAGGTGGAGCGGGAGTTCTCCCGGGATGTCAGAGGCTGAAAAGTCGGAACGGGTTCGCCGAAAGTCGCTTTAGATGCCGTCGGTGTGAAGAGCTCTCTCCTCAAGCGGCCATCTTGGTCACGCGCCGGCCACGCCCCCCGACTGGGTCATTTTAACATGAATATGTTTTGATCTAAACCATCCCATTGTAGCTCTGGCTGTATGTTTAGGGTTGTTGTCCTGCTAGAAGTGAACCTCCACCCCAGTCTCAAACCTTTTGCAGATTAACAGGTTTTCTTCTAAGATTGCCCTGTATTTGGCTTCATCCATCTTCCCATCAACTCTGATCAGCTTCCCGGTTCCTGCTAAAGAAAGGCATCCCACAACATTATGCTGCCACCACCATGTCTCACAGGGGAATTGTGTGTGCTGGGTGATGTGTAGTGTTAGTTTTCCATGACACATAGCATTTTGCTTTAAGGCCAAAAAGTATTTTGGTCTCATCTGACCAGAGCACCTTCTTCCACATGTTTGCTATGTTCCCCACATGGCTTCTCGCAAACTGCAAACGGAACCTCTTATGGATTTCTTTCAACAATGGCTTTCTTCTTGACACTCTTCATAAAGGCCAGATTTGTGGCGTGTATGACTAATAGTTGTCTGGTGGACAGATTCTCCCACCTGAGCTGTGGATCTCTACAGCTCCTCCAGAGTTACCATGGGTCTCTTAACTACTTCCTGATTAATGCTCTCCTTGTCTGGCCTGTCATTTTAGTTTGACGGCCATGTCTTGGTAGGTTTGCAGTTGTGCCATACTCTTTCCATTTTCGTATGAAGGACTGAACAGTGCACCATGATATGTTCAAAGCTTGGGATATATTTTTATAACCTAACCCTGCTTTAAACCTCCTCACAACTTTATTGCCTGACCTGTCTGGTGTTTTTCTTGACCTTCATGATGCTGTTTATTCTCTACCAAACCTCTAAAGGCTTCACAGAACAGCTGTATTTATACTGAGATTAAATAAAACACAAGTGCAATCTCTTTACTAATTAGGTGACTTCTGAAGGCAATTGATTCCACTAGATTTTGGTAAGGGTTTTAAGAGGAAAGGAGGCTAAATACAAATGCATGTCACACTTTGCAGATATTTATTTGTAAAACATATTTTTAAAAGCATTTATCATTTTCCTTTCACTTGACAATTATGTGCCACTTTGTGTTGATCTGTCACATAAAATCTCAATAAAATACAGTTACATTTTTGGTTGTAACATGACAAAATGTGGAAAATTTCAAGCAGTATGGATAATTTTTCAAAGCACTGTACATTGTTACACTTATAATATATGTTTAATATATTTTAAGCTTTTTTGTTACAGATTTGCTTTATTACATGGAAAATTCTAAATGGTAGTTTGATCCAACATTACATTCATGCAAAAATGGCAAATCTTAATTTTGCCTAATTCCCCTGTGTGTGAAATTACAGGGTGTGAACCATATCACCGTTGCATAAGGCCATTAGAATCATTCTTTAGTGTTAGCTGGGAAATGTTCAAGTACACATGTTTTATTCTTAGAGGAACAGTGAGCAATGTTCTGTGCCATTAACTAGCAGTCAACTCCTGTGAATACTCAAAAATATTCATTTATTTTCAGTTGATGCCTATTACACACAGATCTCATGCATGGGAATTGGAAGCCTACAGTTTGTGAGAGTCATTATATACAGTAGTACTTACTAAGTTTTGAGTTTCCTCAAAGCAGGAGTTCCAACTTTATTTATTTTAAAAAAGACACCCGTGATGTTCTTACCAATATCTAGCTTACATGGTTATTATATGTATTTTTTTTTTTGCGGAAAACTAACCTTTATTTTTGATTGCCAGAATGCTCCCATGTTAATTGTGGGCATGTGGAACCCCCCAACATATTCTTCCAGGACAAGGTGCTGCTGGCTACCCAGCACACACCTTCTGAACTTGTACATGCGCATAAAGAACTTGGAGCTACACACGGATAATTTCTCAGGTTGCCATAACAATGGCAAAGTCCGAGGAAGTTCCCACCCTGTTTTTATGGTAACCTAACCTTTCAATCAAGACTAAACTAAAAAATAGTGCTTATCAACGCCTTTCATCGTGTCATTTCCTGTTTGGAAATAACATGATGCTAACAGGCTGCAATGTCCACTGACTCCTGGAAATAGTGACACATCTCCCAGGAGCCAGTGCGCTGCCAGGAGATAAACAGGAACAAAAAATAATAAGGCCGTAAAAACAAGATAATAAAAAAAACAAAACAAAAAAACCCCCACCAATGATGATTTAACTTGCTTCTATGAAGTGGATGGTGCAAAGATGGAAATGTGGGTGGAATTCCGCTTTACACATGTTGAAATGCTAATTTAGAAAGCTAGAGCTCCTGAAGACACTTGCTAGGTGGAGAGAATTGCATTCAGCAAGGATCACTTCCAGTGGAGTGTAGATCATGGGTTTTGAATTGCAAAGCGGCATTTTTATGTGTTAACACCCAAGAGGAAATTATTGTAAGGCCGCGTACACACGGGCGGACTGTCTGGCCAACTAAGTCCGTCAGACAATCCGACAGACAGTCCGTCCTACTTTTGAATGAACGGACTTGACCACACACGATGAACAGACAGTCCGCTGAAAGCTTGCGCGATGACGTGTACAGCACGTACAACGGGACTAGAAATACGACGTCCAATACACTGCAATGCAACCTTCGGCCGTGTAAATCCTTTCTGGGCATGCGCCATACTTAGTCCGTCCAACTTGCCTACTCACGAGCGGACTGTCCGCTGAAACCAAAGTTGGACGGACAATATTACGGAAATTCCGAAAGACTTAGTCCGCCAGACTGTCCGCTGAAAAAGTCCGCTGAAGCCCACACACGAGCGGACTGTCCGCTGAAACACGTTTCAGCGGACCAAGTCCGTCAGACAGTCCGCCCGTGTGTACGCGGCCTAAGTGGAAAATTGGCTTTTAAAATGGTATCACATTATGGATCTCTCCTGGTTCTCTTTCCCTATACATATGAGGAGTCTATACTTAGTTACATAGTAGGTGAGGTTGAAAAAAAAGACACAAGCCCATCAAGTCCAACCTATACGTGCGAATATACACATTCTTTTTCCCTGGTTGTTGGAATCCCTGAGGAGGAAAATCCCTTCAATGGAGGATAAAAGACCAATATCAATACAGGTGCAATAAATATTTCAAGTTGGTGAGTGCGGGCACATCAGCATGGAATGTCACTGAAGCACATTAAGCACTTTAAAGGATTACTCACATATACTATTTATGGATTTATGCACCAAATGATAATTTAAACTCTTTATACAATCAATGATTTTGTTCACTTTATTGATTCACGTGGTAGGAGAAAACTTGTAATTATATTGTTTTTTTTAAACAATATAATAATTCAAAGATACATGGACAGACCGCGCTGGGCATTTACACCTTATAATTTAGAAACTGATAGCAAATACATGCTAAGTTGGTAGGAACTGGGTCTATTAAAAACTCTACTACAGCTAGGCATAGTATTAGGGGTAAGACATGAATCCTACTTCACTTCTTTCTAATGGCACAGCTTCAGTCCCTGGCTTCAAAATCAGTCTGCATGGACTGCGAAGTGGCTATGTCAACACATCACTCACTGGTTTTCTCTTATTTATCTGTATATGTTCACAATCTGCATATGTGCACAGTGGTCAATGGCAATCTTATGACTACCACCACCATTCAGCTCTCTAATAAAGGCTATATTTTTAATTTAAACTTTTTCTGCACTATACTCACCTATGCTTTCCCTGCCAGGATGCCTGCGGCATCTTATTTGAAAAATAAATGGTATTTGAACCATAACCAGCAGACTTTGAAGGACCAAAATGACCCCCTTTACTATAAAAGGAGTCAGATCGTGCTTTTCTGCACAGTAGACTGCTATGTTATTTTAAAAAAAAATCAGCATATAACAAAATCAACTCACATCTTTCACATTCACAGTGTGATAGACTCACCCGGGACATAAGCTTTTGGAGGGGACTAAATGCTTGCCTACCGACTATGGGCCCTGGCATTTGAGGAAGCTACACGCATTTAGGAAGATGTTCTCTTATATAATGCAAAAGGACATTATTAAAAAGGCCATGATGGATTCTGCCAGTGACTCATAGTAGATGCTGATGTCATCAGCAACCCAGCTGTCTGGGGCCCCCTGCCTTAATGTGTTTATTGTAAGTAGGTCTGCGATTCTCTGAAGGTGTTTTGTGTTTATACTTATGATAATGTGTATTGTCTGTAGTGAGCTTGAAGTCGGCAAGTCTAAACTGCAATGTGATATTTGAGTTATCCAGGTGGTTATTTGAGGATGCTCTGTGAAGGGATTAGCCATGAGTCAGCTGTACCTCGTTAGTTAAACCATTGTGTGATGTTGTGGGAAATATTTGGGTCATTGCTAATGTGGTGAGTAACCTCCTTCAAGTGTATAAAAGCCTGTATTCTTGTTCAAATAAACAGTTCTTTTTCTGGTTTACTCCAAACCTGGTGTTGCCTAGTTCTTGGGGTAACTCATGTTACAAAGCATTGGGAAGAAGCTTCTTGGTGGAGATACCCAGTTAGGGTGCTTGGATTCTGTCACATTGGTGGCAGCAGTGGGATGCTTCCTGCAGTCTGAGACATCCACATTTCCACCTGGATTCAAGGTCTGGATAGCACATGAGGAGAGGTACAGAACTAACTGCCATGGAAGAAGAATTTGGAAGGAGATTGTGAGAGATGAGAGAGGGTAAAAAAGGGAGAGGGGTATGCCTGTATATCAAAAATGATGTACAAGTGAATGTGAGCGATGACATCACTAAGGGAGGAGGTGGCATCCTTATGGGTAGAGCTACAAAAAAGGAGGAAACGGATGGTAAAGTAATACTGTAAGCATGCTATAGGCCCCCTAACCAGAGAAAGGAGGCAGAGGCGGACCTCCTATCGCAATCTGGATTAGCGGCAAGGATGGGAAGTGTCATCATAATCAGGGATTTTAATTATCCAGACACAGACTGGGTTCGAAGGAACCACAATTCATCTAAGGCCAGTTCCTAAATGTCTTGCAGGACAATTTCATGGGTAAGATGGTAAACGCACCAACTAAAAACAAAGTGTTGCTAGACCTACTGATTACCAGCAATACAGACCTGATCACGGATGTGAAAATACGAGCCAATTTGGGAAACAGTGATCACAGGTCAATTAGTTTCAGTATAAATCACATAAATTGGAAACATAAGGGGAATACAAAGACACTGAATTTCAAAAGAGACGACTTCCCTAAACTACGATCCTTGCTAGAAGATACTAATTTGGATAAAATCTTAGGAACAAAGAACACGGAGGAAAAATGGGTATGCTTTAACCACTTTAAGACCAGCCTCTTTTTTAGATGTGATGTTTACAAGTTAAAAACATTTGCTAAAAAATTACTTAGAACCCCCAAACATAAAAAAAATTTCTAACATCCTAGAGAATAAAATGGCAGTCGTTGCAATACTTTCTGTCACAACCGTATTTGCACAGCGGTCTTACAAGCGCACTTTCTAAAAATACACTTTTTTTAATTAAAAAATTAGATAATAGTAAAGTTAGCCCAATTTTTTTTATATTGTGAAAGATAATGTTACGCTGAGTAAATTAATACCCAACATGTCACGCTTCAAAATTGCACCCGCTCGTGGAATGACGACAAACTTTTACCCTTAAAAATTTCCATAGGCAACATTTAAAAAATTCCACAGGTTTCATGTTTTATGTTACAGAGGAGGTCTAGGGATAGAATTATTGTTCCTGCTCTACCGATCGCGGCGATAACACATATGTGTTCGCTTCTGCATGCGAGCTCGGCGGGACGAGACGTGTTTAAAAAAAATAGTTTTCTTATTTATTTTACCTTTTTTACTTTTTATTTTGATATTGTTTAAAAAAAAATAATCTGTCACTATAGGCAGAAGTGACGTTATGACATCGCTTCCACTCTGCAGTGTCATGGAGATGGGTGGGGGCCATCTTCCCCTCACTCGTCTCCATGTCAGCCCAAGGGACAGATGCGTTTGGCTCCGCCACTGCCAACGGCTCTGGTAAGCGGCGGAGGCCACCGGATCGCGGAGGGAAGGTGGCCCTCTCCCGCCTATGCCGAATCCACCGCAGAGACCACTTTTATCTTGTACCGGACTGAACATGGGGATACAGGGGTTATGGCAGCTTGCTCCTGCCATAACAACGATATCCGTCCCCAAAGTAGGGACATATCGGGGCGCGGCGGTCCAGGAGTGGTTAAGAGCATATTAAATAAGGGCATTAGCTGGTGCATCCCAGTGGGAAATAAATTTAAAAGAGCTAATAAAAGTCCTGGGTGGCTTAACTCCAACATAAAAATGCATATAAAAGCAATAGGCGAAGGCCTTCAAAAAATACAAGGCTGAGGAATCATCATCAGCATTCCAACTATACAAAGACAACAAGAAATGTAAGGGTGCAATCAGGGTGGCTAAGATAGAACATGAAAGGCACATAGCGGAGGAGAGTAAAAAGAAAATCCCAAGAAATTCTTTAAGTACATAAATAATAAGAAAGGGAGTTCAGATCATATTAGTCCCATAAAAAATGATGAAGTGAATCAAGTTACTAAGGATGGAGAGATGTCGAAGGTATTGAATTTATTCTTCTCCTTGGTCTTCATGAGGGAATCTGGGGGCTTTAGTAACCAAACATGCAATGTTTATTCTCATGACATGCCACAGGAAGCATCCTCATGGCTAACAGAGGACAGAATTAGAAATACTTTAAAAACTTAAAACTGATAAGTCACCAAGACCCACCTTGGCTTGCACCCGAGGGTCCTTAAGAAACTCAGCCAAGTAATTGCCAGATCATTGTTCCTAATTTTTACTGACAGTCTACTGAATAGAATGGTACCAGCTGATTGGAGAAAAGCCAATGTAGCACCAATGTTTAAAAAAGGGCCAAGATACATCCCTGGGAATTACAGACCAGTTAGCCTAACATCATTTGTATGCAAGCTCTTGAAGGGGATGATAAGAGACTGAAGAATTGTTCTTGACAAACCAATCTCTTTACCTTCTAAGAGGAGGTGAGCTGCCATCTAGATAAAGGAAGGCCCGTAGATGTGGTATATCTGGATTTTTCAAAAGCATTTGATGCAGTCCCCAATAAACGTTTACTGTACAAAGTTCTGTTGGCATGGACCATAGGGTGAGTACATGGATTGAAAACTGGCTACAGGGGCGAGTCCAGAGGGTAGTGATAAATAGGGAATGCTCAGAATGGTCCAGGGTGGAAAGTTGGGTACCTCAGGGTTCTGTCCTGGGACCAATCCAATTTAATTTATTCACAAGCGACCTGGAGGATGGAATGAACAGCTCAATCTCTGTATTAGCGGACAATACTAAGCTAAGCAGCGCAATAATTTCTCCGCAGGAGGTGGAAACCTTGCAAGAAGGTCTGAACAAATGAATGGGGTGTGCAACTACATGGTAAATAAGGCTTAATGTAGAAAAATGTAAAATAATGCATTTGGGTGGCAAGAATATGAATGCAATCTACGCACTGGGGGAAGAACCTCTGGGGGAATCTAGGATGGAAAGGGACCTGGGGTCCTAGTAGATGGCAGGCTCAGCAATAGCATTCAATGCCAAGCTTCTGCAAGCAAAGGAAATTGAATATTGGCATCCATTAAAAAGGGGATTAACTCCAGAGATAAAACAATAATTCTCCCACTCTACAAGACTCTGGTTCGGCCACACCTAAAGTATGCTGGGCACCTAGGCACCAGTCCTCAGGAAGGATGTGCTGGAACTGGAGAGAGTCCAGAGAAGGGCAACAAATTAATAAAGGGAGGACATTAGTTATGAGGAAAGGTTACGAGCACTGAACTTAGTCTCTCTGGAGAAGAGACACCTGAGAGAGGATATGATTTCAACCGTAAAAAGTACCGTAAAACTTTTCTGGGAAAGGAAATTTATTAAGACACATGCACATTCTCTAAAATTGTTATTAAAGTGGTTTAACCTTAGAGGGTTCTTCACTATAAGGATGTGGAATTCTCTTCCACAGGCAGTTGCTTCAGCGGGGAGCATCGATAATTTCAAAAAACGATTAGATAAACACCTGAACTACCACAACATACAGGGATATACAATGTAATGCTAACATAAAATCACACATAGGTTGGACTTGATGGACTTGTGTCTTGTTTCAACCTAGCCTACTATGTAACTATGTAAGATGTGGCACAGGAGACCAGTTTCAAAGCAGGTCCTGCTGGGATGGTATGATTCTATTTGCTGGGAACTCTGGAAGGAAGAGCTAGCCCATGAGCAGCGACGCCAGGGAAAAATTCTCTCTTCCGTCCAGGAAAGGTACTGGTCGCAGTACGAAGTATGAATGGTGTTTTTGGCGAAACAACCACACAAAGAATGGAAAGCAAACCAGGCTGGTCCAGTCAGAGATGCGGTTGGACAAGAGCTACAGAGCCCTCTACTGGTATGTAGCCCAAGTGTGCCTGGGGACAGTGGACAACACCCGAACAGAAGGCTTTGGCGATGGCGGCCTGGGGCTGTTTTTAGATAGGCTATCTGAGGAACTTGACTTTCAGAGCGACTTGGAGTGGCATTTGGAAGAAATCTTGGAATACAGAGAACAGATACTGAATGTCTCAGAATCCCTGGGCACTGGAAGATTGAGTTAATAGTCAATCTGGAATGGGAGCTGGAGATTGCTTACAGGCGGCTGGGCAGAGCCACAGGGTAAGGAGATTTGCAAACACTCCTGAGCAGCAGATCAGGATCCAGGGGGAGAAGGGAGAGGAGGTTGTCATCATCCCTCCCCAACAGTCAACCAGAGTGGAGGAAACTGCCTTCCTTCCCCAACAGTTAGCCAGAGCGGATGATGTGAGCACTGAAGAGCTAACAGCGCAGAACACTATTGGCCTCTGCATACAACAATCCACTCCGCAGGAGTTCTAGGGAGAGAAAGCAATCAGCATCTCACAACTGCAGCTTAAGCTGGTGTCCGTGGATGGGCCTGTGGTCTCCACTAGGGATGAGCTTCGTGTTCGAGTCGAACGTACGTTCGACTCGAACATTGGCTGTTCGTCCGTTCGATGAAATCCGAACTCTTGGTCCGTTCGCGTCAAAATTCGTGTGGCGCGCGCGGACCACAATGCATTGCGGTGGCGCAGTGCATTGCTGGCTCATGATTGGCCAAGCATGCACTGTGACCCCGCATGCTTGGCCAATCGCAGCGCCAGCAGCGAGGAGAGCCATGATTGGCCACAGGCATCCTGCCTGTGGCCAATCATAGCTCAGGCTGTGTAGTGCACGCCCCACACTATATAAGGCCGCCTTTGAGGCGGCCTCGTGTAGTGTGTTGGCATCTGAAGCAGTGGGTGTTCTGTGTACCTTCAACACAGTACACACCAATCGTTTTTGGCTGATTTCCTATCTTGCTGTTGTGTAGTGGTTATTGTCTGTGCCCTGACCGCAGTATACACCACTACACTATATTCACCTCACCTATATAGCTAGCTAGTGATCTATCTTTAACCACTTAACAACCGCCCATTGCCGATTAACGGCTTCAGGGCGGTTGTTTAACTCTGAGAGGCCGTTAATTAACGGCCTCCCAGAATTCTGCTCTCGCGCGCCCCCTGGGGCGCGCACTCGAGAGCATCCGTGACTGCCGGGTCCACAGGACCCGGCGCATCACGGATCACGGTAAACGGCCGCTCGTCGCGGCCGTTTACCACGTGATCGCTCCGTCAAATGACGGAGTGATCACTTGTAAACAAACCGGTGTCATGTTATGACGCCGGTTCCTCCCTCCCCTCTCTGTACCGATCGGTACAGCGGAGGGGAAAGAGATCGGTGTCAGCAGCGATGTGGGCTGCATCTGCAGTGCCCACATCGCTGCTCACCGAATTTAACCCCTCAATTCCCTGCCAATACTCTGCAATACCAGTGCATACTCTGCAGTACCCTGCCATTACTCTGCAGTACCCCCCATTACTCTGCAGTACCCTGCGATTACTCTGCAGTACCCTGCCATTACTCTGCAGTACCCCCCATTACTCTGCAGTAACCCCCATTACTCTGCAGTACCCTGCCATTACTCTGCAGTACCCCCCATTACTCTGCAGTAACCCCCATTACTCTGCAGTACCCTGCCATTACTCTGCAGTACCCCCCAATACTCTGCAGTACCCCCCAATACTCTGCAGTACCCGCCATTACTCTGCAGTACCCTGCCATTACTCTGCAGTACCCTGCCATTACTCTGCAGTACCCCGCCATTACTCTGCAGTGCAGTACCCTGCCATTACTCTGCAGTACCCTGCCATTACTCTGCAGTACCCCCCATTACTCTGCAGTAACCCCCATTACTCTGCAGTACCCTGCCATTACTCTGTAGTACTCCCCAATACTCTGCAGTACCCTGCTATTACTCTGTAGTACCCCGCCAATACCCCGCCAATACTCTGCAATACCCTGCAATAAATTGCCATACCCAGCCATACTCGGAGATACCCAGCCATACTCAGTGATACCCTGAAATACCCAGCCATAGACGCCCCCCACCCCTCACCGCCCTCCGGTGCTTCTACCAACTCGCCAGTACGATCAAAGCCAGAATCTTTTTTTTATTTTTTATTTCAGGCTTCCCAGCCTAGAGGTGAGATGTGGGGTCATATTGACCCCCAGATTTCACTGTAAAGAGGACCTGTCACCCCATATTCCTATTACAAGGGATGTTTACATTCCTTGTAATAGGAATAAAAGTGATCAAAAATATATTTTTGGGGAAAAAAATGTCAAACTAAAATAAATAAAGTAAAATTAACAATTAAAAAAAATAAAATAAATTAAAGCGCCCATGTCCCCATGTGCTCGCATGCAGAAGCGAACGCATGCGTAAGCCCCGCCCACATATGAAAACGGTGTTCAAACCACACATGTGAGGTATCGCCGAGAACGTTAGAGCGAGAGCAATAATTCTAGTCCTAGACCTCCTCTGCAACTCAAAACATGTAACCAGTAAAAAAAAAATTATGAAGAAAAAATTACTAATCTGCTAAATTTTATAACAGAAACAAAGAAAAATTCATTTTTTCGCAGAATTTCCGGTCTTTTTTCTTTTATAGCACAACAAATTAAAAACTGAGAGGTGATTAAATACCACCAAAAGAAAGCTCTATTTGTGTGAAAAAAAGGACAAACATTTCATATAGGACCAGTGTTGCATGACTGAGTAATTGTCATTCAAAATGTGAGAGCACCAAAAGCTGAAAATTGGTCTGGTTATTAAGGGTGTTTAAGTGCCCAGTGGTCAAGTGGTTAATAATAGAGCTTGCAGTCAGTAGTGTTAGGAGATAGTGCGTGCTGTCTGCGTGCTCTGTACCCAGTACATACCGCTATAATATAGGGCAGGCCCCTACTTTCAAACATCCAACTTACAAACATCTCCTACTTGCAAACGCAAGGAGACAGCAGCAAGTGAGATGAAAAAAGACGGACGACAAAACAAACTATACAGGGGTGATAACCCTTCCCTATGTTTTCCAAAAAGCTTAAAAATAGTTTTTTTGACTGGAGCTACACTTTAAAAATGTACCAGTTGAAAATTACAAACAGATTCAACTTAACACAACAAACCTACACAGTCCCTGTCTTGTTTGCACCGCCTGTATACTGCTGTTCTGAGTATATAGGGCCTGGGGGCCACACGCATTTCCTTTTTTTAATATGGGTACAGGGTTCCCCTTAATATGCGTACAAGACCCAAATAGGCTGGTAATGGGCAGGGAGGGCTACCCATGCCATTTTTCTCAATGATTTTCAACCATATTGCAGGAACCAGATATAACATTAAAACCGCAAGCAGTTTTAAATGGTGTTATTTCCGTTTAATGTCATTTTGTGCAGGGACTGTTCTAAACACGGGAAACACGTGGCACTTCACAGGCATACTACAGACACCCCCCAGGCACCATATTTAAAGGAATATTTCACTTTTTTTTCACTTTAATCGTCATTAAAAGACCCTATGGCTCACTGCTGCGGACGGGAGACAGGTCCCACCGGGGTTAGAGCGTAAGATTCCCTGGGGCGCGGAGTCTAAGAGCCAGCAGGTGTTCACCAGAGCCTCAAGTGATGAGGTTGGACTTGGCTGCAACTGGCTCCAGGTCACGACCCCCAGGGTCCCCCAGCTCACACCCACAGTAGGCAACAGGAGGATAGGGATGGTGAGGGACAAAGCCAAGGTCGGGGCCACAAGCAGACAGAAATAGACAGGGACACGCCAAAAGGTCAGGATCACAGGCAAACAGGGATAGTCAAAGACACGCCAAAGTTGATAATGGAACAACAGAAGAGCACACAGCAGGAAACAGGAAGCTGAACACACAAAGGAATACACAATGGTTGATCAGCACTGTTGGCTTGCAGTGCACAGGTTAATAAAGGTTCCCTGATAGGGCCTGGGGTGGAGCCATGCTTAGAGGAGAGGTTATAAAAACCACCAGGTGGAAGTGGCTGGCCTCTTAGTCTGAACACATGAGGGGAGGTAAGCAAACAGGAAGATCACTGCATAACCATGACAATAGTCCTAAAAGTAGCTGGAATTTACCAACAAAATTTTCCTCCTAAAGTGGAATCAGTGGGATTGCCTGTTCCTATAATTTGTATACCTGATTGGGGTCCAAGAGAGTCTTTCTAGATACTTCTTTCACTCTAATATATGAATTTCTTAGATCTCAAGTTTTGTAGTTTCCCTACGCGTTTGTCTTATGAGACTTCAACTGTAGGGTTAACACGTTGGCCCTAGCCCTAGCCACTTCATACTGCACTGATTTTATTGTTCAATTGAATGGTTTTTATTGCTCTTTCATTTGCTTGGATATCCTTTTTTACTGCAATTCCATCAAACAGACTTACACCATGTGGAGATTTTTTTCTCTCTCATATGCCTTGAATATAATACCCTCTACCGAGAGGAGACAGTTCTGGTGAGTCGTTACTGCTCTCCTTTGGAGAGTTCTATCTATCTCCACAAAGATTGGCACTTTGGATCTTCTTTGACCTGTAGAAGAGGTTACCATGTGGCTCATCCTGGAAGCCTGACTTCACGTCCTTGGTTCCATGCATGATAGATCCACCACCATACGGTGAGTTGGATCCACTATTTTTGGTAAGAGTACCTTTTTCTCTCCACTCTTCTTGGAAAGTGAAGGCACTCCCAGGTGTATATATCCACCACTGAACACATCTACTCCTAGAGTCAGATATTTGCAACAGTTGCATTTTCACAATCATCACTGTTTACCTCTGATACCTTTTGGACTAGTATATTTTTTTAAATTTCTATTTACACCTTCTTACAATTGTAATTAGCACTGCTATTTGACATACTCATGAATGTATATGGGTCAGTTTCCTTTATGTGCATAGAATAGTGTGTTTTTCATTAATCAGTCACTATCATTATAATTTTTAAGTCACTTTATTTCATTTTTACACATTGGCTGGATTATATGGAAGTTTATCACATCATGCCCTTCCATATGATACTGTGAGTTTCATCCCATTTATATAATTTGAGTGTTGCTATTCTTTTACGACACACTGTCGCATGGGGTCTTTCCTATGCTGTGATTTATGATTTATGTTGTCACGCTCTTCACTATGAGAAATAGATTTTTGTACACATCTTTGATCAGACAGCCCCCCTTTCCCAAAGTCGGTTACATTCATTTATTTTTACTGCTACACTTTTCACCCACATTTTGTTCACAATTAGTCTAATGCCCTGTACACACGGTCAGACTTTCTGATGACAAAATCTGTCGGATTTTTTCCGAAAGATTTTGCCCCAAACTTGTCTAGCATACACACGGTCACACAAAGTTGTCAGAAAATCTGATCGTTCTGAATGCGGGGACGTAGAACACATACAATGGGACTATAAACAGGCCAGTGGCCAATAGCTTTTGTGTGGCACTGTGTGCGTCAGAATTGTCTACACACGATTGGAATTTCAACGATCAGATTTTGTTGTTGGAAAATTTTAGATCCAGCTCTCAAACTTTATGTGTCAGAAATTCCGATGGAAAAAGTCAGATGGAGCACACACACGATCGGATTTTCCGACAACATAATCTGATTGCGCATTTTCCGTCAGAAAGTCCAGCTGTGTGTACAGGGAATAATTGTTGTGTTAACTGCTTAGACTTGGGATTGGCACAGTATTTTATTCGTTTTATCTGTTTATTTTCAATATTTTATTTGTGAGTTGGTGTATGTGGTTGGGGTATGTGATTTGGTGCATATATTATATATATATATATATATATATATATATATATATATAGAAAGGTGAAGAGAACCAGGTCAGGCAAGGATTTAACAGCGCACCTCATCCCAGTTGTATCAAATATGGAGAAGAAGAAAAGAAGGTAAATGGGATTATTGCGGTGCTGATAGTGGTGAAGAGAATAATGTATTATAAAGATAAAAAGATATTTTATTAGATCTAGTAAAAACAGCCACAGTGGTACAGTAAGTTCAAAATTTTGAAGCTACAAATATTAATATCCATACAAACAATGATCACAATCCATCCGTTAATTTAGATAAAGAAGTTCTTGGCTATTCAGATGAAATCCCGACATGTTTCGCCTACACAGAGGCTTCTTCAGGGGAGCCAATAATTGATGGAAGAAAGTTTTTAAACAGCAAATGAGAAAGGAGATTCACTGTAAACAGAGTACAACAAAATTAGTGGATCCGGTCATAGTGAAAAAACACAGCCCAGACTTTTAAACAACACCCACTGATCACCAAGAGTTAATGGGCTAAAAAAGCCAGTAATGTGTGTCATTATAGTGATAAACAATAATACCTACCAATCTCTGAAAACAAGCCCCGCCTGTACACTAAAGTGAAGACACCCCTCAAGCATGGAGAGCACGCCGGTCCCCGAAACCCCCAAAGAAGGTGACTGCAGGAGACAAATGGAACAAACAAAAGGTCAATTTTCACAAAAAATCATGGGGCCAAGGAAGGCTCCCGTGAACAGTTTCATTAAATAGAGAATGAAAAATTTATTTCGGTATGATGTAAAATTAAAAAGATGAGGGAGACCTACCTGAACAATTTGATGTTGAGTGTGTCACATAAGGGGAACTAAAGTTTACAAATAAGCAGGTCCTTGGGATACTTTGATGTCAATATGATAACCTAGGTTATAATTAGACAGCTAAAGAGTTCCTCAGAATAAGGCGGATGGGTAAATGTCAGAGTGAATAGATGAAATGTATAGATAAAAGATAAAAGAAAAAAAGTAAAAAGGTGCACTTTAATTTAAATTGGCATTATGCTCAGAATTTTTAAATTAGTCACTGAAAAACGCTTACCATAAGCAAAAAAAAGGGGGAGCAGACACAAATGTTGCTATGCTTCACTGATAGAAGTATGGGATCGCTCTATGGCAAAAGGCTGCAGCAGGTGGACCAATCAGCCAACAAATGCAGCAGCTAAAGAGATTGATCTAAAATATAAGGAGCAGAAAATAAACCGCACGAATCCCAATAAGTCATGAGGGTAAAAAACTAAATATAACTGAGAAGTAGGAGAAGGAACATGGGCTGTGTGAACAGACCATGTACTCCTCTAAAGACTGACGTTCACGGCGGGATCATCGCTATCATGTTCTGCAGGGCCGACACACCTGCACAGTGAATGTGCCTTTTATCTCCCTCACATATCCGGCGTCACGTCAGTGACGCCGGGTGTGAGCGGACAACAGATGCGAGACTGCGCATGCGTCCCGAACGGGTAGGCCTAGAACCCCCACAGTGCACTGCGGCGGCGTCTCCGTAACCACGGAGACTGAAATGCCGTCTCAGGCATATGTGGGGACCGTGGGATGGGCAGTGTGGGGGTTCAGAAGAACCTTCCAAAATACTGCGGATCAGAGGCCACAGCGGGGTGCATTATGCTGGTACTGCAGTACGCATATTTATAGGTCTAGCTTCCACATAGCTTGACCCGTGCGTCCGTACAGGCACCATTGCTGGAGATGGAGGGAACAGGCACGCTCTCCCGAAGGGGTCTCCACTAGAGGGGCGGGCGTAAAAGATAAAAAAAAAAAAAACAACAGAAAACGAAAGTAATATAACAAAACAAATTGGAGCTGATATACATGTTAGCAGCTCACTACTTAAATGACTATTTACTAAATTTTATTTTTATTTTTTTTATGAGATAAGTAGGCAAACGGAAAAAGAAGGGCTGTGTTTATCGGCCGAATCCACAGAGGTACAAAAATTAATACAAACAACAAAGTAATAAGATTACAATAATAGTTTAGGACATACAGAAATATTTTGGGCAATAGTACAATAGTACGGTTTATTTTCTGCTCCTTATATTTTAGATCAATCTCTTTAGCTGCTGCATTTGTTGGCTGATTGGTCCACCTGCTGCAGCCTTTTGCCATAGAGCGATCCCATACTTCTATCAGTGAAGCATAGCAACATTTGTCTCTGCTCCCCCTTTTTTTTGCTTATGGTAAGCGTTTTTCAGTGACTAATTTAAAAATTCTGAGCATAATGCCAATTTAAATTAAAGTGCACCTTTTTACTTTTTTTCTTTTATCTTTTATCTATACATTTCATCTATTCACTCTGATATTTACCCATCCGCCTTATTCTGAGGAACTCTTTACCTGTCTAATTATAACCTAGGTTATCATATTGACATCAAAGTATCCCAAGGACCTGCTTATTTGTAAACTTTAGTTCCCCTTATGTGACACACTCAACATCAAATTGTTCAGGTAGGTTTCCCTCATCTTTTTAATTTTACATCATACCGAAATAAATTTTTCATTCTCTATTTAATGAAACTGTTCACGGGAGCCTTCCTTGGCCCCATGATTTTTTGTGAAAATTGACCTTTTGTTTGTTCCATTTGTCTCCTGCAGTCACCTTCTTTGGGGGTTTCGGGGACCGGCGTGCTCTCCATGCTTGAGGGGTGTCTTCACTTTAGTGTACAGGCGGGGCTTGTTTTAAGAGATTGGTAGGTATTATTGTTTATCACTATAATGACACACATTACTGGCTTTTTTAGCCCATTAACTCTTGGTGATCAGTGGGCGTTGTTTAAAAGTCTGGGCTGTGTTTTTTCACTATGACCGGATCCACTAATTTTGTTGTACTCTGTTTACAGTGAATCTCCTTTCTCATTTGCTGTTTTAAAACTTTCTTCCATCAATTATTGGCTCCCCTGAAGAAGCCTCTGTGTAGGCGAAACATGTCGGGATTTCATCTGAATAGCCAAGAACTTCTTTATCTAAATTAACTGATGGATTGTGATCATTGTTTGTATGGATATTAATATTTGTAGCTTAAAAATTTTGAACTTACTGTACCACTGTGGCTGTTTTTACTAGATCTAATAAAATATCTTTTTATCTTTATAATACATTATTCTCTTCACCACTATCAGCACCGCAATAATCCCATTTACCTTCCTTTCTTCTTCTCCATATATATATATATATATATATATATATATATATATATATATATATATACACACACACACACACACAAACAGTATCTCAAAAAAGTGAGTACACCCCTCACATTTTTGTAAATATTTTATTATATCTTTTCATGTGACAACATTGAAGAAATTACACTTTGCTACAATGTAAAATAGTGAGTGTACAGCATATATAACAGTGTAAATTTGCTGTCCCCTCAAAGTAACTCAACACACAGCCATTAATGTCTAAACCGCTGGCAATAAAAGTGAGTACACGCCTGTACAGTGAAAATGTCCAAATTGGGCCCAACTAGCCATTTTTCCTCCCCGGTGTCATGTGACTTGTTAGTGTTACAAGGTCTCAGGTGTGAATGAGGGAACAGGTGTTTGGCGTTATCACTCTCACTCTCTCATACTGGTCATTGGAAGTTCAGCATGGCACCTCATGGCAAAGAACTCCCTGAGGATCTGAAAAAAATAATTTTTGCTCTACGTAAAGATGGCCTAGGCTATAAGAAGATCCGCAAGACCCTGAAACTGAGCTGCAGCATGGTGGCCAAGACCATAGAGTGGTTTAAAAGGACAGGTTCCACTCAGAACAGGCTTTGCCATGGTCAACCAAAGAAGTTGAGAGCACGCGTTCAGCGTCATCTCCAGATGTTGTCTTTGGGAAATAGATGCATGAGGGCTGCCAGCATTGCTGCAGAGGTTGAAGGGGTGGGGGGGTCAGCCTGTCACTGCTCAGACCGTACGCCACACACTGCATCAAATTGGTCTGCATGGCTGTGGTCCCACAGGGAATCCTTTTCTAAAGATGATACACAAGAAAGCCTGCAAACAGTTTGCTGAAGACAAGCAGACTAAGGACATGGATTACTGGAACCATATCATGTGGTCTGATGAGACTAAGATAAACTTATTTGGTTCAGATGGTGTCAAGCATGAGTGGCCTTTTCTTGCCAGTGGTTTAAACATTAATGGCTGTGTGTTAAGTTATTTTGAGGGGACAGCTAATTGACACTGTTATACAAGCTTTACACTGTAGCAAAATGTAATTTCATCAGTGTTGTCACATGAAAAGATAGAACAAAATATTTACAAAAATGTGAAGGGTGTACTCACTTCTGTGAGATACTGTGTGTGTATGTGTGTGTGTGTATAAAAGCAAACCTTTTGTGGGCTTTCATAGTTTCATAGTGGTTTCCTTCTAGGACGACAGCCATGCAGACCCATTTTATGCAGTGTGAGGCGTATGGTCTGAGCACTGACACCCCCCATCCCTGCAACCTCTGCAGCAATGCTGGCAGCACTCATATGTCTATTTTCCAAAGACAACTTCTGGATATGATGCTGAGCACATGCACTCAACTTCTTTGGTCGACCATGGCGAGGCTTGTTCTGAGTAGAACTTGTCCTGTTAAACTGCTATATGGTCTCGGCCACTGTGCTGCAGTTCAGTTTCAGGGTCTTGCAAATCTTCTTATAGCCTAGGCCATCTTTACGTAGAGCAACAATTCTTTTTTTCAGATCCTCAGAGTTCTTTGCCATGAGGTGCAATGTTCAACTTCCAATGAACAGTATGAGAGAGTGAGAGCGAGAACACCAAATTTAACACACCTGCTCCCCATTCACACCTGAGACCTTGTAACACTAATGAGTCACATTACATCGGGGAGGGAAAATGGCTAATTGGGCCCAATGTGGACATGTTCACTTAGGGGCATACTTACTTTTGTTGCCAGTGGTTTAGACATGAATGGTTGTGTGTTGAGTTATTTTGAGAGGACAGCAAATTTACACTGTTATACAAACTGTGCACTCACTACTTTACATTGTAGCAAAGTGTAATTTCTTCAGTGTTGTCACATAAAAACATAGAATCAAATATTTACAAAAATGTGAAGGGTGTACTCACTTTTCTGATATACTATATATTGTGCAGGATGCCATGGCTGTGTGTATTTCCCTTCTGTTTGGACTGTGGTCCCTTTAAGTAAACAAAAGCGTTAACTCACCTGTCAGAGGAAGGCAAGTTAAAAAAAATACAGGAAGATGTAGGTGGGTGTGGAGGAGTATAGGGAAGACTGTGGATGGTGGATGAAGGTTTGGTGTACAGCTGTAAAAGTGCATGGCAGTGTCCTGCCTGGAACCCTGCAAGCAGGGGAAGTTACCTGTGACAAAAACCAAGGGCTGTTTAACCGGTTCCCGACCAGCGCACGGCAATGTACGTCGACAGAATGGCACGGGCAGGCATATTGGCGTACAGGTACGTACAATCTTCAATGCCGCCCTGCCATCGGGAGTGCGCCCCGCCGGCGGCGCGCTCCCACACTGGTCGGGACCCCCGTGAGTCCGGTCGCGGGACCCGCAGACTCGATCGCCGCGGGCATACCCGCGATCGTCTCACGGGACGGCTGAATGGAGGAAATGCTGTGTAAACAGCATTTCTCCATTCTGCCTAGCAACTAGTGACGCTGATCTCTGCTCCATGTGATTGGAGCAGAGATCAGTGTTCACTAAATGAAAGCCCAACCCCCCCACAGTTAGTAACACACCCCTAGGAACACTTAACCCCTACACTGCCACCCACTGGTTAACCCCTTTACTGCCAGTGTCATTTACACAGTAATCACTGCATTTATAAAGCAGTGATTACTGTATAAATGACAATGGTCCCAAAAATGTGTCAAAAATGTCCGATGGGTCCCCCACAATGTCACAGTCACAATAAAAATCGCTGATCGCCGCCATTACTAGTAAAAAAATAAATAATAAAAAATTATTAATAAAAATGCTATAAAACTATCCCTATTTTGTAAACGCTATAACTTTTGACCAAACCAATCAATAATCGCTTATTGCGATTTTTTTTTACCAAAAATATGTAGAAGAATACGTATCGGCCTAAACTGAGGGAAAAAAATGTTTTTTTATATATTTTTGGGGGATATTTATTATAACAAAAAGTAAAAAATAATGCGTTTTTTTCAAAATTGTCGCTCTATTTTTGTTTATAGCGCAAAAAATAAAAACCGCAGGGGTGATCAAATGCCACCAAAAGAAAGCTCTATTTGAGGGAAAAAAAGGACGTCAATTTTGTTTGGGAGCCACGTCGCACGATCGCGCAATTGTCAGTTAAAGCGACGCAGTGCCGAATCGCAAAAAGTGGTCTGGTCTTTGACCAGCAAAATGGTCCGGTCTGTAAGTGGTTAACTATGATAGCAGTTCAGAGCTCTGCAAGTTGGTGAGACTGATACTTCTTCCAGTTGTTTTTGCTGCTGTGAAGCTGTTTAAGTTAAATAAACATTCTTTTGATTGCAAAGCCTGTGTCCTGTGATCTAGCTGGTTCCCCAAACTTTACTATAGATACATACACTCTATATTACCAAAAGTATTCGGACACCTGCCTTTACATGCACATGATCTTTAATGGCGCTCTAGAGATATAGATAGATATTACAGTATATTACAGTTCTTTCGCATAAATGAGTACACCCCACATTTGTCAGAAGACCTTAATTTGCCTTTTAGAATCAAAATTTTCTATGGGACACTGTACTAAAATACTCCCACAAATGCAATCAAGATTTATCAATTTGCACACACAAAAAAGTATTTTTCCTAATAAATTCATTCAAGACCATGTTGCAAAAATGAATATACCCCAATGAAAGTCTTGGAAGTAAAGCAATTTTTAGACGACAAAATCTTAATTAACAAGAATTAATAGGTGAGTCTAATTATTCATTAAACTGGTGTCCAGCAGACGGTTGATTATAAAAGGGCATTACTTAACCAAGAAAACCTCTTCCCATTTCATGCCATCAGCAATGGCACCACATGGAAGAGAAATGTCACAAGGCATGAGAAAGAAAATCATTTCTTTAGAAAAGATGAAGGCTACAAGAAGATCAGCAAACCTTTACTTCAGTCAGAATACTGTAGCAAAAGTGGATACAAAAATTTAACAAAGATGGAACTGCAACCATCTCACAGAGACATCCACAGAAGATAACATATCAAACAGGAGTGTCTTCTGATGAGAGGGGTTAAAGAAAATCGTCATGCAAGTTCACTGCAGTTAGCTAAAGAAGTAGAAAGCCAAACTGGGGCGATTGTTTCCCATGACACAATACAGTGTATACGACAGAGTAATGGCATACATGGGTGTTGTTCACGAAGGAAGTCTATCCTAAAGCCCATGTACAAAAAAAGTCTGTCTAGAATTTGCCAGGGCCCATGCTGAAAAAGTAGACGACTACTGGGACTCTGTACTCTGGAGTGATGAGACCAAGATAATGTTTTTGGAACTGATAGCTTCAAAACGGTATGGCTTTGCAAAGGGGAGGAGTACAAAGACAAATGCATGGTGCCTACAGCAAAACATGGTGGAGGCAGTGCCCTTCTGTGGGGCTGCATGAGTGCTGCTGGTGTTGGGGATCTGCATTTCATTGATGGTATCATCAATTCGCAGATGTACTGCTCTATATTGAAAGAGAATATGCTACCATCACTCCATGCCTTTGGTTGTCGTGCTGTTTTTCAACATGACAATGATCCAAAACACACAAACTAGGGTCACTGTTGCATTTCTGAAGAAGAACAGTGTGAAAGTGATTCAGTGGCCAAGTATGTCTCCTGAACTGAACCCAATCAAACACCTATGGGGAATTCTGAAGAGACAAGTTAACCACTTGCTTACTGGGCACTTAAACCCCCCTCAGTCCCAGACCAATTTTCAGCTTTCAGCGCTGATGCACTTTGAATGACAATTGCGCGGGCATACAACACTGTACCCAAATTTAATTTTTATAATTTTTTTCCCACAAATAGAGCTTTCTTTTGGTGGTATTTAATTACAGCTGGGAGTTTTATTTTTTGCTAAACAAACAAAAAAAGATGCAAAAAAAAAAAAATCATGTTTAATAGTTTGTTATAAAATTTTGCAAACAGGTCATTTTTCTCCTTCATTGAAGTGCGCTGATGAGGCGGCACTGATAGGCTGCACTGGTGGGCACTGATAGGCTGCATTGGTGGGCACTGATAGGCTGCACTGGTGGGCACTGATAGGCTGCACTGGTGGGCACTGATAGGCATAGTTAAGGCGGCACTAATAGGCACAGTTAAGCGGCACCCATGGGCACAGATAAGGCGGCACTGATGGGCAAAGATGGGCACAGATAAGATGGCACGGATGGGTGGCATAGATGGGTGGCACGGATGGGTGGCACTAAGGGGCACTGATAGGTACCACTGATAGATGGGACTGATGGGCACTGATAGGTGGCACTGATAGGTGGCTCTGATAGGTGGCACTGCTGGGCACTGATGGGCGGCACTGCTGGGCACTAATGGGCACTGATGGGTGGCACTGCTGGGCACGGATATGTGGCACTGGAGTGCAGCACCTTTGTTGAGGCAGATTGTGGGCACTGCTGGGTGGCACTGTGGGCACTGCTGGGTGGCACTGTGGGCACTGCTGGGTGGCACTGACAGGGGGGACACATTTTTTATTTATGTGGCAAAGCAGGGAGCAGGTGGGCACTGGCAGGGCTGGCCGTGATCGGGACTGATGTCCTGATCACGGCCGCCGGTGATCGGCTCTTTCTTTTCTCCTCGCGCTGTCGGCGCGAGGAGGAATAATAGCCGATTACCGGCTCCGTTATATCACATGATCAGCTGTCATTGGCTGACAGCTGATCACGTGATAAGGGGTCGGGATCGACCCCTTGCTCGGATCGGTGATCAGGCGAGTCTCATAGACTCACCGATCACAGAGCGCGCCACGCGCGCCCCTCAGTGGGCGTGCAGGCCGCTCGTGCACGGGGCTACGTCAATAGACGTAGTCCCGGCAAAGGAGATCCGCGCTGTAGCCGTCATTCGGCTATAGCGCGGGTCTCAACTGGTTAAGCATCACTCTCCATCCAGCATCCAGGTTCTAAAAGAGGTCATTCTTGACCAATGTAAAAAGATAGATGTTGCAATATGTTGCCAACTTGTTCATTCCATGCCTAGAAGACTTGGTACTGTCCTTACAAATTAGGGATGTCATACAGAATAGTCGATTAGTAGTAGTAATTTGTTTTTGTTGTGGTGTGTATTTTTTTTTTTTTTGCATTAACTAATTTAAGTAAATCTGAAGAATTTGTCATCTAAGTTATATTATTAACCTAGGCGCTATCTTTAAGGGCCTGGTAGCCCATGTTTATTTAAAAGGGAAAACAAAACAAAAGTCCATTCAGGATTACAACGCAGGGGTTCAACTTGATTTGGCACTCAATGAAAAACATACCAAGCCACCTGGCTCTTGTCAGCAGTTCCTCTGCTTGCTCCCAACAGACTTCTTGAAAAACGAATAAAAATATTTTGGCCCTAAACGGGTGTATCTCACACGTACAGATCTGCAAAAAATGTTTTTACCTAAATTCTTTTTTTAAATTGCGCAATAGAAGAACAGTATCTAAAGTGTGTATCTCACGGTAACATATGCAGTGCTGGAGCATTGAGCTTGCATGAAATGCCCGCCGATGCCAACCTAACTAACAGACAGATAAAAGTTATCTTTTCTCTGGCACTGGGCTCAGGGCAGTGTAAAAGCAGCAGCAGCAGCAACCTTTCCCTACACTAAAGCAGAAGAGTGATGTGCTGTGCTATGTGCCTCTAGCTTATATAGAGGCTGGGTCACATGCTGCACTGGCCAATCACAGCCATGCCATTAGTAGGCATGGCTGTGATGGCTTCTAAGGGCACACAAGTTAAACAAATGTTGATTGGCTGCCCTGCAGCTTTTTAAAAAGCGACATTACATTTCTGAACACCAAACTCGAACCCAAACATACAGTAAATTGTTCGGGTTCAGTTCTGGGTACCAAAAACCCAAAAGTCTGGTACAAACCTGAACTTTACAGTTCGGGTTCGCTCAATCCTATACATGAACATTTGATAAACAGGAATATTTTTGAGTCATCATCAACAACATTGATGTGCTCACTAGCTGCTACTGGCACCACAAAGAAGATTAACAGTCCAAACTGTATCCCAGACCTCAGACTGAAAACATTAGTTTGTCCAGAAAATACAGAAAAGCATCAAACATCCAAGTTCAAAAAGATGCTGTAATTTAAATAAACGGTTTTTATTGCTGAGCTCCCTATGGGGGACATTCATTCTCCCTTTTTTGTACTGGAGGCCATTGTTACTTTGAACAGCGACCGAGGGAAAATCCAAACTTTTGAGTTGTCGCATACAATATTTTTTTTATCCTTTGTAGTGCGTTGGCAGTTCATTTGTAACAATTGAACTGCTTCAACACAATGTGCGTTAACACGTGCCATAATGTATGTTAATGCATGTGCATTAAGGCAGCACAATGTGAAAAGTGTGAATTGGTCATTAAGAGAGATTCATTAGTCCAAGGTACTGTTAGAGACTGTTGGCAATGCTATAAATGAAGGTTAAACAATACATTCCAAGTTGCAGAAAACTGCTGCTAGAACCCAGGTGGCAGCTGGACACTGGTAATGGGAGCTCATTGTTAGACTGGATTCATCTTGCCTACCTTACATAATACATAGAGATACCTACATTATTAAAAGGTGTTTAATAACAGCTAAGCCATTCATGTACCTAAGCCTTGAGGCTATTCTGCTAGTTTTGCTGTGGTAACAGGAAAATGGTAAGGAGCCACGCAGGACATACCACTTTCAAAAATAAACAAAAATCTTAATTATGGAAATAAATACTTAAAATAATCGGTGTCATACTAAAATACAAATGTACTTTAAATCTACAAAAATATATCTATGATTTGCAAAATTATTCATAAGCCACTCTTATTTTTATTTTTTTTCTTCCTTATGATTCTTTGTTATAACTATTCGAATTGAAATAATCCCATTGTTTACATGTTGTTGGCAAATAAGAAATATCCTATCCATGCCATAGTTTTATTTAGATACAATTAAAATGTGTCCAGGGTCTCTTTCACTCTTAAGCCTTTACCATCCTAAATTTAGCCTGTGCAGTGTCAGTGGTGAAAAACCTAATTAGAATTCACAGCCGAGGAACTACAAATTTAATCTGGGTGACAGTTCCTGCAAGGTTTTTGTTCAGTCAAGTGAATGAGGTACAGTGAACAAGAAAAATGAACAGCAAAAACTGATTTAGAACCCAAATCCTTACGCTACAATGCTTAATTTGTATACATTCAATATATATTTATGTATTAGAAATGTGGCATCATATATAAAACACATGCTGTTATGTACACACATATAAATTCCAATATATGGTGTCAGTGTTATAGGTTTATCTAAAACAAATTTTCTGCTTAACATAAATGGAAATCTCTTGATGACACATGCTGCAGAGTTAATTGATTGATTGCCTCAGTGATCAGAAAACTGGCAAGCATGACCCCTCAAGGACATATTTGTATACAACAGTGTTGTTTAAGCTGTGGTTAATTAAAACATGAAATGAAATGCAAAAGTAAAAGGGTATTAAATATGAGAAAACTTTATGTGTGCATATGCATATCTAAAAGGAAAATGTCTTCACACTGTTTTACATTCTCAGCTAAAATAGATAATTTTTTAGCCAATAGGATTATTCATTAGCGGGATCCACCTACAGTAGCTCTTTCTGGTTAGGTTTACAGTGTTCATTATACATTACACTACAACAACAAAAAAAGTGCTCAAACAATCCTATATAGTTTTTCCTTTGAAATCGCTTCCACAAACTGTGTCTACCGCCATATAGGTGTGTAATACTCCTTCAAGAAACAACTCAACTTTTCCTAGAGTGTTTCCTCAACACTATGTAGTCCTCCACCACCTGGACATCCAACTCACCAGAAGAGATGGATCTCCTAAAATAGGAAGGTCTGAAAGTGCTTGAGTCTTGTTATGAAAACATTGAAGATATAGTTACATAGTAAGGTTGAATAAAGACACCAGTACATCCTGAGTGAGTGTCTACAATTGTCCCTATCCCTGTACATTGCACACTCACATTAGTCCCTACCCTCAAGGAGCCCACAACCCAAGGTCCCCATTCATATACTAGGGCCAATTTTGGACAGAAGCCAATTAACCTACCTGCATGTCTTTGGAGTGTGGGAGGAAGCCAGAGTATCTGGAGGAAACCCACATGGGCACAGGGAGAACATGCAAACTCCAGGCAGGTAGTGTCGTGGTTGGGATTCAAACCAGAAATCCTTCTTACTGCTAGGTGAGAGTGCTAACCACTATATCACTGTGCTGCCCCTAACCTCACCTCCAGCTAACAGGAACATCACACATCAGACATTAATCTGATAGGAAGGACGTTTTTATATATTTTTGAGTGCATCTTATATCAGAGTCTCACAGAGGGTGAATTAACTTCAAGGTTTCTCTAGGAGAATATTCTGAAGCTCTTTCAGACCATTGTTGTCCAAGTGGTGGAAGAAAACGTGGAATGTTACACCAAGCAAAAACAAAGTTGTTTCACCATTTTTTTCTAAATATACCTGTGTGATAGTCAGATAGTGGATACAATTTGTGGAACCAGTAAAGGAGAGACTGTGTTTTCAAAAGAGACTATTGTGTTTTTTTACATCTCTTGAGCAAGGTCACATATTTATTTATATTTGTAGCCTAGGGTAGAGTTAAACTCTAAATCACTTACATTTAGTCAATATTATGAGCACTGTTTAATTCATGTCAGATAGATCTATTTTGGATTCAATGTAAATCCATTAAATTGGTGAATAATTTGGAGCAACTGATTATAGAGGGTCTAGTGGATGGGTGCCAGCACTGTTAGAGGTTAATTACTTTGGGCGGATTATTGTTATTGTTGTACTGTTATCTAGTATTGATTAAGTTATTGCCGTATAGCAGAAAAGTAATAATTGCTCTGGCCAAAAGGTGGGGTGCAGGTGTGAGTGCTGAAATGGTTATATATGTAAGTGTATCTATATATTTTTTCCTTTTTGTAAGGAGTTTTGGATAGAGTACCTTTGGAGGCTCAGTTTGATAGATTCCTTTACTTCCTGTCTGGTAAAAAGTTTGTCACCAGGACAGGAAGTGAAATCAGTAACACAGTAAAAATGTAAAGCAGTTGTAAATCTGTACATACAGTATACCCCGTAAAATGACCAGCATTAGGTGATACACAGAGATGAAACAACCCCTCCTACATAGGTTGTAGCTGTGTATTTATATCTTCAGCCATTTCTTCTGTAGATCTTTCTGAAAACACAAAGAGGAAATCATTTCTTCTTTGATCTAGGACCTAGGGGTGGGGATCTTCAGAGCTGAGAGTTATGATCCCGGATTGGAGGGAAGAGACCCCCCCCCCCCTTCACACAGCACATGAAGAAAAAGCATAGCTGAAGCTCCCTCCTCTGTTACCAAGGGTCTTAACTTATCATCTTGATAAGAGAGGAACCAGGCAGCAGAGAGAAATGACACTTAGAGCTTTGGAGAGATACAAGCACACAATATAGAAGGATGTTCTTTTTTTAATATTTCATGTCTGAGGTTTACAACCACTTTAAACAGGAAAATGCTGGAACATCAGCAGTTTCCTTTTTAAAGATCTTACTTCACTTCCTGTCTGGTAACTCATTGTCCCTAGAATAGAAAGTGAAGGAAATCTTTGAAACAAACTATTTTGTAAACTTTTAACCTCCTAGTGAGGATTTTCTTAACAAACATGTGGGATATAAATAAAATATTTATCTTTGAGGCATGACTACTTAGGCTAGGCTTAAGCATCCCCATGTATTGGCAACCATGGCATGTTTAGTGTACGGCAAGCCATATGTTGTCAGGAGATTTCACAAAAGGGTTGGGGGACTTTTTTCCACATGTAGGGCAGCCCATTGAAATGAACTGGCAGCTCTACATGCAGCACACATGTGAACCAAGGTTTAACCACTTGCTTACTGGGCACTTACACCCCCTTCCTGCCAAGGCCAATTTCCAGCTTTCAGCGCTCTCACACTTTGAATGACAATGCGGCCATGCAACACTATACCCAAAATTACATTTTTATCATTCTTTGTCACACAAATAGAGCTTTCTTTTGGTGGTATTTAATCAACATGGTATTTTATTTTTTGGTAAAAAACAAAACAAAACAAAAAAAAATTTCATACTATGTTATAACATTTTGCAAACAGGTAATCTCTCTCTTTTACTGATGGGCACTGATGGGCACAGATAGGCTGCAGTGATGGACACTGATAGAAGGCATTGATAAGGCTGCACTGATGGGTGGCACTGATGAGCACTGATAGGAGGCACTGATGGGCACTGATCAGGAGGCACTGATGGGGTTGCAATGATGGGTGACACTGATAGGTGGTACCGATGGGCACTGTTAGGTGGCGTTGGTGAACATTGGTCAGGGGGCACTGATAATGAGGCACTGATAGGCACAGATTTTCAGCACTGGAGAGCACTGATTAGCAGCAATAGTTTGCACTTAGGGGACCGATGTCCTTCAAACAGAAGCCAGTTGGATGCTTTATTATTTTCTTCACGCTGACAGCGCGACACCGGAAACCGGATTCTGTTTACTTCCGCGATCAGCTGTCATTGGCTGACAGCTGATCACATGGTAAAAGGCACACTGTGATTTTCCCACGAACTCAGCAATCACAGAGCCCCCCCGGGAGTGTGGGCTGTGCGAGAAAGGGAGGATGTACATGGATGCCCTCCTGGCATTTGAGGTCCACGCTGTTGCCATCTTTTGGTGGTTAATTACCTTATTTTATCAAGACAGAGCTACCCAGAAGCTGAATATGAAAGGTTTTGTACCTTAATGTAGACAATGCATTAAGGTAACAGATAAAAGTGGAGAACTGATAAGCAGCTGTCATATCTATGGGCTCTGCTCTGACAGGGTTCTGTGGGGGCTACAATTAGCAGAACCACATAAATGGAAATGCTCCATTGAATACAGTGTTATAGACTTTTTTTGCCGGGTTTGAAATTACAGGCAAAATGCTAAAGTGGAAATAAGTTTTGTAAAAGGGATACAAAATGTCTAAAGACTATATTTCTTCCTTAACTAACTGTTGTGATAGGCCCTTGAAATGTTTGTATGTATTATGATAATAATGCTTTTGTGCACATTATCACTGTTTAAAATTATGCACAAACATGGTAAAATACCTCAACATTGGCAAACAAGGAAGAAGACCATCATCCTCAATTTCCAAGGATCCCTTTAACTGACTTATAATACTATTTAGCTGAAAGGACTGTGATAAGGATCCGAGTCAATCCTTACTTTTAATCCAGGAATTCTAATTACAGGGAGCTCTAAGTCAGGGTAGTTTTGTTTCTCCCCTATCATCGGATAAATAGTACAACTACAATGTACTCAGGAGTTATATACACCAACTCCTATTTTATTATTTAATGTTGTCTATAATATTTATTTGTATGTTTCTTTTTTCTTTTGTGAATTACAAGGTTCAACATCGAATTCTAAAGTTTACAGATGGTAACAACAACAACAACATTGATGAAGTAAAGTTGTTTTCAATTAATGATAAGTTATCCTTAACTAGCATCAATTGCCACCTCCGGTTACCAAGAGCCTTAATAGCCCATAAAAAGGGGAGCTCTATGGAAAGATGCAATAAAATACAAAAGTGATGTAGTGTGCATACAAGAATCACATTTTTCAGTAGACAAGGCACCTAATTTTTAACATCATAAGTTTCCACATATTTTTTTCTCTAACAATAAAAAAAAGAAAAAGGGGAGGGGTCATAGCAATAAAAGATACTGCCACTTTTCAACTACTAGATCTTAAAACAGATACTCAGGGAAGATATATTATTGTAGTGGCGAATATTAATAATACAACTTATACAATCATACATTTCTATGCACCTAATAAACACCCACAAATACAAAAAGGCCAATTTATTCTGTGTGGGGACTTCAATGCTCCTATGGACCCATTCATGGACACCTCTAAAAAAGGAAAAATCTACTAGATCTGGACTAAATAAATTGTTCCATGATGAAGATTTATATGATCCATGGAGATGTCTTCATACCACAGAATGAGACTACAGGTTTTTTCGAATATACATAAATCCTATTCAAGAATAGACTACTTTATCACAGATATATAACTGCTACAGAAGATAATGAATGCTAAAATACATATAATAACATGGTCTGATCATGCTCCTATCAAGATAGAAATACAAACAGAAGCCAACTGCACCACCAATACTCTATGAAGAAATTATACCTTCATTCTATCTCAAAAAGAAAATCTGTGCGGGGGGACGCATGCGCGGCGCTGAACGTGATGGCAGCCTGAAGGGATAGCTCCGTCTCGTTCGGAACTTGATCAGCGCCCTGGAGGTATCACATCTCTTCTGGCACCCTACGATTTACACCCTCCAGGTCCCCTAAACACGGTGCATGCCGGCGAAGAGGAAGAAGTCTCGTAGCGGGAGCCAGCATACTTTAACCCACTATCTCCTGCGCACAAGGGACAGCAACGTGATGGACCAAGATGGCGCGGATTGGTGCGGTATCGCTTCCTCCCCGCTCGTCTCGCCGCAGGTCTCCACAGGCCCTCCCCCGCTCCAGGCCCAGGTAGGAGAATATAACTCTCTCTCGAAGGCGGATCTTGACGCCAGCCTGGAAGCCATGTATGACAGGCTGGCGTCCAAGTTTCAAACGGAGCTGCACAAGACCTCGCACGCCTTATCGCAAGAGATTGCAGCCCTGGGCTCCAGGACAGAAAGGTTAGAAAGCAAACACGACGAACTTGCGCTGGCACATAATGATCTCAGCAGAGAACATGAGGCCCTGGCATTAACGGTCACCGCTATGCAGTCACAAATCGAGGAACTCCATAACAGGAATAGACGCAATAATTTGCGTCTCCGAGGGATCCCTGAATCGGAAACGGATCTGATACCCACTGTTATCCGCCTCTTCAAATCTCTCCTACTGGACCACGAGTCCTCCTCCTTTAAATGTGACCGTATACACAGAGCCCTCCGTCCGAAGCCCCCTGCAGACAAGCCCCCAAGGGATGTTGTCTTGTGCATGAAGGACTTTCTTGTGAATGAGGACATATTACGGGCAGCAAGAAACAAACAACGAATCCTCCTTGATGATGCTCAGATTCAGATCTTCCCTGATATTTCTCCTGCCACCCTGGAGAGAAGGAGAAACCTCAAAGATATTACATCTGCCCTGCAATCAGCTAGGATTCGTTATAGATGGGGGTTTCCCTTTAAATTAGTGGTCCCACATAATGGCAGCACTTATTCTGTCACTACGCTTCAAGAGGGTCAAGAGCTACTTGTCAAACTGGGTCTTCTAGAGGCTGCGGATATTCACAGACCACCTTCTACTCCCAGACCAGCTCCCATTTGGCAGACTCCACCTTCGCGGAGAGACAGAAGAAGAATTTGCTATGGTATTGGAGACCATAATGCTGACAGTCCACGCTAGCTGGTTTTTTCCTCGGCTACCTGCCTACTACTTGAACTCTAAAGCTTCCATGACGGTATGCTCCCTACTTTACATGATGTTCCGGAAGAGTCTCCCTGTTGGTCTGTCGCCGGTTGGAACTGCTGCACGCTTCCCTCACCCAGCAGGTTTCCTATTATTCCTCTTTTTTTTCCTGAGTTATCAGTTTTTTACGTCAGTATTGAGCTGGGTTCGGGACCTTGTTGTCTCGGTGTACTTTTTTTTTCCCGTTTTGAGGATATCAGGTAATTGGTCAGTTTTTCTTTTTTTTTTCTGGTTACCTGGCCCTACATTTTTCTTGAACAGACTTGGCCTGTGTACTATCAGTTCTCTGGATATGTCCATGGACTTTGACTCATTTCGGTCTGTTCTCATTTTCAGTTTTTTCTTTTATTTTTCTTCTTTTTTTTCCCTTCGACTAGCAATGGTGGATCCACCTCAGTTTTCACTAACTAAATATGTCTGTCTGTATTACTATTTTTGTTTTCTGGATGGAAGATGTTTTCAGATTCTGTTATGCTGGGTTGATGGCAGCACCCCTGGTCTCCTTATTTGGGTTTTTTATACCACCCCCCTCCATTCTCTATCCTTTCCTGTGTTTAGGGATTCCTTAGCTGATCTTACCCTGGTTCCTCTCCTATGGTGATCACATGCATCTCTCATAATGTCCAGGGGTTTAACTCCCCCAATAAGAGGCGAAAGGCCTTCGACTTTTACAAAAAGCTAGATGCCAAAAATCTCCTCTTGCAAGAAACCCACTTTGCACGTAATTCCCACCCAAAATATTTCCACAGAAGCTTCCCCCAAGCGATTTATTCCCTTTACCCCTCCAAATCCAGGGGTGCTGCCATCTTCTTGCATTCCGCCTTTCCTATGGAGATTAAACGTATATGTAGAGATACAGAGAGTAGATATGTCATCATCCAAGGCGTAATATATAATAGAGAATTAACTATTGCTAGTGTATATGCACCTAATGATGCCCCAGCTACCTTCTTTAAACAATTTTTTGAAAAGCTCTCCTCATTCCAATCTTCTCATTTAATCATTGGTGGGGATTTTAATCCCACTCTTGATCACTCCTCCCACACTTCTTTATCTAGGGCCTTCCCCAAATCCCTTAACTGTAATCTGACAGAGTTCCAACTTTCTGATACATGGCGGGCCCAACAATGTGGGCATTAAAGAATTCACATTTTACTCCCGTCCCCACAATAGTTTGGCAAGATTGGACTACATCTTTACCTCACCCATTATACTGGCCAACTCAACTCAGGCGAACATTCACCCCTGTGTTTGGTCTGACCATCACCCCACCTCCTTTTCCACCACCTTTATTAAATTAGCCCCTACATCACACTCCTGGAGGCTTAACGAAGCCCTGCTGTCTGATCCCTCTTTTACGCCTACAATTGAGGAAGCTATTGAAGACTATTTTAATATTAATGCCCAACCTGATATATTACCCTCTGTGTTATGGGTGGCCCATAAGGCGGTCCTCAGAGGTAAAATCATTGAGATATCTTCTATACGCAATAAGCTGACCAATGGTAGAATCCTGACCCTCACGCAAGAATTAGACCAACTGTACAAAAACACCACTTCCCTGCATTTAGAGTCTACCAGATGGGAAATAGACAGCAGACAGCTTGAGTTGGACTCCTTGCTGTCCAGCAGGGTGGAGAAGTCTTTTAGATGGGCGAGGGCAAAACACATCCTGTTGGACAACTCAGCATCATCACCCTTCGCACGTAAACTGAATCGCCTCTCCCGCCCTCCTCATATTTATAAGCTGAACAATATAGAAGGAAAACTCACATCCCACCCTAAGGAGGTTTTGGACATTTTTAGGAATTTTTATTCTTCTCTATTGGCCCCCAATGAGGATATAGAAGTCCAGGCAGTTGATTCTTGGTTAGACACGGTACCCCTACCCACCCTAACTCAGTCACAGTCCGAACAATTGAATTCGCCCATTTCCACTACTGAAGTTCTGAACGTCATTAAAACTCATAAATTAGGCTCGGCTCCAGGCCCGGATGGATTCGCAGCAATTTATTACAAAAAATTTGCATCCCATTTAGCACCCAGACTTGCCTGCCTGTTTAATTGGGTGATGCAAGGTGGCAGTTTTCCAGAAGAGATGTTGCTGGCAAACATGTCTTTAATACCCAAACCTGACAAAAATCATACCCTCCCACAAAATTACAGGCCCATATCGGTCATGAATAATGACCTCAAAATTTTCAGTAGGATCCTGGCAGACAGATTGGCTAATTTCATCCCCTCCCTCATCTCCCCGTTCCAATCCAGTTTTATTCCCCATAGACTGATAACAGACAACATTAGTCTGGCCACGGATATCATCCAGGATGCTAATTCCAACTCCCGCAGCCTCCTTTTACTCAGTCTTGACATTCAAAAGGCCTTTGATAGTGTAGCCTGGCCCTACCTTACCACAGTTTTGCAAAGGATGGGGTTTTGTGGGGAATTCCTGCATTCCTTTCACACCCTTTACAGGAATCCCATGACAAGGATTAAAATCCCTGGCTGTTGCTCGGATTTCTTTAGTATAGGTAGGGGGACGAGACAGGGTTGTCCCCTTTCTCCATTAATTTTTGCCCTAGCCCTAGAACCCCTTGCAATCGATATCCTGAATAACCCTGATATCTCTGGTTACGCCAAGGCCCCTTATCTTACAAATTTTGTATGTACGCGGATGATGTTCTAATGTTTCTAACGAACCCCCTACTCTCGGGGGGGTTAATCTCGGGATTAACCATTAATTTATCTAAATCATCCGCCCTTCCTATAGGTATCCCTCTGATGGATCTATCACATCTTAAACAGTCTTTTCCCTTCCATTGGTCAGACTCTCATCTCTCCTACTTGGGTATAGCGCTCCCCGACCATTTTAAGAAATTATTTACAGCCAATTACCCGCCCCTTATCAAGAAACTTAAATTGACCCTAAAGATGTGGTCCAAACTGCATATATCTTTCATGGGTAGGATAACGGCCCTAAAGATGGTTGTGCTCCCTAGGCTTTTATTTGTTTTCCGTTCCCTCCCTATCAGAATTTCAAAGTCTTATCTTGACGACTTTCAAGCTTCCCTCCTTAGATTCGTTTGGCAAGATAAACCCCCTAGATTTTCCAAGGCTATACTGTATCGCTCCTCTAAAAGAGGGGGCTTAGGGGTCCCACAGATATGGCTATACTATGTGGCCAGCAGATTCTCGCAACAGGCTCAATGGAATATTAGGAATTCCAGGGTCCCATGTGTGCAATTCGAACAAGAGTCTGTAAAGCCTCTGTTTCTACCTGGTATGATGTGGACCCCTCCCTTGGCTAACCACACTAAGTCCTATGGGAATATGATTGTCTCAGACGGCATGCTCCTATGGCATAGATATAAGCACGTATATGGTCTGGTATCTCGGGCTCCTGGTGGCGCCTCTTTTTTGGGGGACTCCAGGTTCCTGACATCACACAACCACTTAAATGCTTTCCGTCTTTGGATAGAGTTGGGTCTTATCTCCCTTAAGGACTTTATAGTGGATTCAAACTTCACCACATTTCAAGATTTACAAGCTAGATTTCAGATTCCCCATACTGAGTTCCTCCACTTTTTGCAACTCCAACATTTCTTTCTCCATCATTACCCAGGCCCCTACTCCACTCCCCCGACTGCATTTGAGGAGATCTGTTATACAGCTCCTAGACAGAAAGGGTTGATCTCTTTGCTTTATAGGGTCCTTGAAGAGGTGACTGATAGGAGTGATTTGAAATATAGATCCAATTGGGAGCAGGACCTTGGGGATCCGAATGATCCAATTGACTGGGTGAAGAACTGGCGCAATATGTGCCAATGTACAAAATCCTTATCAGTTAGGGAAACAGCTATAAAGGTGATCACCAGGTGGTATTATACTCCCCTTAGGATACATAAACTCTTCCCACAGGCACCAGACAGTTGCTTTAGGGGCTGCCCCCTTCCAGGCTCGTTTAAACACATTTTATGGGACTGTGTCCGGATACTACCCATATGGCAACTTCTCTTTAACATTATTGATAAGGTAGCAGGCTTCCATATAACTTTAAAAGCGAATCATGCCCTGTTGTTTCAATCCCCACCGGATGTCCCTAGACCATTAAGAGGCTTGATTCATACGATTTGCCTGGCCATGCTATGGTCAATCGCTTCCAACTGGAAGTCCCCCTCTCTCCCACTTACACAGGTTTTATCTCGAATTGATCTTATAATGCATTCTGAGAAAATATACCATGCACTTCATGACACTATTTCTCTGTATGAGGCAAAATGGAATCCATGGTTCATATTTAGACTTTCGCATTGACTATGCTAGTCCCTCTTCCCCCCTCTCCTTCTTTTATGTTTTATGCCTTTCCTGTAGTTGAATTTTTTTTTTTTTTTATATATATTTTCTTTTATTTTACCTCATGTTCATTGGCCGTGGTTCTACATCTGATTTTGGCAAACACAGTGGTTACGGCCCTTGAAGATATCCCTGACCCATGCAGAGGTTTAATGCAGGAATATCTCTTCCACCACTGGTTATATATGATTACATTAACAGTTGTAGCTTATCAATATTCTAATATGCTGTATTGGACTATGGATATGTAATATTGCTTTTCTTTTGTATGGTTCTGCATGGGAATCTTCCAATACCCATACATTGTAACTCTGTTTATTTCTTTTCAATAAAACGTTTGAAAACTAAAAAAAAGAAAATCTGTGCTAAAAAGAAATCTATCAAACATTTTGCATTTAATACCGATGATTCCTTGAACAATATAAATGTATGGTGTAACCATAAAGCATTTATAAGGGCAATAATGATTCAAGTAGCTGCTAGGGAAAAAAGAAAAAACAAACAAATAATGGTAGATACATGGCAGGACATTTCTAACGAAGAAGTACACAAAAAAATCCCAAAGACTTCAAATTATCTCAACAACTAAACAACCTTAGAATGGAACTAAGATGCGCTTTAATAACAGACCACGACAAATATCTTAAAAATAATTAAATTATATTATTATTCTCAGAATAATAAGGCCAGTAAATTGGCAAATCAATTACGCCAATGACAAAACAAGAATAAAATAATGAAAATAATTCACTATGCAACTCATAAAACTCACTATAATCCACAAGAAATCGCAGACTCATTCTCGGATTATCACAAATCATTATACAATCTTAAGGATGATAAAAACACCTTACACCCTACACCTGATAGTATAAATGATTTTTTTTAAGTCAGTAAATCTACCTAAAATTGATAACATTACTCTTGAACAAGTCAATTCACCTATAGCATAAGAGGAAATTCTTACAGTAATTAAATCCCTACCCAAAAACAAAGCTCCAGGAAATGATGGTCTATCTACATAATACTTTAACGCTTGTGCAGATATCTTAGTTCCACATCTAAGTACAATGTTTAATCAACTTGCAAACACCACACAATTCCCCAAGGAAATGCTAGAAGCAGTAATTATTACTATTCCAAAACCGGAGAAAGGCCCCGTATATCCCCAAAATTACAGACCCATATCTCTATTAAACACAGATCTAAAAATATATGCAAAAATGTTGGCCAACAGATTACTAAAAATAACACCATATCTCATAAACCCTGACCAAATAGGTTTTGTAAAAGGAAGACAGGCACCAGATGGTACAAGAAGAATGTTAAACTTGATAAATCATATAGAAAATAGTCAAATGCCTTTTCTCTTTCTAACTACTGATGCCGAAAAGGCATTCGACAGGATGCATTGGGATTTTATCTCCAAATCACTAACGAAATTTGGATTTAAAGGATTTATACATTCAGCCATAATGGCTATCTATACACAACCCTCAGCAAAGGTTTATACCTCGGGTATAATATCAAAAAGATTTAATTTGACTAATGGAACTAGGCAACAATGCCTCTCATCTCCCCTTATTTTTTTCATTAGCCATTGAACCTCTTGCGGAATCCATATGACGAACCTGAACATAACAGTGATCAAAATAGGTAAATACGAGCATAAAATAGGATTATTTGCGGATGATGTTATCAATATCTAATCATAAGGCTTCATTACCCACTGTTCAGAAGGTATTGGAATTGTATGGAAATGTGTCCTACTACAAGACAAAACAAATGTCATATACTGCCAATGAACCTTAATACTGATATTACCAATAATTTGCGTAAGAAATACAAATTTAATTGGGAGGAAAATTCTTTATCCTATTTAGGAATTAAACTTGCCTACCTTTCCTTCAAAATTTATGGTGCCAATTTCCCCACACTAGTGGATATAATACATAAAGATCTACAAAAATTAAAAAAAAACACAACTCTCACGAGTAGGAAAAATAGCAGTGTTTAAAATGGTAACACTACCCAAAATTCTGTATTATTTCTGTACCCTCCCTATTTTAACCCCTACCAAATTTTTACCCAAATTAACACAAAACTAAAAAAAAATATATGGAATGGGAAAAAACCTAGAGTGGCTTTTTCCATACTGACATCCACCAAGGTAGTAGGTGGAATGGACCTACCAGATGTAAGAAATTATTACTACGTGGCTTAAATGGACCAAATTAAATATTGGTTAACCTCTTCGGAGGATAAATTATGGGTAAACATTGAAAACATTTTTTACTTTAGGACATGATATGTATGCGTTATCTATGGCTTTTCATTTATTTAAGAAAATTACTATTCCCATCCTACTCAGCATCAAAGTCACCTTGATAGCATGGAAACATATTCTGTCCAAAACTAAAAGTGGGGAAAAACAAACGTCATTACAATTACCAGTGACATTTTTTTTTAATATTGTAAAATACGCATTGACACACATGGATGGAATATTCAAGTTTATTATATTTTTCATGATTTGCCCCAAGTTACAAAGCAAGAGAACTAGGTAAAATAGAGAGATGTTCCCGATTAAATAACTTCAACCCAAATCATAAAATGGCGATTCCTACAATGATTTGGGAATTTTTAACTAACCATAAGGATCAGAAGTAAAAAGGAATCTCACTATCATATGAACTCCTTTCTGATTATCCTATAGGGTACAAAAATCCTCATATGATTAAATGGAAAAATGACTTATCACAGGTTTTTACAGGAGAACAATGGCGGAAGGCATTACTAACACCTAGAAAAGCTTCATCCTGTATTGAACATTGGGATAATTCCTCAAAAAATACTAAATAGATGGTATTTGACTCTGTATAGATTATCAAAAATGTACCCATCTTTTTCCCCTTTATGCTGGAGATGTAAAGAACATATAGGGAATCTACTCCACACCCTGTGGAGCTGCAAAAATGTACAAAGTTTTTGGAACACTATTTCTAAATTCTTAACAGATTTCACTGGATTATTAATTGATCTCTCTCCAGATATTGCCCTCCTAGGATTAAATTTCGATTTTTACCCACAAATGTTTAGAACAATTGTAGCCCACATACTTATAGTGGCTGGAACGCAGTCTGTTTGGACGCATTGGGTACCAATCTCTCTCTCTGAGCCAATCAGTGGGTGTGTTGTCTCTCTGTATATTCCCGGGAGGGGTACTACTTAAGGTGCTGAGGTCACGTGGTCCTGGGTTGCAAAAGTGTAATTACAATCACTAGGAACAGATCTGCTGTTCCTAGTGATTAGGAACAGAGATCTCTATCCTCCTCCAGTCAGTCCCATTCCCCCCAGTTAGAAACACCTCACAGGGAGCACATTTAACCCCTTCCCTGACAGTGACATTTACACAGTAATCAGTGCATTTTTATAGCACAGATCGCTGTATGAATGCCACTGGTCCAAAAAATATTTCAAAAGTGTCCGTTCTGTCCACCGCAATGTCGCAGTCCCGCTAAAAATCGCAGATCACCTCCATTACTAGTAAAAATAAATAAAAAAAATGTCATAAATCTATCCCCTATTTTGTAGACGCTTTAACTTTTGTGCAAATTAATCAATATGCACTAAAGCCTCATACACACTATCAGATTTTCTGCAGATTTTTTTCCTTCAGATTTACCAAAACCATATAATATGAGGTCAAACCTTAGGAGTTTCAATTTGTATGCAATCAGGCAGGCCCTTGCACTACATGGTTTTGGCAAATCTGAAGGAAAAAATCTGCAGAAAATCTAATAGTGTGTATGGGGCTTTATTGCGCTTTTTTTTAAACAAACATACGTAGAAGAATACATATTGGCTTAAACTGACGAAGACAGTTTTATATATGTATTTTTTTGGATGTTTATTATAGCAAAAAGTAAAAAAAAATTAAAAAAATATATATATATTTTCAAAATTGTCGCTATTTTTGGTTATAGCTCAAAAAATAAAAACCACAAAGGTGATCAAATACCACCAAAAGAAAGCTCTGTTTGTGGGGGAAAAAATGAACAAATTTTTGAAAAATTTTGTTTAGGTATAGCATCACACGACTGGGTAATTGTCTGTTAAAGCAACGCAATGCAATGCAGTGCCGTTATATAAAATAAAACAGTTCAACTCACCATAATGAAGAATCAGTGGGAGCCCTGAGCATGCCACTTGCCAACGTCACCTGCCTTCAGATTCGGATTGTCACTTGCCGTGTCACCTGTCACCAGATATTGATTGTCCCTTTCCACGTTGCGGATTGTCACTTGCCACAACGTCACCTGCCACACATTGCGGATTGTCACTTGTCACTAGGTCACCTGCCACATGTAGCAGATTGTCACTTGCCACACATTGTGGATTGTCACTTGCCACATCACCTGCCACACTTTGCAGATTGTACCGGGTGGGCATTATTCGACAGGGGGCATTTAGCGACAAGACACACCGGCTCACTGATTTGCCAGCAAGCCTGCTCACCTGCCGACTGTCCTGCCCGCTGACTGGTCCCCTGTTCTGACCGCACGCTCCTTTTGCCAGGCTCCTCACAGTGGAATCCGCAGTGGAGTGGGCAGAACGGGCTGGCTGGTGGGCGGCAATTTGCTGCCCCACTGAAAGTGCCACCTGGGACAATGGTACCATCAGGTCCCATGGTAGGGCCGGCCCTGGCTGTATATTTATTGCTATTAGTGTAACCTACTGCCAAATATGAACCCAAAATAAATTATCCTGCTCCTGATTACTGCAGCGATACCATATACGTGTATGTTATTTGTTTTTTCTACCCATAGTAGAGCCCAGAAACAATAGTGCACATTTATTTTAACTTGCCTAATGTCATCGGAAAGGCAATTTTCTCTTTTAGGTTCTTGAAACCAGCCCCCCCCCCCCCCCCCCCCCCCATGACGAACTGCAGACCATGCACAGTGTGGTGTAGATTTCCCTGAAGCCTCCTGGAATGTGTGACATGAATATCCCAGGAGGCAGCTGGAAAATCCAAGAGTGCAGTGCTATTACATAAAAAAAAAGTACTTAAAAAAAAAAAAAGTAATCTGCAATTTTAGGAAAGGAGAAGGGAAAGTAGTAATATGATGTAAAGTGTAAAAAGAAGGAAAAGGGGGAAGTCTGGTTTAAAATAACATCCATTGTAGTGCATTGACCCCAATATGTCACATAGCAATACTACATTCCACTGCAACAGCACATTATACAGTATCATTGCATTACAGCTAATTACTGTATGTAAATTACACTGCTATAGAAAAATCTATCAACGAGCAACTACACATTATATCTCCCAGCAAGAATATAGGCTGCAATAACACACTGTTTCACTCTGCAAGAACATAGTGTGCAATATTGTCTAGCAAAACCATATTATGCTGTAAAAGTGTTTTTTATTCACAACATTATTCACACACTCCCTTTGAAGTGAGACCCCCTCATATTCCATCATTACCAGCCCTTGTAATGTGCGACACCCTCATATTTAGTCACCACCGACCCCTGTAATGTGAGGTCCTCTCATATGTAGAAACCATCAGACCTCTCTCCCTTTATGAAACTTCCATAAAATTTATCCAGCAAATATCCACTCTTCTCCAATAAAGACCCCACAGCCACATTGGTGATCAACATAAAATTGTCTATAACATGGAGTATTTACATTAACCAACAATGTAAAATGACATTCACAATGACTAGCAATATAATAAATGCATTTACAATGACCACAAGCGATTCACATATAATGTTAGATAGTGTAAATGCTTCCATTACATTGATATTCAGTGCAATTTGCCTGGTTACATTGGTGGTTATTGTTAACTGCCCCATTACATTGGTGGTCAGCATAAATTACTCTTTTACATTGGAGAATAGTATACATTTCCCTGTTACATTTGTAATCAATGTAAATGCTTCTGATACATTGATAGTGCATATTCACCTACAAAATTGCTGGCAAGTGCAAATTTCCCTGTTATATTGGTGTCATTGCAAATTCCTCTGTTACAGTGTTGGTCAGTGTAAATTACCCTACCAAATTGGTGGCCAGTGTCAATTTCCCAGTTACATTGGTGATCAGTAGGGATGAGCCAATTAGAGAACACCAGCAATAAAGGGTAGATACAGGTGTGTACTGTACTGTGCTGGAGGCACACAACACCCACTAACTCCTGCAGATGCCTGTATTAGAGAACATCAGCATAAAAGGGTAGATACAGGTGTACATTGTGCTGGAGGCACACAACACCCACTTTAACTCCTGCAGATGCCTGAGAAAAGAACACTGTCCCTGCCTATCTTGCTCTTTCCCTGCACACCAGAACACTACACAAGGCCACCACGCTGGGGGCCTTATATAGTGTGGGGCGTGTACTAAACCCCTGAGCTATAATTGGCCACAGGCATGTGGCCAATTATGGCTCTCCTCACTGCCGGCACTGTGATTGGCCAAGCATGCGCGGTCACAGTGCATGCTTGGCCAATCATGAGCCAGCAATGCACTGTGATGGCGTAGTGCATTGTGGGCCATTCGTGCCACATGAATTTGGTGCGAACGGTCCACTAAGTTCTGAATTCACAGAACAGACGAATGGCTGATGTTCGAGTCGAGCATGCGTTCGAGTCGAACACCGAGCTCATTTCTAGTGATCAGTGTAAATTCCTCTACCAAACTGGTGGCCAGTGCAAATTCCCCTGTTACATAACAAAAAACAACCAAACAAAAAAAAATTATTGGTGGTGCAAATAGTAGATGGATACAATTGTGACTGAGGATATACTATCACATAAAATAATTACATTTTAATTCCTTTCCGACATTTTCTTTCCCAGATCATAGCATTGTACATATAATCTAGTTGAATAAGTGACTGACTTATAGAATCATTATTCCTGGATTTACTTTGCACCAAAATAGTACATCTTCCAAGAAGCTTAATGTCTCTGCTTTGGACATAGCTTCACCAGTTCAGTAAATTAACAGACAAATTAAATGCCTGTCATAAGATATGTACTGATGCCAAGAAATGCAATTCAGGCTGATGTCAAAATCAATGTTTTGATAAGCTTGCTGTAAAATTTCCTTGCAGCATGTGTGCACTCATCCACACACATGTTCTGTTTGTGCACAAGAAGCCTTTTATCCATACAAACCAGAAGTGGACATTAGCAACATGAAAAACTCATAAAGCAGTAAGTCATTCGAGCTGAGAAAAATATAAAAATAACATTCTGTTAGCCTTATTTTATCCAGATTCCAGGCTTCAGTGTGTGGCTAATGGGATTTAGTAATGATTCTGGAAGTAATTTCTGAATTCACGTATGCACAATACACCTCCTGGGGAGGGGAGGGATGGGCATTTGCTAGTAACTAAATGAAAGCTTAAATGGTTATTTCAGGCACTGGTATGCATAACAGGTATCACTATTTGTGATAAGATTTGTTAGCTGAAACCTAAAGGGGTTCTTAACCACTTCAATACAGGGCACTTAAACACCTTCCTGCCCAGACCAATTTTGAACTTTTAGCGCTGTCGCACTTTGAATGACAATTGCGCGGTCATGCTACACTGTACCCAAATGAAATTTTTATCATTTTTTTCCCACAAATAGAGCTTTCTTTTGGTGGTATTTGATCACCTCTACGGTTTTTATTTTTTGCGCTACAAATAAAAAAATACCAAAAATTTTGAAAAAAAAAATGTTTTTTTTTGTTTCAGTTTCAAAACTTTGTAAATAAGTACGTTTTCTCCTTCACTGATGGGCACTGATGGGGCTACACTGATGGGCACTGATAAGGCGGCACTGATGGGCACCAATGTGGCACCAATGAAGTGGCACTGATGAGGTGGCATTGATGGACACTGATATGTGGCACTGATAGGCGGCACTGATGGGCAGCACTGATGGGCGACACAGATGGGCGACACGGATGGGCGACACGGATGGGCGACACGGATGGGCGACACGGACGGACACTGATAGGTGGCACAAATTGGCACTGATAGCTGGCACGGATTGAAATGGATGGGCAGCACAGATGGGCGGCACAGATGGGCATGGATAGGCGGCACAGATGGGCATGGGTGGGCACTGATAGGCGGCACAGGTGGGCACTGATAGGCGGCACAGGAGGGCACTCATAGGCGGCGCAGGTGGGCACTCATAGGCGGCACAGGTGGGCACTCATAGGTGGCATTGGTGTTATACTATAGTAATGGATGCCAATCAGTGCCAAACAATAATGCATGCCAATCAGTGATGCCCATTGTGGGCACTGATTGGCATCCATTATGGGCACTGATTGGCATCCATTATGCTGACTGGCATCCCTGGTGGTCTAGGGAGGATTACCTTTTCCCTGGTGGTCTGGTGGCATCCCTGGTGGTCCAGTGTGTGCATCCTCGGGGGGGCTGTGCTGATAATTGATCAGCACAGACCCCCCCTGTCAGAGGAGCAGCCGATCGGCTCTCCTCTACTCGCGTCTGACAGACGCGAGTGAGGGAAAGCCGATCACCGGCTCTTCCCATTTACACTGTGATCAGCCGTGATTGGACACGGCTGATCACGTGGTAAAGAGTCTCCGTCGGAGACTCTTTACCGAGATCGTGGTTGCTGGGTGTCAGACTGACACCCTGCAACAACGATCGCCGCGATGCGCGCCCCCGGGGGCGCGCAGCGGCTCATAATCCTGATCACGTCATATGACGTCCGGTCAGGATTATGAAACCACTTTGCAGCTGTCAATTGCCTATAGGGCGGGCGGCAAGTGGTTAAAGTGGTTGTAAACCCTGTACAACCACTTTTACTTACAGGTAAGCTTATATTAGGGCTTACCTGTAGGTGCTGGAAATTTCTCCTAAACCTGCACGGTTTAGGAGATATTTACAATATTCGATTACGCTGACATCATCGGTGTATGCAGACTTTAGAAAGGGCATGATGGAGGGGTGCGATCTGGTCCTGGTCTGAGATGGCCGCTTAGTCACAGAGCTCCAACACCATGAGGTCCAGCAACAGCCTAAAAAGAGGAACCATCCACAAAATGGTTGGGAGAACATGCCGCAGTGCCTCCGCTACCAGGTCCCAATCACTATGAGACCAGGAAACCCAGCTAAGTGGCAATATCCCAGAGCTTTTACAGAGGAGCGCCATGTCTGACACACAGGCCTCCTCACGAAGGTCCCGCTCTCCCAACACAAGCCCTAACAGAGCACAAGGCAGAGACAGCACCACCACGGGGGACCAGGAAACTGAGCCTTAACAATCTCCGTGAGATAGCGGCAGATATTAAAAACTCACTGTCTGCAGCTATCTCGAACCTCTGGGAAGACATCCATGCCATCAGTACCAGAGTGGGGGAGGTGGAGAGAACAGCTCAACATGCCATGCTCTGCCAAGTGTAGCAAGTGACCAAATCCCACTGTATCCAGGGAGCTGCACTGACATCTGGAGGATCTGGACAACCGTGGCAGAGATCACAACCTGAGGGTAAGAGGGTTACCTGAATGCATAAAACCCAGCCAGCTTACCCGCACCACAGTTACCCTATTTAATGACCTTCTAGAGAGGCTGCCAGATGCTCCAATAGAGATAGAAAGATTGCACAGAGCACTTAGACCCCGGGGAAGGGACACAGACCCACCAAGAGGTGTGGTCTGCTGCCTATTCAGCTTTCCCCAGAAATACTCAGAAAAGCACATAGAGGACCCCTGCAATGCCATGGTGCAGAAATCAAAATCTTTCAAGATTTATCAAATATTACCATGCAACGCAAAAAAGGAGCTGAGACCTCTCCCAGATCTCCTGCGCTCTAGATCAGCTTTCGTTGGTAGTTACCCTTCTTATCTGAAACAAGCTGCACAGCAAACCTCCGAGTACCAAAAGATCTGCATAATTTCTGCAGCACCCTGGGCATCCCAGTAATTGATCTGCCTGACTGGTATAGTGACTTTCGTCTATCGCCTATGAGACACGCTACCTCCATGGAAGACATCCACGAGGCGGGTCACCAGGGCGCCAGCTGTCGACGATCCCTCACCCCGCACTACTGACCACCCACTGCCCAAGGTACTCTGAGGAATGACAGCCCAACAGCTTCACCAGCTCATTGAAGGGCTCGTCTTTCGGCCTAAAGCAAACTAACAGTGCTCCCTTTTTTTCCCCCTTTCACCATCGCCTACCCCTGACTATTTTCACGGATATGCTGTCTAATCACTCTCCCAATTCAATGGACATACCCCTTTCTCTCGAACAACCACTTGAACGCCACCATCCTGGACAACCGGACACCCCCCATTCAGGGATCCTACACTTTACCTCATTCTACCATAACAATAAGCCCCCCACAGAGACCACAACTTCATATGGAACTGCCTCCCCATGATCACAATCTGCTGATACAAAAGCCTCCAGTATGACCTACCAGAGAACATTATTTATGTAAAACCCACGACTCATGTCATCAATAGTATGCAAACTCTTGGAGTGGTTGATAAGGGACTACATACAAGATTTTAGTAATAAGAACGGTATCATTAGCAGTAATCAGCATGGATTCATGAAGAATCGTTCTTGACAAACCAATCTATTAACCTTCTATGAGGAGGTGAGTTGCCATCTAGATAAAAGAAGGCCTGTAGACGTTGTGTATCTGGATTTTGCAAAATAATTTGACACAGTTCCCCATAAAAGTTTACTGTACAAAATAAGTATCCGTTGGCATGGACCATAGGGTGAGTACATGGATTGAAAACTGGTTACAAGGGCGGGGTCAGAGGGTGGTGATAATCAGGGAGTACTCGGAATGGTCAGTGGTGGGTAGTGGGGTCCCCCAGGGTTCTGTGCTAGAACCAATCCTATTTAATTGGTTCATAAACGACCTGCAGGATGGGGTAAATAGTTCAATCTCTGTATTTGCGGATGATACTAAGCTAAGCAGGGCAATAACTTCTCCGCAGGATGTGGAAACCTTGCATAAATATCTGAACAAATGAATGGGGTGGGCAGCTACATGTGCTGGGTAGGGATGGCCGAACGGTTCGCCCGCCGGTCGTTTCGCGGCGAATTTCGGCTGTTTGCGGTCCGCCCGATCGGCGGACTATTGCCGCCGTTCGCCCAGCGGGCTTCCGTGTTTACTGTGTAAAAGAACTTTGACCTATGATGACACATCCATCATGGGGTACAGGACAGCCAATTGAGACATTACAGCACATGGACACTTAGACATTCCCCCTAACTTATAAATAGACCCGATCCGGCGGCCATTTTACATTCTTTCATATCTCACTATAGGGAGAGGTTGCTGTGTGGAGCAGGGAGAGACTGCAGTGACCCAAATCGCTAGTTATTAGGTCCACAAAAGTTCTTTTCAGGACTGGTATGGTATAGGTGTTAGGTGTAGTTCAGGATATAGGTTTGAGGCACTGCTGTGCTAGTGACTGTTGCAGCAGCCTGTCTTTTGGCAGTGTAGAGTGAGGTACAGGACGCTGTGTGCAGCAGGGACAGTCAGTTTAATCATTAGCTGTTACTATTAGGTCCACAAAAGTCCTTTTCAGGACTGGTATGGTAAAGTAGTACAGGATATAGTTTTGAGTGCTATTCAAGTTATTGTTCCAGCAGCCTGTGTTTCGTCAGTTTAAATAGGGACAGGCAGGAAGCTGTGTGTGGCAGTGAGGGACAGTCAGTTTAATCAGTAGCTGTTACTATTAGGTCCACAAAGGTTCTTTTCAGGACTGGTATGGTAATAGGCTTGTACACTTATAATATTCTTTCTTCCAAATATAGAAAGAATATTATACTTGACTGCTGCCCTTCTGCTGCAGTAGTCCTTTATGAGTATAGGGACTGAGGTACAGTCTGCTAATCATTCAAAACCTACTAGTTCCACAAAGGTCCTTATAAGGACTGGTAAGTTATAGGGTACTACAGTACATAGGATTGAGTGAGGTACAGTCTGCTATTCCTTAAGGACTGGTATAGGTCCACAATATATAGGGTTGAGGTGCACTACTGCTGACTGCTGGCCTATACTGCAGCAGTCCTTTATCAGTATAGGGACTGAGGTACAGTCTGCTAATCATTCACAACCTACTTGTTCCACAAAGGTCCTTATAAGGACTGGTAAGGACAGGCAGAGGAAGAGGCAGGCCCTTCTGCAGGGGTGGTAGGGGTAGGGCAGGAGCAACAGGCTTGAGCCAAAGTGGGAAGTTGCAGAAGGTGCGTTCAATTACTTTAATGGACGCACCAGACTTGGTTGAGTGGCTCACTCAGCCTTAAGCCGCATACACACGTAGCCGTCTGTCCGACGTACTTAGTCTGGCGGACTTCCCGCCAGACTGTACGTCGGACTTTCCGAACGGGCTACTTGCCCACACACGGCACTTTTTCAGCGGACTAATACGGCGTACTAAGTCCGCCGTACTATCCACCCTACTTTTGAAATGAACGGACTCGCCCACACACGCGTAGGAAAGTCCGCTCATTTCGAGCACGTCTCCAGGTAGCCGCCTGGTATGGACTTAAAGGGGAACCCCAACGCCGAAAAAAATCGGCGTGGGGGTCCCCCCAGGTCCACATCAGACCCTTGTCCGAGCACGCTACCCGGCCGGCCAGGAAAGGGGGGGACGAGCGAGCGCCCCCCCCCTCCTAAGCCATACCAGGCCACGTGCACTCAACATGGGGGGTGCCTTGGGGAAGGGGGGCCGCGCGCCCCCCCACCCCAAAGCACCTTGTCCCCATTTTGATAGGGCCTTTTGAAGGCCTCTTCCCGACAACCCTGGCCGTTGGTTGTCGGGGTCTGCGGGCGGGGGGCTTATCGGAATCCGGGAGCCCCCTTTAATAAGGGGGCCCCGGATACCAGCCCCCCACCCTATGTGAATGAGTATGGGGTACAATGTACCCCTACCCATTCACCTGTAAAATAAAGTACAAAAAAAAAAACAACACACAAGATAAAATCGTTTATTGCACAGCTCTGGGGGTCTTCCGTCTTCGGGGGTCTTCTCGCCGGACTCCTTTGCTATCTTCTTGTAGCTCTTTTACTAGCGGAGGAGCCCGGCTTTCTTCCTCGCCGCCGGCCTCTTCTTCGGACTTCGGGGGTCTTGTCCCCCTCTTTGGTTCTTCTGCCGGACCACCGCACCTTCTTCTAGCTCTTTTACAGGCAGTGGCCCGGTCTTCTGTCGCCGCCGCCGCCTTCCGTTGTTCTGTTCTTCACCTCTTCTTCTTCAGAAGAAGAAGAAGATGTTGCCTCACCGAGTCCTCCGCTCATAATGACGGGGACCGGGCAAGCGGCGACTTATATAGGGACAAGAGGCGGGGTCTTTGGTGGATGTCACATGGGTTAATGTCACATGGTGTCACAGTCTGACGACAGTACCCAGTTCAGCCCAAGGAGGAGGTTGGTCCCCGGTGTTGCTGCCTACTCCGAGATCTCTACTTATAGCGGTGGGGAAGGTGACGTCGATGATGACGTGTCTAGTGATGTCACGTGGGTGCCCACAAGAGAGGAAGAGGAGGGGAGTTCAGAGGGAGATATGGACCAGCAGATAGGGAGGAGAAGCAGGAATAACTTACATTGCACAGGAGGGACAAAGCAGACTGCTAATGTATCAGGAGCGAGGCATCGACCATGTACGGTCACATCTGGCACTCCCAGGACGCCGGCACATGGCTCCGCAGTGTGGGCTTTTTTTAACGTGTCCGCTGACAATAGTGTTGCCATCTGCAATCTTTGCAGTCAACGCATTAGTCGCGGTAAGCCCAACACTCACCTAGGGACGACCGCCTTAAGAAGGCACATGAGCAGCCATCGCTGAGCCCAGTGGGAGCAACGGAACACACAAAGCCACACTCCAGGCTCTCACTGTCCAGCCTCGTCTTCTACTTCTCCTTCTCCTCTCTCCTCACAATTGTCCTCCACTCCAACTTCCATCACGCCAAGCTCACATTTTTCTGCAAAAAGGCAGGCTTCCGTGGGCCTAATGTTCGAGCGTAAAAAAATGATGACGCCGAATAACCCTCTTGCCCAACGGTTGACGGCTGGCTTGTCAGAACTGATAGCCCGCCAACTACTGTCCTATAAACTGGTGGACTCGGAGGCCTTTCGCAAATTTGTGGCCATTGGAACACCACAATGGAAGGTCCCAGGAAGGAAGTATTTCTCAGAGAAAGGCATCCCAGAGCTATATGGCCATTTTCAGCGGCAAGTGAATGTATCTCTGGCACACAGTGTCGGTGCCAAGATACATCTGACCACAGACACGTGGTCTAGCAAACACGGGCAGGGAAGGTATATCACTTTTACTGCCCACTGGGTGAACCTTCTGACGGCCGTCAAGCATGTAACCCGTGGCACCGTGTAGATTTTGTTTTACCGCTACTGATTGCATGCAGGCCTGGCTCTTCTTCTCCTCCTCCTCCTCCTACTCCATCCTCCTCCCTCTCCTCCTCGGCTGACTCCTCCTTTTCCACTGCTAGCGTCTCTTCTGCTGCGCCGCCCAAGCTCCCCAGAACCTATTCGACATGCCAGGTGAGACGTTGCCATGCCGTGCTGCGTCTGTTGTGCCTGGAAGCCAAGAGCCACACTGGTCCGGCACTCCTTTCAGTTTTGCGTTCACAGGCAGATCAGTGGCTTACACGGCTCAATTTGACAGTTGGTAAAGTGGTGTGTGACAAAAGGTGCCAATCTGCTTAGCGCATTGAAGCAGGGCAAAATTACGCACGTGCCATACATGGCACATGTCTTAAACTTGGTCGTGCAGCGATTCGTTGTCAAATACCCTGGGGTCCAGGACATCTTGCGGCAGGCAAGGAAAATCTCGGCCCATTTCAGAAGATCTTACACGGCTATGGCTCGCCTTGCTGACATTCAGCGGCGACACAATCTGCCGGTCAGACGTCTTATTTGCGATTGCCCGACGCGATGGAACTCAACCTTCTATATGCTTGATAGGCTGCTCCAGCAGAAACGTGCAGTTAACGTCTACCTGTATGAGCTCTGTGGCAGAACAGGTTCTGGGGAGCTGTTTTTTTTTTCACCGTGCCAGTGGTTGCTCTTGCGCGACGCATGCAGACTTCTGCAGCCATTTGAGGAGATCAGCAAACTGGTCAGTCGCAGCCATGGCGCCATCAGTGACATGGTACCTTATGCCTTCTTTATGGAGCGTGCATTGCGTCGTGTCATTGATCAAGCTGTGGAGGAGCAGGAGCCGGAAGATGAGGAAGTCGCAATGCTGGATGAATTCCCAGGGGGGGCCACTCTATCTGAGACAAGTGAACAACAGGAGTCTGAAGAGGAGTCAGAGGAGGATGGTGCCGCGGCGGATGAGGAGGAGCAAGAAGAGCATGCTTTAAACCTTTCTGGGATCCCTGTTGTTGTGCGTGGATGGGGAGAGGAGACTGAAGAGGACGACATTATCCTGGATGATGAGCAGGAGCCATGCCACCACACTGCTTCCAGTTTAGTGCAAATGGGGGCCTTCATGCTCCAGTGTTTTAATAGGGACCCCCGTATAAAAAGCATAAGGGTCAAGGACCAGTAATGGGTGGCAACGTACTTAGACCCCCGGTATAAACACAAAATGGCGGAAATGTTACCGCCGTCACAGAGGGCTGTCAGAATGGAGCACTTCCAGGCCTTGCTTCGAGAAATGCTGCATTCTGCTTTTGCGTGCGCTGGCAGAGAAGCAATTCCCACTCCCAGAGAAGGAGTTGTGGGTACCAATCCAACAGCGCCTGCAAGAAGAGGACGGTTTGAAGATGTGTTGGTGACTTCTGATATGAGGTCATTCTTTCAGCTGGCCCATCGACAAGTGTCATCCGGATCGAGCATCAGGGAACGCCTAGACCGTCAGGTGTCCGACTACATCGGGTTAACAGCCGATGTGGACACTCTGAGGAGAGATGAACCCCTGGACTACTGGGTGGGCAGGCTTGACCTCTGGCCAGAGCTTTCCCAATTTGCAATCGAACTGTTGGCTTGCCCCTCGTCCAGTGTACTGTCCGAAAGGACGTCCAGCGCAGCAGGGGGGATCGTGACCGATAAGCGTACTCGCCTAGCTCACGACAGTGTTAACTACCTCAAATTTCTAAAAATGAATGAGGCATGGATCTCGGAGGAATTCAACACATGTGACCAGTAGACCATGTATATGTCTATAAACAATTTTTTTAATCGAGCACACAGACCTTCTTTCTTCATTTGGCTCACTTCCTTGTCCAAAAAAAGCACACCGTACTATATGCCCATACCCTCCTGTTTGAAGAGGTTGAGCGGTGTCATATTTCTACTGGGGCTGCTTATTATGAGGGGCTCCCACCATCCCTGTGCTGTGCTGACTTCCTCCTGGGGCTGCTTATTATGAGGGGCTCTCACCATCCCTGTGCTGTGCTGACTTCCTCCTGGGGCTGTACCTCTGCTGTGCATATTATGAGGGGCTCCCATCATCCCTGTGCTATGCTTATTATGAGGGGCTCCCACCATCCCTGTGCTGTGCTGACTTCCTCCTGGGGCTGCTTATTATGAGGGGCTCCCACCATCCCTGTGCTATGCTGACATCCTCCTGGGGCTGCTTATTATGAGGGGCTCCCACCATCCCTGTGATGTGCTGACTTCCTCCTGGGGCTGCTTATTATGAGGGGCTCCCACCATCCCTGTGCTATGCTGACATCCTCCTGGGGCTGCTTAATATGAGGGGCTCCCACCATCCCTGTGCTGTGCTGACTTCCTCCTGGGGCTGCTTATTATGAGGGGCTCCCACCATCCCTGTGCTATGCTGACATCCTCCTGGGGCTGCTTATTATGAGGGGCTCCCACCATCCCTGTGCTATGCTGACATCCTCCTGGGGCTGCTTATTATGAGGGGCTCCCACCATCCCTGTGCTGTGCTGACTTCCTCCTGGGGCTGTACCTCTGTTGTGCATATTATGAGGGGCTCCCACCATCCCTGTGCTATGCTCATTATGAGGGGCTCCCACCATCCCTGTGCTATGCTGACTTCCTCCTGGGGCTGCTTACGGTGCAGGTATCAGTGCTGTATATCACGGTGCTGGTGTCAGTGCTGTATATCACGGTGCTGGTGTCATTTTTTTTCTGTCACGCTGCTGATGTCAGTGCTCTCTATCAGGGTGCTGGTGTCAGATCACTCTATCACGGTGCAGGTGTCATTGCTGTATGTCACGCTGCTGATGTCAGTGCTGTATATCACGGTGCTGGTGTCAGTGCTTTATATCACGGTGCTAGTGTCAGTGCTTTATGTCACGCTGCTGATGTCAGTGCTCTCTATCACGGTGCTGGTGTCAGATCACTCTATCACGGTGCAGGTGTCATTGCTGTATGTCACTCTGCTGATGTCAGTGCTCTCTATCACGGTGCTGGTGTCAGATCACTCTATCACGGTGCAGGTGTCATTGCTGTATGTCACGCTGCTGATGTCAGTGCTGTATATCACGGTGCTGGTGTCAGTGCTATATATCATGGTGCTGGTGTCAGTGCTTTATGTCACGCTGCTGATGTCAGTGCTCTCTATCATGGTGCTGGTGTCAGATCACTCTATCACGGTGCAGGTGTCATTGCTCTATGTCACGCTGCTGATGTCAGTGCTCTCTATCACGGTGCTGGTGTCAGATCACTCTATCATGGTGCAGGTGTCATTGCTGTATATCATGCTGCTGGTGTAATTTTTTTTCTGTCACGCTGCTGATGTCAGTGCTCTCTATCACGGTGCTGGTGTCAGATCACTCTATCACGGTGTAGGTGTCATTGCTGTATGTCACGCTGCTGATGTCAGTGCTCTCTATCACGGTGCTGGTATCAGATCACTCTATCACAGTGCAGGTGTCATTGCTGTATGTCACGCTGCTGATGTCAGTGCTGTATATCACGGTGCTGGTGTCAGTGCTTTATGTCACGCTGCTGATGTCAGTGCTCTCTATCACGGTGCTGGTGTCAGATCACTCTATCACGGTGCTGGTGTCAGATCACTCTATCACGGTGCAGGTGTCATTGCTGTATGTCACGCTGCTGATGTCAGTGCTGTATATCACGGTGCTGGTGTCAGTGCTATATATCACGGTGCTGGTGTCAGTGCTTTATGTCACGCTGCTGATGTCAGTGCTCTCTATCACGGTGCTGGTGTCAGATCACTCTATCATGGTGCAGGTGTCATTGCTGTATATCATGCTGCTGGTGATCATCTCCTGCACCCTCTTCTTTGCCTAGCCTGACCTTCCCTCTCCTCCATTGCATTCATGCGCTCCACAGTCCTGAATTGTCACAATTTCACATATAAAAAAAGAATGCTTGTAGTTGTCGATCCCAGATTCACCTCATGCATGTGTTATGTCATTGGCCATGTGGTGGGACTATGTTTGCACAGCTAGTAATTATTTTGTGGCTGCAAATTTGACCTGTAGATTTGCAAAGTTTGCCTCCCATTGAAGTCAATGGGGCCCGCCACGAACGTTATGGTTCGCGAACTATCGGCCGCGTTCGCGGTCCGCGTTCGCGAAACGTCCCGTCGGAAGTTCGTCCATCACTAGTGCTGGGATCCCACAGTGTCTCCGACAGTGCAGACAGAAGATGAATGCATGGATGGATTGTGCTGGACTGAAAATTACCCATCGCTGGATCAGATCAGCCATTGCTGGACCCCAGAGAGGTGATCATCCGTCGCTGGATAGCAAGAGTGGATTACCACCGCTGGAATCTTTTTTTTTTTCAATAAAGGAATTTTTCAAAAGTGTGTTTGCCTTATTTAACTATTTTTTACACTCTTTGTGAAATGGTAGGGGTACTTTTGTACCCCCTTACCATTTCAATTGGGAGGGGGAGGATCTGCGGGTCCCTATGTTAAAGGGGGCTTCCAGATTCTGATAAGCCCCCCGCCCGCAGACCCCCACAACCACCGCTCAGGGTTGTGAGGATGAGGCCCTTGTCCCCATCAACATTGGGCCATGGTGCTTTGAGGGGTCACAGACCCCCAAAGCATCCTCCCAATGTTGAGGGCATGTGGTCTGGTACTGTTCAGGAGGGGGGCGCTCTCTCGTCCCCCCTCTTTTCCTGCGGCCTGCCAGGTTGTGTGCTCGGATAAAGGGTCTGGTATGGATTTTTAGGGGGACCCCCGCATCAAATTGAAAAAAAATTGACGTTCCCCTTAATATCTATACCAGACCTGAAGGACATGGTAATAGAATTAGGGGAACCTCACGGTTTTTTTTTTATCAATGATTTTCAGTGAGTGCTCTCTGTATTACGGGAGCCGACAATTCATTATAGCCGTGAGTGATTTTAAAAGACTTTTTTTCCTGCAGAAATGACACTTTGTGCAGGGACAGTTCTAAGCACGGGAAACATGCGCCCCTTCACAGGCATACTATAGACACCCCCCAGGTATGAAATTTAAAGGAATATTACACTTTTATTGTTTCACTTTAATCATTATTAAAATCACTGCTCCCGAAAAAACGGCAGTTTTTAACACTTTTTTTTTGCATTGATCCATTTCCCCTGGGGCAGGACCCAGGTCCCCAAACACTTTTTAGGACAGTAATTTGCATATTAGCCTTTTTTTTTTTTTTTTTTTTAAATGTATATTTATTGAAAAAATATTTTTGTACAGCAGATAAATTTGTACATCCGATGTAGACATTCAAGATTGACAGTGCAACAGTAACAGGAAAAAACCGCCGCAGGCGGAATACAGCATGTTAACCTCTTGATACATCACGTTAAAGGGTAAGGAGGAAAGGACACACCACGGGAGCGCTGATTAAGATACATGAATAAACCAAGAGTTGTATTCGTGGGAGTGGACGTAAGGTAAGAATCCCGAGAACAAGCTTGAGGAAAACATTCCCGAACGTAAATAGCCACAAGTTAGGATGTTGCCTCAGGGTTGAACGCGGAACTATCCCATCTGTCCCATATTTTGGAAAACTTGGGTAGGGAGTCTTGTACTAGCGCAGTCATATGTTCCATCCTGCGTATATACGCAATGGCGGAAATTAGCTGCGGATGGGATGGAGGGGAAGGGGACAACCAAAGAGCAGGAATCACTCTCTTAGCAGCCAAGAGGATATAAGCTGTCAGTTTCTTGGCGTGTTTAGATAGCGCCGCAATAGGCAAGCCTAACAAGTAATGTCTAGGGTCTAACGGAGCATCTATCTCCAAAACAGATTGGAGCAGAGAAAGGACCATAGCCCAAAAAGGTACAATCAGAGGGCAGCTCCAGAAGATATGGTAATGGGTGCCCTCATGTCGTAAGCACCTCCAACACAGCTTAGATACGGTGTGATCGTATTTATGTAACATTTCAGGGGTTTTGTACCAAAACATTAGTATCTTATAAGCCGTCTTTCTCTGCTCCACACATCTATAAACTTTAGAAGTAGAAGTCCAGATATCCTGCCATTGAGAAATAGTTAAGGGAGTTGGTAAAATTGCGGCCCATCTCCTCATATAGAGATGCGTTTCCGCGGTGGGCGAGGTTGAATTGTGTAGGATACTGTAGATAGAGGATATAAGTCCTTTCTGACAGGGACCATGGGAGCACAAAGTTTCAAAGGTGCTAGGGTTGGCCAAAGTCAGGTCAGGAGATCTGGAATGAAAATAATTTTAAGTTTAAATTGAAGATATGAAAAGAGGAGCCGATCCGGAATGTCATATTTATCCTGAAGCTCTGGGAAGGATAGGAATTTGCGAGACACCGGGTGCACCAGGTGGCGTAATTGGAAGATGCCTGACCTGTACCAAGGAAACATATTCTTCACAGAGAGGCTATCAGGCACGTCTGGATTAAAAATGACATTCAACAGGGGTGAGCATGGAGAAGAGAGAGAGAACCTCTTGTGACATTTCTTCCATATGGACAAAGTAAACAGCATTGGCCCAAGGCTTAGACGTCTAAGCTGAGCCATAGAGGAGGTCAGATCGGACCACAGCATGGCACAGGGGTGAACAGGAGTAACAACACTCATTTCCAGCTCCGACCATCTACTGGTAGCAAAATACGACGACCAGGAGATAGCCGCCAGAAGATGCGCTGCATAATAGTACTTCACTATATCGGGGGCTCCCAACCCACCATGAGACCGTGGAGCAAAAACCACTGTTTGGGCTATCCTATGTAGCTTATTCCCCCATATAAATTTAGCAAAGGCCCGCTGAATATTCCTAAGCTGAGGCATGGAGATAGCAACTGGTAATGTTTCAAAAAGATATAAAAACTTAGGGAGTATGGCCATTTTTAATACATTAATTCTGCCCAAGAGAGATAGGGGGCACGACGTCCAACTTCTGAGTAGGCTATGCGTTTCCGCAATTAGAGATACATAGTTAGCTTCATAGAGGGTGCTGTACTTGGCGGTCAAGTTGATACCAAGGTATTTGAGGGAAACGGGGCACCAATGATAGGGGTATGTACGTTTCAAAGAAGCTAGAAGTGGGGGAGGGATATGAATAGGGAGCGCTTCGGTTTTAGTAGTATTAACCCTATAACCCGAGAGGCTGCTGAACGTGTCAAGAAGAGTGTGAAGTTTGGGAAGGGAGACTTGAGGTTTCGTCAGGGTGAGGAGTATGTCGTCTGCAAAAAGAGACAACTTGTATTCTTTCAATCTGAGCGAGACTCCGCTTATGTCTGAGTCCTCCCGTATAGCTGCAGCTAAAGGTTCCAGGCACAGTATAAACAACAAGGGGGAGAGGGGACAACCCTGTCTGGTACCATTACTATGTGTAAACAGTGGGGACCTGTAAGATGCCAGTTGGACTTGGGATGTGGGAAGTGAGTATAAGGCTTGCAAGGCTGACAGGAAAGAACCAGAAAAGCCAAAACGCTGGAGTGTAGCAAACATGTATGGCCATCCCAACCTGTCAAAGGCTTTTTGTGCGTCTAAACTCAAAACGATGGCCGGGCAAGATGTCCTATCGAGCAAGTCTATGAGGTCGGTGGTGCGTCTAGTATTGTCCCCAGCTCGTCTACCCAGTACAAATCCCACCTGGTCATTATGAACCAGGGCGGGAATCATTAAGGAAAGCCTATTAGCCAAGATTTTAGTGAAGATTTTATAATCGGAGTTTAGTAAGGCTATGGGCCTGTAGTTATCTGGTAAGGTAGGGGATTTACCCGGTTTCGGGATAACTGTGATGTGTGCATGGAGGAACTGAGAATGCGGTACAGTGCCCTTCTGAAGGGAGGTAAAGAGATTAAGTAAATGAGGGCTCAGTGTCGGGAGAAAAGTTTTATAATAAATGTAGGGAAGCCCATCAGGACCCGGGGATTTATGGGACGGGAGGTTTTTTACAACCGCAGCCAATTCTTCTGGCGTGACGGGTGCATTCAGGGTAGCTACTTGTGAGGATGACAACACTGGCAGCTTCAAGGAAGCACAGAAATCATTAAAGCTGTCTTGGGAGAACACGTGGTTGGGATCTGAAGCTAGGCAATTATATAATTTTTGGTAGAAAGCACCAAATACTTTAGACATCGTCAAGGGGCAGTAAGTCGGAGTGCCGTCTGACTGTAGCAGGAGATCGGGGTAGGAATGAAAGGGACGGGGCTTTAGCTTGTTCACCAACATCCTATGAGGCTTGTTGGCAAACTCATAAAACCTCTGCTTCGCCCAAAGTAGAGCCTTAGAACATTTATGCATATCTAAAGATTTTAACCGTTCACGTAGAGAGGTCACTGTGCGAAGCCGTGGCACCGATGGGGAAGACACAAGCAGAGCTTCAGCTTTTAGCAGTTGCGAAAGAATGTCCAGTCTCTGCGCAGCTGAGTCCCGCTTGAGGCGGGAGCCAGCCGAAATACACAATCCTCTGAAAAAGGCCTTGTGAGCCTCCCAAAGGGTGGACACGTCCCGCACAGACCCTTCGTTAAGTTGAAAAAATTCGGCAAGACTCTGTGACAAATGAGTTTCGGTGGTCGGATCGCGAAGGAGAAACTCATTGAATCTCCAGTGGCAGGTCCTGGGTGTAGAGAGGGCGAGGGCGAGGGCGAGGTCAAGCTGGACCGATGCATGATCGGACCAAGTTATGGGGTTCAACTCCGAGGCTACCGCCGACGTTAGAAGAGGTGCCGTAACAAAGATGTAGTCTAATCTGGAGTACATCTTGTGTGGGGGGGAGTAGAAGGAAAACTGCCGGTACGTAGGGTGTTTAATCCTCCAGATATCTAAAAAGTTATGAGATCTAATGAGCTTGCGAAACGCAGTAGATTGACGTTCTGTTTTTGAGGAGGGATTGTCTGAAAACAAGGTCTGTCTATCCTTCCTAGCAGACATGGTCATATTAAAGTCCCCACCAATGATCATGAATGGTTGGGCATATGAGCCCAGGTTATCCAAGACCTTAGTAAGGAATGGAAGCTGGCCAGAGTTGGGAGCATAAACATTAATAACTGTAAGAGAGCGAGATAAGTAGTCGCAGTCCAGAAGAATATATCTACCCTGCGGGTCGAGAAATGAAGACTTAACCCGTAGCGGGCATGTCTTTTTAATCAGTATCGCCACTCCAGCTTTACCAGAGGGGTCAGAGGCCATAAAAGAGACCGGGAAGTGTTTGGCTGCAAATTTAAGAGATCCCCCTGGGCGAAAATGAGTCTCCTGGACTAGGACCACATCTGCGTTTGAGGATTTGAACTCCTTCAAAGCTAACCAGCGCTTGTGGATCGAGTTCAAGCCCTTAACATTGTAAGTGAGCACCCTCAAAGCCATGGTGGAAAAGACAGTGGAAGCTTAAAGTACCCATAATACACATATAAGAAACGGATATAACCATACAAACCAAGAAGATATTGGGACCCGTGGTGTGTCCTAGGAATGAAAAGCAAGTGAAGGCATATAATAATAACAATGCATCTATATAGCGTAGAAAAGAGCATCAAATTCACACGAAAAGTGAAAAAAAGGCCAAAAAAAAGGCCTAAAAAAGAAAAAAGAACATTAATGGTAGAAAAAAGGCCTGGGGGGTAAAAACCACCCAGGAGTCCACAGCCGTAGCCGCGGAACAAGAGGAGGCACATCAGGGGTTCCAGCTCATCTGGAGAGACCCCGCCACCTTCCAGCAAAAGTTACAGGAAATAAGAACAGTATACTGTAGTCCCAACAACCAAAAACAGGGGCAGTAGAAAAAAATAATATAACCTGTAATTAAAATTGCAAACACCCCTTATTAAGGAGAACACATGGTGAGATAAGGGCCGAGGCCTAGGTCAGCCAAGTATTACACATGGAGGTTTCCATCAAGGAGGGAGTCTAGGGTGCAGGTTACGCTGAGGAGTAGAAAAGGGCTTCTGCGACTTCTGGCGTGCAGGGGTCCAGATCCGAGCAGGAACGGAGGAGGGTCTAGGTGTCATTGGAAGCGGCATGGGATCCTCGTCTGGTAACGGTGGTAGTTGCGTATGAAAGCTTCACTTTCCTGAAGATCTCTCATGGAGTATTGAGTCCCATCTTTGGTGGCTGAAAGGCGGAAGGGGAACCCCCAGCGATACGGGAACTGATGGTTCTGCAGATGTGCAGTCACAGGGCGAAAACTACGACGTTTGGCAAGCGTGATAGGGGATAAGTCACTAAAAATTTGTATCTTGGCCCCCTTAAACTCCAAGCGGGATTTGTTCCGGGTGGCCATGGTCAAAGTTTCTTTGCTGTCGTAGTAGTGAAAGCGTACGATAATGTCTCTAGGGTTGGCTCCGGCAGGGGGCTTTGGGGCTAAGGATCTGTGAGCCCTATCCAACCTCCAGTCTATGTCCGGGATTTTAGGGGCGACAACATTAAAGAGACTGAGTAGGTATGGTTTGATCTCTCCCTCACTGACGGCCTCAGGGACGCCTCTAATACGGAGGTTTTGGCGACGTTCCCTATTCTCCAGGTCTTCCTGTTGGGATTGAAACTGGGAGACAGATTGCTTCAGACCGGTGTTGTCTTCTTCTAAAGCGTGAACATACTGTAGCGGGTCATCAAATTTGGTTTCCAGGACATCAGTCCGTTCTTCAATCTGAGCAAGCTCTCCCCGTAATTTATGGGCCAGTTTACCCATTTCCTTAGAAACATTGCTCGTCAGATCTTGCAGAAGAGCTCGCAATTTATCATCAAGTACGTCAACTGTGACCGGGGCGGACATCGTGATTGAGTGGCTGTGTGACTGAGAGCTTGGAACGTCGTGCGCCGACACTTGGGAGGCCACTTGCGCATATGTAAAAGAACCTGGAGAAGGAGCTGGGGAGGCTGGCCTGCTCAAAAATCGATCCAGAGTCTGTGAGGGCCGCAAATCCGGGGACAAAGACTGAGGAAGGTGTTTCAGCCCGTATTTCACCATGAGGCGTTGGGACTAGACATATATTCAGTTACATGTGGTGCTTCCCATAGAGAAGTAGCGACTGCGAGTTGCACAGGAGCATTGGAAGGAGGCTAAGGCCCATGTAGAACGGTCACATGTCTGTCAAACAGGGGGGACCCGAGATGAGACCCCAAAATAGTGCGTTGCCGGTTGGAGAACACAGACCAACTGTGAGGGGGGCCGGTGCTGGAAAGCAGGCTGCAGCACTCTCTAACAATCAGGGGTGGGAAGTCCAGATACCACTGCACCACTAGGCTGTATGAGGAAACAGGGCAGAATTTAGGGCAAAAAAGAAACCAGGGCAGATAGCAGGCAGGTGTAGGCATCAGATAGTAGAAGAAGGAGATGGGTGGACCAAGATGGCCGCTGACCAGGCCGAGGGCAGTTGCAGGGTAAGAGAGTACGGCTGATGAGGGCAGGCAGTCACTCAGGGGGAGGCAGGCTCCGTTGAGGCAGGGGTTAATGCCTCCGCTGGAGGATGCAGCAAGCCAGCTACAGGAGAGGGAGAGAAGCTATACTGCAGAAGGCCGTGGGTGTAGCAAGATGGCCACCGGAGCTCACCTTTCCAGTTGAATCCCAGGCATCTCCACAGATATCCAAACAGCGGCCAGCGGGGCTCCGGCGCAGGTGGAGGGCGCCTCGGGGGGTCCGCGATGTGTAGCTCCGGTGGTCCCGGCCAAGATGGGACTCAGGATCCGCCGCCCGGAGGCTCTGCAGAGCGGTGTACGCCGCAAGATGGCGGCGGCGTCAGGCCTGGATCGCTGCCCGCGGCCGCGGGAGCGATTATGGCGGCGAATCTGGGCATAGACTAGAGAGGTTTGTGGATTCTCCTACTCTATCTAAACTCATTACTATATCCACAAACCTCTCTAGTCTATGCCCAGGCTCCCACCAATAGTCAGTCGGGCCTCTGCCCCTCATCCATGCACTCACCCCACACTCGGAAAATGTCCCCCACTTGCTTTCTCCCCTCAATTTGCTCTCTGCATACCTCTACATAAGCACTGCTGACCTCATAGGTTTCGGAGACCCCATCCATCTCATAACCATAACCTACCAATCCTCAACCCAGCAAACTCTGGTAGTTCTTGCTGACTTATCCAAACTTCCCTATACCAAAGGGTGATCTAGCTGGTCTATTCTCGCCTTCCGGATTTGACCCCCGTACAAGTTCTCTCTTTCCCCCTGCTCTACCCCCTTTCTCATCCTCCCACCCTACCTGGACTGAACTGTCCAGAACTGGACAGCATACTCTAGGTGCGGTCGGACTAGAGTCTTGTAGAGTGGGCGAATTATCGTTTTTATCTCTGGAATTAATCCCCTTTTTAATGCATGCCAATATTCAGTTTGCTTTGTTAGCTGCAGCTTGGCATTGCATGCCATTGCTGAGCCTATCATCTGTTAGGACCCCCTGGTCCTTTTCCATCCTAAATTCCCCCAGAGGTTCTCCCCCAGTGTTTAGATTGCATTCATATTTTTGCCACCCAAATGTATTATTTTACATTTTTCTATATTGAACCTCATTTGCCATGTTGTTGCCCAACCCATTAATTTGTTTAGATCTTTTCACAAGTTTTCCACATTGTGCGCAGAAGTTATTGCCCTGCTTAGCTTAGTATAGTCCGCAAATACAGAGATTGAACTGTTTACCCCATCCTCCAGGTTGTTTATGAACAAATTAAACACAATTGGTCCCAGCACCGAACTCTGGGGGACCCCACTTCCGAATCCTGACCATTTTGAGTACTAAATTGTAAATTGAAATCATATCCCCTCTCAAGCGTCTCTTTTCCAGAGGTTGAGATCAGGAGACTGAGATGGCTACTCCAGAACCTTCCCTTTATTTTGCTATAGCCAATAACGGGTTGACTTGACCTTGTATTTTGGATCATTGTCATGTTGGAATGTCCAAGTACGTCCCATGAACAGCTTACTGGCTGATAAATGCAAATGTTCCTCCAGTATTTTTTGATAGCATTCATCTTGCCAATCATTTTGGCCAAATTTCCTTTGCCTTTGTAGCTCACACATCCCCAAAACATCAGCGATCCACCTTTGTTTCACAGTAGGAATAGTGTACCTTTCATCATAGGCCTTGACTCCTCTCCAAATGTAGTGTTAATGGTTGTGGAAAAAAAAAACATGTTGGTCTCATCATTCCAAATGACTGTGCCAGAAGGTTTGAGGCTTGTCTCTGTGCTGTTTGGCGTATTTTAAGCTGGATACTTTGTGGCATTTGTGTAGTAATGGCTTTCTTCTGGCAACTCGACCATGCAGCCTATCTTTCTTCAAGTACCTCCTTATTGTGCATCTTGAAACAGCCACACCACGTGTTTTTAGAGAGTTCTGTATTTCACCTGAAGTTATTTGTGGGTTTTTCTTTGCATCCTGAACAATTTTCCATGCAGTTGTGGCTAAAATCTTAATTGGTCTACTTGACCGTGGTTTGGTTTCAACAGAACCCCTCATTTTCCACAGCGTAATTAGAGTTTGAACACTGCTGATTGGCATTCTCAATTCCTTTGATATCTTTTTATATCTCTTTCCTGTTTTATACAGTTCAACTACCTTTGACAATTCCTTTGCTTTTCCCATGACTCATAATCAAGAAACATCAGTGCAGCACTGGCTGAAAGGGTCTGTCAGGAGTCCAGAAACTCATTGACCTTTTATACACACACACTAATTACAAGCAAACAGATCACAGGTGAGGGTGGTTACCTTTAATAGCCATTCAAATGCCTTTGTGTCAACTTGTGTGCATTTTATCAGGCCAAAATCACCAGGGTATGTAAACGTTTGATCAGGGTCATTTGGGTAATTTCTGTTGTGATGATTTACAAAGAGTAAACAGTTGATTAATAATAAATGGCTCCAGCCAAACACCAACAATGGGTGTAAGAAATGTTATTGTGTTATTCATACATTTGTTTTTATAAGAAAACATTTTATTAATGAAATAAATGTTTTTTTAACCTTTATTTCTATCTGTTTGGCTGAGTACATGTACTTAATTCAATATTATTAATAGTACTAAATATGGCTCACGTGATTAGCCAAAGAAATAGAAAATAGAGATTTAAAAATATATATTTTTTACTATTAATAATAATACCAATTTCTCATATTAACTATTCATAATCATAATATATAAATACAGATACAAATAAACTAAATTAAAACGGAGTAGATTTTTTTTAACAACCACATTTCACATAAGCAGCTTACCGTATATACTCGAGTATAAGCTGAGATATTCAGCCCCTTTTTTTAGGCTGAAAGTGCCCCCCTCGGCTTATACTCGAGTCACGGAGATCAGGTAGACAGGCGGCGGCAATTCCACTATTCAAAAGCCGCGCCTCCATGTCTGTGATAGGCGGAACACTCAATTTCCCAGCAGTCAGTGTTCCGCCTATCACGGACATCCGCTCATTCTCATACTACGGATGAGGATGAGAGGATGTCCGTGATAGGCGGAACACTGACTGCTGGGAAATTGAGTGTTCCGCCTATCACAGACAGAGAGGTGCGGCTTTTGAACAGTGGAATGGCCGCCGTCTGTCAGACGAGGAGGAGAGGTGCGGCATGGCACACAGAGGCTGCAGATTGGCACAGGTAGGCAGGGATGGACACAGGGATGGACGGGACACAGGGATGGATGGGACACAGCGATGGACGGGACACAGCGATGGACGGGACACAGCGATGGATGGGACACAGGGATGGACGGGACACAGGGATGTCTCACCCTCGGCTTATACACGAGTCAATACGTTTTCCCAGTTTTTTTGTGGTAAATTAGGGGCCTCGGCTTATACTCGGATCGACCTATACTCGAGTATATACGGTAGTGAACCAAACTGCGTTTTTGCTCTGGCAAAATCACTTTGTTGATCCCTAAAGATCTTACATTTCATGGCAAAATGCATGTAATCTGATATGTTATCTTTTTAGATTTTTGCAGTGTGTTAGGTGTTTTTCACTTAACTTTTTGTGTAAATGATTGGATAAATTTCCAAGCAAGCAGGAGGTCAGCAACTTGCTGACCTCTAATCATGATTAGCTGTACATCACATAATCTGATACACCACAATCTCCTCCCAAGACATTGAGGAAGCCTTGGAGTCCAATGACCATAAACTCAGACAAGACAGGAGTTAGAGAAGCCAAGTGGATAATTGCTGATGATTTCCAGACTTTTTTTACTTGCTCTGAAAACTTATCCTTAACCTGTCTTCTTTATCCCCAAGATTTTGTAGGTCCCCTTGTAACATATCCATGGAGGATGGGGTAAACAGTTCAACCTCTGCATTTGCAGATGATACTAAGCTAAACAGGGCAATAACTTCTCCGCAGGATGTGGGCAACCTTGCAAAAAGATCTGAAAAAATGAATGGGGTGGTCATCTACATGGCAAATGAGGTTTAATGCGAACAATCTAAAATAATGCATTTGGGTGGCAAAAATATGAATACAATCTACTCACTAGGGTGTGAACCTCTGGGAGAATCTAGGACGGAAAAGGACCTGAGGGTCTTAGTAGATGATAGGCTCAGCAATGGCATGCAATGCCAATCTGCTGCTAACAAAACAAACAGAATATTGGCATGTATTAAAAAGGGAATTCCAGAGATAAAACAATAATTCTCCCGATCTACAAGACTCTGGTCCGGCCGCACCTAGAGTAATCTGTCCAGTTCTCTCTTGAGAAGAGAATCTTGAGGGGGGATATGATTTAAATTTACAAATACCGTACTGCTGACCCCACAATAGGGATGAAACGTTTTAACGGAAGGGAGTTTAAGAAGATTCGTGGGCATTCATTAAAATTAGAAGAAAAGAGGTTGAACCTTAACCACTTCCCTACCTGCTCATAGTAATATGGTGCCCGCAGATGGGATCTCCCATCCTGGGCAGGCGTCATATGACGTCCTCTTATTCCCAGCCGTCTAGGGGGCACGCGCATGCAAATACACAGATCCATGTCCTGTCAGAGGAGTTTAGACTGATGGTGTGTTCCCGGTACAGAGAAACACCGATCAGTCTCCTGCCCTTGTGAGTCCCCTCCCCCGCAGTTAGAATCACTCCCAGGGAACATAATTAACCCCTGCAGCGCCCCCTGGTGTTAACCCCTTCCCTGCCAGTCACATGTACACAGTAATCAGTGCAATTTTATAGCACTGATTGCTGTGTAAACGTGAATGGTCCCAAAAATGTGTCAAAAGTGTCCGACATGTCCGTCACCAAAAAAAAATAAATACCATAAATCTATCCCCTATTTTGTAGACGCTATAACTTTTGCGCAAACCAATCAATATACGCTTATTGCAAATTTTTTTTACCAAAAATATGTAGTAGAATACGTATTGGCCTAAACTGACAAAAAAAATTATTTAGTTTTTTTAAAAATTGGATATTTATTATAGCAAAAAGTAAAAAATATTGTGTTTTTTTCAAAATTGTCGCTATTCTTTGGTTTATAGCGCAAAAAATAAAAACCACAGAGGTGATCAAATACCACCAAAAGAAAGCTCCATTTGTGGGGGAAAAAATGACGTCAATTCTGTTTGGGTGCAATGTCGCACGACCGTGCAATTGTCAGTTAAAGCGACGCAGTGCAGAATCGCAAAAAGTGCTCTGGTAAGGAAGGGGGTAAAATCGTGTGGGGCTGAAGTGGTTAAACTATGGATAGCTGTGGTCATCAACCCAGTCCTCAGGGCCCACTAACAGGCCAGGTTTGCAAGATAACTGAAATACATTCCAGGTGATCTCATTTGCTGCTTGCAGTATTCCAGTCTGCATCTCTCCAAGGTAATACATAAAATCTGGCCTATTAGTGGGCCCTGAGGACCGGGTTGATGACCACTGACATAGATGGTCCTTTAATGTAAGAGCGGCAAGGATTTGGAATTCCCTTCCACAGGCAGTGGTCTCAGCGGGGAGCATCAATAATTTCAAGAAACTATTAGATAAGCACCTGAACAACCACAACATACAGGGATATACTGACATATAATCACACACATAGGTTGGACTTGATGGACTTGTGTCTTTTTTTTTTTCAACCTCACCTACTATGTAATTATGTAACATACAGCCAAACCTCCTTCACCCCTCAGCTTTGACTTCAATGATTCTTCATCCTACTTTGCTACTGTGGTTACTTTTAAAACCCCTTTCACTTTTCATCTTCACAAAACTAAAGTAGCCCATAGATGACAGTTTTCTTTTACTCAATTCCCCCATCAACACAGAGCTATTGTGTTCTGCTGGCAGGAAGGGGGGCGGGGGGGTGCAAGAACACAATGATTACTGCTAGTGCCTATAACCGCTGGCAGTAATCCCATGTAGAAAAAAAATGACTGCCTGGTTTTATACAAGTTGATCAATAAAATGACTTGGGTACAATCATCCTGCCTATACATAGATTAAATCTCAGCTGGCCCCTGCTAAACAAGACAAATTTCAATCCATGTATGGCTGGCATAAGATTTGCAGATGTGGGGTGAATAGATAAAATAAGTAGCACTTTAGCAATTTCTTCTGCACTGCAGCTGCTGATTTTAAATGTGATAATGTTGGTATGCGGTATTTATATTATTATTTGATTCATACACTAAGCCATTTATTTTTATTAAATAACTCTATTTATCTTAACTGAATAACTCAATATACGGTAAGCAATTAGTAAATATATGGTTAGTTTTTCTTAATTGTATTATCTTCAAAGCAAGGCAATACTTATGCCATTGGCAATTTGTTACTTTTTACTTATATAGTCCAATGGATTTAGATATACGATGAGATATAACATATATAATATTCAGTATTAATGGTGTCACCCATTTATACTGTTTTACCTAGGCAATGTGCTTAGTTTTGGGTTATACACTAGCATTTTTTTTATAACATCTTTTCATTTTTAGATAATTTTTAACCACTTGCTTACTGGGCACTTAAACCCCCCTCAGTCCCAGACCAATTTTCAGCTTTCAGCGCTGATGCACTTTGAGTGACAATTACGCGGTCATACAACACTGTACCCAAATGAATTTTTTATCATTTTTTTCCCACAAATAGAGCTTTCTTTTGGTGGTATTTAGTTACAGCTCGGAGTTTTATTTTTTGCTAAACAAACAAAAAAAGATGCAAAAAAAAAAAATCATGTTTTAATAGTTTGTTATAAAATTTTGCAAACGGGTCATTTTTCTCCTTCATTGAAGTGCGCTGATTAGGCGGCACTGATGGGCTGCATTGGTGGGCACTGATGGGCTGCATTGGTGGGCACTGATAGGCTGCACTGGTGGGCACTGATAGGCATAGTTAAGGCGGCACTAATAGGCACAGATAAGGCGGCACCGATGGGCACAGATAAGGCGGCACTGATGGGCAAAGATGGGCACAGATAAGATGGCACGGATGGGTGGCACGGATAAGTGGCACGGATGGGTGGCATGGATGGGCACTGATAGGTACCACAGATAGATGGGACTGATGGGCACTGATAGGTGGCACTGATAGGTGGCTCTGATAGGTGGCACTGCTGGGCACTGATGGGCGGCACTGCTGGGCACTGATGGGCGGCACTGCTGGGCACTGATGGGCGGCACTGGGGTGCAGCACCTGAGGCAGATTTTGGGTGGCACTGTGGGTGGCACTGCTGGGTGGCACTGTGGGTGGCACTGTGGGCACTGCTGGGTGGCACTGTGGGCACTGCTGGGTGGCACTGTGGGCACTATGGGCACTGCTGGGTGGCACTGACAGGGGGGCACTTACTTTATTTCAGGATGGCACTGCGGGTGGCAGATGGGCACTGGCAGGGGGCAGATGTCCTTTTAAATTGCTGGCCGTGATCGGGACTGATGTCCCGAACACGGCCGCCGGCGATCGGCTTTTTTTTTTTTCTCCTCGCGCTGTCAGCGCGAGGAGGAATACTAGCCGATTACCGGCTCCGTTTTATCACATGATCAGCTGTCATTGGCTGACAGCTGATCACGTGATAAGGGGTCGGGATCGACCCCTTACACGGATCGGTGATCAGGCGAGTCTCACGGACTCGCCGATCACAGAGCGCGCCGCGCGCGCCCCTCAGGGGGCGCGCAGGCCGCTCGTAACCGGGACTACGTCAATAGACGTAGTCCCGAAAATGTGGGTCCGCGCTATTGCCGTCATTTTGCAATAGCGCGGATCCCAAGTGGTTAAAGTGGTCTTTATAGTCCAGTAAGTTGGACAAGCTTCATGTAAGGGCTTATTAATTAAGGTAGATGTATACCTTAAATGGTCTGACTCTTACATGCGGGCATGGGAATGAAATCAGGATCTGATCATTTAAGCCAATTAAACAAAGGGGGCTCCCACTTTAAAAAAAAAACAAGTCCTAACATTGGACATCAATACAATGGCAGTGGCATTATTCTAATTAATACCCCCTCTCAGAAAAACAAAAATAATAGAGCTGTTTATTTAAATGTGATGTGGATTTGTATCCACCCCCAGTAGCTAACTTGATGTAGGTCTAAGTAAAGAGACAGTCTGATGTTGCTAAATTGTCTTTGCAAGTATATGTATACCTGTATAAATGGACTAGCACACTGCAGGCCAGGTCCTGGAAGGGCCACAGGGTGAAAACCCCAAAAAACAAAGAAACATTGGCAAGTTTCATAGTAAGGTTGAATAAAGACACCAGTCCAACCCGAGTGTCTACCCCTATCCCTGTACATTGCACACTCATATTGGTCCCTACCCTCAAGGAGCCCACAATCTAAGGTCCCCATTCATATACTAGGGTCAGTTTTGGACAGAAGACAATTAACCTACCTACATGTCTTTGGAGTGCGGGAGGAAACTGGAGTACCCAGAGGAAACCCATGCAGGCACAAGGAGAACATGCAAACTCCAGGCAGGTAGTGTCGTGGTTGGGATTTGAACCAGCAACCCTTTTTACTGCTAGGTGAGAGTGCTAACCACTACACCACTGTGCCTCCCAAGTACCTGTATCTTATATCTGTAGAACCCATTTACCCCTAGATGACTTCTCCCCAGCCCTCTGTTCTGACCCTTAAAGGAGAAGTAGGAAAAAGCTCTTTTGTTCCTACTTCTCCTGTGGGTCACAGTTGCGCACTTAGTTCTGCAGGCCTGTGACCTGGATTTAGCAAACAGGGGGCTAAAGTCTACTGTCAGCTGAGGTCACTCAGCTGGTCCAGGCTCTGGAGAGATCCAGACTTAAATGTTGGGATCTTGGCTGGCAGCTGGCTCAGCCTCAGTGCACCACTGAGAGCCAGCTTCTCCTGCCCCCTCCATAGCCTGGTGCTCCAGTAAGTGCGGGAGGGGCAGAGCAGAGAGTCAGTGACTGATAGTGACCAGCTCTCTGCTCACCGAAGACCTGAGAATCAGTGGTTTTTGATTGTGCAGTTCTCAGTGTAGAGGTTGTTGGGGCAGATGCAGTATCAGGCAAATGCTGCATCCATCTAAGTATAAACACCATACTTCTCTTTTAAGTGGACTAGTTGACATCCAATGTTCCAGGGCCCTATTGCGAATTGACACAGCGATTCATCTACACAGCATCAACAGGGTGGATAACACCCCACACATTGTTTTAGCTGAATTATTAAGGGGTCAGTGTTCAAAAATTAGCTTTAAGGACAGAGGTAGTTGAAGAAAATCATAATCAAGTGTCCTTCCATCTTATACTACTTTGCACTGGTAGAAACAAACATTGCACCTGTGAATTACAAAGGGTGTTATTTAATACAAGCTCTAATGGGTATGAACTTTGCTACTTATGGGCATTCACATATCTTTTGTGTATCTAGTCCTCATTAGCCAGTGTGACAAAAAGAAGAGACAGACAGAGGTTTACAACAGTAGTTAGGTTTACATCTCATTTACATGGCTATCCCAATGTAAGTTAATACAAAGGTACATTATCTGTAACTGTTGTATTTGTTTACCACTGTTTCTGTTCATGTCTGCACTGGGTTGTCTAGTCATAACTTCCTTCTAGAATGGCAGACCATCAAAAACAAAAATATTTTACTTAAGCCAGTTAGTCCCGAGTACTATTTGGGATCTGATTGTTGGTGGAGAGTAGGTTGACCCTGTAGTCGAATCTAGCCACTTTTATGCCCTGTACACACAATAGGATTTTCTGATGGAAAATGTGTGGTAGGACCTTGTTGGCAGAAATTCCGACCGTGTGTAGGCTCCATCACACATTTTCCATAGGAATTTCCATCACACAAAATTTGAGATCTGGTTCTCAAATTTTCAGACAACAAAATCCGTTGATGGAAAATCCGATTGTGTGTACACAATTCCGACGCACAAAATGCCATGCACGCTCGCAATCAAGCAGAAGAGCAGCACTGGTAATGAACTTCATTTTTCTTGGCTCGTCGTAAATGTTGTACATCACCACGTTATTGACGTTTTGGAATTTCAAACCAACTTTGTGTGATCGCGTGTATGCAAAACAAGTTTGAGCCAACATCCGTTGGAAAAAATCCAGTGGATTTTGTTGTCGGGAAATCCTATCATGTGTACAGGGCATACAAGAGGTGGAATACATAATCTTGCTACACAGGAGAAATGAAGAACAGAAAGTGATGGCAATTCTCTTTAAGGTTCACAAAAACAAACTAGCTGAATAGGGAATGGTTACAATTCATCGCAACGTTATAATTGATGTCTGTCCCAAATGACCAGTGTTTCTCCCATTTATTTTCCTGGGACAGGATGGGAAGAAATAAAAACCTGACATTCCAAAAAAAAAAAGTTGGACTAAGGCTTCAAACAGATCTCTATTGGAACATATTACTGGTCCACATATAAAACTCTGGTTACCGGAGTCAATTAAAAAAATATAATTAGCCAATGCGCGACTTGAGCCTTTCACACCCATCCAAAGCTATAAAGTTAGAGTGGACCAGGGAGTTAGATATAATGGAGAGAGCATATCACTATCTGATCTTTGCTGTTCATCGCAGTATTATAACACACTGCAGCTGCATTTTCCATATAATTCATAAAATGCCGGCCAGTGTTGTCAGCCTGTGGTGTCCCACAGAGTTATCATTACTTAAAGATGCAGTAAGACCACCATAATTAGAGGAGAGGTCAATCACATAATTTTGACAGGTCATTTTCCCATTGTATTTATTTCTGCTCCATGCAAGCATCAGGAGCAACAAATCTCCTTAGTTCTACGTTAAGTTAGTTTAGTTGGTTATTGTGTAACAATCCTTTATCTGTCTCTCGCTCTCTCTCTCTCTCTCTCTCTCTCTCTCTCTCTCTTTCTCAGCAGTTTCCGAGGAGTTGCATAGCACTCATCAAATCAAATTCCTGTGTATAAAGCAAAGCATGGTCACACAGGCAATTCAGAGTTCTGCATTCTGTGTGCACTGAATTGATGTCAAGTAAACATTATTAATTATTATTGATCTGAAAAATGATTGATGTTGTAATATATGATGTTTCTCCCTTGCGAGCATTTTGTTTGACAACTTGCTCTAACAAAATACACACTAGTGGATTTGTTTGATTTATATCTCGGCTTAAAAGCTGTGTTTTCCACATCAGGGGGCCTCACATAACATTGTACAATATATATTTTCTTTGATCTTTGCTTACTTTTCAGTTTATCATTTCTATCCTATTAAAGAAGACATTTATTCACAGTTAGAATGAGTTCCAATGGGCTATGAACAGTCCACATTCATTCATTTTTTATCATTGTGCTTGCCTGGACACACACAAAAAATGGTAGTTCAGCAAATGTACTAATAAATTAGATAAACCCATTATGGGTCATGGTTTGGCATAGCAGTATTATTATTTCTGACAAGAACATCAATTTGTGCCATGCATTTTATTAAAAATGTCTCATAAAAATTAAGTCTGCTTAATGTTACTAAAGTATTGACTTCATCTCCTTAACCTGTCCAATAGTTCATTTACAATGTGAACAAGTAAAAAATGCAAGACTTTTAAAATGAGGTGTTGAGAGGATGCATAGGGGGACCAAATACCCAAATTGAAAGTTATAATAAAAGCATACACAAATCAAGAAATTAAAAACCTAAATGTTATGTAGCGCCTGCTCCTGAAGAGCATGCGCTATGTGTTTTGTCATTTAACTTTTCCTGAAACCGCAATTTGGTTTTAGGTTTAATTACTTTAAATTTTGACCTCAGTACCAGTCTGGCTGGACTGCATGGTGTTGTGCCTGACCATGGATGGCGCTGTCATCCCTGGCAGGGTTGAGAACGCAGTCTAGTTGGGTGCATTAAGGGTTTATTTTTTCTCGGAACCAGCCCAGTGGGAGTGTCACTCATGCTGTGCATTCTGGGAGAGGGTACCTAATGTGCTGACATCACGTGCTTCAGGGTTCTGGTCCAGAAGTGCTTTCTGGCTGTTTTGGTCCTGGTCCTCCTGACCAGCCCCCAGGACTCTCATGGCCTGGGGTGCGGATCCACCTGACTATAAGTCTCTGGGCTGGCTAGCCCGAGGCAAAGAAACTTAAAGAAGGATTCAGAGGAGTTTGTGGAGAGGCCCAGCAACTGGGAAGGTTTCCAGGGGAGGACTCTTCGGGGAGAAGGCCATGCAAAGGTTGGCTTCTCAGCAAGAGCCTGGATAAGTTGAAGGACCCCAAGTAAATCTGGTCTCGTGTGGTATCGCCGGACGAGGGTTTTCAACGTTGTCTACATCTTTCAGTTTGGTTCAAGTGTTTTACAACAAGTCTAAGGCAGAGACTGTATCTGATTGAAACACCCTGTTGGCTGCTAGGCCTGGTGAGAGAAGGACTATCCAATAAGGGTGAGAATCCAGTTGTGAATGGCTATTCTCTGGATTACCTAGTGTGAGAGACTTTTTCCTATTTGACTTAGCACTAAGAGTACCTGGACTTTCCTACCTAAATCCTCTAACCCTATGTTGAGAGACTGTGTTCGTTACCTATTTTTGCGAATGAAAATCCCTCTAAGTAGATCTGGCGTCAGTCTCTACAGTTCTTGGGACATCTACCTCTGGGAAACCACTAGACGCATATGAGGTCAAGAAGGTAACGGTAAGCCCAATTAAATCAGCAGCTCCTTCGGGGGTTAGTGCTACAGTTATAAAGTGTCAACACCACAATAAGAATCAAACACTGTAAATGTAAGGGATTATACTATGTTTAATTAAACATAAAAAAATATAACATTTATCCTCATTTCCAGGTATAAGATGATTTGGGTTTGCTTAGACCTGCTGGCTGTTCCAGCACAGTCTGCATGCATTCTTTCTCTCTCTCTCTCTCTCTCTCTCTCTCTAGAACACACCAGCTGCATTCAAAACAGACAAGACCTATATTATGCCCTGGGTGGGGGGGGGGATTTGGGGAGGTGTTTTCAGTGCTTAACTCTGAGTATACTAGTACACAGCCCTACCACTAGATTAACTAATAAAGTGCCACAGACTAGGGATCAGGTGAACCCATCCACATTGCTGCCCTTGACCTAGTGGGAGTGTTTGTCACTAATTGGCATGACACTGCTGTGAATGGGAAATGGATTTAGCCCTAAGGTAATAAATATTATATATGTGAAAACAAAGCAATAATATATTTTTTCATCTTCTTTGGTTGAAAAATGATGGCTCCATCCATTTTCCTTGTCGTATATTTATTTGAGTTTCAGACTATCTTTATTATATTCATATTACACAAGCAAAAGAATAGCTTGCCTGCAGTTAGACATGCTGCATATCAAATATTGTCCCCCTGTACATATGAAAACTCTAAATCTAGCACCCTAAACATTGATCTTTTCAGTACATGTGGAATTGGGTGGATGAGCTGACAAAGGATATGGCATTCCTCCTGCTGTCCCCTGATGGTATGAACCAGTGTGAACTTGGTATTGTATTGGATTGGCTGTGAATCTATGCCAACTAAATGTTGTCATGGTGCTAATGGGTGTGCACACACATTGATGTCTGAACTATTGTCTGTTGGAGATTTGGGTGATAAGGGTATACTAAATAACAGATGAGGTTGGGAGATTGCAGCAAATGATGTCCCATCTATAATATTTATCTGACTATTCATTCTATTTTAATATTATAAAACTCAAATGGTGGGGAGCTAGAGAGGAGCCAGGGAAGTTTTGCTGGTGCTCAAGTACAAGAAAACACCCCTTTAACCTTGCCCCTGCTCCACCCTTACTCTTCTTACATTCAACCCTAATCTACATTTAAAGAAGGTGGCATTACACCATCTTTCTGCAGTTTTATTGCCTGCAAGCAGTGTTCACATGACAACCTTCAAGGATCACATACAGTATATGTTTTCCGATGGTACAAAAAAGAAACAAAAAGGTAATGAAATTATTACTAATTGTTAGTACACTTTAAATGCCGTTGTTTAAATGAATGAATATTATTCAGTCTACTTAATATATACGTTGCTTTGCATAGGTGAGCCCCCTAAGGTGAGCATGTGCCACTCCCATAACCACTGTGGTCACTGGCACAAAGGATTAAAGCAGCCAGTGGATCACATGATTGTTATGTGATCACATGATCACTAGGTATACACAACTGTTTTGAATGAGTTTCATTTGTAACAACTGTGCTTTTTGTAGCAATGCTGTGATTGGCCCACAGTGATCACACAGTACCTGGACCAATCACAGCACCTTGTACAATGTGACAGCTGTAGCCAATTGCAGCATGTTAACAGAAAGCAAACTTTCATTATCATTTTCATTTCATTTCATTTATTCATGGAAATCTATTCTTGACAGTTAAAACGTTTGCTGTTATAGTGTTCATCACTGTAACAGCAATCACACCCCAGAAGAGTAATACAGTGTCAGTATGGTGACACTGAACTACTTTGATGAAAGCATCTAAAAAAGTAGAAAAAAAAACCTTTTAAAAAAATTAAACAAAAAATCATTATTATTATTTAACAGACTGTCACCAGTCAGTATCCCTGATTACCACCACACTAGTCATGTAATGATGCTATACTGCACTGGTGACAGTATATATAAAAAAAAAAAAAAAAAATTGTGAATTTTTTTTTTCTTAATTTTCCAAAACATTGTGACAAAATTACAACTTCAAATAACTCACAATTAGTGATGGACGAACTTCCGACGGGACGTTTCGCGAACGCGGCCGATAGTTCGCGAACCGTAACGCTCGCGGCGGGCCCCATTGACTTCAATGGGAGGCGAACTTTGCAAACCTACAGGTCAAATTTGCAGCCACAAAATAATTATTAGCTGTGCAAACATAGTCCCACTACATGGCCAATGACATAACACATGTATGAGGTGAATCTGGGATCGACAACTACAAGCATTCTTTTTTTATATGTGAAATTGTTGTGACAATTCAGGACTGTGGAGCGCATGAAGGCAATGGAGGAGAGGGAAGCTCAGGGTAGGCAAAGAAGAGGGTGCAGGAGATGATCACCAGCAGCGTGACATACAGCAATGACACCTGCACCGTGATAGAGTCATCTGACACCAGCACCGTGATAGAGAGCACTGACATCAGCAGCGTGACATAAAGCACTGACACCAGCACCGTGATATACAGCACTGACACCAGCACCATGATAGAGAGCACTGACATCAGCAGCGTGACATAAAGCACTCACACCAGCACCGTGATATACAGCACTGACACCAGCACCGTGATATACAGCACTGACACATGCACCGTAAGCAGCCCCAGGAGGAAGTCAGCATAAAACAGGGATGGTGGGAGCCCCTCATAATGAGCATAGCAAAGGGATGGTGGGAGCCCCTCATAATATGCACAGGAGAGGTACAGCCCCAGGAGGAAGTCAGCACAGCACAGGGATGGTGGGAGCCCCCCATAATAAGCAGCCCCAGGAGGAAGTCAGCACAGCACAGGGATGGTGGGAGCCCCTCATAATAAGCAGCCCCAGGAGGATGTCAGCATAGCACAAGGATGGTGAGAGCCCCTCATAATAAGCAGCCCCAGGAGGAAGTCAGCACAGCACAGGGATGGTGGGAGCCCCTCATAATGAGCATAGCACAGGGATGGTGGGAGCCCCTCATAATATGCACAGCAGAGGTACAGCCCCAGGAGGAAGTCAGCACAGCACAGGGATGGTGGGAGCCCCTCATAATAAGCAGCCCCAGGAGGATGTCAGCATAGCACAGGGATGGTGGGAGCCCCTCATAATAAGCAGCCCCAGGAGGAAGTCCGCACAGCACAGGGATGGTGGGAGCCCCTCATAATAAGCAGCCCCAGGAGGATGTCAGCATAGCAAAGGGATGGTGGGAGCCCCTCATATTGAGCATAGCACAGGGATGGTAGGAGCCCCTCATAATATGCACAGCAGATGTACAGCCATAGGAGGAAGTCAGCACAGCACAGGGATGGTGGGAGCCCCTCATAATAAGCAGCCCCAGGAGGATGTCAGCATAGCACAGGCATGGTGGGTGCCCCTCATAATGAGCATAGCACAGGGATGGTGGGAGCCCCTCATAATATGCACAGCAGAGGTACAGCCCCAGGAGGAAGTCAGCACAGCACAGGGATGGTGGGAGCCCCTCATAATAAGCAGCCCCAGGAGGATGTCAGCATAGCACAGGGATGGTGGGAGCCCCTCATAATAAGCAGCCCCAGGAGGAAGTCAACACAGCACAGGGATGGTGGGAGCCCCTCATAATGAGTATAGCACAGGGATGGTGGGAGCCCCTCATAATATGCACAGCAGAGGTACAGCCCCAGGAGGAAGTCAGCACAGCATAGGGATGGTGGGAGCCCCTCATAATAAGCAGCCCCAGGAGGATGTCAGCATAGCACAGGGATGGTGGGAACCCCTCATAATAAGCAGCCCCAGGAGGAAGTCAGCACAGCACAGGGATGGTGGGAGCCCCTCATAATAAGCAGCCCCAGGAGGATGTCAGCATAGCACAGGGATGGTGGGAGCCCCTCATAATAAGCAGCCCCAGGAGGATGTCAGCACAGCACAGGGATGGTGGGAGCCCCTCATAATGAGCATAGCACAGGGATGGTGGGAGCCCCTCATAATATGCACAGCAGAGGTACAGCCTCAGGAGGAAGTCAGCACAGCACAGGGATGGTGGGAGCCCCTCATAATGAGCATAGCACAGGGATGGTGGGAGCCCCTCATAATATGCACAGCAGAGGTACAGCCCCAGGAGGAACTCAGCACAGCACAGGGATGGTGGCCCCAGTAGAAATATGACACAGCTCAACCTCTTCAAACAGGAGGGTACGGGCATATAGTACAGTTTGTTTTTCTTGAACAAGGAAGTGAGCCAAATGAAGAAAGAAGGACTGTGTGCTCGATTAAAAAAATTGTTTATAGACATATATATGGTCTACTGGTCACATGTGTTGAATTCCTCCGAGATCCATGGCTCATTCATTTTTATAAATGTGAGGTAGTCAACACTGTCGTGAGCTAGGCGAGTACGCTTATCGGTCACGATCCCCCCTGCTGCGCTGAACGTCCTTTCGGACAGGACACTGGACGAGGGGCAAGCCAACAGTTCGATTGCAAATTGGGCAAGCTCTGGCCAGAGGTCAAGCCTGCCCACCCAGTAGTCCAGGGCTTCATCACTCCTCAGAGCGTCCACATCGGCCGTTAACCCGATGTAGTCGGACACCTGTCGATGGGTCGGCTGAAAGAATGACCTCATATCCGAAGTCACCAAGACATCTTCAAACCGGCCTCTTCTTGCAGGCGCTGTTGGATTGGTACCCGCAATGCCAGCACACGCAAAAGCAGAATGCAGCATTTCTCGAAGCAAGGCCTGGAAGTGCTCCATTCTGACAGCCCTCTGTGACGGCGGTAACATTTCTGCCATTTTGTGTTTGTACTGGGGGTCTAAGTACGTTGCCACCCAGTACTGGTCCTTGACCCTTATGCTTTTTTATTCGTGGGTCCCTATTAAAACACTGGAGCACGAAGGCCCCCATTTGCACTAAACTGGAAGCGGTGTGGTGGCCTGGCTCCTGCTCATCATCCATGATAATGTCGTCCTCTTCATTCTCCTCTCCCCATCCACGCACAACAACAGGGATCCCAGAAAGGTTTAAAGCATGCTCTTCTTGTGCCTCCTCATCCGCCCCGGCACCATCCTCCTCTGACTCCTCTTCAGACTCCTGTTGTTCACTTGTCTCAGATAGAGTGGCCCCCCCTGGGAATTCATCCAGCATTGCGACTTCCTCCTCTTCCCGCTCCTGCTCCTCCACAGCTTGATCAATGACACGACACAATGTATGCTCTATAAAGAAGGCATAAGGTACCATGTCACTGATGGCGCCATGGCTGCGACTGACCAGTTTGGTGATCTCCTCAAATGGCCGCAGAAGTCTGCATGCATCGCGCATGAGCAGCCACTGGCGCAGTGAAAAAAAACCCAGCTCCCCAGAACCTGTTCTGACGCAGAGCTCATACAGGTAGACGTTAACTGCACGTTTCTGCTGGAGCAGCCTATCAAGCATATAGAAGGTTGAGTTCCATCGCGTCGGGCAATCGCAAATAAGACGTCTGACCGGCAGATTGTGTCGCCGCTGAATGTCAGCAAGGCGAGCCATGGCCGTGTAAGATCTTCTGAAATGGGCCGAGATTTTCCTTGCCTGCCGCAAGATGTCCTGGACCCCAGGGTATTTGACAACGAATCGCTGCACGACCAAGTTTAAGACGTGTGCCATGCATGGCACGTGCGTAATTTTGCCCTGTTTCAATGCACTAAGCAGATTGGCACCATTGTCACACACCACTTTATCAACTGTCAAATTGAGCGGTGTTAGCCACTGATCTGCCTATGAAGGCAAAGCTGAAATGAGTGCCGGGCCAGTGTGGCTCTTGGCTTCCAGGCACAACAGACGCAGCACGGCATGGCAACGTCTCACCTGGCATGTCGAATAGGTTCTGGGGAGCTTGGGCGGCGCAGCGGAAGAGACGCTAGCAGCGGAAAAGGAGGAGTCAGCCGAGGAGGAGAGGGAGGAGGATGGGGTAGGAGGAGGAGGAGGAGAAGAAGAGCCAGGCCTGCATGCAATTCGTGGCGGTAAAACCAAATCTACATGGGTGCCACGGGTTACATGCTTGACGGCCGTCAGAAGGTTCACCCAGTGGGCAGTAAAAGCGATATACATTCCCTGCCCATGTTTGCTAGACCACGTGTCTGTGGTCAGATGTATCTTGGCACCGACACTGTGTGCCAGGGATGCATTCACTTGCCGCTGAACATGGCCATATAGCTCTGGGATGCCCTTCTCTGAGAAATACTTCCTTCCTGGGACCTTCCATTGTGGTGTTCCAATGGCCACAAATTTTCGAAAGGCCCCCGAGTCCACCAGTTTATATGGCAGTAGTTGGCGGGCTATCAGTTCTGACAAGCCAGCCGTCAACCGTTGGGCAAGAGGGTTATCTGGCGTCATCATTTTTTTACGCTCGAACATTAGTCCCACGGAAGCCTGCCTTTTTGCAGAAAAACGTGAGCTTGGCGTGATGGAAGGTGGAGTGGAGGACAATTGTGAGGAGAGAGGAGAAGGAGAAGTAGAAGACGAGGCTGGACGGTGAGAGCCTGGAGTGTGGCTTTGTGTGTTTCGTTGCTCCCACTGGGCTCGGTGATGGCTGCTCATGTGCCTTCTTAAGGCGGTCGTCCCTAGGTGAGTGTTGGGCTTAACGCGACTAATGCGTTGACTGCAAAGATTGCAGATGGCAACGCTATTGTCAGCATGGACACGTTAAAAAAAGCCTACACTGCGGAGCCATGTGTCGGCGTTCTGGGAGCACCAGATGTGACCGTACATGGTTGATGACTCGCTCCTGATACATTAGCAGTCTGCTTTGTCCCTCCTGTGCAATGTCAGTTATTCCTGCTTCTCCTCCCTATCTGCTGGTCCATATCTCCCTCTGAACTCCCCTCCTCTTCCTCTCTTGTGGGCACCCACGTGACATCACTATACACGTCATCATCGACGTCACCTTCCCCACCGCTATAAGTAGAGATCTCGGAGTAGGCAGCAACACCAGGGACCAACCTCCTCCTTGGGCTGATCTGGGTACTGTCGTCAGACTGCTGAGTGGTGGTTGTTGCTACCTCCTCTTCCTGATCCAATGCCAAGAGTGGTTCCGCATCAGAAATGTCTTTATATGGATCGGAAAATAATTCCTGTGACTCAAGCGGAAGGTATGTGGTGGTGTTGGTGGTGGTGTTGTTGGTGGTAGTGTCTTTGGGGGTGCACATAGCAGAGAGTGAAGAAGAGGGTGCAGATCGAGAGGATGAGGAGGGTGCAGAAGAGCAAGGCTGAGTGAGCCACTCAACCAAGTCTGGTGCGTCCTTTAAAGTAATTGAACGCACCTTCTGCAACTTCCCACTTTAGCTCAAGCCTGTTGCTCCTGCCCTACCCCTACCACCCCTGCGGAAGGGCCTGCCTCTTCCTCTGCCTGTCATTTTTTAAATGACCCTGTGACAAAACTCTCAGTCCCTATACTGATAAAGGAGTACTGCAGTATAGGGCAGCAGTCAGCAGTAGTGCACCTCAACCCTATATATTGTGGACCTATACCAGTCCTTAAGGAATAGCAGACTGTACCTCACTCAACCCTATGTACTGTAGTACCCTATACCTTACCAGTCCTTATAAGGACCTTTGTGGAACTAGTAAGTTGTGAATGACTAGCAGACTGTACCTCAGTCCCTATACTGATAAAGGACTACTGCAGCAGAAGGGCAGCAGTCAGCAGTAGTGCACCTCAACTCTATATATTGTGGACCTATACCAGTCCTTAAGGAATAGCAGACTGTACCTCACTCAACCCTATGTACTGTAGTACCCTATACCTTACCAGTCCTTATAAGGACTTTTGTGGAACTAGTAGGTTGTTTATGATTAGCAGACTGTACCTCAGTCCCTATACTGATAAAGGACTACTGCAGCAGAAGGGCAGCAGTCAAGTATAATATTCTTTCCATATTTGGAAGAAAGAATATTATACGTGTACAAGCCTATTACCATACAAGTCCTGAAAAGAACCTTTGTGGACCTAATAGTAACAGCTACTGATTAAACTGACTGTCCCTCACTGCCACACACAGCTTCCTGCCTGTCCCTATTTAAACTGACAAAACATAGGCTGCTGGAACAATAAATTGAATAGCACTCAAAACTATATCCTGTAATACTTTACCATACCAGTCCTGAAAAGCACTTTTGTGGACCTAATAGTAACAGCTAATGATTAAACTGACTGTCCCTGCTGCACACAGCGTCCTGTCCCTCTCTCTACACTGACAAAAGACAGGCTGCTGCAACAATCACCAGCACAGCAGTGCCTCAAACCTTTATCCTGAACTACACCTAACACCTATACCATGATACCAGTCCTTAAAATAACTTTTGTGGGCCTAATAGCTAGCGAATTGGGTCACTGAAGTCTCTCCCTGCTCCACACAGCAACCTCTCCCTATAGTGATATACGAAAGAATGTAAAATGGCCGCCGGATCGGGTCTATTTATAAGTTAGGGGGAATGTCCAAGTGTCCATGTGCTGTAATGTCTCAATTGGCTGTCCTGTACCCCATGATGGATGTGTTATCATAGGTCAAAGTTCTTTTACACAGTAAACACGGAAGTCCGCCGATCGGGCAGTCGGCGAACAGCCGAAATTCGGCGCAAAACGACCGCCGGGCGAACCGTTTGCCCATCCCTACTCACCATGCCTCTTACTAAATTCCTGGATTGTATACCGTCCAAAGGCAAGGTTTTTTGGCGGGATTGTACTGTCCTTGATTGATCAATTTTAAAATATATATACCATAGATTGTAGATGCTATAACTTTAATGCAAACTAATTAATATAGATTTATTGGGATTTTTTTTTTACCAAAGACATGTAGCAGAATACATGTTGGCCTACATTTATGAAGTATTTTGATTTTATTGGATATGATTTATAACAGAAAATAGAAAATGGTGCTAGATCATGAACATTCCTCAAGCTAGGGAAGCCAAACTCACTAGTCACTAGGGAGGAAGGGTGCAGGCTGCCAAGCTGCTCATCTGAAGGAATATATGTATAAAATCAAAGAAGTGATGCAATCTCGTCCACCCAATCTAGTGTAGATTTGAAAATGGCCTCAGCCTAGGAGTTTCTGCCAAAGTCACACCCCCTGAAATATTTTGCTCCACCCACATGAGCTTAATACGGTGGGTGGAAGCATGTCAGGGTGTGTGGCTTTGGCAGAGACTCATGGGCTGAGACCATTTTCAAGTTTACGCTTGGTTGGATGGACAGGAGTGCGGAGCCACTTTGATTTTATAGAAAGTAGAAAATATTGGGTTTTTTTTTTACTTTTTTGTATTTTCTTCATTTATAGTGCAAAAAAATAAAATAAAAATCCAGTGGTGATCAAATACCACCAAAAGAAAGCTCTATTCATGTTATAAAAATTATATTAATTGAATTTGCATACAGTGTTGCATAACCGCGCAATTGCCAGTTGAAGTAGCGCAATGCTAAATAGCAAAAAAATGGCCTGGTCATGAAGGGGGGTAAAACCTTCCAGAGCTGAGGTGGTTAACCTCCTCAAAACCACACCATACGGAAAATATGGCTACAGCGAGGCTCTTGTTCTGGAAGGGCATCCATGGACATCCTCCAAGAAAATGCCTCCTGCGCACAGTGCTTAATAGAAAAAAATGCTTTTGGTCATGAAAGGGGTAAAACCTTCAGGAGGTCAAATGGTTATGAAATTAGTAAAACAATTTGGTAAAATGATAGTAAATGTATGACTGTAAGTTACCAGGACAGAAAAGTGGGAGAAAAGTTCCCTAACAGGTATGCAAACATCAGAATAAACCTGTCAGGGCTGGCTTAGCCCTTCCTTCTCTGAGCTGGCTGCTCAGCTGTCAGCTAATTGCCATCTCTCATCTCTCTCCACAGTTACCAGCTGTTCCTTATCCAGCTCGTCTGACGTGCCTACTTAAAGCTGTCCAGCTCACTTCACCTCTGCCTTCGCCTTGGTCACTTTACAAGAAACCATCTCCTGCGGTTCCGTTTAAAGACTGGATTGCTGACATCCCTTCTGGCTCCTTAGCCTGCTTGCTGTTGCTCTACTTGGATCCCTGACTTCAGGCCTGGCTAATTACCCGATCTGGTTATTGAACTCTGGCCTGGCTGACTCTATCCGGTTACTGGACTCTGGCTATGCTTTGACTACTCTTTTTCTATTTACCTTTTTTATTTTTATTTAATAAACAAATGTGATTTAATTGTACTTCTGTCTCGGTCTGATTCATGGTTTCTGACAAAACCTGACATGGGTCCTCAAAACAGAACATTTTGGAGTTGGAATTAAATCTACAGCATTTACTAAATGCTTAATTTCAGTGTTATATAGGGCTGGGGTTACTAATGGTAAATCCACTTTGTACTACAAGTGCACTGCAAGTACACTTGGAAGTGCAGTCATTGTAAATTTGAGGGGGACATGGAAGGAAAATAAAAAAACATAATTTTTGCTTGTGCACGATTGGATGATAAAATCAGCAGCGCTTCACCTTATTTCAGCACTTCCCCTCAGATCTACAGCTACTGCACTTCTAAGTGCACTTTCAGTGCAAAGTGGATTTGCCTTTAGTAAATCAAACCCCATGTGATGTAATGAGATCTGATGAACCCCAAACTGAGAGGACAGAAGATAAACTGAACACAGTGCCACATTTATCCAAAATTGATAAGTTAGAGACAAAAACAGTCAGATTTAAATCTCACAATGGTGCTAGGCATTCATGGGAATTAATACATTAGAGAGATGAAGATGTTCCCATTTATAGCACAATTGACAGCTCAAGTTAGATGGAAAACAGAGAAAAAGGTAGATGACAGGCAGAGGATCATAACACTTCTAGTGGTATCTTATACAGTACTTAACAAAGCCTCTTAATGCAGCCTTTTCTTAATAACCTGTCTTTAAAACAGGTCTATTAACAAAATACACTCCTGTGAGTCTAGAATGCGGACCGAGATTGAACTGACAGAGCCAAACAATATATCATTTCCATAACTATAGCTATGATGGAGTAATAGTCAATAAAAGTGGTTACATTAATGTATAAGAAAAAAAACAAAAAATAAAAAATAAATAAAACGCAATCATTTAGACAACAAGCACATTTATATCTACTAAGGAAAAGCAGGTTAATAAAACACATCAAAGCTCCTAAGCAAATTAAGCATAGGATTTATTACCATATTATATTTGGTCTCTATCAAATCGTAATTTCATTTGGTGCAAAAAAACTGTCATTAAGGGGGTGTCTGCTAAATATCATGAAACATTTCAACACCCCTTTAGTACACTGCTTAGGCCCTTATAGTTGTTGTTAATGTTAATTCTGTAAATACCTTCTTTAGGACCAGCTCTTTAAACTATGAAGAATGCAAAATAATAATTTGTGAAAGCTGGTGTGTCTGATATACCAGATTGAACTATTCTACAATCGAATTGTACTCCTCATGAAACCAAGCACCATTTGAACTGCTAAGTGCTTTTCACTTGTATTCCCATTTATTTTGCTGGTGATAGTGTTTATTTTACAATGTATTTTTCTGTAAATATTTTTCTGAACAATTTTTTTCCCGTAAAATAATATTTTTTAATTGTTAAGTTGGGTCTCTAAATCCTCTAACCTAAGAATAACTAACTATTTGCTTCTTTAAAGAAAAATATTGTATTGTAAATTCTGTTACATTTCCGTTTGGGCATGGCAGCAAGTGATACAGATATAACATTTAAAAAAAAGTCAAAATTGCAACAGCAGGTGCTGTTTATAAACAGCACATTTTTGTTTAAACCCATAGTGGCAGTTACCATTTGCGTGTATAAAAAAAAAAAGGGTCCACTGCAGAGTTAACCTGCCCAAGTCATGTCCACTCTGCTGGAACTTAGGTTGTTGTCTTGTGAGCTGGGAAATCTGAAGGTTTAAAGTGAAATATCATTACACACCAGGTTACTAAAAGTTGGGTAGGAGAGAAGTGACAGGGTCAGTGATATACTGTAGCTACAAGAAATTCAGTATTATCAAGTACTACCAGGCCCATGGCCTTGAGGGAGCAAATCCATGATCTTGGCTCAAGAATCCTTGAGGTTGATTGACTAAAGGCAAATCCACTGTGCAATGCAAGCATTTGCTGCAGATCTGAGGGGAAGATCTGAAATTAGGGGAATCTCTGCTGAGGTTATCATCCAATCATGTGCAAACTAAAATGTTGTTTTTTATTTTCCTTGCATGTCCCCCTCAGATCTACAGTGACTGCACTTCCAAGTGCACAGTGGATATGCCTTTAGTAGATATAACCCCCATGTCTCCTTATCAGATTTTCCATATGGAACAACCTCTTTATCTGGTTTGGTTATCAGTTGGAATATACTTTTGTACAATATTGTGTGAAATTGTATATGTTAACAATAAGCTAATATTGGGGCAATGGTTACTAGTTCACATTTGGGCAGAGGAGAATTTTTTTAGGCTCCTGGGTAGCCATTGCTTTTAGGGGATGTGAAAATTATTAATAAAAGTATGGTAAATTGTGGTTGTAAAAAGTAAGTGGTGTTTACAAGGGGTACTTTTAACTCATGTGTGGATTTGTGATTGTCATTGGTATGTTTGATTTTAAACCAGTATAGGTTATACATTTATTAGGGGTAATGTTTAGTGTATACATTTTTTAGGGCTAATGCACTTTTCAGACTATATAGGCAGCTAGAATGCAGGAAGATGTTTCATATGCTTATCAATGGCACTGGAATCTTGCTAGACAAGATAAATCAAATATAATTAAGTCTCTAGCAAAACCATTGAAATCCTTGTCAAATCAGCTATCATCACATAAATACTTAATTAGAAAAGTGCACTTTCAGAGAAACGTCAGGATTTTCAAACTAAAACTTGACAAAGGATTCACCACTATCTTAACTAATGAATCAAGGTTCATGCCAAGTAGTGATATTAGCTTTCGAGGACTGGGGTGTCAGACCACCCTACTTAACCTTTTAATGCCAATCTAATTTAAAATGTTTGACCTTTTATACTTTCACTCTCCTCATCTAATGCATTTCCGATGATTTCAAGTCCTCCAATATAATTTTTCATCTTACATACAGCGAATGTAAGTATCAGGTTAAATGACAAATGTGAGTAAAAGTTTAGTAAACTCTTTGAGAAACAAAGTTTGAGGAACAGAAATGCAGAAGATCTTTCAAAACATACACGGTAGTTAATAATTGTGCACATCCATTGTGCTTAATTGCATACAATTCAACTACTACAAAGAGTTTGATATAAATAGATTATTTTAAATGTATTCTAGGATATTATGGTCCTTTCTAGTCAAGCCAGTTATGAATTGCTAAACTTAATTCAGCCTAAGAAGCAACTGATAAATGCAAAAGGAGTCCAGCAATTGTTAATATTTCAAAACTACATGACCCGTGCTGATTCATGTATAATGCAATTTCATCCTAAAGACCTGAGCAGCCTTGAATAAAATATGTCGATAAAAATCAAATAAGGTATTTAAAAAGGCCTAAGGTTTCTTGTTCTAAGAATATACAATGCATGCAGCAGTGAATTTGTTAATGGTTTCTATAAACCACAGTCATTAGAGAGAAACACGTATAAACAGGTATAACACTCCAGAGATAAAGCTTAACCAGCAAAACAGATTTTGCTCTGATTTTGTTGTATCAAAGCAAAAGGTCTACAATAAGCAGTTCAAACTGGAATGGCTTCTGAGCCAGGCTGAATTCCTTAGGTATACTCCACATTCATGCCTATGGTGTGCCTCATGTGAAATAGCTTCTCATGTCAATCCATCTTCCCACAATCAATACTCACCCATCTCAGCCGTATCAAACTGGTAAATGTGAAAATAAAATAAATAAAAAAGTCTTTCAAGATGATCTGTCCCTTCCAGCTACCAGGCTGTGAGTAAAGGGATAGATTTTATATCTCTCTCGCTCCCTCTCCGTTTCTGCCTCCCTCCCCCTCTCTTTCTATGACCCAGCTCCTCAAATACATTTAATGCTCCCTAATTATTTAATCCCTCACAACAGCTTACATGACTAGCTAGAAATTGTCATGAGTAGGAATGTAAACATAGAAATTACAGAGTAGCAGGGGTATGGGGTGCTTTACAAGTCGCAGCTTCTATTTTCACAATGAATTCTATTTGATCTCGAAAAGCCAGATATTATTTAGCTAGACACATTTGCAATGAGGGTTCTTGTTCTGCTCTCCGTGCTGCACTAAAAATAGATTTCTTTTCGAGGGGGAAAATTGCTACAGTTGAGAGATGATATACGGGAAAGGGAAAAAAAAAAAAACAAGAAAACAAACGAAAATTGCATGTATTTGGACTTGGATTAAAAAAAAAAATCTGCTTTTCAGACTCAGCTGCTAGGAAATAAGCATCTAGGGATTTTAACCACTTCAAGTCAAGGATTTGGTTTCAGATATAAGAAGACTGAACACTTTCTGACTGAGGGTCCACTTCTACCGAGCACCTCGATGCAAGGGAATGTACCTCTGTTGCAGTGCACTGCAACATATTGCCTTTAGTTGTGGTGCACTGGATATGAACATGGTACATATTAAATTTTTGGTCTGTTGTGTGTTGGTAGCCCATTCAACTGAATAGGATGTGCTTGCTTGTGCTAACACGTGCGCATTAACTCACCACAACGAGACAAAACGCATGTTTGTAAAGCATTTTGCTGTGTTTTATAAAGGTAAACTCCACTGCTTTTAAACTATTTACATTGTCTTCTTCTGAATGGCACCCAAGTTATTTATATTGTAACCTGGGGGATCATTAGTGGTAGATGTGTTTTCAGGAGATTCACAGTGGTCAGGAACTACATTTGAAGGCATGGCAGCCCATGTTTATTAGAAAAGGCAAAAACAAAGCAAAAGCTCAACATGTAATTTTTCCCTCACAGGGGTTCTCTTCCAGCAATATGCCCAACTGAAAATACTAGCCCACCTGTCTCTCTCTCTAGCAGTACATCTGCTCTTTATGCTGGTCCTTAGACCATAGGTTCTTCGAAGCCAACAGCTTCACTTTGGTCTTAGTCCTCAGGCTGTTACTTGTCTTTTGCAGACACACATATGCTCTGGCTGCCACCTGCATCCTCTGACTCCTGGAAACCTCCTGTCTGCCTTGGGTGGAACAGTCACCAACTGGGGCCCCTTATGTATTTCCATACCTTCATTATAAGGGATGTGCTCACTTGAGCACACACCCTGCTGGTCCTCCACAAAACCTGGACACAGGGTTGGAGATTCCGTCCCACCCAAGCCACTACGGAATCTACAAACCACAGAGCCCCATCCAGGTAAACCAAAACCTGAGAAAGCTGTGAAAGCAGTTTTTTCCAGTCCACATCTATGCTCTGCAGTCTTGCACTGAGCCAATGTGCACATTTATATACTGTGTGATTTTATATATATATATATATATATATATATATATATATATATATATATATATATACACACACACACACACACATATACATTCATATATGAAAATGGAGGGCCTTTTGAGAACTACTAGATGTATGAAGTACTGCAGTGATAATGACTTCCCAAGTTCAGTTATTCTGGTTTAGCAAAAGTTGTGTGATGCTTTAAAACCCTAGTGGCTGGAACATTAATTCTGAGACCTGTCCTACAATATTTTGTTCTTTGCCAAGTCACTACTTTGGCAACTCACATGCTGACCATAACAACTAATTGCTGAGGTCCAGAATGACATGATTAAAATGAAAGATACTGTATGTACGCTGTAGATACAGTGGTATTGTAAAGGACTAGTGTCAACTGTAGAGTTTTAAGGACACTGCCACTCACTGTTTCTTCTTTTAAGGGCTTTGCCCATTTTTATTAAAAGCAAGTTCCGCAAAAAAGCATAGGTTTTCCTCGCAGGGGGTTCAGCATTCCTTTTTCCATCAACAAAACGACATTCAGCCTAGTTGGCTGTCACTTGCAGGACTGCTGCTCTGGCCTTACATGCCAGGCCCTTTTCTACAGACTGTTTCACAGACCACCTTGGTGCATATAGCTAGGAGGCTCTTGCTGCACTGGCTCCCCCGTAGAGCTCTCCTGACTCCTGGTACTCAGACTTCCTATCTGCCGGGTTATAGCCCAGAACTATGGTCAGGTTACTACTAAAAGCCCCGCACACAACTGACCAATCAGTATGCTGGCTTTCTCAAAATCATGACCCAGGACTGGGGATTTCATCCCACCCGGATCTCTCAGAAATCCCTGGGCTCCAGGTCCCAAAGTGGACTTTTCTAAGAAAGGAGGAAACTGTAAAGCCAGTTTCCTGTTCATGTCACATGCTCCCTGGAGCCCCTTAACCAGTCTGGCTGAGAATTCTGGGTCACAACCTCCTTATATATTGGCAGGGCAATATTATATATATATATATATATATATATATATATATATATATATATATATATATATATAAAAATTCTCACAAGAGTGAGTACACCCCTCACATTTTTGTAAATATTTAATTCTATCTTTTTTTGTGACAACACTAAAGAAATTACACTTTGCTACAATGTAAATTAGTGAATGTACAGCTTGTATAACAGTGTAAATTTGCTGTCCCCTCAAAATAACTCAATACACAGCCATTAATGTCTAAAGCGTTGGCAACAAAAGTGAGTACACCCCCAAGTGAAAATGTCCAAATTGGGCCAAATTAGCAATTTTTCCTCCCGGAGGAATGTAAATTGTTAGTGTTACAAGGTCTTAGGAACCAGATGGTAACAGTGGTCATTTACATGAGACATCTGCAAACCCAATCCAAAGTACTAGGTATCCCAAACTCACCCAGTCACTAGACCACGGATCACTGCCACTTGCTACCATCAAGGAGGGGGGCGGGATATTATCCCATCACAAAGCCAATCATTTGCTCCTTACACTGCCCGTATGTGGAGGAATTCTCCTCCATTTCACCTTTGGCAACTCTCATGGCCTGTCCCGCCTCTGGACCACAGTCCACGTTGGTGGCGTTCCAAACAACCGGAAGTGTGGACCAGACATAGTTTCCTATGCATCCGGAGTTGTGCACTGCTGATGTCATCGGTCGCTGTCAACCGCCACCATTTTGTTGAAGCAAATTACTAGAGGACAAAAGCAGACAATTCTGCCATTACAGATCACAGCAGATGAGTGAGAGGAGGGAACACACGGTTCTCCTCATCAAACCAAAAATTGAGATCACCGTGCCCCTCTGGGATTCACCAGCCCATCTAATCACTACTCAAATGCTCACTCCTGATCTGAATCAGGAGGGCATGCCATATATACACAGAATGGGGCATGTGCATACACATGTATACGCATATGCACACAATCAATGTTCATATACAGCACATGTCCATACCTGTAGCCTACTTCTGCATACTATAATTACACGGGTTAAAACAAACTCATATAAAAAAATATATATATATTCTATAAAAAACACAAACAGTGTATACATGCATAATATAAATGCAGAACAAAATCACCAAAGAACATTAATTGATAAAATATCAAAATGGTATAAAAATAAAAATTAAATTAAAGTTATTGAATCCTCATTAAAAATGGGTGATTGCTAAAGAAAGGATAAAAGAAATAAGAAATGAAATTTTGATCCAAGATCCAATAGGCTTTGCGTTTACTGGTGCCTCCTCCCTTTATCAAGATCACCTCCAATTGACTCTATCCCACAGACCCTCATACCTGATAGACCTCTTGGAAGTGATGAGGGACAGGATATCTTACTCTTGTGTTAATGATGTCACATTTATGTTCACCTATCCTTACTCTCATAGGATGAGATGTCCAGCCTACATTAAGGCATGGACAGATAATACCATATACCACATAATCCGTTACACAGTTTATAAATTGTTTTAGCTGGGGGATCCTTCCATCTTTGCCTTCTATAGTCTTATTCCTGTACATCATGTGCCACAGTTTTTGACACTACACTTGTAGCTCCTTTTTGGTCAAAGATTGTTGACCACATACTTAGACTTGCTGGAAGATTTTTTCACCATACTCAGGCACTCAGAACAGGCATCGCCATGGTCGAATAAAGAAGTTGAGTGCATGTGCTCAGCATCATATCCAGAGGTTCTCTTTGGGAAATAGACATATGAGTGCTGCCAGCATTGCTGCAGAGGTTGAAGGGGTCAGCCCATATGCCGCACACTGCATAAAATTGTTCTGAATGGCTGTCGTCCCAGAAGGAAGCCTCTTGTAAAGATGATGCACAAGAAAGCCCGTAAAAAGTTTGCTGAAGACAAGCAGACTAAGGACATGGATTACTGGAACCATGTCCTGTGCTCTGATGAGACCAAGATAAACGTATTTGGTTCATATGTCAAGTGTGTGTGGTGTCAACCAAGTGAGGAGTACAAAGACAAGTGTGTCTTGCCTACAGTCAAGCATGGTGGTGGGAGTGCCATGGTCTGGGGCTGCATGAGTGCTGCTGGCACTAGGAAGCTACAGTTCATTGAGGGAACCATGAATGCCAACATGTACTGTGACATACTGAAGCAGAGCATTATGCCCTCCCATCGGAGACTGGGCAGCAGGGCAGTATTCCAACATGATAATGACCCCAAACACACCTCCAGGATGACCACTACCTTGCCAAAGAAGCTGAGGGTAAAGGTGATGGACTGGCATGTCTCCAGACCTAAACCCTATTGAGCATCTGTAGGGCATCCCCAAACAGAAGGTGGAGGAGCGTAAGGTCTCTAACATCCACCAGCTCCGTGATATCATCATGGAGGAGTGGAAGAGGACTCCAGTGACAACCTCTGGTGAACTACATGCTCAAGAGAGTTAAGGCAGAGTTAAGGCAGTGCTGAAAGATAATTGTGGCCACACAACATATTGACACTTTGGGCCCAATTTGGACATTACACTCTGCTGTACACTCACTACTTTACATTGTAGCAAAGTGTCATTTCTTCAGTGTTGTTACATTAAAAGATATAATCACATTTTTGTAAATATTGTAGGGGTGTACTCACTTTTGTGAGATGCTATATATATATTTTAAATAAACACTTATACAGGCATGTTTGTATTTGATTATAATTTCTGAGCCGCTTTGCATTTTTCCGCAGGTAATAAATAATCTACCAGCACACGGCCATGTGGGATTATCCATTTATAGATGAGATTACACAGGAAAAGTTAGCTGTGTGCATGGTACTCAGAGTGAATCCATTGTTGCTGACAGGATTTGCTAGTTGTTTTAGGCGGGAGTTGTAATAATACATTTTCTGTTGAAAAGCATGGTCATAAGCAAATACAAGTTCACTCTATGGCACAGTGTAACTCCACTTTTGTTGAGAAAAAAACATTCCGCCTCTGGTTGATCTATGTACATTACAAGGTTTTTACCAAACATTGTTGTAGATTCCCATTCTTTTATTCAAAAGAAATCCCTATGCGTTTGTCTGTGCACATGTGCTCATTGAGTCTAATGTGAGTGGTTTCAAAATTATCAATCAACTGCTGCACATACAGGGCTCTAATGAGGAAAATTGCAATGTCTGCATCCCTTTAGATGTGATTTCCTATTGGGAGTATCTCACCAAAAATGACATTTTTTTGTTGCAGGGATGCCTGATGACTTGTATCTTAGTGCAGACTTCTGGGAAAATCAGTGAGCCAATCACACAAGCAGGAAATTACATATCTGGGGGAGGTTCTCTACACATTCTGTGTACAGAACACTGCCAGGTAGCCATATTGCATTGCATTTTACAAGAAATTACAGAGCTGCAGATTGAAAATGAAAGGTCATTTTTAATAACATTCAATTACAATATAACTTGTACAATATTATATATATATATATATATATATATATATATATATATATATATATCCCATGAACTTGGAGTTACCCTTTAACTTTGGTAAAGGAAATAAAAATAAAAAAATCTATTTTTGCTAAGCTCCTGTTCTAAAGAACCTGATGATCAAATGAGATCAAGCGTAAAAGGAAATGCCTTTTCATTTATATGGTTGCAGTCCTTTATGCACTGACAAGCAAACATAAGCCATGACATAAAAACACTTAAAAAAGCTTTACTTGGCCAAACAAAAATGGATCCCTGTAATTTTGCCATCTGGAATACACGGTTGCAACTTAATCTGTCTCTTTTAAGCCTTCCATCATCATCTTTCTAGTGATAATTCTTCAACATTAGGATTAAAACATCAAATTGCTCTTGGTAAATGCTCTGTCAAAGTATTTTTGGTTAGATAAGAGTACTGGTTGTTTCAGATCTGATTGTTTCAGATCGGGATTATCATGAATAATACTTTTAACCATTTTAGCCTGGAAGATTTTACCTTCCTGACCAGAGCACTTTTTACAATTTGGCACTACATCAATTTAACTCACAATTGCGCAGTCATGCAATGCTGTACCCAAACAAAATCTGCGTCCTTTTTCCCCCACAAGTGGAGCTTTCTTTTGGTGGTATTTGATCACCTCTTTTTTTTTGCACTATAAACAAAAAAAGTGACATTTGAAAAAAATAAAACAATATTTTTTACTTTTTTCTATAATAAATATCCCCAAAAACGTTTTTTTTTTTTTTAAATTCTTCATTAGTTTAGGCCAATATATATTCTTCTGCATATTTCTAGCAAAAAAAAAAAAAAACAAGCGTATATTGATTGGTTTGGACAAAAGTTATAGCATCTACAAACTATTGGAAAGAGTTATGGCATTTTTATTATTATTTTTATTAGTTCTAGATCTGCAATTTTTAGTGATACTACGACATTGTGACGGACATATCGGACAATTTTGACACATTTTTGAGACCACTGACATTTACAGCGATCAGTGCTACAGATATGCACTGATTACTGTGTAAATGTCACTGGTAGGGAGGGGGTTAATACTAGGGGGCGATCAAGGTGTTAAAAGTGTTTCCTAGATGTGTTCTAACTGTATGGGGATAGCACTGACTGGGGGAGGAGACATATCGTTGTTCCTACTTAGTAGGTGGTATTGCCCAGCCGTGCCATTCTGCCGATGTATATTGGCGTGAGTCGGTAGGCAAGCGGTTAAAGGTACATGTCTCAGGAGAATGATGATTATCCATGCCTCATTGCTTATTGAGTTACTGACCCAATACAAGCATGTGCATATTAGGTTTTTTGATACCTTATAATTACATGTTGTTTCAAGGCATTTACCTTTAGCGTGGGAAGGTTGACACCCTGAAGCTTGTAGCTACAAATATTTGAGAGTAGTGGAGGCTTCCATATTTCTGTCCTGACAGTCTGGTTCGATAACATTTTTAAAAGTTAAAGCGTTTGTTAGCCCAACATTTCATATTCCTGATATGTATCTGCTGTACCATGTACCATGTACTTGTATGAAAAATTCCTGGTGTTCCTGCCCGTCCCTCTGAAATATATAATTCTTACTTCTTCAGTGACAAACTCCTTTCCTTGTACAAGCTGATGATGCTGCTGTAGGGCTTGGGTGAAGACATATTGTATACAGTACAATAATGCTTCTTCTGGTTACCTTACCTGCAGTTTGTAATGATGCTTTGCCCCCAGATGAAGCATACAAAAAGGAAAAAAAGTATTTATTTTTTTTTTTTTTACCCTTTCTTTCTCTAATTTTTAGAAGGGGTCCCCCCGAGCCCAGAGAACTATTTCAAGGGTTCCTCTGTGTTGAAAAGGTTCAGAAAGGCTGTTCTAAATTGTTGTTTCTTTAGCCATTTGATCCTGCTTCTACTATCCTGATTTTGTTATGCATACATTGATCATTGTGTAGGGAAAATTATGTTTAGCTATGTTTTTAAGTTACTATAGCTTGGTCATCTACAGGAATTTGCCTAATGGGAATTTTGAATTTAGTGAGATTGAGGACAGCTGATAGTGTTTTTGGGGAGAGAGAGGTTGATAATGTAGTGTGCGTCTCTACAGAACTATACAGTGCTGAAATATAAAGTTCTACTTTTTTAACAGATAACATTTTTTTTAAAAATTTGCAACCTCGTACATGTATATAGCACAAAGGATACAACATGCATTGCAACAACACATAAACATGTTGTTATAAGACCATCATATATACCTTATATTAACCATCAGATTACCCTGGAATAAAATTGAAGCATAATCCATACTAATCTCAATATTAGACAGGCACCAACACACTTGGGGGGGTCCCTAGAAACCCAAGAAAGGGGTAAGCAGGAAGGCGAGAATAGTACCTTGCAGCCTCTGTAAAGAAATTGGGTATAATTCAATCAAACAGTATGATTCCTAGCGTCAACCCATACTGACCAAATCATCTCAAATTTCTAGGGGCAGTAACGTGAGCTGGTAGAGGGGGAGCACTGCATTAACCATTGATCTCCAGGCTGCCACATCGTGGACCTTCCCAAATTTCCATTTGAAATGTATTGTTTTCCTGGCATAATATGTAGTATAAAATAAAAATTTTCGGTGTGTAGAAGCATAAAGATTATCAGTTACACCCAACAAAGTACCAAAGAGTCAAGCGCAATCTGCACTTTACATATTTCACTTATGTCAGCAACTACCTCCAGCCCAAAAAATTTTTTGCACGGGCAAGACCAGACCATGTAAATGAAGTCTCCAACTTTGGCTTGACATCTGGGACAATTTGGTTAATTGGTGTGATGCGAAAAAAACAAAACATTAATTTATTTTATTGGGATTTTATGTGATAGACCAACATAGAGTGGCACATACCGTATATACTCGAGTATAGGCCGACCCGAATATAAGCCGAGGCCCCCAATTTACCCCCAAAAAACTGGAAAACTTATTGACTTGTGTATAAGCCGAGGGTGAGACATGGCTGTCCATCCCTGTGTGTCCGTCCATCCCTGTGTGTGTGTCCGTCCATCCATCCCTGTGTGTGTGTCCATCCATCCATCCATCCCTGTGTGTGTGTCCGTCCATCCATCCCTGTGTGTGTATCCATCCATCCATCCATCCCTGTGTGTGTGTGTGTGTGTATTCATCCATCCATCCATCCCTGTGTGTGTGTGTGTGTATCCATCCATCCATCCATCCCTGTGTGTGTGTGTGTGTGTGTGTGTGTGTGTGTGTGTATCCATCCATCCATCCATCCCTGTGTGTGTGTGTGTGTGTGTGTGTGTGTGTGTGTGTGTGTGTCCGTGCAGCCTTGTGTGTGTGTCCAGCCTACCTGTGTCCCAAGCCTCCGTCCCGAGCCGCCGTCGTCCCGAGCCTCCTCCGTCCCGTGCCTCCTCCGTCCCGTGCCGTGCCTCCTCCGTCCCGTGCCGTGCCTCCTCCGTCCCGTGCCGTGCCTCCTCCGTCCCGTGCCGTGCCTCCTCCGTCCCGTGCCTCCTCCGTCCCGTGCCGTGCCGATGGATCGCCGCTCTTCTCGGCGGCCATTCTACAATTCAAAATTCCGCCTCCGCCTGTGATAGGCGGAACACTCAATTTCCCAGCAGCCTGTGTTCCGCCTATCACGGACATCCTCTCATACTCGTCCGTAGTATGAGAATGAGCGGATGTCCGTGATAGGCGGAACACTGACTGCTGGGAAATTCAGTGTTCCGCCTATCACAGGCGGAGGCGGAGAAGGAGGCGCGGCTTTTGAATTTTAATGTCCGCCGTCTGTCTGCTCGATACGCTGATCGAGCAGTCAGACAGCGGTGACTCGAGTATAAGCCGAGGGGGCACTTTCAGCCTCAAAAAAGAGGCTGAAAATCTCGGCTTATACTCGAGTATATACGGTAATTGTGAAGTGGAAGGAAAGTGATAAATGGTTTTACTTTTTTTTTTTTACAAATAAACAAGTGAAAAAAGTGGCATGCATTTGTATTCAACCCCCTCTGATACCACTAACTAAAATCAAGTAGGACCAATTGCCTTCAGAAGTCACCTAACTAGTCCACTTGTGTGTAATTTAACCAGTTGCCGACCACCACACGCCGATTTACTTTGGCAGAATGGCACGGGTGGGCAAATGGGCGTACCCGTATGTCTCTCCCTCCCCGTGGGCAGTTAATCCCCTCACTCCCTGTCACTGTGTCACCAATTGCAGTTTTCAGATTTTTCACGGATCACTGCATTTGCCATTTGTGACCGAAATAAGTGTTAGGGCAGTTAGAAGTAAGCCCCGTTAGGTCTAGGGTACCCCCTAATCAAGGTTTAACCCCTTGATCGCCCCTCTAGTTAACCTTTTCACCCCTTTTTGCCAGTGTCACTAATCGATCGTATTTGTGACACGGGTGACGCTAGTTAGTTGATTCGTTTCACTGTTTTTGTAGTGTGGGGTACTCCCATATATTAACTAATAAAGATTTTAACCCCCTGTTTGCCTGCTAGTTAACCCTTTCACCCCCTGTCACCAGTGATCACCATATTAATGTTATGGGTTAGTTAGTTTGTTTTATATAGCATCAGGGCATCTGCCGTATATTACCCAATTAAGGTTTAACCCTCTGATCACCCAGCAGGTGATATCAGTTAGGTTTTAGCATTAGTCAGGGTCTGCGCCACCCCAGGCAGCATCAGATTAGTGCCAGTAGTGCTAACACCCACGCATGCACCATACACCTCCCTTAGTAGTATAGTGTATGAACGGATCAATATCTTTGATCCGATCAGAACTATTTTAGCATCCCCAATAGTTTAGGGTTCCCAAAAATGCAGCGTTAGCGGAATCAGGCACCTGCGTTTAGCCCCTCCGCCCAGCCCACCCAAGTGCAGTATCAATCGATCACTGTCACTTACAAAAACACAACACACATAACTGCAGCATTCGTAGAGTCAGGTCTGATCCCTGCACACATTAACAGTTTTTTTGGTAGCATTTGAATCAGTCACTGACGGTCAGGAGCTCTTTTTCCTGTGAGTCTCACTAGTGTACCAGTAAATTTAGTGACCAAAATGTCAAATCGAAGGTACACTAGTAAAGATGCCTACATGTTTCTGAGCATGACAGATAGTGAAGAGGAAGTCACTCATCTGTCAGATTCAGGCTCAGAATACGATCCTGTAGACAGCAACGTCACCCTGACAGATAGCTCTAACGATGGAGTTGTGGTCCCTGCCAAGGTCAGGCATACCCGACCCCGTTCTGCTGTTGATGTGCAAGAACTGCAGGGCTCTCATATGGAGCAGAGAGCCAGCACTAGTGCCGCCCATCCTTCTGGTGAACTGGCAAGGACCAGTGGCCTAGTACACCCTGGTCGTAGTCAAACTAGCACTGCAGTATTACGTGGTGATGTGGCCCATAACTGCAGTTAAAGCTGGTGAGGTGGCTAACACAACTAGTGTGCCCACAGCCACCAAGAAGAAGACAAACACAGGCCCAACGAGCCCATAGTGCCCTTCCTGATGCATTTGCCAATCCTAATTGGGAGCCCACCACTTCTGCAGCACCCTTACTTCCCCCATTCACTGGCCAACCCGGAATTCAGGTGGAAAAAGGTTGATTTTACTCTGTTTTTCATGGAAGATCTCTATAGATCTATTGTGGACCAAAGCAGTTTGTATGCTGGTCAATTCATCATCGCTAATCCCCATTTGACCCATGCCAGGGAATGGAAACCTATTATGGTTTCCGAATTTAAAGTCTTTCTGGGCCTATCCCTCCTCATGGGCATAACTAAACAGAGTGAGTTGCAGTCATATTGGTCCACTGACCCAATTCACCATATGCCCAGGTGCACTGCCTCCTTGGCCAGGGCACGATACAAACAGATCTTGCGGTTCATGCACTTCAATGACAATGAACTCTGTCGTCCTTGGGGTGATCCTAGATACGAGCAGCTCTACAACATTCAACCCCTCGTAAACCACTTCAACCAACAGTTTGCAGCCATGTTTACTCTCATCCAAGTTGTCTGCATTGATGAGTCCCTGATTAAGTTTTCTGCCTGCTTGTCTTTCAAACAGTATCTTCCCAGCAATCGTGCCAGATATGGGGCCAAGATGTATAAGCTCTGTGACAGGGCCACAGGCTATACATATAGTTTTATGGCTTATGAGGGTGGAGATAGTCACGTAGTGCCGGAGAACTGCCCAGATTACATGGGGAGTGCTGGTAAGATTGTGTGGGACTTGGTGTCACCCTGATTCGGAAAGGGTTACCACTTGTATGTGGACAATTATTACATGAGCGTGCCACTCTTTACTTGTTTGATCATGGAATTGGCGCATGTGGCACTGTGCGATGTAATTCCGGGGCTTACCCCAGTGGCTTGTAGATTCCTGTCTTAGGCTGGGGGAGAGAGCCTGCTTGAAGTATAATAATTTGCTTGCTCTGAAGTGGAGGGATAATCAGAATGTTTTTTGTTCTGTCCTCCCTTCACGCAGACACGACAGTCCAAATTCCTCCAGCAACTGGTGTTGTGGAGAAACCCCTCTGTGTTCACGAATAAAACCTTAATATGGGAGGGGTGGACCTCAATGACCAGTTGTTGGCGCCATACCTAGTTGCCCGTAAGGCCAGATGCTGGTACAAAAAAGTGTCTGTATACTTATTTAAATTGGCTCTGCTGAATACTTATGTGCTATACAAAGCTTCAGGAGGAACTGGATTGTTCCTTAAATTCCAGGAAGAGATCAACACAGCCCTTCTGTTTCCAGACAGTGCTGTGGCCCAACTTCCCAATCCAAATACAGTAAGCTGGCTGCATGAGAGGCATTTTCCGTATGTCCTCCCTGGTACCCCTACCCAATGAGCCCCCCAAATAAAATGTTGTGTTTGTAGAAAGTGTGGATATAGACGTGACACCCGCTATTATTGTCCCTCCTGACCTGGTCTTTGCATTGGTGAATGTTGCTACATACTAGTGGAGTACTGGTGTAGGGTACAGCCCTGCACAGACTAGGACACACTTTCACAGGGTCTCCACAGATGCCATCGCATTTTGGGAAACCCGAACCATCACAACCATTACAGTTACAAATAAAAGTGTGTGTATATATATATATATATATATATATATATATATAAATAGTTGTTTTATTGTTCTCTCTCTCAATTGTTCTGCTTTAATTGTATTCTACAATGCAATGTTTTATTGTTACTATGTTTCATCATGTTTGCTTTTCAGGTATGTAATTCTTTTATACTTTACTGTTTACTGTGTTTTATTGTTAACCATCATTTGCTTAGCAGGTACGTCATTCAGCTTCAGAAACTGATTGATCTATCTTGACAGCTACAGCGTTTGCCCCCATGATACGTAAATTAGCGACTCCAGCACTGTAGGAGGTGATTTCACCACAGTTAAAAAAATAAATAAATAAATAAATGCTGCATGTATGCCCATCATTAGAAGTGGGTGAATGAAGGGCGGTATTCTAATGGGGCATACCCACCAATCAATCTCTTTCATTCAGTCCACGGGCTGCATGAAAAAAAGAACATTACAATGTATGCCCAACAAGGACCAGCAATGTAATTGTATGTTGCTGGACTTTGAGTGGTTACACCAGAATGATGCCTGAAGGTTTAGGTATCATTTTTTTCAGCCAGTAGTCATCATGAAAGTCATCCTTCATGTAAATGAAATCCTAGCAGCTAATTAGCCCCTAGACTGCTTTTACAAGCAGTGGGAGGGAATATCTCCCCGCTCCCACCATCTTCCATGGTTTTCTCAGGCTCCCCTGTCCAAACAGGGAACCCAAGAATGCAGCCGGTGGTTCCACCAGCTGACCATAGAGTTGATCAGAGACCGAAATGGCTCTAATCATCTCTATGGCCTAAGAAACCGGAAGCTATGAGCATTTCCTGACTTAGGTTTCGCCAGATATAAACAGCACCATTGGGAAATTGGCAAAGCATTTTATCACACCGACCTTGGTGGGGTCAGATGCTTTGAGGGCAGAGGTGAGATCTAGGGTCTAATAAACCTCAATTTTTTCAAAAAAAGTGTACCTGTTACTTCCTATTGCTATCATAGGGGATTTTTACATTCCCCGAGATAAGAAAAATGATAAAAAAAAAAAAGAAGAAAGGAACAGTTTAAAAATATAATAAAAAAGAGAACAAAAACAAACAAAAAAGCACCCTCGTCTCCCCCCTGTGCTCATGCGCAAAGGTTAACGCAAACATCGGTCTGGTGTCATATGTAAACAGTAATTGCACCATGCATGTGTACTATCATTGCGAAGGTCAAATCAAGGGCCCTCCTTAGCAGTAGACCTCCTCTGTACATCTAAAATGGTAACCTGTAAAGGCTTTTAAAAATGTATGTAGTTTGTCGCTGCTGCACGTTTGTGCGCAATTTTAAAGCATGTTTGGTATCCATGTACTCAGCATAAGATAATCTTTTTTATTACATAAAACATTTGGGCAATATAGTGTGTTTTAGTGCAATAAAATGAGTGTGTTTTTTTGCTGTGCAAATACTGTGTGAAAAAAAAAAATGCAACACCCACCATTTTAATCTGTAGGGCCTTTGGTTTAAAAATATATAATGTATATAAAGTAATTTTCTTGCAAAAAAATTATATTTTTTCATGTAAACAAAAAGTGTCAGAAAGGGCTTTGTCTTAGTCTTGTGGTGGGTGATATCAGACATAGACTTTTAATGTTGTGCAGAAAATGCCAGGACAGTTCAAAACCCCCCAAATGATCCCGTTTTGGAACGTAGACACGTCAAGTTTTTTGCTGATAGGCATGTTGAGTCCATAGAATATTTTATATTTTGCCACAAGTTTTGCGAAAATTACACTTTTTTTCCTTGCACAAAGTTGTCACCAAATGATATTGTTCAAACATGGCATGGTTAGATGTGGAATTACACCCCAAAATACATTCTTCTGCTTCTCCTGAGTATGGTGATACCTCATGTGTGAGACTTTTTGGGAGCCTAGCCGCATACAGGGCCCCGAAAACCAAGCACCGTCTTCAGGATTTCTCAGGGTATAAATTTTTTATTTCATTCCTCACTGCCTATCACAGATTTGAAGGCCATAAAATGCCAAGATAGCACAAATCCCCCCTAAATGACCCCATTTTTGAAAAGTAGAACCCCCAAACTATTTGATGAGAGGCATGTTGAGTCCATGGAATATTTTATATTTTGCCACAAGTTGCGGGAAAATGTATTTTTATTTTTTTTGCACAAAGTTGTCACTAAATGATCTATTGCTCAAACATGCTATGATCAAATGTTAAATTACACCCCAAAATTGATTCTTCTGCCTTTCCTAAATATGGGGATACCACATGTGTAAGACTTTTTGGGATCCTAGCCATGTACAGGACCTTGAAAACCAATCTCTGCCTTCAGTTTTCTAAGGGCGTAAAATGGTGATTTCACTTCTTCACTACTTATCACAGTTTCGGAGGCCCTGAAATGTCAAGATAGCACAAAACCCCCACAAATTACCCCAATTTGGAAAGAAGACACTTCAAGCTTTTTGTGTCCATGGAATTTTGATATTTTGCCACAAATTTCGGGAAAAAAAAATAAGTTGTCACTAAATGATATATTGTTCAAACATGGCATGGTTATATGTGGAATTACATGCCAAAATACATTCCGCTGCTTCTTCTGCATACGAGGATACCACATGTGAGACTTTATGGGAGCCTAGCCACGCACAGGACCCCAAAAACCAAGCACCGCCTTCAGGCTTTCTAAAGGCATAAAATTGTGATTTTACTCATTACCTATATCAGTTACAGAGGTCCTGAAATGTCCAGATAGCACAACCCCCTCCCCCCAAATTAACCCATTTTTTTTAAAAGTAGACACCCCAAGGTATTTGCCTAGAGGCATGGTGAGTAGTTTTCAGATCTCATTTATTTTTGAAAATGAAGAAAGGAAAGAAAAACATTATTTTTTTTTGCTTGTTTCAATTTTCAAAACTTTGAGACAAACAGTGAGATTTGCAAAATAGTCAACATGTCTCTGAGCAAATAGCTTGCGGTGTCTACTTTCCAAAATTGGGTCATGGAGGGGGGGGGGGGGTGCTATCTGGGCATTTCATGGCCTCCAAAATTGTAATAGGCAGTGAGGAGTGAAATAAAAAAAGTACGCCCTTAGAAAGCCTGAAGGCGGTGATTGGTTTTTAGGGTCCTGTGTGCGGTTAGACTGCCAAAAAGTCCCACACATGTGGTATCTCCATACTCAGGAGAAGCAGCAGGATGTATTTTGGGGTGTAATTCCACATGTAACCATGCCATGTTTGAACAATATTAGTGACATCTTTGTGTAAAAGAAAAAAAAATGAAAATTTCCCGAAACTTGTGGCAAAATATAAAATATTCTGTGGACTCAACATTCCTCTCAGCAAATAGCTTGAAGTGTTTTCCTTCCAAAATGGGGTAATTTGGGGGGCGGGGGGGGGTTGTGCTATCTTCTCATTTCATGGCCTCTGAAACTGTGATAGGTAGTGAGGAAGTGAAATCACCATTTTATGCCCTTAGAAAGCCTGAAGGCGGTGCTTGGTTTTTGGGGTTTTGTACATGGCTAGGATCCCAAAAAGTCTCACATGTAATATGCCCGTACTCAGGAGAAGCAGCAGAATGTATGTTGGTGTGTCATTTCACAAATGCCCATGGCATGTTTGAGCAATAGATCATTTTGTGACAACTTTGTGCAAAAAATAAAAAATAAAAATAGAATTTTCCCGCAACTTGTGGCAAAATATTAAAATATTCCATGGACTCAACATGTCTATCAGCAAATATCTTTGGGTGTCTACTTTCCAAAATGGGGTAATTTGGGGGGGGGGGGGGAGGGGTGTGCTATATTGCCATTTTATGGCCTGTGATAGGTAGTAAAGAGTGAAATAAAAAATTTACACCCTTAGAAATCCTGAAGGCGGCGATTGGTTTTTAGGGTCCTGTACGTGGCTAGGCTCCCAAAAAGTCTCACACACGAGGTATCCCCATACTCAAGAGAAGCAGCAAAATGTATTTTTGGGGTGTAATTCCACATATGCCCATGGCATGCGTGAGCAATATATCATTTAGTGACAACTTTGTGTTATTTTTTTTTTGTCATTTTTCATTTACTTGTGACAAAAAAATAAAATATTCATTGCGCTCAACATGCCTCTCAGCAATTTCCTTGGGGTGTCTACTTTCCAAAATGTTGTAATTTGGGGGTGATTTGTACTGCCCTGCCATTTTAGCAAACTCAAGATAGATAAGTAGTCATAAACTAAAAGCTGTGTAAATTCCAGAGAATGTACCCTAGTTTGTAGAAGTTATAACTTTTGCACAAACCAATAAATATACACTTACTGACATTTTTTATTTTTTTACCAAAGACATGTGGCTGAATAAATGTTGGCCTAAATGTATGACTAAAATTTAGTTTATTATATTTAAAAAAAATATATAAAAAATTTCTAAATTTTAGTTTTTTCCATTTAGATCGCAAAAAATAAAAAATCCGAGGCAATCAAATACCATTTAAAAAAAGCTATATTTGTAAAAAAAAAAAAGGATGCAAATTTCGTTAGGGTACACATTCCATGACCATGCAATTACCAGTTAAAGCAGCGCAGTGCAAAATTGTAAAACGCGCTCTGGTCATTGAGCAGCCAAATCCTCTGGGGCTGAAGTGGTTAATCTCAGTATGCATACAGCTGTTCTGTGAAGCCCCCTCAGAGGTTTGTTAGAGAACCTTAAGTGAACAAGCAGTATCATAAGGTCACGGAACACACCAGACAGGTCAGGGATAATGTTGCGAAGAAGTTAAACCAGGGTTAGGTAATAAAAAAAAAAACAAGCTTTGAACATCTCAAAGAGGACTGTTTAATCCATCATCTGAAAATGGAAAGAGTATGGCCCAACTGCAAACCTACCAAGACATGGCCATCCACCTAAACTGACAGGCTGGGCAAGGAGAGCATTAATCAGAGAAGCATCCAAGAGACTCATGGTAACTTTGGAGGAGCTGCAGAGACTCATAGCTCAGGTGGGAGAATCTGTCCACAGGAAAACTATTAGTAATGCATGCTACAACTCTGGTGGTTATAGAAGAGTGTTTTTTGGGGGGTGTGGCCTGTGGGGGCAGGGCCGTCTTTAAGGCAAGGCAAAAGGGGCAGCTGCCATGGGCCCTGTCATTGTTGTGGGGCCCAAAGCAGCTGCATCATACTTACTAACTAACACCGTTTACATTTCCTTGTCCCTTGAAGTTTTAGTCCTGTGCTGTGTTCCAACATCTCAGTGTGAAGTGCTGATACTAATGCTGCCCAGCTCTGCCCTATTGTTGTGTTCAGATTACTCACCCGCAGACCCTGTGTTTACATGTAAATAACCATCATTCATATGTAAATAGTGGCGGCATTACTAAGCAAATAGCTGTTAACCAATCAGTGAGCAGTATTACTGTACAGTAATAGCAACCAGTACATCTCTAGCAACCAATTAACAAGCAGAAATAATTTGCTGTAACCTCTAGCAACTAATAAGTGAGCCGGAATGTGTGCTGTAACTTCTAGCAACCAGTCAGTAAGCAGTAATCATATGCTGTAACCACTGGCAACCAATCACAATTGCTACCTGATCTGATACAGTAAACTCATTTTAAGTCTAGCTTCCATTTATTGTATGTCTCAGAGCAGGTGGAGAGTGAAACTTTTGCCCAGGGTCCAATCAATAGTAAAGACGGCCCTGTGTGGGGGTGTGGCCTGGACAGAGACCAACATGGCAGCTTAACTTGTTAGCTCCTGCAACCCAGGGACCAAATTTAATCTAGTGGTGAGCCTATCCTACCAAACCCTCACTGAACCACCATTAACAGGTCCACCTGAAGCTCCTCCACAGCCATAACTGACTCTTGTACACAGCTCAGCTCAGCAGAAACATACCGGAGCTGTTCCGGACGCAGCACCTGTCTGCACATGCGGCCTTACAGGCCCAGACACCATGCTTGCCTAGCTCTGAACCTGGGGCGCTGATGACGGATGGAACTACTCCCAGCGCTGACCGCGCTCATCCTCTCAGCCTACTTGATCTGGAGAAGGTAGCTTCCGACATCAAAACTACAGTTACAGCTGCTATTGCAGACCTCAAAGCCGACATACAAACAGCAGTCCACTGGATCGGAGATGTAGAGCAGACGACCCAGATTCACGCAGCCACCATTCGACAGGTACAAACCACCTATGACTCCCAGATATCCCACCTCCTCGACCTCCACAGGCATGTCGAGGACCTAGACAATCGAGGTCTAAGGCACAATATTAGAGTGTGAAGGATCCCTTAGAGTGGCGACCCGGAGACCCTTCAACACACTGTCTATACAATTTTTAAATGACCTATTTGACACCCTGCTGACTCCCCCATTGAGATAGAAAGAGCCCATCCTGCTTTACGCCCCCAACCCCGGGAGAATGAACCACCCAGAGATGTGATCTGCTATATTGTTAACTTTCCACGGAAAGAGGAAATTCTCCACAAAAGCAAGAGAAAGGGGTCGTATCCTCCATAATAGTGCTGAGATTAAACTTTTTCAAGACCTATCCCAGATCATGCTTCAGAACAGGAGAGTGTTGCGCCCTCTGCTGGGGACACTCCATACAGTATGGTGGAAATTTCCTTTTGGCTTATCAGCATCCTCCAGAGGGCGCTCCGCCTGGCTTCGTACACTAGAAGACCTGCAGATGTTCTGCGACCAGCTTGATCTCCCACGCATCGAACCTCCATGTACAACGAGTCGGTAGTCACCTGCTGGAAAAGATAAGAAGATGGCATTCATCCTCTGGACCACATGCGCCTGGAACATGCATCTGGACATCTCCCCAATCAACAAGTTGCATCTAGCAGCCTCGATCATCATTAGGGAGCGATCCTGCTGAAACTGGGCCCACCTGTTAGAGGTAAATGTACCTGTTCCATTATCCATACACCTCCTGGACACTCCTGTGCCTTGACATGTGCCCAGGGTGCAGTGAAACTTGTGCTCTCATACCCAACCAGACTCTTTGCAAATACCCTCACCGATCACCAGTACACAATTAAACCTGGTCAATTTATTACACGCTTTGATTCTCACAAATTTTTAACGTCCTACACAAAATTTGGATTTTCAAAATTAATCTCCCAATCTTTTCTGAGTACGAATTATGGTGTGAACAGGCTATATGGACCAGAAAGGGGGACTCTCAGTGATATACAGATCATTCTCAGCAATGCAGCTAAAAACTTCATACATGGAGTTTGGAGGTCTGGCATAAAACATGCTTTCGATCATTCAAAGGGATACTCAAGATCTCCCTAATAGACTTAAAGTTATAGCTGACCTAAAAGTTATAACCAGATGGTACATGGTTCCATCTAAAATAGATCAAATATACCCGTCCTCTCACATTTGCTTCTGGGGTTGCAATCTTATTGGCAACACGATTCATGTCTGGTGGAAATGCCCTATGAGCAGGAACTTTTGGAATAAAATCTTCAATATGATCTGTAAAATAACTGGATATCCAGTCCAACAATCTCCCCATCTTGCCCTTTTAAACTTCTGGTATCTGTACCCAAAAACACTCAATGCCTTATCTATTTCATCCTTATGGGAGCCAGAGTAACCATAGCCAAGGTCTGGAAATCACCATCGGTTACCTTCACCATGGCAAAAAGAAAACTTTCATGGATAATGACCCAAGGAAAGATGGTCAATATCCTACTTGACAAGAAGCAGAAATTTGAAGCTATATGGTAACCTTGGGCAACCTACATCCATACCCCTCTGATATCTGCTGGGTAAATGTAAAATGTTGTTACCAGTTATTCCTTCTACAGTTTCTCCTGGATCGGTCACAAATCTTCACTACCCTCTTCTCCCCCCCCCCTCCCTTCTCTTTCCTTCTCCCCCTCTCATCTCTTCATTATAGTTACTTTTTTTTCTTATATTACATGCCACCTTCCTCATCGAATGGCAACCATTACTTCATAATGTTGATTCCCTGAGGACACAATAGCTCCTAAGCCAAGAAATCACCTATTTAGTAGTCTCATAGAAGAACCGATTTTTTTTTTCTTTTGCACTCATGTTAAGTCATATTTCTTACATAATGGTTATATTCCTGTCTTGAGTTTGGCATAAGCTCTTAGTCAGCTTAAACTCATCCAATATTGGCTTCTCTTATGCACTAGTACTCGACTACATATATACGTGTTTTTGACTACAATTCTCTACCCTATCGGGAAAAAATACTTTTATTTTGTCATTACTATGTATCTACTGTACAAACTTGTAATTGCTTCTTTTTGAAAAATCAATAAAAAAAGATTGAAAATAAAAGCTTCTGCCACTAAATGCTGCTAAAAGCCTATATGTGCATGGACACATAGGCTAACATGGAGGAGCGTTTAGAGGCAGAAAAAAAAAAATTCAGATGCCCCTAGGAGCAGCTGTAAAAATGTCCAGTGTGCAAGAGGCCTTAGGCCTCATGTACACAGGACGTTTGACAACCTCTTCTGAATGCTGGAACTTAACAGCCAGTAACCATCATTTAAAAACATATTTTTTGCCGTGTTTACATGCCACATTTATGTGCGTTTAGCGGCATTTATGCGCGTTTGCGTTTAAAAGTTTTTTTTACAGATAACTTCAGGAGACCCTCCAGAATTCCCACAATGCAAGAAAAACAAGTATTATTAACTATTTCAGCTATTCTGTGAGAGTGAGCGGCAGAGAGAGTAGTGTGCTTGTAGATAGATGTCTTTTTTTTTGTTGGTGTTTTCACTATGGATCCCATCATGAGCATGTGTGAGGAAATGCTCCTGATGTTGCTGTTGCTGAGGCACCAAAGACATAGAAAATTGCATGAGAGGACCGGAGTTTGTCGCTATTGGACTCATCCATTGATGGCTCAACACATGTCAACAGAGTGGCTAAAATTCCTATTCAAATTCTGGGTCAACTGCTAGTCAGGTATTATATTGCATAATTGGCTGATGAGGGGAACATCACATGGTGGGCCAAGCTTGCAGGCAACAACATGTGGTGAAAGGTGTGTTTTATAGTTTTTCATAATTTTCCATGTTCAAAAATGATCAGAAAATATTTCATCTTTAAAAATGCTTATAAACGAAAATGCGCATAAACGTGGGTTTGCCACGTTTACACACGTTTACAAGCGTTTGACATTTGAAATGCTGGTAAACTCACATCCTGAATGCAACAATCTGCTTTAAAAAAATACCACTAACACATCACTTACCTGACACAGGAGCCAGCGATGCCAGCGATGTCACCGCTGTCCCCTGTAGTCCGGCGCATCCATCTTTTCGGTGGGGTCTCGCAACTCTTCCGCTGTCATTCGGCGGAGCCGCGATGACGTCATTCTCGCGCATGCGCACGGGAGCCAACACGCGCGGCAGCTCCGTTGTTGGAAATGCCGCGCTCAGTGCGCCTGCGCGCCGCTGACAGCGATGCCTGTCTTCGGGCAAATATCTCCTAAACCGTATAGGTTTAGGAGATATTTCTTGGACCTACAGGTAAGCCTTAATCTAGGCTTACCTGTAGGTCAAAGTGGTTTGTAAGGGTTTACAACCACTTTAACTAGTTGAAGAGGTCCTGTCATGCTTTTCTTCTATTACAAGGGAGGATTACATTCCTTGTAATAGGAATAAAACTGATCCATTTTTTTTAAGGGACAGTGTAAAATAAAAAAGCAAAATAAATAATATATATATTTTTTTAAAGCGCCCCGTCCCCACATGCTTGCGTGCAGAAGCAAATGCATACGTAATTTGTGACCCTCACATGTAAACTGTATTCAAACCACACATGTGAGGTATCCCCACAGTTGTTAGAGTGAGGAAAATAACTCAAAATTAGTCATATGTAGACATTTTTAAACATCGCCTATGGAGATTTCAAAGTGTCAAAGTTTGTCGCAATTCCGCAAGCGGGCGCAATTTTGAAGCATGACATGTTGGGTATCAATTTACTCAGTGTAACATTATCTTTCATAATATAAGAAAAATTGGGCTAACTTTACTGTTTTCTTATTTTTTTAATAAAAAAAAGTGTATTTTTCCAAACAAATTGTGTTTGTAAGACTGCTGCGCAAATACAGTGTGAGATAAAGTATTGCAGCGACTGCCATTTTAATTATCTAGGGTGTCTGAAAAAAAAATATGTTTGGGGGTTCTAAGTAATTTTTTTTTGCAAAAAAAATTATAAACACAGTGTAAAAAATAGGCCTGGTCCTTAAGTGGTTAAAAATGTTTTTTTAACATAGGTACATGTCACCCATGGCGGTGCCCAGCTCCCTATATGTCCTTTTTGTCCTTTGCATATTTAGCCTTAAAAAAATAGTCAGAATTGATTTTCCGAATTTGTCCCGCCTATTGACCTTACTAGGGTTAAGTTTTATATTTGCAATTTATGATGGGTTCGACAAATGCCCAGCAAACCGAACAAAGACACATTTACTTAATCCTGCTTCCTAGTACCCTAGGAGTGGACGTGCATTACAGAAGGAAAAAAATTAAAAACAAATGCAGCCACCAAATATAAGGACTGATAAGCTGCTATTTATTACATTTTTGTTCTTGATTTTAGATACAATTTAAATGCCAGTGTTTCTGAATCTAAATTCTAAATATCAACTTGTCACCATTTTTTCTTCCTGTTTTCGAATGCTCTTATATGCCCTCCCATGCTTTATTTAGCGTGGCTTGTGAGCATCAAACAGTCATGTTATATCATGGTGACTGATCAAATGAGCATACTACTCAGATTCCTCCCACTCTCATCATTTAATTAAAATAATGCAGCTGACATTCCCTCCACCTGTCACATGGAGTCAGTGTGACTTTCCAGTAACTTAACAGAATCTAGAAATGTATTATGCTTGCAATCAGTGGAGTCCGTGACTGGGTTCACTTCTTTTATATGCATCATACCATTATAACAAGCTTACAGCAAGGCCGATCCATTATTAACAGAAAGCAACATTTTATTTTCATATTTATTCTCTTCAAAGATCAGTATCAAAAAAGGAATTAATGAGACATGAAAAGCTTCCCGAATACCGAAAACGGCAAAATCAATTAATTGCTCTCTTATGTCAATCAAAAATTAATTATACATGGAACATTTTGTTATGCCATTGCATTGTATTTACCAATTATTTCTCTATTCAACAACAGCTTCGGAAGACTCTAGGAGACATTTATACCCACGCTGTGCTGTACCATCATGACATTTTATGAAAGGTTTAGCACTTTTCTCTTGTAATACATACTTTTAAGAGCTCTACTCTCCTGGCTAGGTTGAATTTTGCTACTTTCATAAATTAGTTCCCAAAAGTTAACAAGTAATAGCGATAATGACAGAGAACAGGGGAGGAGGGCAAGAGCAATGAAGGAACAGTGATATAGACGTGTCGCTTAGTTAAAAAAAAAAGAGTTATGAATAGAGATTCAGTACTTCAATTATTTAACACTTATTTTGGATTTAAGTGTTAGGATTGAGTAAACATTTATAGTTGCATTATTAAAATGATTGCAAAGAGCAAACAGACCAACCACAATAGACGACAAATAGCTGGATCACAGATGGTACCACTTTTTATGGTCTAATGGTCTTTCTACTTACTGTCTGCAGTGTTTTAGGTCAAATGCTTCATTAAAAAAAAAAAAAAAAACTGCATTAATTAAAAGCTGGTGAGACTATCTATGGTCTAAATCAGGGGTCTCCAAACTTTCTAAACAAGGGGCCAGTTTACTGTCCTTCAGGCTTTAGTCGGGCCAGACTGTGGCCATTGGGAGTAAAAAAGGTCCCAATGTCAGTGGGAAAAAAACAACACTCCATCTTTGGTGTCATTGGGAGGAATTGTGTCCCATCTTTGGTGTCATTGGGAGGAATTGTACCCCATTGCTGCTGTCAGTGGGAGGAATTGTGCCCCATTGTTGGTGCCACTGGGAGAAATTCTGCCTCTTCATCAGTGTCATAGTTAGGAATTGTACCCCATCATTGGTGTCATTGGGCCTAATTGTTGATGCCATTACATAGTTGGTAAGGTTGAATAAAGACAACAGTTCATCCAGTTCAACCAGTGTTTGTATGTGCGTTTAGAAAATAATTTCCCATATCCCCGTATATTGTGTTTGCTAAGATGCACGCTCTAGAGGAGAAGAGAAGAAGAGAGCTAAACATCCTTATCACCCGGACAGTGAAAAATTCCCTAAGCACCTTAAAGTTAAATTGCTTCTCTTCCAGTCTAATTGTGTGGCCCTGTGTCTTTTTACACTCCCTGGGACTGAAACGTTTCATACGTACTCTGGGATCACCATTGAGATATTTGTATATATATATATATATATATATCATATCTTCTCTCAAGCGTCTCTCTTCCAGGGAGTATAAATTTAGCAATTATAGTCGTTCCTCATAATTGAGGTCCTCCAGTCCCCATATTCATTTTGTTGCTCTTCTCTGGACTCTCTCCAACTCCAGCAATCCTTTCTGAGGATTGGTGATCAGAACTGGACAGAATACTCCAGATGTGGCCAAACCAGAGTTTTATAAAGTGGCAGGATTATCATTTTATCTCTGGAGTAAATTCCCTCTTTAATGCATGCTAGTATTCTGCTTGGTTTGCTTGCTGCAGCTTGGCATTGCATGCTATCGCTCTGTCTTCAACTAGGACCCTGGATCTTTCTCCATCCTGGAATCCCCCAGGGGTTCTCCCCCTAGTGATAAACTTGCATTTAACTTTTTACCCCCCAAGTGCATTACAGGCATACCCCACTTTTAAGTACACAATGGGGTTTATTTACTAAAACTGAAAAGTGCAAAATCTGGCTCACTTCTTCATAGAAACCAATGATCTTCTAACCCCAGCTTGTTCAATTAAGCTTTGGTAATAAAACCTGGAAGCTTATTGGTTTCTATGCAGAAGTGAGTCTGATTTTGCACTTTCCAGCTTTAGTAAATTATCTCCATTGTGTACTTAAAAGCGGGGTATGCCTGTATCTTACATTTTCCAATATTAACCGCATCCTGACCACCTCACGCCGATATACATCGGCAGAAGAACACGTACAAGCAGAATTACGTACCTGTACATTGCCCTTTAAGAGGCGGCAGGGGGCGCGTGCAAGCGCCCGTGCTAAGCTTCGCGAGTCCAGTCTCCGGTCCTGTGGACTTGATCGCTGAGGGGATACCCGCGATTGCCTCACGGAGAGGAAGAATGGGGAGAAGCTAAAGTAAACAAGCATCTTCCTGTTCTGCCTAGCAACAGTGACACTGATCTCTGCTCCCTGGGATTGGAGCAGAGATCAGTGATCTGTAAAACACAGCCACGACCCCCACAGTTAGCAACACACCCCTAGGACACACTTAACCTCTACGCTGCCACCTAGTGGTTCACCCCTTCACTGCCAGTGTCATATACATAGGAATCAGTGCATTTGTAAAGCACTGATTGCTGTATAAATGACAATGGTCCCAAAAATGTGTCAAAAATGTCGGGTGTGTCCGCTATAATGTTGCAGTCATGATAAAAATTGTAGATTGCTGCCATTTAAAAAAAATATATATAGATTAATAAAAATGCATTAAAACTATCCCCTATTTTGTAAACGCTATAACTTTTGCGCAAACCAATCAATAATCGATTATTGCGATTTTTTTTACCAAAAATATGTAAAAGAATACGTATCGGCCTAAACTGAGGAACAAAAAAAAATGTTTTATATCTTTTTGGGGGATATTTATTATAGCAAAACGTCAAAAATAGTGTGTTTTTATCAAAATTGTCGTTCTTTTTTTGTTTATAGTGCAAAAAATAAAAACCACAGGGGTGATCAGGGGTGAATACTACCAAAAGAAAGCTCTAAATGTGGGAAAAAAAGGACGTCAATTTTGTTTTGGAGCCCACATCGTATGACTGCGCAATTTCAGTTAAAATGACGCAGTGCTGAATCGCAATAAGTGCTCTGGTCAGGAAGGAGCTAAATTCTTCCGGGGCTGAAGTGGTTAAACTTAATTTGCCTTCTAGTTGCCCACTCCATTAATTTATTCAGGTCCTCTTGTAAACTGTCTATATCCTGCTGTGATGTTATTGCTCTACTTATTTTTGTTTCGTCAGTGAACACTGACATTAAGTTATTTATCCCATCCTCTATATCATTTATAGATAAATTAAACAGAATTGGTCACAGGACAGAGCCTTGAGGTACCCCACTAACCAATCCAGACCAATCTGAGTACACATTATTTATCCCTACCCTTTGGACTCCCCCCCCCACCCCTCTTGCCAGTTTTCTGTACAAGAACAAACCCTATGGTCTATACCCACAGACCTCAGTTTGTAGATTAAGTGTTTGTGGGAAGACTGTATCAAATACCTTTGCAAAATCCAGATACACCACATCTACCAGCCTACCTTTGTCCATATGGCAGCTGACTTCGTCGTAGAATATTACTAGGCTGGTTTGACAAGAGCGACCTTTCCTAAACCCATGCTGATTACTGCTAATGATACTGTTTTGATCAGCAAATTCTTGGATATGATTCCTTATCATCCCCTCAAATAATTTATAAACTACTGATATTAGTCTGAAAGGCCTGTAGTTTCTCCATTGGGAAATATTGTACCCCGTTGGTGTCATTGGGTGGAATAGCGCCCCATCATTGGTGTCAGTTGGAGGAATGGTGCTTTATTGTTGGTGTCATTGGGAGGAAATGTATCCCTTGACTGGGGTCATTGGGAGTGAATTGTCTGTCCCATTGTTGTTATCAGTGGATGAAATTAAAATAAAAGCAAGCGAAGGGCCACAGTTTGGAGATCAATGGTCTATATCAGGGAGATGCAATTAGCGGACCTCCAGCTGTTGCAGAACTACAATTCCCATGAGGCATAGCAAGACTCTTAGAGCCACAAGCATGACAGCCAGAGGCAGAGGCATGTTGAGACTTGTAGTTTAGCAACAGCTGGAGGTCCGCTAATTGCATATCTCTGGTCTATATGTTGAAAGGAATTTGCATTACAAGCAACAGTAGACAGGGCCGCCATCAGGAGGGTACACATGTAAGGGGCCCGAGTGTCCCTAGGGGCCCAGTCGGTCAGGGCCCGCTCCCCCCATCCAGAACAACAGCAGATAAACATCCACATACACTTTCACTTCACTTCCGACAGCACTCCCACCCCCAGCGGGTTGATGTTAAGCAGCTCATCCAATTTGCAAGCAGGTTCAGAAACTTCATGATAGTACACTCCCCCCAGCCCCCGTCAGCAGATATCAGATCTACAAACAGGAAAGTTTAAGCAGCTGATCAGAACTTGTATGCGTGCGGCTGCAGAAAAGAATCCAAGACATTGTAACTTTCACCAGTAACTGGAGGATTCTTCTGCATACAGACACACACAGCACAGGTTTACTTGAACTGTGATTGGTCCAAACACGGGCAGGGGGAGTGGCCAGCTCGGTGCACATGGACATAGGACACAGCAATAACAGGTGCCATGATGCAGATAGATCTGAAACTGGATGACTCTGGGTGCATATGAAACTTACATTTTCGAGAGCCTCTTCACTGTTTAACTCTCATCCCCACCCAGAGTCATCATCATCCATTTTTACAATGCAACTCTATCATCTTCATCCTCACCCATCACTATCCATCCCTCCAGTCTCCACGACGCATCCCCATCCACGCCCTTCACCATCCATCCCTCCAGTCTGCACAACGCATCCCCATCCACTCCCTGTACCATTCATCCCTCCAGTCTCCACAACACATCTCCATCCATGCCCTGCTTCATCCATCCCTCCAGTCTCCACAATGCATCCCCATCCACACCCTGCACCATCCATCCCTCCAGTCTCCACAACGCATCCCCAACCACACCCTGCACCATCCACGTCCTGCACCATCCATCCCTCCAGTCTCCACGACGCATCCCCATACACACCAAGCACCATCTATCTCCCCAGTCTCCACGATGCATCCCCATCTGCGCCCTGTACCATCCATCCCCACACTGTTAGAACACACTGGGGGGAACACACATTTATCCCCTTGATTGCCCCCTAATGTTAACCCCTTTTCTGCCAATGACATTTACAAAGTAATTCGTGCATTTTTATAGCACTGATCGCTATATAATTGTCAATGGTCCCACAAAAGTGTCAAAAGATCTGTCCATTTCAATGTTGCAGTACCACAAACAATTGCGAATCACCACTACCACTATAAAAAAAATGCCATAAAAATGTCATAAATATTCCCCATAGTTTGTGGATGCTATAACTTTTGCGCAAACCAAACAATATACACTTATTGCTTTTTTTTATTTTTTGTTACCAAAAATATGTAGAAGAATATATATTGGCCTAAACCGATGAAGAAATTTGTTTATTTTTTACTTTTTTTTTGTTTATAGCGTAAAAAATAAAAAACACAATTGTCCGTTAGAGCGACACAGAGCCAAATTGTAAAAAGTGCTCTGATCAGGAAGGAGGAAAAATCTTCCACGGCTGAAGTGGACGCCCAGTGGGCAAGCCCTGGGGAATGTTGGGGGTCGGGCCCCAGGCCTAAAGCTGTGTAGGGGGCCCCAACATTTCTGATGGTTGCCCTAATAGTGGATGTGCTTTGAAAAAGCACTCCCTAATTACAGTGTCACAAGCAAGAGCCTCACAGTCATGCATAAACCTCAACACAAAGTATAAAACAAAAAACTATTTTATTACACGTGCAGAATATTGATAAAGAGTTCATGCTTTGTTTGAGATTACCTCAAAAATGATTATTAAAATAACTGTTAACTTTTTTAGTAAATTGCAACCATGATTATAAAACTTAAAAATATGCAACGCACAGCACAGCTTATAGTATATCTCAGCTAGGAATATGTAATGTATAAAGCACAGATTACAGAATGTGGTGGTCAGGGGTATGTGATATACAGTACTTTACAGCTTACAGAGTACAGTGGTCAGGGATATGTAACGTAACTCACAAAATACAGAGTGCAGTGGTCAAGAGAATGCAATGTATAGCACAGATTATCCCATCATGAGTTCAGGCTGGGACCATTGACTGTCTGTGATGGCTGGTATCCACAACTAATCCTGGGAGATAAAATGTTCAGCTCATGGGTTTCTGGTGCTTCTACAGATTGATCCCTAGGAGCATGCTATAGAAGCAAATATAAACACTATGCTTCAGCAAAGTGTTCACATTGGAGGGGGGTACTGACATTATATCACAACATTTCCTGTCAGTACAGAGGCTCAGACTGAGCTTTTGCAACCCTGTACAACCTCTTCTGCCGAATAGTTGTATGGGGGTTCAGTCTCTACTGATCAGATCCAGCTCCCCCATAAAAAAAAAAAAATTCTATTGTATGCATACACCTGTATGCCATAACCATCTGAAAATATATGTATACAAACATTTGGCATGCCTTACCCTCTTCTTCCCCTGTACAAATTATACCTTCAAAGTGGATCCAATGCTACCTCCCAGTCCTGTTTTGTCATATTACACAAAGTCAGGGAGAAGCTAATAAGGATTCTAGAAGGACTTTCCTTCTGCACTAGTGCCACAAAGGGTAGAAGTCTGATGGTGGTGGAGCCAATGTTCAGTAGTATGGGCTTATGGATACTATGCAAGGGCCCTGCAAAGCCAAAGGAAGCTTGACCGTTAGCTCTGTAGACCACTGAACACCAGACCTGGGGATGCAGACCTGGAGGGAGACTTTGAGCAAGTATCCCAGGTGGCTGAGTCCGGCGATACCTTATGTATGCAATATAGCAATAACACCACTGTGTTTTTCTATGCTTTTCTCTGCCAGTTTCCAAAGAAAAAGCACTTAACGTGCATTTACAATTCCTTTAGGCCCCGCACTTGGATAAAGTGTGTGTTTGCTCACTTTTATGCTTATTTAAAAAACTGTTTAAACATGTAGGAAAGTTACTCTGAACTACCTGCTGCTGGGCAAATGACTCAAAACTGAACTTTCTGTATTCATAAAGAAATGCTGAGAGTATAGATCCTCAGCTGTTACACATCTGTCTAATACAATTTAGAGAAAAGATTATAGGCTCAATTTGTAACGCTAACACAGCAGGATAAGTATCTTAATTTTTTTTAAAAGATACAGTGTTTCATTCGAGTCCAATGAAATTTAGAAATGACAGTCACATGGCTTGAAATGGAATGCCTTAGGCCTGTGTTAAAACTGAGAACTGCGCCTTCTGTATTACAAATGGTATAAAGCACTGCAACAATAAAAAGTAAGGTTTACTTACCTCATTTTCTAAAACTACAATGCAGACTTGTAATGTAGTTCTTTTAGATGCAGTTATTTACTGTGATAAAATAATATAGTGTAAAATAGAGCATGTGATGTACTCCAAAAAAAACAAAGTATTTTACAGTTAAAAGGCAAAAATCCTATTTACTTAAATATACATTGCATGACAGAGGTTGGTATTCTAGAACCAGATGAGCATGCCTAATAAATATTAAATGGTGCTGTGTGTATATTACAATATACTGTATATAACATGTGTGTATAAATATGTAACACCCCTGCTCCCCATTCACAGCTGAGACCTTGTAACACTAATGAGGGGTGTACTGACTTTTGTTGCCAGCGTATTAGACATTAATGGCTGTGTATTGAGTTATTTTGAGGGGACAGCAAATTTACACAGTGTACACTCACTACTTTACATTGTAGCGAAGTGTCATTTCTTTAGTGTTGTCACATGAAAAGATATAATAAAATATTTACAAAAATGTGGGAGGGGGGTGTACTCACTTGTGTGAGATACTGTATATACAGTATAACCACAAAATATGTATATATCATTACAAATAAACAAGAAAACAACAAACAACAAACTAATCAAAAATCTCCATCTGTTAGATAATCTGTCCATCCAATTGTAATGCTTCCAGTACATGCAAGGAAGAGTGTATTTTCACAAAGAAAAGGGCCACCACTGAGGGCCAAAAGGTGTCCACTCACCTTAAAAAAGAAGTCTGGGCTGGACACAAAATCGATAATGGTTGGAATGTTTTTGAGCCGACAAGTTTGGAAATTTTCTGCCAAGTGAACGACAAATTGAAAGGTTAATGTGTTGCCCATCGGAACTGTTTGCACTAGGTATATGTAAAAAATGAACATAAAAAGGATTAATTTATGTCCACTGAACAATTTATCAGTCATTACATGATGACACTATCGTTTACTCTCACGGCTGAATGTTCATTTTTCAAAAATGGGTTCGGCTGATTTTTCGTATAGTGTATAGACAGCATAAGATTCCTCCAGGCAGCAACAGTTTTCAGCCCAATTAAATTCAAATCCACTCCTGAGTCTCCAAGGATACTATTTGGCACAAGCAAAGTTAATTGAATCCCACAATCTTGCTCTCATATGAAACAAAATCATGCCATAGTGTTCTGCACTTGCTATTTATTAAACAAAATTTAAAAATGCACTCACATATTGTTGCAGATGTAGCACCCTCTACCATAGGTAGGTGCTAGAGTGAGGATTTTTGGTAGTTTCTGTCAGTACAGGTAAATTTAAGTTTGTTTTCATCTGAGGCAGGGAGTGGTTAGTGTAGCAGTGAGTGTGCCCACCTGTTCTTTAGTTCTGAGGCACCTCTCCTGCTTCCAGGGAGAATGTTCTGGAAGAGGGGCAGGCCTAGAACTGGAGTGGCAGGCAGATCATGTGTGGAGCCCTGACCAATCCCCAACTGGAATTGGCAGGGGGCAGGCCTCCCATATAAGCTTAGGTAACAGGCCACTGGGGGGAGTCGTCGGCCGGGAGAAGTGGAGAATGGAGTACTAGACAGCAGTAGGAGGACACCCCATATGAGGGGGGTGTGCCAATCGCTGGAGAAGGCCCGGGAGTTATGGGTGAAGTCCTTATCACTACATAGTCATTGATGAGGAGGAGTTCCTGGAGCAGAGGGGCAGGAGAAGCTGTCGGAAAGTACAGTCCGGTTAAGTTCTTCACCATGGACTCGGGGCAGTGAAAGGTAGGTGAGTGTACCACAGTGGAGGGTTGGATGTGGAGACATGTCGGAAAGTCTTTGAGGGAACTTCGTCCTTAAATAATCTTGGATGAAGTCGTCATCATTACACGGTCATTGATGAGGAGTCCTGGAGCAGAAGAGAGACTGTGGGGAATAGTATCAAATTGAGGTGGCCCAAGGGTGCAGGATTTGCAAGCTGGGCTATCTGGGAACAGTAGTCCACTGTTCAGCAAATGCTATTAAACTACTAGGCCTCTGGTGAGAGGTACTGCAGACCTAATAAGTTTGTGCAGGAGGGAATGATTCCTGGAAGCAATAATCTGCAGGAGTTACACAGAGGAGGAGCAATAATCTGCATGGAGATGCAGGGAAGAGACTGTAGATGTTATACATGTGCATAATTTCTTCAAGGCTCAAACAAAGTTCTCACTGATAAATATAATAGCAAAGTAAATTGATCTATGGGCATCCCATATACCCTATTACCCCAACCAAGTTATATCCCCCCTAATAAACAAAAACAAAACAAAGCAAATGATTGTTCATTGTCTCAGAGGGGATATATGGAGGTCTGGCAGCAGGGTGATATGGTGGATGTTAGTAACTAGTGGCAACACACCTCTACAGAGATAAAATCACTTTGTACATAAAGTCAGCAGTAATAAGCGAGTCACAGCCAAGGGTAAATATTACTCCACTCAGTAAAGAGCCAGCTCTCCCTCAGACTCCCAGACTCTCAGACTCAATCATGAGGTCTTCTGGGTGTGGTGATACATAAATAATATTTTGTGTCTCTATATACATGCTATTTAATCGCTTTCTGCCTGGCCTATGATAAAATGATGGCTGACCAGGAGCACTGCTATCCTGGGTAGAAATCATATGACATACTCCCAGGATCATGCATTGTGTTCACCCCACGGGTCACAATCCTGTCAGATCTGTCACCTGCTGTGTCCGTAGACACAGTGGATGACAAAGCAGTGTACTGGGCCACTGCCGGTACCATGAGAATGCTGTGACCAATCACAGCAGATCACCTGACACTTGTACACAATGATTGGCTTCCATTCATACCATTTATTGTGTACTATTGTGTTAATCTCTGTGATTGGTCACAGTAATCACATGGTACAGACATGGCAAATCACAGTGCATCTGTACCAATAATAGCTGTGGCCAATCACAGCTTCACAATAATACTCACTGAATGAATGAATGACATTTATAAAAAAAATGGCAGCTTATAACAGTTATTATCACTGTTATAAGCAATCATAGTATGTAAAACAAAATACAGATCACCTCCACAGAGTATTACAGTATCACTATAAAAACACTGTACTGCTCTGGTCACAAAAAAGTAAAAAAATAAAATAAAATCGAGAAAAATGTTTTTTTTTTTTTTTACATATTGTTGTCACCAGTCAGTGTCTCTGATCATCTCCACACCAGTTATATTATGACTCTGTGCTGCACTGGTGACAGTATGTAAAAAAAAGTTATGAACATTTTTTTTTTAATTTCTTAATTTTCCCAAAAAAATTTACAAAAAAATTACAGCTTCAGAAAACTCCCCATGCCTCTTACTAAATAACCCGGACTGTCTACTTTCTAAAAGAGATCACTTGGGGGGTATTTGTACTGTCCTGGCATTTTCAGGCCTCAAGAAATTAGATAAGTACATCAGGATTGTTTCTTTTTCAGATACCATACTTTGTGGACTCTATAACCTACCTACAGACTAAATAATATCCACTGATGTGGGTTATTTTTTACCAAAAATATAACTGTATACATTTTGCCCTAAATTTATGAAGAAAGAATATTTGCTAAATTTTATAACAGAAACAAAGAAAAATGTTTTTTTTATTTTTTTTTATTTTGTCTTTTTTTACTTATTTATCAAAATCCCAAAAATCGAGTGGCGTTTAACCACTTCCCGACCAGCGCACGACGATGTACGTCGACAGCATGGCACGAGCAGGCATATTGGCGTACATGTACGTCCAATATTCGTTGCCGCCGTGCCATCGGGAGCGCGCCGCCGGCGGCGCACTCCCGCGCTGGTCGGGACCCCCGTGAGTCCGGTCGCGGGACCCGCGGACTCGATCGCCACGGGCATCCCCGCGATCGTCTCACAGAGCGCCCGAATGGAGGAAATGCTGTATAAACAACATTTTCCCATTCTGCCTAGCAACTAGTGACGCTGATCTCTGCTCCATGTGATTGGAGCAGAGATCAGTGTACACTAAATGAAAGCCCAACCCCCCCACAGTTAGTAACACACCCCTAGGAACACTTAACCCCTACACTGCCACCCACTGGTTAACCCTTTCACTGCCAGTGTCATTTACACAGGAATCACTGCATTTATATAGCAGTGATTACTGTATAAATGACAATGGTCCCAAAAATGTGTCAAAAATGTCCGATGGGTCCCCGACAATGTCGCAGTCACAATAAAAATCGCAGATCGCCGCCATTACTAGTAAAAAAAAAAATAATAAAAAATTATTAATAAAAATGCTATAAAACTATCCCTATTTTGTAAACGCTATAACTTTTGCGCAAACCAATCAATAATCGCTTATTGCGATTTTTTTTACCAAAAATATGTAGAAGAATACGTATCGGCCGAAATTGAGGGAAAAAAATGTTTTTTTATATATTTTTGGGGGATATTTATTATAACAAAAAGTAAAAAATAATGCGTTTTTTTCAAAATTGTCACTCTATTTTTGTTTATAGCGCAAAAAATAAAAACCGCAGGGGTGATCAAATACCACCAAAAGAAAGCTCTATTTGTGGGAAAAAAAGGACGTCAATTTTGTTTGGGAGCCACGTCGCACGACCGCGCAATTGTCAGTTAAAGCGACGCAGTGCCGAATCGCAAAAAGTGGTCTGGTCTTTGACCAGCAAATTGGTCCGGTCTGAAAGTGGTTAAATACCACTAGAAGAAAGGTATATTTGTATGAAAAAAAAAATGCTAAAAATTTCATATGGGTACAGTGTTGTAGCAATTGTCATTCAAAGTGTGGCAGCGCTGAAAGTTGGCCTGGACAGGAAGGGGGTGCAAGTGTCTGGTGTTGAAGTGGTTAAAGTCATAGCCTTTTTGTGCATAATATAGACACACCTGATTATTTATTTATACGCAAATTTTATATATATTGTAATATAAGTACAGCACAGTTTATTTATTGTTTCTTTGAAGTGTTTATCACTTTGGCACTTGGTATATGAAATGTTTTGAATACTGGTGTAAAATAAATACATCTTCATAAAAAAAAAAAAAAATGGAGCTTTAAAAAAAAACGGTACAACTGCTGTATTATGCAACATGTCAGGTATGTACTAATGACCAGATTGACAGGTTTACTTTAACAAGACAATCTTTAGAAAAAATACCACAGTGACCTTTGTAGCTGTGTGCACTGTGAAGCACATTATCTTAACATTTCACAGCAGAAGCACTGAAGTCCTTCAAATCTTTATTTTATAGTCCAGCTCCCTCTGCTCCCCCTCCCAGCAGAGACTCACTAATCTCTAGTATCAAAGCTATATCTCCCAACTAACCATCATCTGGGGGGTACTGCCCATCTTTTGGACAACAAATTTCTCTGTTTTTTGTCTTTTTCAATCTGATGTATAGACCTTTATAATAGTGTAGCAGGTGCTGATGTCCCCCCCTGCTCAGTCAGCCAGAGCTCCACTGCTGTGGGACATAGGCCGTGGTGCTGAAAGACAGCAGCAGCTGCGGGGCTTTCTCCCCCTTCCCTCACCTCGCCAAGCTTTGCACGTGAGAAAGGGGTGGATCAGGACTGCTGCCCACTCTGCTATTTTCCCCTGCTCCTCATTGCTAGGGGGAAGGGGACCAATTATAGGAGAGTTGTAGAAGATCTTGGGACATGTAGTCCTGAAGACAAATGGCCCCATGTTGATTTTCTTGGGGAAAGACTGCAGCCTCCAGCATGCTCAAGGGGCATCTGGAGCCCGAGGGAGTGAGGGCCAGGGTGACCCAGGGAACCAGCAAAGGAGACAAGAGGGGGTTACAAGGCTGTGAGGATGAGTTGGAGGAAGCCAGGTGAGGAAGGTGGTGGCCCTTCTAGGAAGCAAGAGACACGGTCAGATGCAGATCACTGGTCGCAGACCCCTCAACTGCTGTTGTGTCACCTGTACAGACATCGCTGGGTTCTTCAGTCCCCAGGTTTCCAGGCGGGCACCCTTCAAGAGCCTGATCCAGAACATCCTTTCCCTTGGGTCCTTTGGTCGCTCGGATTGGTGAGCAGACAGTAGCCCATCTTGTTCATACACTTAGAAAATGGGGGTTAGGGGTGTTTCTTTTTTTTTAAAACCTGTTCCTTTGATTTTTTTTCCATTTTTATTGTTATCTCAGGGAATTTAAATATCCCCTATGACAGCAATAGGTAGTGATGGGTACTCTTTTCTGAAAAAAAATTGGGGTTTATTAGACCCTAGATCTCTCCTCTGCCCTCAAAGCATCTGACCACACCAAGATCGGCATGATAAAATGCTTTGCCAATTTCCCAATGGCGCTGTTTATATCCAGCAAAAGTCATGAAATGCTCGTAGCTTTTGGTTTCTTATGAAATAGAGATGATTGGAGCCATTCTGGTCTCTGATCAACTCTATGGTCAACTGGCGGAACCACCGGCTGCATTCTCGGGTTCCCTGTTGGGACAGGAGAGCCAGAGAGAACCATGGAAGATGGTGAGAGGGGGAGATGTTCCCTCCCACTGCTTATAAAAGCAGTCTAGAGAATAACTAGCCACTAGGATTGCTTTTACATGAAAGCCAACTGCTGGCTGAAATTAATGATACCAAGATTATACCTAAACCTGCAGGAATCATTCTGGTATAACCACTCAAAGTTCAGCAACATATCAGTACGTCACTGGTCCTTGTTGTACATACATTGTAATGTTATTTTTTTCATGCAGCCTGTGGGCTGAATGAAAAAAGAGATTAATTGGTGGGTATGCCCACCATTAGAATACCGCCCTTCATCCACACACTTCTAATGATGGGCATATATGCACCATTTTTTTTTTTAACTGTGGTGGTGAAATCACCTCAGACATGTAGTCGCAGATTTACGTATCATGGGAGCAAACGCTGTTGCTGTCAAGATAAATAAATCAGTGCTGTAGCTGAATGGCGTACCTGCTATGCAAATGATGGTTAACAATAAAACAAAGTAACATTACAGTAAAACAGTAATGCTCTGTACTCACAGTCGGAAAAGGTCCGAACGGATTATGTTGTCGGAAAATTCCTATCGTGTGTGGGCTCTTGGACTTTTTTCTGTTTCAGATGGAAAAAGTTTGAGAGCTGGATCTAAAATTTTCCGTCAACAAAATCCGATCTAACTTTTTCTGATCGTTTGTAGAGAATTCCGATGGACAAAGTGTCACGCATGCTCAGAATAAATTACGAGACGAAAGCTATTGGCTACTGGCCTCTACGTAGTCCCGTCACCTCACGTCACCTCGTTCCGAACTATCACATTTTCTGACAACTTTGTCCGACTGTGTGTACAGGGCATAAGACTTACCATACCTGCAAAGCAAATACAATAAAACATAGTAAAAGTAAAACATTGCAATCTGTACCTAAAAAATATATGCCGAAGCATGGGGGCAATCCACCGCTAATGCAAATCGCTCCTCCACCCCTGCCCCATGCTTCGGCATATATGCTCTTTTTTTTTTAACTGATAGGTACCACTGATAGATGGGACTGATGGGCACTGATAGGTGGCACTGATAGGTGGCACTGCTGGGCACTGGTACATGACACTGATGGGCTCGGATATGTGGCACTGAGGTGCAGCACTTTGTGTGCAAGGCAGATTGTGGGCACTGATAGGTGGCACTATGGGCACTGATGGGTTGCACTTTTTGCTATATTTTAGGTGGCACTGGCAGGGGGCAGGTGGGCACTGATGAGCTGTCCCCAGCTTGCCGTGATCGGGACTGATGTCCCGATCACGGCCGCCGGTGATCGGCTTTTTTACCGGCTCTGTTATGATCACATGATCAGCTGTCATTGGCTGACAGCTGATCATGTGGTAAGGGGTCGGGATCAACCTCTTGCTCCGATCTGTGATCAGGCAAGTCTCAGACTCGCTGATCACAGAGCGCGCCGCACGCGCCCCTCAGGAGGCGTGCAGGCCGCTCGTGCACGGGACGACGTCAATAGACGTCGTCCCGGCAAAGCAGGTCCGCACTCTAGCCGTCATTCGGCTATAACACGGATCTCAAGAAGTTAAAGGAATATTTCATTTTTATTGTTTCACTTTAAGCATTATTAAAATCACTGCTCCTGAAAAAACGTTAGTTTTAAAAAAAAATTTTTTTGCATTGATACGTGTCCAAATACACTTTTTATGGATTGCATATACGTCTTAAAATTGGCATTTTTGATTTTTCACATTCGTATCCCATAGACTTTAACTGTGTTCGCACACATTTTTTGCCTGTTCGCATGTTCTGCTGCGAACCAAACTAGGGAGAGTTTGGCTCATTTCTAGTAAGCAATAAGGTCACTTGATTATATATTAATAAAAATATGGAGAAAACCATAATGGTGGGTGGCCGGCCACTCCGCCGCAAAAATCTAGCAAGCTGAGGGATAACCGCTAATTACTGGTTCACATTAGCAGAATACGAAAGATGTCCTGAATAAACTCCACGGAGTGATGAGTAAACAGCAACTGATCACACTTGAAAACTGACCACCATTATAAATGACTGCTTCATTGTCAGCATTTTTTTCTTTTCTTTTTCTTTTTCTTTTCCTCCTTTTTCATTTTCTTCAACACTAGATGGCATCATCAGCCTGCTTGACTCACTCTAGACTGAGAAAATCTTCTCCTATGCTCTCCCTCAGAGGATCTGCCATAAATTCTTTAACCCTCAGGCCTTTGAGACCATAGACTAAAGTCAGACCCTATTTACACAATGGATACCAACACTTATAACTCTTGCACCTGAAAGAAGAAGTGAAAGACCCAAAGACTGAGCTCCTTCAGACAAGCGAACTAGCATCTGACATGCAACTTTCTGCTGGTATCTAGGGAAATTCATTGTCCCGAGAATTAGTGACACTCATTCACCAATTTTGGTGTCTTGACTAGCTATTCTCGTACCGTATATTATCCAATGCTGCGATTAAGCAGATTAGCTATTACCCTATAACCTGAACTTGATATACTACACTTTGGATTTCCTCCTCAGCTCAAAGGTTTCTCATTTGAATTGAATTAGACAAATATGGATCTTATAGGTATAGCTTTCAATCTCTCTCATTTACGGCAGCAATTCACTGGAGGAGAATTACTAGGGGTAGGGCTCTTAATTACCTCCCAAAGTTTAACATGAAATACCCTAGATGGAAGCCCTCTTGATCTTGTCTTCCCCTTTGATCCTCCTCCTATGGGAATCTCACACCAGCTCACTCCAGACTAGATAACCTATAGAGGGTAATTACTTGGGACATTTTATTAAAGCCAGAGGGTGACTCAAGCTTAATTGCTCATTACGTAGTGCTAAGTGGTCACCTTTTCTTTTTTTTCTTTCTTTTTGTTTGTTTACTGGGCTTTCTCTACCCCCGTGGAAGTTTTATATATATTCGTACTGCTGCTTCTTTACACTTTCTAACACAATTTTTCAATGTTGTATGTTAATGTTTATGCCCCAGATCCGGCTGTCGACCTACCCTCAAGGCCTGATGCTTTGAAAGTACGGTAGTTATTATGCGATGGGTCGATGATCCGGAAGTGGATTGTTTTACAGTTTACTTGTAACAGAAGATCACTCGTTATATTGTTATCATTTGTTTCACCGAGAGCATTCTTTCCCCCCATATTTCTAACTCTGTCTATCCTTTACAGTATTTTGACAGATCTTGACTTCACCGTCTATCCGGTGCAAACCCTTCCACTAACCCCCCTAGAGTACACACCAAACGAATAAGATATATTGCTAACTAACTCAACTTTCATATTCAATCGCGTTGGAGAAATCTTACACGCGATAGAAGTTTAACAACCCCTTCTACCCTTTTTTCCCTTTTTCCCTTTTTTCCTCTTTTCCCTTTTTTTTTTTTCTTTCGGTCTTCTTCCCCTCCTACTTATTTCTCCTCTTCCCCTTAACCCAAGTGAACATTCTCAGGCTTCCCACAAAATGGCATATCAAGGCCTGGGTCAAACCCCTACAATAATCTCACATAATGTGAACGGCCTAAACACGCCTGAAAAAAGAAACAAATTACTTGCAGAACTCAAAAAAGCCAGACCACAAATTGTCTTTATTCAGGAAACTCACTTTAAGGGACACCAGGTACCCAGATTAACAAATAATTTTTTTACAGAAGCTTTTCACTCCACGAATCCACACGCTAAGACAAAGGGAGTTTCAATCCTCCTAAGCAAGGAGTCTCCATTCAACACACAGCAGCAATTAATAGATCCAGACGGTAGATACATCTTCCTAAAAGGTTCCATACACGGCAAACCAGTCACACTTGCTAATGTATATTTCCCCAATACTTCTCATATCACCTTCTGTCGCCTGATTATAGACGAGCTGAAGAGTTTCGCCGAAGGCTGCATCATTCTGGGCGGGGATTTTAACATCCCTCTAGAACCAACACAGGATGCCTCCTCGGGCAAAACATGCATAGCTTACAGCATCCTTAAAAAAATTAAAACCTTACTTAAATCCCTGACTCTCCTAGACACGTGGCGTACATTACACCCCACAGACAGGGACTTCACCTTCTATTCAAATGCACACAAACGCTACTCTCGCATAGACCTCCTCTTCATCACCCAAAGGGACATACAAGACCTTCAGACAGCCGAAATAGGATCTATCATTCTATCTGACCATGCTCCCATTTCCATCAAATTACAGATCAACACTAACCAAAAACGCTCCTTTTGCTGGAAGCTAAATGCCTCACTTCTAGCAGATCCGGTCATTCATACACAAATACATAAAACCCTTACAGATTACTTCGCCCTCAACAACACACCTGATATGTCCCCCCTTACGATTTGGGAGGCGCATAAAAGCGTGGTCAGAGGGGAACTAATCAAATGGGGAGCTAGGAAGAAAAAAGAAAAAGAAAACCATATAACCCAATTATTACAGAAAATCTCAGCACTAGAATTGACCCACAAACACTCCTTAGCCCAAACTAGCCTGCAGGAACTTACAAAGACTAGACAGGAATTACAGGAACTGCTAGATAATAGGACAAGGAAACTATTATTTTTCAGAAAGGCCATTTATTATGACCAGGGAGACAAAAGCGGCAAATTATTAGCCAGGGCATTAAAAGATTCCATTATGTCCAACAATATTCATGGGATGCGTTCCAAAGAGGGGAAGGTAACCCATGACTCTTCTAAAATCGCCGAATTATTCCATTCTTATTATTCGTCCTTATACAATATTCAACCACCAAATAAATCACTAACAGGCTCGAGGGATAAGATCCAGACCTTTTCCGATTACTTATCCAACTGCAACATGCCAACATTGTCACAAATAGATACTAATAATATAGATAACCCCATCTCCTCCTCTGAAATAATAAAAGTCGTTAAAGAAATGGCAACTGGGAAAAGTCCAGGTCCGGACGGACTCACCTCCCAATACTATAGGTCCTACGCAGACATCTTAACAGAGCCGCTTACTAGGGCTCTAAATGCAATTTCATCAGGTCACCAAGCTTCTTCCGAATCTCTAATGGCATACATAACCGTCCTCCCTAAACCCAATAAAGATCCCACTGACTGTTCAAACTACAGACCAATCTCGCTTCTCAATTTAGACCTAAAAATCCTAGCAAAGATCATAGCAAATAGAATCAGACCTCTATTGGATAAGCTTATTGGTCCTGAACAAGTTGGTTTTATGCCAAATCGCGAGGCGAAAGATAATACCACCAAAACTCTCAATTTAATTTACAGGTCGGGGCGGGACAAAGTCGAGGGCCTTCTGCTGTCTACAGATGCAGAGAAGGCCTTCGACCGAGTCGCTTGGGACTACATGTTCAAAGTTTGCGAACATGTGGGCTTCGGTACCAATCTAATGACATGGATTAGAGCCATTTATGCTAATCCCAATGCCAAAATCAAAGTAAACGGAACCCTCTCCGACATGGTGAAGATTCATAATGGAACGAGACAGGGGTGCCCACTCTCACCCCTTTTATTCATTCTCTCTATTGAACCACTTATCAGAACCATTAACCTCCAAACAGATATTAGAGGCTTTACATTTTTCGGCAGGGAATATAAAGTAGCAGCCTATGCTGACGATTTACTCTTCTACATATCACAACCCCACATATCAGTTCCAAATCTTATTAAGACCTTCCAAGAGTTTCATCTCTTATCAAATTTCAAGATTAACCACAAAAAATGTGAAGCCCTAGGACTTAACCTACCTAAAGAGACAGAACAATTGACAAGATCTAATTGCCCCTTTAAATGGGAAACCACTTCCCTACAATACCTGGGAATTCACATATCCCCAAAATTAGACTCCCTATTTGATCTTAATTTCCAACCCTTACTCAAGAAAATTGGTACTGACCTTGGAAGGTGGAATGAGGGGAGGTTCTCTTGGTTTGGCAGGGCCGCCATCTTAAAGATGGCGGTACTGCCACGATTACTCTATCTGTTCCGTACCCTCCCTATTGACATCCCCGATTATTTTTTTAAACAACTAAATAAAATGCAGAGTGTCTTTCTCTGGGCAAATAAGAAACCTTGCATAAGTCTCAATTTTTTACAAAGACCCAAATCAAAAGGGGGCATAGGCCTACCTGACTTTAAAAAGTATTACTTTGCTTCACAGCTTGCCAGAATCATCGATTGGCACTGCCACGGAAACTGCAAAGATTGGGTGAGACTTGAAATAGCAAGCTCAGATCTTACTGTCCCGTTTTTGCCCTGGACAAGCTACTCTTCTATCCCACTCAACATCAAAGGAAACCCAATCATTAACACCACGTTAAAAATTTTCCACAAGATTGTATCAAAACACATGATCTCATCAACGCCTTGCCCTCTTACTTCCCTGGTCAACAACCCTGACTTCCCCCCAGGTTTGAACAACAAAATACTTTTTAGAAACTTCCCCAATGACCCTTTGACAGTTTCCCATTGCCTCCAAAACAGTCATTTGAAAACTCTTACAGACCTCAGCCGCGAACTGGGACCCCAACCCCTGAACTTCTGGACCTATACACAACTACGCTATTTTATCCTAAATAATAAAAGCAAAGATTCCTTCCTCAGACAATTAACTACTTTTGAACGCATTTGTGATAAGAGAGAACCGATCCAAAAAAGCACTTCTTTGCTATACAAATTGCTGATCCAGCCGGTGTCGGATTCCCCAGACAGGCATAAATTACTGTGGGAAAATGATCTACAAATACAGATCTCAGAATCCCAATGGGAGAAAGCAAACATTTTTGCCCACAAATGCTCTCTGAGCGCCCGCATGCAAGAAACCTCTTATAAAATACGCTCCCAGTGGTACATCACACCGACAAAAAAGAAACATTGGTCCACTGGGGAGTCAGACACTGGCTGGAGATGTAGAGAAGAGGTAGGCACTTTCATCCATATATGGTGGAACTGCCCCAAAATTCAACCTTTCTGGGCCCAGGTCATACACTGGACAAAACATATCACAGGATATAAAAGCGACCTTAATGCTGCTTGGTGTCTCCTCCATATCACACACCTTTCATACAAGACTTATAAGAAATCACTCATCAAACACTTTCTAAATGCGGCGAAAAGCTTAATACCATTACACTGGAGCTCACAAAACATCCCCTCCATCAAGGACTGGCTTGTTAGAATAAATTACATTCACAACATGGAAGAGATTGCGGCCACGAAAATGGAAAACACTGATCGTTTCCATCTGGCATGGAAACCTTGGCGTTCCTTCTCCTCTTTAAACACTTACAATCTTTTAACCAAATGAATATACGAAATTTGGCTCCCTATTCATATTCACATTTATAGACAAATAGAAGAAAAACAGCGCCAACCTAAGTGCAGTATTTTTAGATCACAAGTATTTATTTGTAAAAGTAATACACTCACTCTCTACCAGAATGTTTCAGGCACATCACGTTTTACGTGTGAGGAAAGGTTTCTGGGGGACATCGCAGGGCTCCCGAGGAGAAGCGGTTTCTCTTTCAGCTGTTTCTTACGTCCGGTGGCGCCGGTGGTTCCCAGCGTCTCACGGTCCGGTGTAGCAGCGTCAAGGAGATCCGTTCGTTGGTCTGTGGGGTCGCGCTGTGATGACGCTCGTTGCATGCGTTCGGAGAAGGCGTGCTCTTTCATCAGGCATCTCAACCACCATATTGGACGTGGTCAAATAGGGAGAAGGCCGTTCTGATTGGTCAATTGGGTTGGGGTGCCACCCTCTGTGGGGCGGGGTTGTTACGGCCAGGGCCTGCTGTTTGTAAACTATGTGCTGCAGACTTGCTGCATATCATTGTGCATGTACCTATGTAGGGAACTTGGACATTGTGAAAAAAACTTTTATTTATGAATATAAGGATAAAAATTAATAATGGTGATAAAAGAATGATAAAAGTTGGAGTATTTATTATTAAAAGCAAGAGGATGTTTGCAAAAAGAGATGAAGAAAAAATAATAAAAATAAAAATAAAAATGAGTATACACCTTATTATATAAAGAGAAGGGTATACACCTTATTATATGAAAAAAAAGGGGGCAAAGAAGTCACCACGGATATATTTCTTTGATGAGTATTCAAGCGTTAATAGTTTAAAAATAGTTTAAAAAATGTATATATGTATATAGAAAATTTGATATTATAGAATTTGATACTATAAAATTCAATATAAAAAATGGGAAATTTTATTTTAGAATTATATACGTATACTTGAATACATATATACATATACATATATATATATATATATATATATATATACACACACGCACGTGCATACCTACACATTTACACACACACACGTGCGTGAGATATGAAAGAGGAGAAGATGTATATGGGAACATAGGTGTATCCAGGATTGATTTAATTAGGGATGATATGAGCTTTTTTGTGGATGAACACAAGTATGTGTGCATAAGGGAAAAAGGGGGGGGGGTTGAGGGGGGGGAAAGGGGGGGGGAAACTTTGGATGATAACCGAATAGTGTAGGATGGGTAGGTGGGTTGGATTCAGGCGGCATGTAGATGCATATATATAAAAAACAATATATATAAGAAAATATATATATATATATGTGCACATATCTAGCAGAAAGAGGATTCATTAGGAAGGCATAGTGAATGAAGATTACACAACTGAATTTATCTTTATGTCTTCGTTGAGGCCTCCAGGCGTGAGAGTGTCTAGCGTATATATCCAGAAGGTTTCTCTCTCGCAGAGGCGTTTAAAACGCTCTGCGAGGGAGAAAGATCCAGGTATCTGTTCAATGGCCCATACTTGCATGCCCTCAGTAGACCCTTGGTGGTGTTCTTTGAAGTGTCGTGGGATGGTGAGATTGGAATCCCCTTCTACTGATCGGCGATGCTCGCCGAACCTCTTCCTTAGGGTACGAATGGTACGCCCAATATAGAGTAGGTTGCATGGGCAGCGGATCGCATATATTACGAACTCAGAGGAGCAGTTGTAAAATTCTTTGAATTGGTATGTATTGCCCTTGGTGGTAAAAGATTTTTGGCGGTGGTGGACGAATTTACAAGTCAGGCACTTCAGTTTTTTGCATTGGTACATGCCCTTCAGGGAGAGAAATGTCCTGGGTGGTTTTGACTTGTTATTGGTTGTTTTCAATTTGCTCGGGGTGATGAAACTTTTCACATTGCGGGCTCTGCGATATGTGATCCTGGGGGTGTCTATGATGGAGGTTTTTAGTAAAGGGTCCTCCAGAAGGATACCCCAATGGTTTTTGAAGATCTTTTCCATTTTTTTGTGTTGGGAGTGATACTGGGTGATGAATCTGGTACTGTGAGTTTGAGAATGGGCAGTCTGCTTGTTAGGCATGGTCTCGTGTTGTTGGAGTGTATCCTGGTGTGTTTCTAGCTCGGTGTCCAGGAATTTGGTAAAGGCTTCCTCTACTAGGGTGGGGGGATAGCCTTTGTCTTCAAATTTTCTTTTAAACAGGGTACCTTGCTCAATGTAGTCTGGGTTGTGAGTGCAATTTCGTTTTAGACGATTAAATTGGCTTTTTGGGATATTGGTGATCCACCTCGGGTGGTGGCAACTTTGAAAGTGTAAATATGAATTTCCTGCAGTGGGTTTGATGTGGTTTCTTGCGAAGATGGTTTTGTTAATGTGGCAAAGTTCAAGATCTAAAAAGGGTAAACTGTCTGGACTGGATTCAAAGGTGAAAGATAGGCCTAAATCGTTGGCGTTACAATGGGATACGAAGTTATCAATGGGTGGTCCGGTATTGTTCCAAATGATGATAATATCATCTATGTAACGACCTATGTAGATTATGTGATCTGTATATGGATTGTTGTTCCAAATGTATAGATGTTCCCAAAAGCCCATTGTCAGATTTGCATAGCTAGGTGCAAAATTAGCGCCCATAGCTGTCCCTTGGGTTTGTAGGTAGAATTTTTGGTTGAAGGAAAAATAATTATGAGTGAGGCAGAAATTTGTGGAATCTAGGATGAACTCTGCTTGTGCAGTTTTTAGGGATGGGTCTAGAGTTAGAAAATGTTTTACTGCCCGGAGGCCAAAAGCATGGGGGATTGAGGTATAGAGGGAGTTAACATCCAGGGAGACCCACTGGTAGGTGGGCTCCCAAGGATAGATTTTTAGAATATCTAGCAGGTGTGTACCGTCTCGTATGTAGGTTTGGAGATTTTGTGCCAACGGTTGCAGAAAGTGGTCAATATAGATGGAGAAGGGGCTAGTTATGCTTTCCATTGCAGCTACAATTGGTCTACCTGGGGGATTTTTCGAATTTTTATGAAAATACATAAAAATTCGGAAAATCCCCCAGGTAGACCAATTGTAGCTGCAATGGAAAGCATAACTAGCCCCTTCTCCATCTATATTGACCACTTTCTGCAACCGTTGGCACAAAATCTCCAAACCTACATACGAGACGGTACACACCTGGTAGATATTCTAAAAATCTATCCTTGGGAGCCCACCTACCAGTGGGTCTCCCTGGATGTTAACTCCCTCTATACCTCAATCCCCCATGCTGTTGGCCTCCGGGCAGTAAAACATTTTCTAACTCTAGACCCATCCCTAAAAACTGCACAAGCAGAGTTCATCCTAGATTCCACAAATTTCTGCCTCACTCATAATTATTTTTCCTTCAACCAAAAATTCTACCTCCAAACCCAAGGGACAGCTATGGGCGCTAATTTTGCACCTAGCTATGCAAATCTGACAATGGGCTTTTGGGAACATCTATACATTTGGAACAACAATCCATATACAGATCACATAATCTACATAGGTCGTTACATAGATGATATTATCATCATTTTGAACAATACCGGACCACCCATTGATAACTTCGTATCCCATTGTAACGCCAACGATTTAGGCCTATCTTTCACCTTTGAATCCAGTCCAGACAGTTTACCCTTTTTAGATCTTGAACTTTGCCACATTAACAAAACCATCTTCGCAAGAAACCACATCAAACCCACTGCAGGAAATTCATATTTACACTTCCAAAGTTGCCACCACCCGAGGTGGATCACCAATATCCCAAAAAGCCAATTAAATTTCTAAAACGAAATTGCACTCACAACCCAGACTACATTGAGCAAGGTACCCTGTTTAAAAGAAAATTTGAAGACAAAGGCTATCCCCCCACCCTAGTAGAGGAAGCCTTTACCAAATTCCTGGACACCGAGCTAGAAACACACCAGGATACACTCCAACAACACGAGACCATGCCTAACAAGCAGACTGCCCATTCTCAAACTCACAGCACCAGATTCATCACCCAGTATCACTCCCAACACAAAAAAATGGAAAAGATCTTCAAAAACCATTGGGGTATCCTTCTGGAGGACCCTTTACTAAAAACCTCCATCACAGACACCCCCAGGATCACATATCGCAGAGCCCGCAATGTGAAAAGTTTCATCGCCCCGAGCAAATTGAAAACAACCAATAACAAGTCAAAACCACCCAGGACATTTCTCTCCCTGAAGGGCATGTACCAATGCAAAAAACTGAAGTGCCTGACTTGTAAATTCGTCCATCACCGCCAAAAATCTTTTACCACCAAGGGCAATACATACCAATTCAAAGAATTTTACAACTGCTCCTCTGAGTTCGTAATATATGCGATCCGCTGCCCATGCAACCTACTCTATATTGGGCGTACCATTCGTACCCTAAGGAAGAGGTTCAGCGAGCATCGCCGATCAGTAGAAGGGGATTCCAATCTCACCATCCCACGACACTTCAAAGAACACCACCAAGGGTCTACTGAGGGCATGCAAGTATGGGCCATTGAACAGATACCTGGATTTTTCTCCCTCGCAGAGCGTTTTAAACGCCTCTGCGAGAGAGAAACCTTCTGGATATATACGCTAGACACTCTCACGCCTGGAGGCCTCAACGAAGACATAGAGATAAATTCAGTTGTGTAATCTTCATTCACTATGCCTTCCTAATGAATCCTCTTTCTGCTAGATATGTGCACATATATATATATATATATATATATTTTCTTATATATATTGTTTTTTATATATATGCATCTACATGCATCTACATGCCGCCTGAATCCAACCCACCTACCCATCCTACACTATTCGGTTATCATCCAAAGTTTCCCCTTCCCCCCCCTTTTTTCCCTTATGCACACATAATCTTGTTCATCCACAAAAAAAGCTCATATCATCCCTAATTAAATCAATCCTGGATACACCTATGTTCCCATATACATCTTCTCCTCTTTCATATCTCACGCACGTGTGTGTGTGTATATGTGTAGGTATGCACGTGCGTGTGTGTATATATATATATATATATATATATATATATATATGTATATGTATATATGTATTCAAGTATACGTATATAATTCTAAAATAAACCCTTTTCTTTATATAATAAGGTGTATACTCATTTTTATTTTTATTTTTATTATTTTTTCTTCATCTATTTTTTCTTCATCTCTTTTTGCAAACATCCTCTTGCTTTTAATAATAAATACTCCAACTTTTATCATTCTTTTATCACCATTATTAATTTTTATCCTTATATTCATAAATAAAAGTTTTTTTCACAATGTCCAAGTTCCCTACATAGGTACATGCACAATGATATGCAGCAAGTCTGCAGCACATAGTTTACAAACAGCAGGCCCTGGCCGTAACAACCCCGCCCCACAGAGGGTGGCACCCCAACCCAATTGACCAATCAGAACGGCCTTCTCCCTATTTGACCACGTCCAATATGGTGGTCGTGATGCCTGATGAAGGAGCACGCATGCTCCGAACGCGTGCAACGAACGTCATCACAGCGCGACCCCGCACGACCAACGAACGGATCTCCTTGACGCTGCTACACCGGACCGTGAGACGCTGGGAACCACCGGCGCCACCGGACGTAAGAAACAGCTGAAAGAGAAACCGCTTCTCCTCGGGAGCCCTGCGATGTCCCCCAGAAACCTTTCCTCACACGTAAAACGTGATGTGCCTGAAACATTCTGGTAGAGAGTGAGTGTATTACTTTTACAAATAAATACTTGTGATCTAAAAATACTGCACTTAGGTTGGCGCTGTTTTTCTTCTATTTGTATATCTTCTAAAGGTGCCTTCTACCCTTGAACATGCTGCCTACCTGCTTGTGCTAAGAAATTCTCCCTTTCCTATGGCTATTCTTACAACTATTGACTATTGACTATAACCTATGATCCTGCCAGCTACCCATTGACTATTATTTGCCATATTCTCTGCAAAACTCTGCGAAGCAGCAGATTTGAAACCCAAAAATCTGTTATACACATAAACTATAGCAGATACCCCCATTTCCCCATCCCATTTCTCTCCCCCCCATTTTCCCTGTTTTTTTTCTCAAAAAACCCCCCCTCCCCCTTTTTTCCTCTCCCCCCCTCCCCCCATCCTGGACATATATAATCCAGCAGCGCAACACACAAAAAAACATTTTGGTTCACATTTATAGATCAACCTTCACTCGTTTTGCCAACTTTAGACCTCATTCATACACAGATTTTTTTTTATACAAGGTATCTGGTGTCCAACATTAATAAACTCAATACGGCTCCCACCCATATCCTTTTTTATTCTATTAGATTATTATTTGTACATTTTGACTGAGACTATCCTAAATGCTACAGTTCGATGCTCTCAATAATATTGTAATGTTATGGAATATGGAAGATTGCCTTATGTTGAATACTTACATATAGCTCACTTTATGTTCTTATTATTCTCTTTTTTTTCTGTTAATACCTATTATTCTTCAATAAAACTTATTGTGAAAAAAAAAAAAAAATGGTGGGTGGCATCTCACCAAACCATGTTATTAATATTAGTGTATTATAAAAATTACATATACTTCATACACTAACTATATATCTAATAAAAGTATGATAAGGATACAAAAATAAAATAAATAAAAAAAACCCCTCAAACTGGCAGTGATATTTTAGCAGTTAAAGATGTATATAAGCCAGTAGCATCTCATTATATAATGCCTCCAGATAGTTATGGGTTAAATAAGACAATAATATACCTTAACATAGTCCTTAATTGCAGAGACACACGTCCAGACATCCAGCAACTGACCAGGGTGGATGCGAGACGTGCTCTCATATGTTACTCAAATACACCTCCACCTCCAATCAGCTTTTGCCGCTTAATGGCGACAGCTGATGGAAAATGGAGGGTGAGGAGGAGGCACCCAGGCACGTCCAAATTGGCCTCCTGAGCTGCAAGCATTGCCTTTGGCACGCATGCACAGTATGCGCCAGCACGTCAGAGCGACATCACGCGCATGCAGCCCACAGACACGTCAAGCTTCACTTCAGACTGCACATGTCCACTGGAGTAGCCAGAGGAGTAAAATTAAGGCCAGAAGAACAAGATTGAAAAATGTCTGTAGCCTCAAAACCCACCATAGGTTGCCTGCCCCGGGGTGGCTTTGTGTGCTGGGTGGTCCGCTGTCCACTCTGGAATAAAGAGTGGAAGGAAGAGATAAAAGACAAAAATATAGAAATAAACTTGATGTTCTTTTTTGCAGCGAGGTAGAATATGTGTAAATTAACATATAAGTGAACATTATAGTATCCAAAAATCTCCTGTAATAAACAGTTTGATACATGTGCAGAAACCAATTAAAACACCTACTTGTTATTTTTCCATTCCTCCTGAGGAGAAGTCTTCTAGAAAAGTTTTAAAGCAAATTGCCTAATTTAACCCTGGTGGTTTTGTGGCTTTGAGATTGTATATCCAGTGCAGCTCTATTTGGAGGGGGAGTTTGTTCCAGTCCCCTCCCCTGGAGCTGGGATGTAGACAATCTAGTATAAGAAATTTGATGTTTGGGAATTTACCGGCATGTACTATTTTAGCATGTCGGCCAAGAGGTAGGACCGGATTGCATACTTTAAATATGCCTACATGCGCTCCTCCAAAATTTTGTTTTTCCAATATAGAAGCAGTTTGCAAAATGCCTTGGTCAAAAGATTTGACCATTGGGAAGAACAGGATTTCTATGAGTGTACATATATTTACAGTAGTTATATGCCCCACATATGTAAATTCCTTTGTATTGGCATGGGTCTTTACGAGCCTCTCCTTTAAATTCAGTGTTAACAAGTCTATCCTTAACGGATGTATCTCTTTTAAAAGTAAAGAGTGGTACTTCAGGGACAAATTGTCCTAGTGATGGATCCCAGTGATAACATGTGCCAGTATCTCCCCACAATAGTTTTAATTTTATCCTGTTGATTTGTATATTTAGTGAAAATTCATAAGGGATTAGCATCACTTTTAGATTTTTGTGAATAAAATAATTTTTATCTTGATTATAAAGATGCTTGTTTGATCTTTTTAGGAAGCATGGGAGTAACCTCTTTGCAGGAGTCTGTCCTGTAATTTAGCAGCCTCTATTTTATAGCTAGAGCAATTGTGTCTTGTTCTCAAGTATTGACTGTATGGTATGGAATCCACCAGTGCCTTGGGATGAAAGCTTGAGGCATGTAAAATGGTTTTTCCTGCTGTAGGCTTTCTATACAGGCCACTGCAAAAGATGATGTGGCCCCTATCATAAGACATACAGAACCTAAGATTGAACTTGTTTTTGTCCATTCTGGCTAAACATTGTTGAAGTATGTCTACCGATCCATCTCAAACAATTAAAATATCATCAATATACCGGTACCATCCTAAGATGTGATCCATATATAGTGATAATGATTCACCAGCAAGAAACATTCTCTAGCCAGATACAGGTTAGCATATGATGGGGTACAACAGGTCCCCATCGCTACTCCCTGCAACTGGAAGTAGTGGGAGCCGTTGAAAGTAAAAACATTATGTCCGAGGACAAACTCCAACAAGGAAAGGATACATTCATTATAGGCCAAATCTACATGCTCACATGGTGTAGAATGTGTTGGATGGCCACAAGGCCTTTATAATGGGGAATTGAGCTATATAAAGCTTCAAAGTCTATAGTAACTAAAATTGCTCGTTCGGGAATGTGTAAACTGTCTAAAAGTTGTAAAAAATGGATGGTATCCTTAACATGAGAGGATAAGGATGTAACATGAGGTCTCAGGTATTCATCTACCAACTTACTAACATTCTCACTAATTGCTCTTTGTCCTGAAATAATGAGTCTTCCAGCCTAATTTGTTGCATCTTTGTGAATTTTGGGAAGTGCGTAGAAGGTAGATACTCGAGGGAAGTTGTTTCTAATTAAGTCCCATATCATTTTTGTAATTGTGTTATTGAGATATGCTGCATCCACTAGTGAATAGAATTCCCTATTATATTTCTCGACAATGTCCACTTTGATACACTGGTACCAATCCTGGTTTTTCAGAGTCTTATTGCACATGTTAAAGTGGAGTTTGTCAGGAACCATGAAACAGACAGAGACAGAAGTACAATCAAATGATTGTGGATTGAACACTTTTTGTGCATAGAGGACTTTGCTTGTATCTAATCCTTAAGGACTGGACTATTTTTTTCATTTGTACAATATTTTGTGTTTATTTGGAGAATTTTTAGTTCACGGGTGTTTTTAGATGTGATCACCTGATATATGATTTATATCATTTTTGCACACTAAATTGTGACCTGCCCACTGAAGGGTGTGGCTGGGAAGAACATCTATATTGCTTATTTCCCCATTGGCTGGGGGTAGAATAAAAATAAAAAGGTAAATAGGAAAAAGCGTAATCAAGCAAGCCAGAGTCCAGTAGCCAGATCGGGTAGTCAGCCAGTCCAAAGTTCATAAACCAGATCGGGTAATCAGCTAGTCCAGACGTCAGGGATCCAAGGAGAGAAACTGTACCCCCTCTCAATGACCCCTCTCCCTCGGAGGGCCACCGGGCTTGAGTGGAAACCATCTATGGAACTCGCGGAGGAGGACAGGGGCATGTACGTCAGAGGATGAAACCCAGGAGAGTTCCTCCGGACCGTACCCCTTCCAATGCACCAGGTTCTGTATGCGCCCACGGAACCTACGGGAGTCAACAATGGATTGTACCTCATACTCCTCATGGTTCTCAACCAGAATAGGGTGAGGACGTGGCACGAAGGTGGTAAATCGGTTACAGACCAACAGTTTAAATAAGGAGACATGAAACACATTAGAGATGCGCATACTAGGAGGAAGGTCCAACGCGTAAGCTACTGGGTTAATCCTGCGAAGGATACGGAATGGTCCAATAAACCGAGGTGCAAACTTCAGTGAGGGAACATGAAGCCGGAGGTTGCAAGATGACAGCCAGACCCTGTCCCCAACCTGGTAGGAAGGCGCAGGCAGGCGTCTGCGGTCAGCATGGAGTCTGTACCTATCATTGACATAACGCAAAGCCTCCTGGACTTGTACCCAAGTGGAACGAAGACCACGGAGATGCTCCTCTAACACAGGAATACTCTGCAGAACAAACGAGTCAGGCAACATGAAAGGTTGGAAACCATAATTCGCCATAAATGGAGACAATCAGGAGGCAGAATACAAGGCAATATTGTGAGCAAACTCTTCCCAAGGTAATAGGTCAGAACAGTTGTTATGATGGTCAGAAATGTAGCAACCTAGGAATTGCTTCAAGGACTGATTGGCTCGTTCTGCGGCCCCATTAGACTGCGGGTGATATGCAGAAGAGAACGCAAGCTGGATTACCAACTGTGCACAAAAGGCTCGCCAGAACCGGGAGACAAACTGACCGCCCCTATCCGAGACAATCACCTTGGGTAGCCCATCTAAGCGAAAGATCTCCCAAGCAAAAATGGAAGCCAGTTCCTTAGAGGTGGGCAACCTCTTAAGTGGAATACAATGACACATCTTTGAGAACCGGTCAACCACCATAAGGATAACAGTGTTGCCTTGGGAGTTGGGCAATTCTACAATGAAATCCATAAACAGGCGAGTCCAGTGCCTCTCTCCATTGGGTATGGGTTGTAGGAGGCCCACTGGAAGGTGTCGTGGAGTCTTACTCTGAGCATACACGGGACAGGCAGCTATGAAGGCAGTAACATCAGCCCGTAGACTAGGCCACCAGAATTGTTGGGAGATGGCCCAAATGAGTTGATTCTTCCCAGGATGGCCAGCTGCCTTGGCAGAATGGTTAGGCCGTGTACACACGGGCGGACTGTCTGACGGACTTGGTCCGCTGAAACGTGTTTCAGCAGACAATCCGCTCGTGTGTGGGCTTCAGCGGACTTTTTCAGCGGACAGTCTGGCAGACTAAGTCTTTCGGAATTTCCTTAATATTGTCCGTCCAAACTTGGTTTCAGCGGACAGTCCGCTCGTGAGTAGGCTAGTTCGACGGACTAAGTATGGCGCATGCTCAGAAAGGATTTACACAGCCGAAGGTTGCATTGCAGTGTATTGGACGTCGTATTTCTAGTCCCGTCGTACGTGCCGTACACGTCATCGCGCAAGCTTTCAGCGGACTGTCTGTTCGTCGTGTGTGGTCAAGACCGTTCATTCAAAAGTAGGACGGACTGTCTGTCGGATTGTCTGACGGACTTAGTTGGACGGATAGTCTGCCCGTGTGTACGCGGCCTAAGTCTGGAGCATTGCAGTACGGAGACTCTCTGGGACAAAGCAGCGGTCACAAGATTTATCAGGAGGAGCATGGACCTTAGCAGCAAGAATTTTGTCACCCAAAGGAGAAGTAAGACTGGTGCGAACCGCAGCCAAGATACGATCAGGAGGAATCATAGGAACTGGAACCGACTCCGACTTGGAAGTGGAGGAAAATTGTCGTGACAAGGCATCAGCCCTTACATTCTTAGTACCGGGTAAGAATGAGACAATGTAATTAAAGCTGGACAAGAAAAGAGCCCATCGCACCCTTCTGGGAGAGAGTCGCTTAGCCTCAGACAAGAATGTAAGATTCTTATGGTCAGCAAGAAGAAGAACGGGCACAGTGGTACCTTCAAGGAGATGTCTTTATTCTTTCAGTGCTAAAATGATCGCCAACAGCTCTCTGTCACCAATCTCATAATTGCACTCAGCAGGTGACAATTTTTTGGAAAAGTAGCCACACGGATGCATAGCGCTCTCAGAGTTAGGACGTTGAGACAGAAGGGCGCCAACTCCAGTCTCAGAAGTATCAATTTTTAGGATAAAAGGCAACATTGGATCAGGATGTGCCAACACAGGGGCAGAAACAAAGGCAGCCTTGAGAGTCTCAAAGGCCTTAATGGACTCCAGAGACCAACTCTGTGGGTTACCGTCCTTTCTGGTCATATCAGTCAGAGGCTTGACCAGAGACGAGAAGTTACGAATAAACTTCCGATAGTAGTTGGCAAAGCCCAGGAAACACTGCAGAGGACGTAAACCCACGGGTCGAGGCCACTGTAGGATTGCCGACAGTTTCTCTGGGTCCATTGAAAAACCAGAAGTGGAAATGACATAGCTCAGGAATGTAACCTGTTCACGATGGAACTCGCACTTCTCCAGTTTACAATTGAGATTGTTCTCTCTTAGTTTCTGAAGTACACGACAGACATCTGTGTGGTGGCTCTCCCATGACTTGGAAAATATGAGGATATCATCGAGATAAACCACCACACACAATTGCAACAAATCTCGGCTTCCTTGTTGTTTATGTTAATTTTTTAACGTATTTTTAATTTTTCCAAGTCTTTGTTTACTAACTTGAGAAATGCATCTGCATTTGGGTTAGTAATGGGAGCTGGGCATTTGTCAGATTTTTTCTTAAGTATTGTTTTATTTGGATTTGTATTGGTAGATCGCGATTGTTCCTCCACTATTTTTCTCCAATAGGGAAATGAGCTGATCCAATGCTGAGTTCGTACTTGCATCTTGTTTTTGATATAGACTTTTTAAATTTGTTTGTGAACAAACAATTGAAGGTCTTTGGATATTTCAAATTTATCGAGATCCTTGCTGGAACAGAAATGTAATCCCTTTTTTAAGAACTGTAATTTCATCTTCAGATAAAATGTGCAAAGAGAGATGAATTATATTTAAATCTTTCCCACATATGCTCAAATTCTCTGTGAGAGTGAGAGTATCACTGGTGTGTCTATGTTGGAATTGGGGTGCGGTGACCTGGTGTCAGCTAAAATCTGTTCCAAAAAAGAAGGATCAGTGAAAGTAAAGTCTGACTGGGTTAGGGATAAAGTGTTAGGTTGGGAAATAGACTCTGCAATGTGTGATTTTTGTGCAAGAGAGTTACCCATCCCCCGAATCTGTACGTTACTTTGTAACATAGAGATGGATGAATTACACCCAGGTGTTAGTGTTGTACAGTGGGATAGTTTGTGAATGGTATACAAACTGTTTTTTTTCCCGCTTTTTGGCCTTGTGTAGGATCGCCATAATATTGGGGTTTGGCGCTCTGTCCTCTTTTGTGCATGTGAGGGAACAAATGGTAGATTTGAAGAATATTGAGGAGTGGCAGACTAATGTTCTTGGCTTGAACTACCTTTGTTGTTAACATATTTGTTTTGGTTTCATTTATATGAGCCCTTCCACCTGCATTTTTATCCTGTATAAATGTGTGTCTTTTTTGACTAATACAGTATTTCTTTATTAAAGACCTCCAAGTGGATCTTTAATTTATTCTCCCTGTCTAGCAGAGATTTATGGGTTTTAAACTGTTGTAGTTTTCAGCATAAGCTGACAATGTCTGTATATAAAGCATTGGATCTTTTATTATATTCTCCTATTAAGAGTTCCATTAGACCCTGTGAGCATACGCGTAACACTTTCTCCTAACTTTGCTTGAAATCAGAGTCCAAACCTTCCAAGGATGGGAAGATCTGGACTCAGCCCAAGCAGATTGATATCTTCCTTGCTGTAATCTTGAAATGATCTCACATGCTAAAATAATAATGATTTCTTCTCTAAAGTTTTAGATTAAAAGTTTAAAAAATAAAGATGAAATCTCTGAATCTAATTGTTCATTGTCCCCAAATTCTTTAAGATATCCCTCCATGAGGGTATCCCAATTTTTACCTATAAAGTTTGTCATGCTGCCCAATAATCCTCTCTATGTTAAAATTTATTTTCCTAATAAAGTTGTATAAGCAAAAAAAAGAAAAACAAACAAATGATTTTATAATGTTGTGTTAGTAATATTGCGGATACAATACCGAAATGAGCGGGGACTGGTATTTAGGACCAAAATATATAGAGAAATGGATCGATAGTTGTATCCACTTAAAGTGCCAGATCCAATAGTCAATACAAAAGATGAAACCTCTAGGGTAGACTTTTAAGGCATAAGTAACTAAATAAGAGTATATATGAGTATCTTTATAGAAAAATTATAACATTTGAGAGCACGTCTTGCATCCACCCTGGTCTGTTGCTGGATGTCAGGATGTGTCTCTCTGAATATAAGGACCATGTTAAGGTATATTATATCTATATGCTTGAATAACAATTATTTAACCCATCACAATCTGGAGGCATTACTTAATGGGGTGCTACTGGCTTATAGACATCTTTAATTACTAAAATATCACTGCTATAATCTGCCAGTTTGAGGTGTTTTATTTAATTTTTTTCATACATTGACATTTCTCATCGTTATCTATATGGGACTGTTTCTTTCTTTGGACATTTTTTCACTACGAATTGAATTTTTATTATGGATTTTCACTGATTATTTTCAATAGCGCAACATGTTGTATATATTTATCATCGTTGGCTGAAGAATATCTCACTGTAGGTCTAACACAAGCACAATATTTTCTAGTTTATTTTGCACATTAAAATGCAATGAGATTTATTTACGAAAGGCAAATCCACTTTGCAGTACAAGTGCAAAGTGCAAAGTGCACTTGAAATTGCACTGAAAGTGCACTTGGAAGTGCAGTCGCTGTAGATCCGAGGGGGACATGCAAGGAAAATAAAAAATAGTATTTTAGCTTGCACATGATTGGATGATAAAATCAGCAGAGCTTCCCCTCATTTCAGATCTACCTCTCAGATTTATAGCGTCTGCACTTCCAAGTGCACTTTCAGTGCAATTTCAAGTGCACTTTGCACTTGTAGTTTTAACTTGTAGTGCAAAGTGGATTTGCCCTTCGTAAATAACCCCCAATGTCTACTTATGTGAAAGCACCCAAAATTCTAAAGCAGTTAAGAAAAAAATATGTTGAAAGAAAAACATAACAACAAATTTCAGACGGTGACAACAGTGAACCATGTCTGTGTAATGTGTGTAGTCTCCCCTGAAACCCCATGTGACAGTACTGATGAACGATTAGGAAACAGAGACAGAACGTTGTCATCTTATAACGGGAAGAGCCTGAACTCAAACCATCATGGCAGGATCACCAGATATTATTTTTACAAAAACTACAAATTAAAAATTTTTTAAATACTGAAACTTACTTTTCAAATTACCTTAAAGTGTTTGTGAATCCATTTATATAAGACTATGCCAGCCCTTCTATTAGAGCCTGGCACAGCACACTATGTAAGTTGTTTTAAAAAACTGAATTGTCTTCAGGCCGGTCATATGACTCGTGGCCGCTGACAGCTCTGATGGATGGCTTCTGCAGGCAGGGCCATGATCTCCCTCTAACGTCAGCTGGGGAGATCATGTGGCCCCTCATCTCTTCCTGCAGAAGCTCTGTCATAGCTGTAAAGCAGCCGCGAGTCACGTGAATGGCCTGAAGACAGCTCAAAATTGGTATTTAGAATGCTTGTTTTTTTAAAACAACTTACATAATGTGGTATGTCAACCTCTAATAGCGGGGCTGGCAGTGACAGTGTTAATGTTTTGGAGACGGGGTGGAGACAGACACAGAGAGGGAACTGCCAGGCAGGAAGGAGGGGGGAGGGGGAGAGAGGAAAGCAGAGGGGACAGCGGCATATGATGCAGGGATGTACTCTGTCCATGGGGGTCAGGGTTCAGCAGCCCTGATTTTTGTGGTCAGTACAGAGAGGGCATACAGGAAATGGCAGATTCAGGCAGGTTTTTTTTTACAGTTTAGAGGAGGTACATTACACAGTGCTTTAAGGGACCAGGATCTGTATTTTTTTGGGTTAACAAACACTTTAACATGTCAAAGCTGTGTTTACATTCTGTATACTTTAATATTCCACATTTTTATTTTTCCTCTCTGTTTTATCCAGGTGGATTGAAAATATTTATGATAAAAGAAGACTTCATGACTTCCTTTAAAATGTTAAAAAATACAGTTTACTAGACTGAGACAGAAAGATTCTAGGACAGATGTTGAATTAATTATCTTTATAGTTTCTGTATTACAAAACTCGAAGGAAAAGTTATATAGTCTGTAATATATAACCATTGCCATCTGGAGGAGAGAAACATTTCTGTGACCTTAAGTTGTTTCAGTATCACGCACACCATGGGGTTACATTAGTTCTATCACCTGCTGCCATTCTGTGCTGTACGTTTTTAAATGCAAAATATTTAGTGTCCAGGTAAAACAGGTTTCTAGTAATTATTTTCTAGTTGAATAATCCAATTTATTTATGATACAATTATGGCAATAAAAAATGCCCCCTCCTTGCTGGTAACCCATTCTGGCTGCCTATGCCACTCATAGAACATCTGCCCGGGTGCAGAAATGCTTTTATAAACAGTTTTTAATGATATAAATAGTTCTAACAAAATGTATCTAAATTATTTTATGTGGTCTTGTATAGTGATGTCATTTGAAAACATAGAATTTTGGCTGATGTTGCATAAAGGGAAACTATACCCAGATAATGCACACTTAGCCCTTGTACACACGGTAGGACATTCTGACAACCAAATCCGTTGGATTTTGTCTGACGGATTTTGTCCGAAACTGTTGCATACACACGGTCGGACAAAGTTGTCGGAAAATCCGATTGTACATAACATGATGACGTTATTTCGTTACGACTGGACTACGTTCAGGCTAGTAGCCAATAGCTTTGGTCTAGGAATTTGTTCTGAGCATGCGTGGCACTTTGTCTGTCGGAGTAGGCTACACATGATCGGAGTATGTCCGATCGGAGCATGTTGTTGGAAAATTTTATAGACAAGTTGGAAAACTTGGTCCGTCGGATATTCCGATGGAAACAGTCCGATGGAGACCACACACAGTCGGGTTATCCGACAATACGGTCCGATCGGACACAATCCATCGGAGTCTCCGACCGTGTGTACAAGGGCTAAAGCATTCACTTCTTTAGCTAAAGGCATTGTGGAGAAATGCATTTTCAAACTTTACAACAGAGGCTCTGGCCCTATTACTTTCTATTGCAACAGACTTTGGACAGCCTGATAGGTGTTTCTAAACTTTTTAAAAAAAACTTTAAAGTCTCTGTTGTAATCTTTGAGGATCTTTGGGAATTAACTGCTTTACATTACATGCGCCTAGAAAGGGCAGTTGTCACGTACCTTACAGCGGAGTCTGACTGCTGGAGGTGGTCTCTTGCACGGTTTCAGTCTCAACATCCCTGGAAGTGGGGACAGTGTTGAGGCAGCAAAAGGGTGCAGGTGCTTGAAGATATAGGCTTGAAGGCACTGGATCCTCACGGAAGAGATGTAGACTGGTCACCGGAGGTGTTCAGTGGAAGCCAAGCAGGTATGAAGAAAACACTGCACGTCAGGAATAAGCAAGGTTGGCAACTGGCTGGCAACGAGGTACAGGAACGGAAAGGCAGGTTCGTAGTCAGGGACGAGCAGAGGTCTGGTAACATGCTGGCAGTGAGGTACAAAGTCAGGAAGCAAGCCGAAGTAGAAAGTCCAAGCCGAGGTCAGTATAAATAAGGAAGTAGTAAGCAGGGATGATCCAAAAGAGTAGTCAAGCAAGCCGGGTAATCAGGAACAAGGTAACAGGTACAAACAGCAACCTTTTCCTGGCAATATTATAACTTCTCATTGCTTGTTCTGTTGTTAGTTTTAACACAAGTCCTTATTTTCCATCTTACCTTATTTTCCTGATGTCACAACATAATATATTATAATAATAAAGTATGGTTATCCAAGATGTCTGTAAATCCAGTTTACTTGAACTTACTCTTGCTCTTAGAAGGAAAAGTGACAAATAATTTCACAATCCACACATTCTGCTTCAAAAATAGAAAAAAACAAAAAACAAATAGTACCAACTATTTGTATATGAAAGAACACAAAAATCATCAACCAGATCAAAAACTGCAAAATGTCTGGCTGTAGATTGCATCTATCCTAGGAGGGTGTGTGGACTTGGCATGATGGGTCTGTTATACTTTTATTGTATTTTTTACGTTCATATTACAGACTACACATCACGTTATTATCAGACCTTTTGATTTAATTTCTTTTGAAAAAGTTCCCATGTATCCCATCCATCTAGGCTAACCACCTCATCTTAATCTAAAGTATTACAAATTTTCCCAATATCCTGTATATCATTTTCAACCAAAGGTTGTCTAAACCAATTTAAATATATCTATATCATTAATACAATTGTTAACATCATATCATAAATGAATACTCAAGTGATAATCTCAATATCATACCCTAATTTTAATCACACAGATAGATCTCTTTAAAGGGAGATGCTTTACCTCATTTCCTTTTTTTAAATGCACGGTTTCCACTATCAAAGGATATTTAATTTGTGTTATTTTATACTATGTGCACTTTTAACATTTATTTAACCTTCATTTTATCATGTCTGGAAAAAAGATTCAAAATAACTGTGATCACATTGTTTAGCAGATTAATTAACCCAGCACATATTGTTATTTTTACTATTACTCATAGTCATAATATGACCTTGCCAGTTATCATCACGAATGTCTCATCCAGCATATTATTTTTCATGAGAAAGAGAGAAGGGAAGGGGATCATGTCTACACAGAGCTAACAGGACACACAAAAGATGTAGGACTAAGAGCAACAGCACACCCATGCATGTACATACACAATCATCTCTGGAAAAAATGGCTTTCATTTTTCCTGTTTTATTATGCAACACATGCATACTGTTCTCTTATTTCCTTTTATCTCACTTAAAAATGTCCCACACATAATGGCATCCGTGGGCAAATGGGCATACCTGTACATCCCCTTTAAGTGGCGGGGTTAGCGGGCGTGCGTACAGCATGACCGTGCCCACGGGACCAGCGGACATGGAGTCACAGAGCTGCAGAAAAGTGCCTATGTAAACAAGACATTCCCGGTTCTGCCTTGTGTCATAACAGAGATCACTGATCCCTGTCATTGGGAGCAGTGATCAATGTCATGTGAGTTGAAGCCCCCCCACAGTTAGAATCACTCCCTAGGACACACTTAACTCCTTCATCGCCCCTAGTGGTTAACCCCTTCCCTGCCAGTGTCATTTACACAGTAATCAGTGCATTTTTATAGCGGATTGCTGTATAAATGAAAATGGTCCCAAAATAGTGTCAAAAGTGTCCGATGTGTCTGCCATAATGTCGTAGTCCCGATAAAAATCGCAGATCGCCACAATTACTAATTAAAAAAATAATAATAATAAAAATGGCATCCTCTATAACTTTTGCGCAAACCAATCAATATATGCTTATTGCAATTTTTTTACCAAAAATCTGTAGAAGAATACATATTGGCCTAAACTGAGGAAAAAATATATATATTTTATGTATTTTTGGGGGATATTTATTATAGCAAAAAGTAAAAAATATAGAATTTTTTTCAAAAATGTCTCTTTTTTTGTTTATACAGCAAAAAATAAGAACCACAGAGGTGATCAAATACCAACAAAAGAAAGCTCTATTTGTGGGAAAAAAAGAACTTCAATTTTGTTTGGGCGCAACATCACACAACCATGCAATTGTCAGTTAAAGTGACGCCGTGCCGAATTGCAAAAAGTGCTCTGGTCAGGAAGGGGGTAAAATCTTCCAAGGCTGAAGAGGTTAAATTAGTTTTAACTGAAAAAGAAAAGAATTTGGGACTTTAGATGAGGCCTTTGAAGTAGGAATCAGAGGTACCTCCATCCTGGCTTTTGCGCAGCAAAAAGAGAGAAAGGGTTTAGGACTTTTGAGTGAAGCATGCAGCTGGAGAGCAAGGAGGCACTGAAGGTTATGAAAATGTATTCCATAAATACAACATGCAATACATTACATTACTGGCACAGAGATACATTGGAGACCCGCAAGCCATCTAAAGTTGAGTTGCATAAGTTATAATATGCGATATATATATGTAAACATAAAATACAATTGTATATGACATCCCATATATTAGTGATAAAATAGTCACTGACTGTAAATAAAGTAGCAGCATTGTTGGCTCAAACAACTGGATGTATAACCATGATTGTAGCATCTATATCTCCACACGTTTTGTGACTGTCACTCATCAGGAGAAGACGCTGTAGGGATGTCTAAAAAAATGTTTTAAAAGGTAAACAGTGAGTAAACTGAACACACATAAGATGGGGAAGGGGGAATGATGGAACATTCACCCATACTTACAGGTAAACAATGCGCGTGGAGTGCGGGGGTGGATGCCAAGGCAAAGCTGCAGACAATTGTCTCCAATGGGAGCGGAGGCAGCAAAAACAATGGCAAAGCAACAGGGAATCCTGAAGGGTGAGGTGTGACTGGGGGAGTGGATCCCACCAAAATCCATGTATGTGCATGGTTTGTGAATGAAAACATCTGTAAAATGAATATAAAACTGTGTATGAATATATGAGCAGTATGTGAGATATTATTATATTACTGGTGAAGCAATAATCCAAATCTATTATAAGAAAGTGGTTTTAACCTCCCTAAATTTAGCTTTCCTTATTTTGTTATGCTATTCCTTGCATCCCATGTACTGTAATCCTGTACTTAGCCATAGTGCTCATCCCATATTTCCACTCTGACCACATATAAAATATTCTGATAGGGCCAGGGCCAAAAATGATGTTATTCTTATGTAATTTGACTCTCATTTATATGTTTGGCATTTTTTCAGGTTTTGGAATTTACTAGTTGTTATGCCAGACCCTAAATTCATCCCATGACTTCATCAAAAATGTCACTTTATGTCTAGTGTTAATTTGTCTGTCACCCTTGATTCATCCTGCTTACATATATAGCTGTTCCTTTTAGCTGTTTGATCTGCATGTCCCTGTGGACTGGCAATAGGGGTAGATGCTCTGGTAACACCTTAGGGTCCATTTCTCCCTTATTTGAAGCTTTCCCTATTTTTCGACTTCTGCCACATCTTTTGCGAGGAAACCAGGCAGTGGTAACACTGATAATAGTGTTAGCTGAATTAACCCAGGAGGGCTTGGTACACTGACATAGCGAGTCTTGCAGGGGTTGCTCCTTGGACACACCTAGTCCAGCGGGACCTAATGGTCTTGAGTCCTGTATCTCAGCACTGTTGAGCCCCCGGAAGCCAGCTTTGGGAACTTCAATTACAAGACTTGGAAATATTTTTTTGCCTTGGTTGAAGCCAGGGCTGGCCCAAGACATTGTGCTGCCCGGGTCCAAGAATGAAATGCTGCCCTCTCCAAAAAAAAGTCACACATCCATTATTTTTTATCATGATAATTAAAACTAAGATTACATTTATCAGGAAATCAGATTTACATGCAACAGCACCTTGTCTATATGCAAAATTATATGACATACCATTATTATGTTCAATGATATGTGGGCTAGGGCAGTATAGGGGCAGGCTAGGGCAGTATATAGACAGGCTAGGGTAGTATATGGACAGGCTAGGGTAGTAAATGAGCATGCTAGGGTAGTATATGGATAGGCTAGGGTAGTATATGGACAGGCTAGGGCAGTATAGGGGCAGCCTGGGGTAGTATATAGAGAGGCTAGGGTAGTATATGGACAGGCTAGGCCAGTATCGGGGCAGGCTGGAGTAGTATATAGAGAGGCTAGGGTAGTATATGGAAAGGCTAGGGCAGTATAGGGGTAGGCTACAGTCCTAAATAGAGAGGCTAGGATAGTATATAGTATACAGGCTAGAAAAGTATAGGGGTGGGCTAGGGTAGTATAGGGGTAGCCGGAGCAGCACAGGGGGCAGTTGACATTATGACACACAAAACAGCTGGAAATAAAATCTTGGTCATTAATTTGCTGGGTTAATAGAAGAAAAGGAGAGGCAGCCGTGGCTCAATTTGCTCTCAAAGTGCTGCCTGGGTCCGATGGACTGACTGGGATCCTAGGTGAAGCCAGGAAGTGGCACCTGCAGAAATATGTGAGTGGAAGATTTTCTTTCTTTCTCCAATTGGTGGGGGAAAGGGGATTATCCTTAAAGGGGTTGTAAACCCTTGTGTTTTTTCACCTTAATGCATCCTATGCATTAAGGTGAAAAAACACCTGGCAGTCACCGGCCCCGCAGCCCCCGTTTTACTTATCTGAGTCCCTTCATCTCTGTCCCTCTCTCCACGGGGTCCCAGCTCTTCATTGGATAAATTGGTAGCAGCGCAGCCATTGGCTCCCGCTGCTGTCTATCAAATTCAATGACGCAGGTGTCTGTGGATGCAAATGCTGGACTTGGGAGAGCACTCCTGCAAGGGAACCCCCTTGGGACAGCGCTTCTCCTAGGGGGTTATCTGATGCAGGGAGGAGCCATGAGAGCCGCCAGGGGACCCCAGAAGAAGATGTTCAGAAGCCACTCCGTGCAAAACGAGCTGCACAGTGGAGGTAAGTATGATATGTTTGTTATTTAAAAAAATAAAAAACTATGCTTTATAATCACTTTAGGTACCATTAAGGGTCAGTGTTCGACCCTATCCATTTTTTTCCAGAGGCCATTGTTTCTCACTCCTTGAGTCATACTTCATAAAGTGTGTAATATAGACAGTCCCACCTGTCAGGCAACTCGTGTCCTTGGGACTTGAATTTGATCTTGACTGTCCTTACAGAGGCCACTTTTTGAACCAATCGAGAGATTCTGTTGGTCCTTTATCTTGGAATGTGGCTTCCTTGGTGGCTATCACTTCACTATGGTGTGGAGTGGCAGAGTTGGCACTCTTTCATGCAAGGAGCCGTTTCTAGGTCTCACCTCATGATAAGGTGATGCTGAGTCCTCATCCGTTTTTTGCCTATAGTGGTGTCTAGTTTTCACTTGAATCAAGGCAATGTCTTGCCTTCTTTTCTGATCCTCAGTTGGAAGGAGTAAGATCACTGCATAGTGTGGAAGTAGTTGAGGTGGACCGAATTGCTTGAATTTCGGTACAGGTCAGGAATCCTGGTTTGTGCCACCGATAGAGCCCAGAATAGGCAGGGGGCATCCAAGTTAACTATTTTCATTGGATTCGCCAGTTAATTATTGAAGCCTATGGCTTGAAAGAGCATAATCCCCCACCCCTTTTTTTGGTGAAAGCGCTCACTACCACGTGTGTGGGGGCATCTTGGGCCATTGGCCATCAGGTGTCAGTGGCTCAGGATTTTGAGGCCATTACATGGTCTTTTGTTCATACAGTAACAGAATTTTACCAGATGGATATCAAAGCCACAGAGGATACTGCTTTGTCAACAGTATGCTTTGGGTGGCAGAAGAAGTCCTTCTCAGTTGACAGTTTCTGTGATTGTGTCTCCCTCTCCTCAAGTGCATTGCTATGGGATATCACATATAGTAATTTTGTTTGCTCTGTGTCCCGTTATGTACGATAAAGAAAATAGGTTTGTGAAAAAAAAAAGAAAAAAGAAAATAGGATTTTTTCATTATACTTACCTGTAAAATGCTTTTCTTGTCACGGGACACAGAGGTCCCTCCCATCTTTTTTGGGATATGCATTGCTTTGCTACAAAACTGAGGTACTTCCTGTGTAGGAGGGATTATATAGGGGAGGACTTCCTGTTTGGTTATTTGCCCGTGTCCATTCACCTATAGGTGGCGTATAGTCTCAATTTATTTGCAAAAACAGAAAGAAAAATGTGTGTTTTTCAAAATGCTTGGTATTTTTTCAGTTATATAGCAAAAAAAAAAAACAGTGGTGATTAAATACCACCAAAAGCAAGCTCTGTCTTTTTAAAAAAAGGATAAACATTTCATTTGAATGCAGTGTTGCATGCCTGAGTGATTGTCATTAAAAGTGTGACAGTGCTGAAATCTGACAATTGGCCTGGGCAGGAATAGGGCAAAGTGTCTGTTATTGAGGTGGTGAGGTGAAACATGACCCATTGTGATCCAGTCACTTGTCTCTTCTCAGTACAATCTGTGGGTAAACAAGAGAAAATATATAATGCACTTATTTAGTCTCATCCATCTGAATGTAATTCTGATCTGTCTAATCTGGGTTTTTCATTTTTGTGGATACTTTTTTGAAAAGGCATTTTTAACTAAAAAGAGGACTGGGGTGACATTGACTCTTCCTGGTTAAAGTGACAATCGGGTTATCTTCCTATGATGAATCAGCTAGGCATTATAGCAACCTTCTACCCTATATGATACAATGTATGTGTGTGATTTTAACCAGTTTATCATGACCAGGGTAGTCTAAAGGTCCCTTTTTTACCTGTTACCCATTCCACTCCAACCTCCACCCCATTATCAACCCATAAAGTAAGAGACCACACCTTGCTTTGGAGTAAAATGGCCATAACAGCCTTTATTACGATACTCAAATACTCCAATCAAATTATATATAAATATATCTATATCTATATATAAATAACCAAACAGTATAAATATAACCATAAATATAACCATCCATATAACCATAACCCACAACTGGTAACGAATAGCATATAGCTAACATGGCCGGTCTGGTGATCTCTGACGGTGACCCATAACTTTACCAACCAACTTTACCAACCAACCAATCACTGCGGTACCCACTTGTAACTTTTCCAGGCCTCCAGCTGTGACCGCTCGGAGACAACCTCCGCAGTGACAACCATAACGGTATTCCCTCCAACGTTCAGGAATACACCGGAGGGACCCATCCTAGCAATGGGCCCCCCACCCCATATCAGATGACTTCTGATTTACCGCCAACCGTCAAAGACCACCAGACACAACCGCCAACATCCAATGCCTTCTGCACAGCTGTCATGACATCCGATACCGCCACCTGAAAAAGAAGAAAAGAAAACAACACCGGCAAATCCCAACAACCGAAACATAGGGCGGGAGGGTGGGAAAAACTGCCTCCTCTCTCTGTCCCCTCCGTCGAACTGGACTTTGCTCCGCCCACTCCCCCTCTTATAGGGCTCCTCCCCTGTCCCCACACTCACCACCAGCTCCTCCCCCTAAGGCTAATCCCCTTGCAGCTTAACCCTTTAGTTCCCTTAAACATCCCTGTCATGCCCGGCCCTCCATTACTTCCCTCCTAGTCCATTCACTCCGGGCCTCACTTGACCAGGGTAGTCTAAAGGTCCCTTTTTTACCTGTTACCCATTCCACTCCAACCTCCACCCCATTATCAACCCATAAAGTAAGAGACCACACCTTGCTTTGGAGTAAAATGGCCATAACAGCCTTTATTACGATACTCAAATACTCCAATCAAATTATATATAAATATATCTATATCTATATATAAATAACCAAACAGTATAAATATAACCATAAATATAACCATCCATATAACCATAACCCACAACTGGTAACGAATAGCATATAGCTAACATGGCCGGTCTGGTGATCTCTGACGGTGACCCATAACTTTACCAACCAACTTTACCAACCAACCAATCACTGCGGTACCCACTTGTAACTTTTCCAGGCCTCCAGCTGTGACCGCTCGGAGACAACCTCCGCAGTGACAACCATAACGGTATTCCCTCCAACGTTCAGGAATACACCGGAGGGACCCATCCTAGCAATGGGCCCCCCACCCCATATCAGATGACTTCTGATTTACCGCCAACCGTCAAAGACCACCAGACACAACCGCCACAGCCCAAAAGGGTGACTCCCTTACCCTTGAGGGCCACCCCACACCCCCGAGGCCATGTGGATATCCCCCTGCAACCCCAATGACCACAAGTCAATCCCCCCATCCGACACGTGAACCCCATCCCGTCTCAGGTACATGCCCACATAACCTTCCAGTTCGCAGTGGCGAACCACGATCCCACCCTGTTGGGCCACAAACCTCCCCACCACCTTATTGACCCCCATAAGGGTCCTGTGGCTGCTCGCCACCGAACGAGCCCAGCGCCAGGCCGTCCTCGCCACAGTGCCCGACCACACCAGTACAGTACCCGGCAAACGGAAGCTCAGCCGCCTGAAACCGGACTTGCAGTCCGCAATCAAATCCCAAACCCTCCGTACCCCCAGGGCGTTCCCCCCCGCATGGATTACCAGCACCGCCGGGGGACCGTCCCGAGACACACGTCTCAATCTCCTCCATCAACCGTCCCCCCCGCATTCCAGGGATACCCAACCACTGCAAGCATGCCTCCCTCCGGGAAATCCCAAGTTGCCTGCCCTCGGGCCGTTGACCATCTCACCAGGCCCCCCAACACACGTAGGAGTGCCCCCCGATCCAGACGAGGCGAGCCGGACCTCCATCCGAAAAGAAAAATCAACAGCGTAAACAGCCGCCACCCAGTAACACGGCATCCACCCCGACAAGACAACAACCACGCCAGCCCCCCCAAACCCAGAGGAAGCCCAAAAGATTAGTGCCGGCGTGCAACCCTAAGAACATAATGACTGCTCGTTACGTTTGTATTATTCCTGCGTCATGTAAAGTTATGTTTTTTTTTTTTTTTTTTTTTTTTTTTTTTTTTTATATATGACCATCAAACCACCAACTGTGGCCTAACATAAGAACGAAAACGCCGAGACTCCCCTCTCCCTATCCGGCGCTCTGCCGCCTCCCCCAAACCGCACCGGGCCGCCTCCGTGGTGGCCCCTATCCGGAACGAATGGGACGCAAATCCCTCGCAACCAACTCCACCACCCGCAAGCACTTCCGAAACACCGAAACAAATTGGTACTTAGACAAAAAGGACCCACCCGCATGCCACCGGAAAGGGCCCTCCCCCCCCCCCGTCACACCGCCCGAAAAACCCGTACTGCCGCCACCGGGCACACACTGGAACCCGGCAATGCAACAGGGACACCAGAACCCCCTAGCCCAGCCGATCCCTTTTGGACCTGCGGAGCCAGAGCCCCACCCGATCAACTGCAACTCGAACCTTCCCAGCCAACAAACCCCCTGCCACCTTCCTGAACGGGCCAACCAACTCCCCAAGCCTAAATGCCCCATAGACGGCCAAAGAAAACGCCGCTTTGAACAGCCGCGTCACCTATTCCAAAGAGCACACCCGCTCCAGCTGAGCACAAATCGCCTGCAAGATGGCAAACGTAACCTGCCTCCGCGTATCCCTCGTCCCGTGTCGCCTCCCACAACCCTTCAGCGCCGGACGAACCCAAAAATCCTAAGTCCAGGCCACCACCCGCAACAGCTCAAACAAAAACGTCAAAACCGCCATATTCCGACCGAGCGCAGAAACCGACACCCCCCGCTCCATATTCCGGGCCACAAAATAAAGCACCAACAACCGCAATCGGAGCCTCGATCACGTACCCCAGCCTCCCGAACCGGACCAGACCTTGCAGACCAACCGTGGAATAGGCCGCCCAGGTTGGCGCACTCACAGACTGCCGGATCCATCCGGCGGCGACTCCAATGACAACCCCCGGCGGCGACTCCAATGGCAACCCCCCAAATCCACTCCGGGCAACGGGCCCCTTCCGCTTCCGCGCCCGGAGCCAGCTCCCTGAACCTGTCCCACTGAAAAACGAGACGGAGTCAGCCCACTCGAGGTCCACACCCGGTAAGTACACAGCGTAAGCAAAAAACCTTCAACTGTAACCAACCAAGGACCAGCTGCCGCATCAACCGTCTCACTGGAGGGGATGAAGCCGACACCCGGTTCACCACCTGCACAACCCCCATGATGTCGCAATGAATGCGCAACTACAGATTCTCACACTCCACCCCCCACAGTTCCAACCGAACCAGATTGCCCAAAAACCCCGCCGTTCCCCAAGCCACCGGCCACGTCTCCGCGCACCACATGCCCCTGAAAAACGCCCCGTATCCCGTACAACCGGCCGCGGCCGTGACCAAAGCCCAGTCAAAATTGCCGACCGGGCCCGCCCCCACCTGGCCTTCCCATTGTCCGAGCCCAAAAAACCCGTGCCAAACCCGCAAATCCACCCGGTGCTCCCTCCCCAACCGCACAAAATGGGTGGGAACGCTGACGCCCGCTGTAGCTGCCGACAGCCGCCGGCCTCCACCGGACAGCCGCCGGCCTCCACCGGACACAGTTCCAACCGAACCAGATTGCCCAAAAACCCCGCCGTTCCCCAAGCCACCGGCCACGTCTCCGCGCACCACATGCCCCTGAAAAACGCCCCGTATCCCGTACAACCGGCCGCGGCCGTGACCAAAGCCCAGTCAAAATTGCCGACCGGGCCCGCCCCCACCTGGCCTTCCCATTGTCCGAGCCCAAAAAACCCGTGCCAAACCCGCAAATCCACCCGGTGCTCCCTCCCCAACCGCACAAAATGGGTGGGAACGCTGACGCCCGCTGTAGCTGCCGACAGCCGCCGGCAGAAAAAACCTTCCTACGGGACTGACCCTACGTGCGAAGTGCAGCTGACCCCAGAGCGACTGTAACATCAACCACTGTACCTTGCGCCGACCCCGAATATCCTTAACTACCCGCCGAAGCTCCACCACCTCGTCCTCCGGCAGCCGAACTCCATCCCCCGGGAGTCGATCACGATCCCCAGGAAACTCAGTTCCGACGTCGGTCCCACCCTCTGATCGTCAGCCCAGGGAACCCCAAACCTGCCCGCGATGTGCTGCAACGTAGACAGAAAATCGCACACACAGCGGAGGCAGGCGGGCCCACACACAGGGAGTCAGCCCAAATAGTGGACAACCGACTCCAGACCCGAAGCGTCCCTCACCACCCATTCCCAAAAAGGAGCTAAACGGCACACAGTACGCACACGAGGTCGAGCAACCCATCAATAGGCACATAGCCACGAAATACTTGTCACGCCAGTGGCACCCCAGCAGCCGAAAGCCATCCGGATGAACCGGAAGCAGCCGGAACGCCGATTCCACCTCGTTCTCGGCCATCAGCGCCCCCCGGCCCGAACGCCGCACCCCCCGTACCGCAGCGTCAAACAAAGCGTAGGACACCGTGCCCACCTCAGGGTCACTGAAATCACGCACGGAGCCCCCGATAGGAAAAAGGTGAGGAATAAGCCGAAACTGCCCTGGCTCCTTCTTGAGGACCACCCCCAACGGGGAAACCACCAAGGCGGGCCACGGCTTATCCCCAAACGCCCCCCCCCCCCCATGCGCCCCCACGCCACCTCCTTCCGCGGCTTGTCATCCACCACCCACGGATGTTCCACTGGGAACTACAAGTTTTCCGCAACCCGCGGCACCTCAGGCAGCGAACACGGAACTTGCTGCCCCATCCGGCAGCACCGGGACCACATGTGAGTCCCGCCGCAACCGGACCACCCGTGCTTGAACGTGCACGCTCCTCCGAACCTGCAGGCCCCCACGGTGTACCGCCAGCAAACCCCCCCCCCACTTTGTTCCGGCCGGCAGCCCCAAGGTAAGCGCACTCCTGGCCCCCACCGAAGAAACTGAGATGGGGGCCCCCGCCAATGACATAAGCCGCATCCAGAGGCTGATGTCCTTGTGGGCCCAGCGCAATTCCGACCGCACCGCCATGCACTGCCGGAACTGCTCATCGTACCGGAGCCACGCCCCCCCCATAAACCCGACGGGCCTCCCCGATCGCCGCCATATAACAGAAAAAGCGCCAAGCAATGCTCGGGGCTCTTCCCTCCAATGACGCCAGCCAAAATGGCAAGCGCCTGGCGCCAATTGGAAAAGTACCACCGCTTCCCCCAGCGGCCCCCCGAAGCATACATACCCCGCACACCGCGCCGCGTCGGCCAACCGAACCATGTCCGACCGCGCCACCGAATCTTGTTTGCCCGCGTAAAACCCCCGATGCCCCGCCCCCCCCCCTGTAAACGGCACCAAAGGTGCCCCCGGCGCCGTACACCCCGGGGTATCTGAGGCCACCCCGAGGCCCCCCGCCGGGGGAGCCACCCATGGGGCCGCCACCGACGGCTAGGCCCGCCCCCCGTCAAAACGCCCCGCCAAGGCCCGCAACCGCCCCTGTCCCGCCGATTCCGCACCCGCACCTCCGGGCACCGCCGCCGCAGGAACCCCCCCACCCCGCGTCCCAAACCCCAGGCGTCACTGGCCCCCCCGCGCACACCCGCACCACCCCCCAACGAACCCTGCCCCATGCCCGCCAGCACCACTTCCAGCAAACCCTGCAATGCATGCGACACGGACAACGCATCAGGGGACTCACCTGGCGGCCCAGGGACGCTCCTCATGCCGGACCGGCGACCGCACCACCTGGACCAGGCAGTTCGTCAGCATCCGCGACCTCCCCTCCTGACCGATCATCCGGACCCCAGGTAGCTGGGGTGCAAGCCCCCCGGGGGAAGAGACCCCGGAGGCCGACGTCGCAGCCCGCAGGGGTGCAGCCACGCTCCCGGCTGATCCCCCCTCGGCAGCCTGGTGATGAGAACCAGCCCTGCCAGCCCCTGGAACGGCAGACCCCCGGGCGCTCACCGATCCCCGCCGTGTAGAGCAAACCGCAGGCGATCCGCGAACCTGCACAAGCCGGACAACATCCCCCCTGGTCGGAGCCCCCGGGTCCCCAGCAGAGCCATCCCGAGCCGTCCCCATACCCCCACAGCATGGCGCCCAGCAACAGACTCCACACCGCCCCCCCCTGCAGGCAAGATGGCCGCCCGCCGACCGCGTGACCCCCCCCCCCCCCGGGGCCGCGGCGTGAGGGCCGCACAGCTCCCCCCAACCTGCACAGGCCGGACGACAGCCCCCCCGTTCGGAGCCCCCGGGTCCCCAGCAGAGCCATCCCGAGCCGTCCCCATACCCCCACAGCATGGCGCCCAGCAACAGCCTCCACACCGCCCCCCCTGCAGGCAAGATGTCCGCCCGCCGACCGCGTGACCCACCCCCCCCCCCCCGGGGCTGCAGCGAGAGGGCCGCACAGCTCCCCCCAAAGTCCCCTGTGTCCGCTCCGCGGGAGTAAACGAACGATCCTCCCCAGGGCAGCGCACAACACGAGGTGGCCGAGGGTCAGGCCCAGGAGAAAAAACGCGCCGGAGGCCGAGACCTCCGCGCGCGCGGTAGCAGCTCACCCATCCGAGCGGCTGCTCCGGCCGACCCCGCCAGTCCTCCGAGGCGATCCCGAAGCCAGTCCGGTCCTCGCTCCTCCGCCCGACGCCGCAGCTCAGCCAGCCGTCGATCCACGTCAGCCATCTTCAGAGGAGCAGTGAAAAAACTGCCTCCTCTCTCTGTCCCCTCCGTCGAACTGGACTTTGCTCCGCCCACTCCCCCTCTTATAGGGCTCCTCCCCTGTCCCCACACTCACCACCAGCTCCTCCCCCTAAGGCTAATCCCCTTGCAGCTTAACCCTTTAGTTCCCTTAAACATCCCTGTCATGCCCGGCCCTCCATTACTTCCCTCCTAGTCCATTCACTCCGGGCCTCACTTTCAAAGGAAGAAGGAATCTAGCTTTAAAATGCAATCATTTCTTAAAATGTCTCTTGCAAGCCATTAATCCTCCCAGGAGCAATAAATAATGAAACACTAATAAGTCTTTTTAAGGAGCTACTGCTGATTCAATAAAACACTGCCTGATTTAATGACAAAAACATAGACTATTTGTAAGTAAGGTTTATTTTCCTTTAATTGGGCAGTAAAACATGCTGGATTTCTGTAGGCATGCAAAACTCTGTATTTGTGTATCTATTATTTACATTACAATATTACATAAACCTTCTGCTCTCCTAATCAGAAAAAATAAATCCTACATTAAAGTGTTTGTAAACCCCCAAAAAATTATATTTTCCTGCTCCTTTAACCACTTCCTGACATGTACATATACAGTACATCGGCAGGTTGGCATCCCTGTGCGATATACAGGTACGTCGGCTCCTTTAAGAGCTGGTTCACACAGGGGCAACACGACTTTCAACACATCTTTTGGAGGCAACTTGGACACGACTTGAACACAACTTGGGGCGACTTACAACACAACATTAAGTCGCCCCAGGCCAGGCGACCTTTGCCGTGGCCAATCAGAGAATGAGCTCTCAAGGGGTAACTCCATGCAAAATTAAAAAAAAAAACGGCATGGGTTCCCCCTCCGAGAGCATACCAGGCCCTTAGGTCTGGTATGCATTTTAAGGGGAACCCCCTACGCCGAAAAAATGGCGTCGGGATCCCCCCAGAACCATACCAGATCCTTATCCGGGCGCGCTACCCGGCCGGCCAGGAAAAGGGGTGGGGACGAGAGAGCGCCCCCCTCCTGAGCCGTACCAGGCCGCATGCCCTCAACATTGGGGGTGCCTTGGGGAAGGGGGGGCCGCGCGGCACCCCCACCCCAAAGCACCTTGTCCCCATGTTGATGAGGACAAGGGCCTCTTCCCGACAACCCTGGCCATTGGTTGTCGGGGTCTGCGGGTGGGGGGCTTATCGGAATCCGGGAGCCCCCTTTAATAAGGGGGCCCCCAGATGCCGGCCCCCCCACCCTATGTGAATGAGTATGGGGTACAATATACCCCTACCCATTCACCTGTGAAAAAAATGTACAAAAAAAAACCACAACACACAAGGGTTAAAATAGTTTATTGCAGAGCTCCGGGGGTCTTCTTCAGTCTTCAGGGTCTTCTCGCTGGACTCCTCCGCTATCTTCTGCTCTTTTGCTAGCTCTTTCACTAGCGGAGGAGCCCGGTTTTCTTCTTCGCCGCTGCCTTCTTCTACCGACTTCGGGGGTCTTGTCCCCCCTCTTCGGTTCTTCTTGCCAGGCCAATGCGCCTTCTTCTAGCTCTTTTACAAGCGGTGGCCCGGTCTTCTGTCGCCGCTGCCACTGTCTCCATCTTCTGTTCTTCTCTTCAGGAGATGTTGCCTTGTCGCTGTCTCTGCTCACAATGACAGGGACGCGGCGTGCGGCGACTTTTATAGGGACATCCCGGATGATATCCCCGCCCATTATGATGTCACAATCCCAGAGGATGCTGGGACTGTGACATCATAATGGGTGGGGACATCATCCGGTGATGTCCCTATATAAGTCGCCGCACGCCGCGTGTCCTGTCATTGGGACCGGAGACAGCGACGAGGCAACATCTCCAGAAGAGAAGAAGAGAACAGAAGACGGCGACAGCGGCAGCGGCGACAGAAGACCGGGCCACCGCTTGTAAAAGAGCTAGAAGAAGGCGCGGTGGCCCGGCCAGAAGAGGGGGGACAAGACCCCCGAAGTTGGAAGAAGAGGGCGGCGGCGAAGAAGAAAGCAGTGCTCTTCCGCTAGTGAAAGAGCTAGCAAAAGAGCAGAAGATAGCGGAGGAGTCCGGAGAGAAGACCCCCGAAGACGGAAGAAGACCCCCGGAGTTGTGCAATAAACTATTTTAACCTTTGTGTGTTGTGGTTTTTTTTGTACATTTTTTCACAGGTGAATGGGTAGGGGTACATTGTACCCCATACTCATTCACATAGGGTGGGGGGCCGGGATCTGGGGGCCTCCTTATTAAAGGGGGCTTCCGGATTCCGATAAGCCCCCCGCCCGCAGACCCCAACAACCAACAGCCAGGGTTGTCGGGAAGAGGCCCTTGTCCTCATCAACATGGGGACAAGGTGCTTTGGCACCCCCCATGTTGAGGGCACGCGGCCTGGTACGGCTCAGGAGGGGGGCGCTCGCTCATCCCCACCCCCTTTCCTGGCCGGCTGGGTAGCGTGCTCGGATAAGGGACTGGTATGGATCTGGGGGGACCCCCACGCCATTTTTTCGGTATAGGGGATTCCCCTTAAAATCCATACCAGACCTAAGGGCCTGGTATGCTCTCCGAGGGGGAACCCACGCCAAATTTTTTTAATAAATTTGGCGTGGAGTTCCCTCTTGAGAGCTGATAATTCTGTGAGAGTCGCCTCCGTATAGATGGAGATCCGACTTGTAGGCGACCTCCATTGAAATCAATGGGTACCAGTCGCCTACAAGTCGGATTGAAGTAGTACAGGAACCTTTTCTGAAGTCGGAGCGACTTCAGTAGTGTGTATTAAGACGGCTCTCATTCACTTACATTGATTTTTACATGTTGTCCGACCTGAGGTGACTAGGGGCGACCTGAAGTCGGATCCGAGCCGCCCCTGTGTGAACCGGCTCTAAGAGCCTTAGCATGTGTGCACCCGCTGCTGGCATGGGAACCTATGTGTGTGATCGGGGGTCACGATGACTGCCCACCACCTGTGAGGCACGAGAGACAAAACGGGGATCTGTGTGTGTATACACACAAATACCGCTTCTGTCAGGAAAGGAGAGAGAGATCACGTGTTCCTATTAGTTAGGAACAGCGATATGTCTCCTCCTCTAATCACTCCCATCCCCCCACAGTTAGAACACACACTGAGGGAACACATTTAACCAATTGATCGCCCCCTAGTGTTAACTCCTTCCCTGTCAGTGACATTTATACAGTAATCAGTGGATATGTTTAGCTCAATTTTTTTTTATAAAAATGCCATAAATCTAACCCCTATTTTTTAGACGCTATAACTTTTGCACAAACAAAATCTAATTTATTGTGATATTTTTTACAAAAATATGTAGAAGAATATATATCACCCTAAACTGATAAAGACTTCTTTTTTTTTTAATTGGGGATATTTTTATAGCAAAAACTAAAAATATATGTTTTTTTTTTCAAAATTGTCACTCTTTTTTTGTTTATAGCACAAAAAATAAAAACCACAGAGGTGATCAAATTCTACCAAAAGAAAGCTTTGTTTGTGAGAAAAAAAAGAACGCAAATTTTTGTTTGTTTTTTGTTTGTTAGTTTGTTAGTTGTTAGTTTTGATTAGTGGCTTAATTTAATTATTATTTTGTTTTTATTACCCAGAGTATGTATATCAGTGTGTGATGGTGGCCCAGGCTCAAGAAGTATAAGGTGACCACATTGTCAATCCTTCATTTTAAATATTTTAATAGTGTCTGGAGGTGTCATACAGTGCCTTGAAAAATTTTCCACATTTTTTCATGTTACAACCAGCAGAGTAAATATATTATATATATATATATATATATATATATATATATATATATATATATATTATATTGTGGTAGTATGGTACCCCACCAGCGGAAGGATGCAGGGTTCTCAACCAAGCAGGTTGAGGGGCTCCAGGGGAGTTGTTTGTTTGTGAGGAAACTGTTTTTTCAGTTTCCTCATTGTTTTCAAAAATCCAGTTTGGGACCTGGAGCCCGGAGATTCCATAGTGTTATGGGTGGGACGGAATCTCCAATCCTGGGACCGGGTTTTGGGAACAGCCAGAAGTCTGGCTGGTTGATTGCACAGGTGGGTCCTGGGCTTATAACAGAACCAAGACCATGGTTCTGGGCTCCCTCCCGAGGAGTCCAGGCAAGCAAGGGAGAAGCATGCATGTCTGCATGGTATAATCAGAGGGCCCAAAGCTGTGGGCTGAGCAGCAAAGAAGAGAAAAAGAGGTACAGTAGTTGTATGACATCCCTGTTATAGGGATAAGAGGGCTGAAGTGTAAGCCTGAACGGCGGTATTGCTGAGGAGAGCCAGGTGGCTTGGCATTTTTCATTTTTATTATTATGCTGTTGCTGTGGAAAGCTGAAACCCCTGTGTGGGAAACCCATCTGTTGTTGGACTTGTTTTCTTTTACTTTTAATAAAAGTGGGCCAACAAGCCCTTAAATGGCATAACTGGCGTGGACTCTGCTCACTGGTGTGCTCTACACAGGCTAAATAACCCCCAAATATCACATGTGGTGCTCGGATGCGGGCATAACTGAAGATCCTCGCATATACCAGTGAGCTATTGCCAGAAACTGCCTGTGCTCTGCAGTGTGTGCAGCAGGTGGTGTACCTGGAAGGGAGAGGCCCCTTAAAAAGACAGTACTCCTGTTGTTGCTCTGTGTAGTGGAGTGTCTGCAAATATGAAGAGTCCACCAGCATTTGAATCTGCAGTGGATTGGTGCAAGCAGCACCTGGCAGGAATTAACCAAGCTACAGAGGAAAGAAAGCCAACCCTCAGTGCAAGGAGAGCGCGGCTGGATGTCCATAACTGGAAGAGGGGTGTTGTTGCCCCTGGCAACGCTGCTGTAGTTAAAACAGTAGCTATTGTGAAAGATGTGAATGTGTCACAGCATGAGACAGGATCCAGCAGAGAGATGCCCATGCTATATGCAAGGAGAGAGGCTGATCAAAGGCTGACGATGAGAGTGGTTGCTCATAGCAACGCAGAGGAAGCCAGTCGGGCTGTCTCTGTACCATGGACTACGTCTAATAAGGATCGTGGAAAGTGGCTTAAGAAAGAGCCAATATATCATGTTGGAGAGAGCCAGCAAAGTTCTGCTGGGAGAGTGCGGTCTCCCATGGCGACCAGAGTGAAATTTGTGCCTGAAAGAAGGAGCTGCAGGGGAGATTCGGCTCAACGTCCCCACAAAGAGGCCTGTGTGTTTTTGCCAGCTGGGAATCACCAGGAGAGAATCACTTTGGAAAAAAAATCACCCAGTACCATGCCTGGAATGTGGCCAGCTGGGGCATGGCATGTTTTCTTGCCCTAGGTTATGGAATGCGGATGGAGATAATATTGCTGCCAAGTTTTGTCTGCAGGCCCAGATTCCTATGAAAATATGTTTGCAGTCACCCCTAGCAACAAGGAATTTCCTGTTTTGCCTGCAGGAGGTGCTAAACAGTGGGAGATGCCTGCTGTAGTTTCATCTCATGGCCACCAGGAGGAGTTGGCCAGTAAAAGTGCAGCAGAGGACTGGTGCATAAGACAACGTACTCAAATGAAGATGGTGACCCCAACTACTGCGGTGGGTAAGAATGTCTTTAATGAAATGATGGCTGGAACTGCTGATTTCATGTATAAAAGGACTGGTTACGAGACTGTCCATGATGATGTGAGAGTGACCCCAGTTAGTGGAGCCACTGAATGTGCACTTGAGACTGACTTTTCTCTATACAGTGGGAATGCAAGGGTTAAAGTCCAAATAGAACCTGTTTTGGTGACTAAAAGTGTTGTGTCTAATGACTATCAGGCTCAAGTTTGCCGTGGGTTAGGACAGCCTGCAAAAGCTAAAAATGCTATAAGTGTTACTGTTAATGAAATGTTTGCTGCTGTTGGGAAAACTCTTGCTCTGAAAGAACCTGGGGTTATCAAAAATGGGCCGTTGCCTGTAGCAACTGATGGTAAGACAGCACAGTTGTCCACAGGAATCTCCAGGGAACTTCATGTATTGGAGTCAGAGGTTGCCCTGGACAACTGCGATGTCACTCTGGTGGAACAGAATGGAACTGTAATAGTAATGTGTTAGTGCAAGCTGCTAGTACTAAAAATGTGCAGGTAAATGGTGGGTTAACACAACCTGTGCAAAATGCAAAGGTGTGTGAGGTTTATGAAAAGCAAGGTGGTGAATATGGTGTATTGCAACCAGTCTGACATGATTTACAATGACTGGTGTAATGAGTCTGCAGCTAAGCCAGTCTGTTCTTATGTGTCTCCTTGGGCAGATGGATCGGTGCTGAGGAGTACCGCAGAAAGGAGAGCGCACATACAATAAATTGGGATAGTTGGAGTAAAAATCTTATCTCCCTGATAGATAAGGCTTTTATGCACAATAATAAGGTGGACACGGTTTCTGCTGTGCCAGCAGGCGAGGCTGCAGAACAGCTTGTACCTGAGGGCGCGGTGGCAGCTGCAGGGGGTTAACCCTCGTGAGCAGGATGAACCAATTACAGGCACAGCAGAGACATTGTCCGTGACCCACAAAACTGATGTTTACATGGAGTGTCAAAGTGACGTTGTCACTGGTAATGTTCTGGAGCAGTTCACTGATGCTGAGCCTGAGAATCTGGGTATGAGTCCAGCACCTGGCAGCGCTCTGGTGGAGCACCAGGCTGTGTTTACCTCCAGCTGGGAGGAGGTTCCGTTAACCGTCGCAACTTTTCAAGTCTCAGCAAGTGAGTCTCTCTGCATCCCCAGTGTCATGAAAGTCCTCAGGAAGGACTTAGGTCTGGAATCAAGGGCCTGGTTTATAACGGAAGCATTAAAAGAGATACTTGAACTTTGGGATGTACAGCCAATCTATACTAGTGTGTCTCCTCCACAGTCTGATGGTCTGGTACTGTGGAGTACCACTAGGTGGAGCACTGTATGGCAGGCTGTACAGAGCAAAGCAAAACAGGGTAGGAATGGTTTATTCCTAAATTTGCTACTTTTGTTAAAAGTTGCCGCTACGTATGCTGCTGGATTAGGTCCAGAAGAAATATTTGAGACAGACTTTGGAGAAGTTGAAAATAAGCCTAAAATGCCTGTGGTTACACCTCCTAACAGCCAGATGGGAAGCATTTCTGCTGCTATGGTCCAGTGTGGTGCTGGTCAGTTGTCGGTGAAGGGCACGTATACTGCACCAGTAGAAAAACCACATGAGGTGGAAGGGTGGATGTGTGGACCTGAAAGCAGCAGAGATCCTGACCAGGGCTCAAACAAAGGTGGGTAAGGTGGGGTTCCCAGTCCAATGGTTGGTTTAGGTGACTAACCTAAGGTCATGGGACAGGGGAATGGACAAGGAGCGTGATAAAAATTGTATGTGGATCAGACGAGCGCTTGCCTGTTCCGGCGGATAAAAATACAGATGGCATCAGAACATGTCAAGTGGTAGGACAGCTGCCTGCAGAGTGGGTGAACCCAGGGGAGGTGACGTCCTGTGAGGTTCCTGTGGGTGATGAAGGCCCCCCGGTATGTATGCCCTCTGCGGACTCTGCCCTAGCAAATGTTGGGGAAAAAAAAGGCATTTGTGACATGTGCAACATTGAGAGGTCTAATGTTGGTTTGAATATGTCTGTCAATGATGAACCAAGTAATGTGTTAATGGTACATGATAATGTAGTGTCCAAAGGTACAGGTAAACCTGGTAAACAATTAGTGACTGCTGAGTCAGGTACCAAAAATAAGAGGTGGATTTCTTTTATAAACACTATAGAAATAGGCCCCCTACAGCCTCAGAACAGTACTGCTGAGAGAGTTTAGGGGAAACCTGGGAACCTGAAGCGTGGAGGCAGAAGGGTTGGTAGAAAGACCAACGGGAAGCCATTAAAATTTCAGGAGAGGAAGTGCTTATGGAAATGCACTCGGAAGAAAAGTTGGGAAGGTCGCATCAAAGCTCATAGCAGAGTGACAGTAAGGCTTAGAGGGAGACACCGAAGGAGGCATTGGGTGGAGTTCCCCGTTAGGAGACGCGAGGTTGGACAGGATTGGACTTCTGTAAATGGTATCCGGCACAGAGGTGCCAAAAGTAACTTGGGTGTTCCGGCCTCTGGGTCGAAACAAGGGGGGGGGATATGTGGTAGTATGGTATCCCACCAGCGGAAGGATGCAGAGTTCTCAACCAGGCAGGTTGAGGGGCTCCAGGCATGGGCGTCCGCAGAACTTTTTCCAAGGGGGGGGCATCATTTTAAGGCCGCTCATACTCCCCTTTTCGACAATCTCATGAAAATCTTTCCGCTGGTAATACATATGTGTTATATAACAGATAATTCATCTTCACTTTGTATTGGAAGTTACTCTGGCGGCTGTGTTCCATGCCCATATAGCCTAGAGAATGTACATCTTTTTACATTGCAATACAACTGTTGTGGCCATATTTTGATCTCATACTGTCACTGTATAGGCTGTTTTCATAAAGATAAAAATATGGCAACAACAGGTGTATTACAATGTAAAAAGATGTACATTCTCTAGGCTATATGGGCATTGTACGCAGCCACCTGAGTAACCTTGCGGATGCCCATGCTTTCAAAAACCAGCCCTGGAAAAAATTTCATACCAGCCTCACAGCATTATTATACCAGCCCAACAGCGTAACGTCATTATTTTCTTGTTCATGAAAGGGAAAACCATACATTTTACCAGTTAATAGTGGTAAGTGATCAATCATCAAGGGGGACCCCAGGAACTCAGAACGTGGGGGGGGGACCACCTTCTGCAGAAAGAATACTCGAAGGTAAGGGGGGTGGGTTACTAATATAAGGAGGAAACCCTTTATATCAGTGCCCCTTACATTATCGTATTCACTCCCCCTTACATCAGTGACCCCCCCCGACTGGCCTGGTGGTGCTTTCACTGACCTCCTCTCAGGTGCACTGTGCAGGGCTCAGTCAGTCGGCTCCAGCTTGGTGGCTCTGGTTTTATCCTATAGTCTCCTGTCCACAGTCCACACAAGTCTGACTTCTCCCATGACCACCATCCTGGTGGTGCTCCCACTCTTGACTCCTCTCCAGACTCCCTCAGAGACTGCAGACATGCTACAGGAGATGGTCAGAGACTGCAAACTTGATGCAAGAGCTCAATGCAGCCTCACTGTACTCATCAAATGCAGCCTCACTGTACCCATCAAATGCAGCCTCACTGTGTCCATCATTGCAGCCCCTCCTGTGCCCCATGTCCCAGTCTGCAGTCCCTGTCTGTGGGAAGGTGTGTTGTTGATGCTTGGTATGGTAACTTGCATGCCAGCAGGATATCCATGATGGCCAGCAGCAGGCAGGGTCTATTCTCGTTTTGGATGGGGACGGTGCTCCTTCCAGAGGATCTGTCTGCTGTGAGATGGAGAGGTCCCTGGCCACCTGGACCTTCAGCTGTCCTCATTTTCCAGCCCCAGTCAGCCTGTCCTCTGGTCCTGGGGAAGTGGAGAGCACTGGGTGGGAGTTGGAGAGAAGGGGGAGCAAAGAGTACTGGCGGGGTTGGAGAACACATGGGTGGGGGCAAAGAGCGAGGGGGAGTGGAGATCACAGGGGTGGGGAGCAGAGAGCGCTGGGGGGAACTTGAGAGCACTGGGGGGAGCAATAAGAACAGGGGTAGAGAGCACGGTAGGCTGAGAGCTCTGGGGGGGCTAAGAGTGTGGGGTGGTTAAGAGCACTGGGGGGGCAGAAAAACAGGGGTGGAGAGCACGGGGACTGGAGAGTACTGGGGGGGTACAAAGAGCAGGGGGGGAGCTTGAGAGCACCAGTGGGGGCCAGAAAGAACAGGGGTGGAAAGCAGGGGGGACTGGAGAGCACTATGGGGGGTGGAGAGCACTGGTAGGGTTGGAGAGCACATGGGTGGGGGAAAAATGCAGGGGGACTGGAGAGTACAGGGGTGGGGAGTGGAGAGTGCTGGGGGGAGCCAAAAAGAACAGGGGTGGAGAGCACGGAGGGTAGAGAGCACTGGGGGGGGGGGTTGGAGAACACCAGGGGGGCAGAAAAAACAGGGGTGGGGAGAATGGGGGGCTGGAGAGCACTGGAGTGGGGGCTGGAGAGTGATAAGGAGAGCTGAAGAGCACTGGGGGGGAAAAAGAACAGGGGGGAGAGCACTGGGGGGAGAGGAGAGTACTGGGCGGAGAGCACTGGGGGGGAAAGAACAGGGGGAGAGCACTGGGGGGGAGAGGAGAGCACGGGGGGAGGAGAGCACTGGGGGGAGAAAGAATGGGGGGAAGAGCACTGGGGGGAAAGAACAGGGGGAGAGCACTGGGGAGGAGAACAGGGGGAGAGCACGGAGGGGAGAGGACTAGGGGGAGTGGAGAGCATTGTGGGAGGGAACAGGGGGGAGCACTGGGCGGAGTGGAGAGCACTGGGGGGAACAGGGGGGGCACTGGGTGGGAACAGGGGGGGAGAGCACTGGGATGGTGGCTAGAGAAGGATGGGGAGAGCTGGAGAGCAGGGGGGCAGCAAGAACAGGGGAGGAGAAAACTGTGGGGTGGGCAGGAGAGTGTGGTGGATGAGAGCACTGGGGGGGGGGGGGGGGGCAAGGGGGAGATCACTGGGGGGAGGAGCACTGGGGGGTGAACGGGGGGAGTGGAGAGAACTGGGATGGTGGCTAGAGAAGGATAGGGAGAGCAGGGGGGCAGCAAGAACAGGGGAGGAGAGAACTGTGGGGGGGGGAGGAGAGTGTGGTGGTGGCGGAGAGCACTGGGGGGGGCAGGAGAGTGTGGTGGTGGAGGAGAGCACTGGGGGGGGGCAGGAGAGTGTGGTGGTGGCGGAGAGCACTGGGGGGGGGGCAGGAGAGTGTGGTGGTGGAGGAGAGCACTGGGGGGGGCAGGAGAGTGTGGTGGTGGAGGAGAGCACTGGGGGGGGGGCAGGAGAGTGTGGTGGTGGAGGAGAGCACTGGGGGGGGCAGGAGAGTGTGGTGGTGGAGGAGAGCACTGGGGGGGCAGGAGATTGTGGTGGTGGAGGAGAGCACTGGGGGGGGGCAGGAAAGTGTGGTGGTGGAGGAGAGCACTGGGGGGGGAGGAGAGTGTGATGGTGGAGGAGAGCACTGGGGGGGCAGGAGAGTGTGGTGGTGGAGGAGAGCACGGGGGGGGGGCAGGAGAGGTGAACAAGGTGAACTGGGGACAGTAAAATAAGTTGGATAGGAGAATTGGCAGGGGGGCCCCTGCAGCCCCCCCCCCCCCCGATCCTCCTATCCAGGCACTGTGGCACACAGGGCGGGCTGTACCTGCAGCATCTCCTCCTATGGATAAAAGCGCTGCCTGGCTGTCAGAGGCGGCTCTAGGCTTTGTGAGGCCTTAGGCAAAACCTAGACATGAGGCCCCACCGATGCCCTTGAACTGCGCAGCAGGCCTTCACAGATTGGGATCCTCGTGCGGTGGATGGGAAAAGTGACTTGCGTGGACGCAACGTCACTGCTCATTGGCCAGGCAGAACATCAGGTGTCTTAGGTTACATGAGAAGTGAGTGTAACAGGGCTCTTAACGTTGCCTGCACACAGCGACATTAAGATGTCCTGTCACCTCTAAAATAAAGTGCTGCAGATCAGATGTTTGGCATGTTTAAGTGAGACAGGGCTCTTAACACTGCCTGAGCACAGCAGTTAAGGTCCCCTGTCAATGAAAACTGGGGTAATGTGTGTCGCCTGGTAATTTTGGGTTCCCTATTCTGCGCTTCAACTCCAAGAACACCCTCAGCCCCTCTGACACACCTGGTTGATTGAGTCAGTACAGACACACGTAGCGTATAGTACCTTTCAACTTACTGTAGGATATAGGAAATTACACACATGCTTAGTGGTAGACACTATTTGTCTAGAATTAGAAACTTGCATAAATGACTAAAAAAGTGCAGTTCACAAAGCAGAGTAGAACTGCCCTCAGGTAATAAAGGTAAACAAATATATCTATAAAAGCAGCTTCATATCAATAGCAAAAAAATCAATACGAGACTAGGTAAATCAATATTTAGCAACAAAACTGTAATCTAAACGGGTCTAAAGGAATAGCAGTTTCCTAGTGGTTTTCGAGTGCACGTGACAAAAATTTGAGAAGGTGAGGTCCCCCTTTAAATGGCAACAACTGTTATCCCCGGTCCCAGAAGTGATGTCATACAGGGGAGGGCTAGCAGCCTGTCCAGTCAAGTGGCCCATTGAACCACCGAATCAGCTCATCCATGCCCACCTGGTTTTTCAATGCAGCCTCACCAGAGCCACCTCATCAGTGCCCATCAATTCAACCTCATCAGTGCCCATTAATGCAGATTTACCAGTGTTCATAAATGCAGCCACATCAGTGCCCATCAATGCAGCTTCACCAATGTCCCTAAATGCAGGCTCACCAGAGTTGTAGTTTCCTCTGCCCTGCTTGGGAACTTGAGCGTGGACTACAACTCCCGGAATGCAACAGCGGCCGGCTGGGCCGCTGGCCCAACTTCCTACATGAGGAAAAATAAAAAGGCAGCGGCCGCCGGCTGTTTTCAACATAGGTTAGAGTGGCCCAGGCGGCAATTGCCACTCTGCCCCCTGGCCCAGCCCACCCCTGATGTGTCATACATGACACTTCCCGGTCTGTGTACAGGAGGGTGGCTGAGTGGACGAAGGTCTGCTAAGCTACTGCCGCCCTTCCCAGTGCCACCCACCATGACAGCCCCGGGCCGCAGGTGGGACAGTGGTGCCTGGTAAATATGGTGAAGGGGGTTGCACATCGTGTCAGTGCTGGCAGTGATAGGCGGCTTCCCAGCCACTTGAAACACTTCCAGATGAAAGGCGACAGTCAGCTTTACTAAAGTACATACACTCCCAGCTGCTATAGGAGCTGGAAGTGTGTAAAAAAAAAAAAAAACAAAAAAAAAATAGAGCACTGTAAAAATCAGAATCCCCAGCTAGTAGCTTGTAGCTAGTAAGATTTTACTGCCCCCCTATCCTGGCGCCCTAAGATGGCTGCTTAAGCTGCCATATGGTAGTGCCGGCCATAGCCCTGGGGCCACTACAGTTATAGGGCAGTCTATAGGCTCGGTTCACACCAGTGTGCTGTGCAACCTCACATGTGATTCACACCACACCACATTGCTGTGCAAATCACATGTGAAGTCTGTGCTATGCGATTTCTGCCATACAGATAGTATGGCTAAATTTGCATCGCATTTGGACCAAGGTTATGCAGGACCTTTTTTGGTCACACCCTTGCGATCCGATTCATGTCTGAATTGACAGTTTGCACAGAAATATGTGAACCGATGTGGGGGTGTCATCAAAGAGGAGTTCCCCTTAAAAAAAAATTAAAAGTCAGCAGCTACAAATACTGCAGCTGCTGACTTTTAATAAATCGGACACTTACCTGTCCCAGGGTCCAGTGATGCGGGGGAACAAAGCCCCGCTCGTTCCCCCCTCCACTCGGCAGCACCGGAATTCTAACTGTTCGCACCCGGCTGTGGCTTCACAGCCGAGCACCCACTGCGCATGCGTGTGCGGCGCCACGCGCCATGATTGGCCACGCAGTCATCTGGGACCTGTCACGTGTCCCAGATAACTGACAGGAGGGAGGGGGCAAAGCTGAGCCCTTCCTGCACCGAGGGGAAGTGATGTCACCAGTCCAGGCACTGAAGAAGGCAGACTACGAGGGATCCCCTAGCAACAGGCATTGCGAGGTAAGTTAAAAAAGAAAAATTCCAATTTTTTTTTTTTTTTTTTGGAATTTTCATGATTTTTTTTTTTACTGTGCAACACCACTTTAACTTTGTATTGGCACTTCCAGTGGTTCGCAGTGTGAACCACCTGCGAGTTAGTTGCGATGTGGGAACCCGCAGTGGATTTGCAGGGTTCTCGCATTGCACCAGTGTGAAGTGAACCGAGCCTAAGTGTTGGTTCACACTGCAGTGATGTGGGAACCCTGCAAACCCACTGTGGGTTCCCTCATCGCATGTCTCCCGGCAGCAGTTCACAGTGCCCTATGCAAACTGCTGGGAGTGTCAATACAAAGTTAATGACATCCCCCAAATCAGTTTGCATGATCACAGTGTGAACTATAAATTTGGACAGGAATCAGATCGCATGGATGTAAACACCCATGCATTCCGATTCTGCTGCAGATCAGAAAAGAGGTCCTGTGCGAGTTTGGTCCGAATGCCATATGAATTCAGCCAAACAATCTGTATGGCTGAAATCACATCGCACAGAGATCGCATGTGATTTGCACTGCAGTGTGGTACAAATCACATCCGATGTTGAACATCGCTGCAGTGTGAACCAGCCCTAAGTCCTAAATCTTCCTCTCTAATCGCTGGTGCATGTTGCAGATGTGAATAGGACCTGTGGGCAGTATCAGGGCCAAAGAATAACAGGGTGGGCAGTTCCTATAGATGGCAGTAGATAATGGCCGACCGGCCCTCTTACCAGACCTGGGGATGCAGTAAAAATGGTTCCTCCAATCCAGGAGTAAGCTCATTCTGGGTTGCCTGCGGCGACTGGGTAGTGCCCAGATCTGTATTCTGGAAATAACCTCATGCCTTTCTTCAGAAGGGACGGTGCTAGACTGTGTGGATTTCTCTCTGGTGGTGCAGTGCAGTGGGATTCTCTCTCTGATGGAGTCCTGGGTGCACTTCCCCAAAATTCTCTCGGGCTTCTGCTTTTCTCTTCCTCCTCTTCAGCTGGGCATGCTGGGGGGCTGCAGTTTCTTCCCTTAGTGTTGCTATGTCCAGCCCTCGGGACTACATTTCCCACAATCCTCCTCTCTGCTTCATTTTACTGTTTTTTTTTCCCCTGTCCAATAAGAAGGAGGGGGAAGAAACAATAGTACAGTGGTGAGGAGGGGGGGGGGGAGAGAGCCCGCAGCAGCTTCTCTCTCTCTGCACACAGACACAGCCACTCCGATCTTCTGCTCAACTCTGACAGGAGGAAGGAGGGGAATGGGCAGGAAGCAGAGAGAGAGCCTTCCAGTCTTTTAGTGGCGGCTCGGGAGGTCAACCTGGACCGCTCCTGTCATTTGCAGCCGGGGAAAGCAAGCGGGATTGGGATCCACAGCACCAGCTTACACAGATCAGGCAAATTCGGCGATGGCGAGGCCCCTGCGATCGCGAGGCCTAAGGCGATTGCCTAATTTGCCTAATTGGAGAGCCGCCTCTGCTGGCTGTGTACGGCGGCCACTCTGTAACATGGCCCTGTCCCCCCAGACCGGCTCGTGTGATAGGCGGAACGTTGATTCTCTCTACTATCACACAAGCAGGTCTGGGGGGGGCGGGGCCATGTTACAGAACGGCCGCCGAACACAGAGGCAGCCAGCTCTGTGATCCAGAGGAGAGAGCGGAGGATGCAGCTGCCGGCGGACTCAGTAAAAAAAATGCAGCATGGCAGCGGCTGCAACACCTTGGGGATTCCAGGGGGGGCACTTGACCCCCCTTGCCCCCTGCTGCGGATGCCCATGGCTCCAGGGGAGTTGCTTGTTTGTGAGGAAACTGGCTTTTCAGTTTCCTCATTGTTTTCAAAAATCCAGTTTGGGACCTGGTGCCCGGAGATTCCATAGTGGTATGGGTAGGACGGAATCTCCAATCCTGGGACCGGTTTTGGGAACAGCTAGAAGTCTGGCTGGTTGATTGCACAGGTGGGTCCTGGGCTTATAACAGAACCAAGACCATGGTTCTGGGCTCCACCCTCCCGAGGAGTCCAGGCAAGCAAGGGAGAAGCATGCATGTCTGCATGGTATAATCAGAGGGCCCAAAGCTGTGGGCTGAGCAGTAAAGAAGAGAAAAAGAGGTACAGTAGTTGTACGACATCCCTGTTATAGGGATAAGAGGGCTGAAGTGTAAGCCTGAACGGCGGTATTGCTGAGGAGAGCCAGGTGGCTTGGCATTTTTCATTTTTATTATTACGCTGTTGCTGTGGAAAGCTGAAACCCCTGTGTGGGAAACCCATCTGTTGTTGGACTTGTTTTCTTTTACTTTTAATAAAAGTGGGCCAACAAGCCCTTAAATGGCATAACTGGCGTGGACTCTGCTCACTGGTGTGTTCTACACAGGCTAAATAACCCTCAAATATCACATGTGGTGCTCGGATGCGGGCATAACTGAAGATCCTCGCATATACCAGTGAGCTATTGCCAGAAACTGCCTGTGCTCTGCAGTGTGTGCAGCAGGTGGTGTACCTGGAAGGGAGAGGCCCCTTAAAAAGACAGTACTCCTGTTGTTGCTCTGTGTAGTGGAGTGTCTGCAAATATGGAGAGTCCACCAGCATTTGAATCTGCAGTGGATTGGTGCAAGCGGCACCTGGCAGGAATTAACCAAGCTACAGAGGAAAGGAAGCCAACCCTCAGTGCAAGGAGAGAGCGGCTGGATGTCCATAACTGGAAGAGGGGTGTTGTTGCCCCTGGCAACGCTGCTGTAGTTAAAACAGTAGCTATTGTGAAAGATGTGAATGTGTCACAGCATGAGACAGGATCCAGCAGAGAGAAGCCCATGCTATATGCAAGGAGAGAGGCTGATCAAAGGCTGACGATGAGAGTGTTTGCTCATAGCAACGCAGAGGAAGCCAGTCGGGCTGTCTCTGTACCATGGACTACGTCTAATAAGGATCGTGGAAAATGGCTTAAGAAAGAGCCAATATATCATGTTGGAGAGAGCCAGCAAAGTTTTGCTGGGAGAGTGCGGTCTCCCATGGCGACCGGAGTGAAATTTGTGCCTGAAAGAAGGAGCTGCAGGGGAGATTTGGCTCAACGTCCCCACAAAGAGGCCTGTGTGTTTTTGCCAGCTGGGAATCACCAGGAGAGAATCACTTTGGAAAAAAAATCACCCAGTACCGTGCCTGGAATGTGGCCAGCTGGGGCACGGCATGTTTTCTTGCCCTAGGTTATGGAATGCGGATGGAGATAATATTGCTGCCAAGTTTTGTCTGCAGGCCCAGATTCCTATGAAAATGTTTGCAGTCACCCCTAGCAACAAGGAATTTCCTGTTGTGCCTGCAGGAGGTGCTAAACAGTGGGAGATGCCTGCTGTAGTTTCATCTCATGGCCACCAGGGGAAGTTGGCCAGTAAAAGTGCAGCAGAGGACTGGTGCATAAGACAACGTACTCAAATGAAGACGGTGACCCCAACTACTGCGGTGGGTAAGACTGTCTTTAATGAAATGATGGCTGGAACTGCTGATTTCATGTATAAAAGGACTGGTTACGAGACTGTCCATGATGATGTGAGAGTGACCCCAGTTAGTGGAGCCACTGAATGTGCACTTGAGACTGACTTTTCTCTATACAGTGGGAATGCAAGGGTTAAAGTCCAAATAGAACCTGTTTTGGTGACTAAAAGTGTTGTGTCTAATGACTATCAGGCTCAAGTTTGCCGTGGGTTAGGACAGCCTGCAAAAGCTAAAAATGCTATAAGTGTTACTGTTAATGAAAAGTTTGCTGCTGTTGGGAAAACTCTTGCTCTGAAAGAACCTGGGGTTTTTAAAAAATGGGCCATTGCCTGTAGCAACTGGTGGTAAGACAGCACAGTTGTCCACAGGAATCTCCAGGGAACTTCATGTATTGGAGTCAGAGGTTGCCCTGGACAACTGCGATGTCACTCTGGTGGGACAGAATGGAACTGTACTGTGTAATAGTAATGTGTTAGTGCAAGCTGCTAGTACTAAAAATGTGCAGGTAAATGGTGGGTTAACACAACCTGTGCAAAATGCAAAGGTGTGTGAGGTTTATGAAACGCAAGGTGGTGAATATGGTGTATTGCAACCTGTGCTACCAGTCTGACATGATTTACAATGACTGGTGTAAGGAGTCTGCAGCTAAGCCAGTCTGTTCTTATGTGTCTCCTTGGGCAGATGGATCGGTGCTGAGGAGTACCGCAGAAGGGAGAGCGCACATACAATAGATTGGGATAGTTGGAGTAAAAATCTTATCTCCCTGATAGATAAGGCTTTTATGCACAATAATAAGGTGGACACGGTTTCTGCTGTGCCAGCAGGTGAGGCTGCAGAACAGCTTGTACCTGAGGGCACGGTGGCTGCTGCAGGGGTTAACCCTCGTGAGCAGGATGAACCAAATACGGGCACAGCAGAGACATTGTCCATGACCCACAAAACTGATGTTTACATGGAGTGTCAAAGTGACGTTGTCACTGGTAATGTTCTGGAGCAGTTCACTGATGCTGAGCCTGAGAATCTGGGTATGAGTCCAGCACCTGGCAGCGCTCTGGTGGAGCATCAGGCTGTGTTTACCTCCAGCTGGGAGGAGGTTCCGTTAACCGTCGCAACTTTTCAAGTCTCAGCAAGTGAGTCTCTCTGCATCCCCAGTGTCATGAAAGTCCTCAGGAAGGACTTAGGTCTGGAATCAAGGGCCTGGTTTATAACGGAAGCATTAAAAGAGATGCTTGAACTTTGGGATGTACAGCCAATCTATACTAGTGTGTCTCCTCCACAGTCTGATGGTCTGGTACTTTGGAGTACCACTAGGTGGAGCACTGTATGGCAGGCTGTACAGAGCAAAGCAAAACAGGACAGGAATGGTTTATTCCTAAATTTGCTACTTTTGTTAAAAGTTGCCGCTACGTATGCTGCTGGATTAGGTCCAGAAGAAATATTTGAGACAGACTTTGGAGAAGTTGAAAATAAGCCTAAAATGCCTGTGGTTACACCTCCTAACAGCCAGATGGGAAGCATTTCTGCTGCTATGGCCCAGTGTGGTGCTGGTCAGTTGTCAGTGAAGGGCACGCATACTGCACCAGTAGAAAAACCACATGAGGTGGAAGGGTGGATGTGGGGACCTGAAAGCAGCAGAGATCCTGACCAGGGCTCAAACAAAGGTGGGTAAAGAGACTGGGGTCCCCAGTCCAATGGTTGGTTTAGGTGACAAACCTAAGGTCCCCGGGACAGGGGAATGGGACAGGGGAATGGACAAGGAGCGTGATAAAAATTGTATGTGGATCAGACGAGAGCTTGCCTGTTCTGGCGGATAAAAATACAGATGGCATCAGAACAGGTCAAGTGGTAGGACAGCTGCCTGCAGAGTGGGTGAACCCAGGGGAGGTGACGTCCTGTGAGGTTCCTGTGGGTGATGAAGGCCCTCCGGTATGTATGCCCTCTGCGGACTCTGCCCTAGCAAATGTTGGGGAAAAAAAGGCATTTGTGACATGTGCAACATTGAGAGGTCTAATGTTGGTTTGAATATGTCTGTCAATGATGAACCAAGTAATGTGTTAATGGTACATGATAATGTAGTGTCCAAAGGTACAGGTAAACCTGGTAAACAATTAGTGACTGCTGAGTCAGGTACCAAAAATAAGAGGTGGATTTCCGTTATAAACACTATAGAAATAGGCCCCCTACAGCCTCAGAACAGTACTGCTGAGAGAGTTTAGGGGAAACCTGGGAACCTGAAGCGTGGAGGCAGAAGGGTTGGTAGAAAGACCAACGGGAAGCCATTAAAATTTCAGGAGAGGAAGTGCTTATGGAAATGCACTCGAAAGAAAAGTTGGGAAGGTCGCATCAAAGCTCATAGCAGAGTGACAGTAAGGCTTAGAGGGAGACACTGAAGGAGGCATTGGGTGGAGTTCCCCGTTAGGAGACGCGAGGTTGGACAGGATTGGACTTCTGTAAATGGTATCCGGCACAGAGGTGCCAAAAGTAACTTGGGTGTTCCGCCCTCTGGGTCGAAACAAGGGGGGGGGGGGGGGATATGTGGTAGTATGGTACCCCACCAGCGGAAGGATGAAGAGTTCTCAACCAGGCAGGTTGAGGGGCTCCAGGGGAGTTGCTTGTTTGAGAGGAAACTGGCTTTTCAGTTTCCTCATTGTTTTCAAAAATCCAGTTTGGGACCTGGAGCCCGGAGATTCCATAGTGTTATGGGTGGGACGGAATCTCCAATCTATCCTGCACCCCTTTCGCAAAACCTACCTCTGAGTTGTTGACACTCATGTCCCGACATCTTTCGGCACAGGCATAGTACATTCGTAAATTCCTTCTACCAAACATACGATTCATTCATAGATCCAAGCCTCCGAGTCGCTGTCGGTCGTTCTCCAATATCACTCACCATAGGCTTCACTAGTTATAACATTCACTGTTCTCATCCTTTTTTGAGATAAACAGGTATTGTTTGTATGGGTTTCTGTGGCTGATTGAGGTGTAATTAAACCCACCTGATGTCTTTCCTGCACTTGACTAGCCTGGGGGATGGGTGGTTGATAGGTGTTTGGTTTCACAGTAAGGAATGGCATACACTCTACAACCAATTCGTATCAGATACTCCTTACTGCCAATTTATATCAGATTCATCTCATACATTTTTTAAGCTGATTCGTGTCAAATGCATTGCACAGGCTGACTCTGCCAACTCACTGCGTGTCCACGTAGTTGTACCTTTAAGATCGGTCGTATATCTTCATCGATTGTCCCACGCTCGGACCGCTACACACTCGCTGTTGCAGGTAGGACTTTGTTGTTACCGCTCCTCTAAACTCTAGTAGTTACGTTATCATGTTCGTTTATCATGTTCGTTTTGCAAAAAGTCGCACTTACGCCACCGTAAGTCTTTCTATGTCATCTTTCATGTATTTCATGCTTTCTACCCAACGCGGGTTTACTCGAGTCGTTCACTTCACGGCGATGCGGTCAAATCCGACATTCAAGCCCCTTACTCACCTCGCGTCTACAGCCGATTCAAAACTAGTCGCAACTTCGCTTCTATGTTTCGGATCCTCAGCAATCACAAAGCCCCTTCAACCGCCATCACCATTTAGTTAATTCAAACCCAGCCATATCATCGGCAATACGGTCAGATCTGTCATACGAGCCCCGTAGTCACCTCACATCTATGGCCGATTCGAAACTAGTCGCAACTTCGCTTCTATGTTTCGGATCCTCGGCAATCATAAAGCCCCCTTCAACCGCCATCACCATTTAGTCGATTCAAACCCAGCCATATCATCGACAATACGGGCAGATCTGTCATACGAGCCCTGTAGTCACCTCGCATCTACGGCCGATTCGAATCTAGTCGCAACTTCGCTTCTATGTTTCGGATCATTGGCAATCACCAGCCCCTTCAACCACCATCACAATTCAATCAATCCGAACCCAGCCATATCCTTAGCGATACGGTCGGATCCCATATATGAGCCTTTCAGTCGCATCTACGGAAGATTCGAGTCTAGTCGCAGCATCGACGCAGCGATTCCAGTCCTTGCCAAACGCAACTCTAACAACCAAGCCGAATCCTGTTGCATCTCCGACTCAAATGAGTCAAATCTTTCGCAGACTATTCCATAGCTATAGCCCAGTTCAAACTAGTCACATCGACTGTACGAATTCAGCAGTACTTACGTTTGACTTTCTCATTCTATCCATACATGATCATACACAATTCTCTCCACCAATTTGCTCAGTGTTGCGCACGGTCATTCCTACATAATCACATTTCCTCTATAAACCTTTTCTTTCGCCTTTCAACAAAGCTCCTTGCAATCGCTGCAAGCATCAATGCAATGGCTCAAATACGGCCACTCATCTCCAGTAGCAACACGGCTGCTCTCCTCATTCCTACACACTTATAATTTAATTTATAGATTCAAATAAAGCTGCTTTCTTGCAATCGCTGCAAGCATCTCTGCAATAGCTTAAATACGGCCACTCATCTCCAGTAGCAACACAGCTGCTCACCTCATTCATCCATTCATTCATTCTCACCTCATAAATCAAATAAAGCCGCTTCCTTGCAATCGCTGCAAGCATTTCAGCAAGGGGCTCAAACTGCCACTCATCGTCTCCAGTAGCAACACGGCTGCTCATCATTTTCTCTGTCGCTTTCCCCTTTTTAGGCCAGTTAGAACACCAGTTAGTCCACCCTGCACCAGGTTTGGACAGTATCTCCCAAAAAAAACAAAAAAAAACCCATTGTCGAGGGCTTGCATCTTCACCAGGGGGCCAGCTTTGCCCCAAAGAGCTCTTTGCAATCCCCCTTGTCAAAACGAAATTCTCATGTCACCTTACTACAGGCTCCCGGTCAACTCAGTTCTCGACCCCAACCAGTCGACTTCACAACTAGTGCATAAAGTCAGGTGTTTAGTTCAATGGGATTCCCCCTTTCTCTTAAACACTCTTTCACTACATATTTTTACTTCACATACAGAATTTGACCTGCTCCTGAGGCGTTAGCAACTGTCACATACTTCTGTGCACTTCACTCTGTTTTCGAAGCACAAGCCTTCAATACGCAGACAAGGTCACCTAATCTCCATACTTGCTGGCAGTGCAAGCATTAGTAGACCGAACCCACGTCAATTAACTACAGATCGCAACATTCCTACTTAGTATACCAGACTTCAGCTACCCACCCCAGTCCGCCCTGGGGCGCTCTGGTTCATTAGTCTGTGCCGAGCACAGACTGACACCCGAGCTATCGGTTACCTAGCCAGTCACCTCCTGGCTCACCTCGGTTGTCACGCATTCTTTTGAGTTTTCTAAAGTCACACTCAACAGCGCTCGAGCGCAAACCAACTGTCACTATGGCTGTCGTTCCTTGTCCTATTCTTCTTGTTTCCTTACGCCTTTCATCTTATCTACCCAACGCAACTATCCCCTCCTACCTTTGCAACTTACCTCAAACATACGCACCCCCCCTTGCTTTTAGTTGACGCCATGTCGCAGGCAGACAGTGAGGACTTTGCCTCAGCCCTGCCATCACCCTTTATGGGCTCAGCAAGCGGCAGTTTACAGTCTCACAAGAGCTTGGACCAATAAAAAAAAAAAAAAGAGAAAAAAAAAAAAAAAAAAAACTCATAGCAGAACGGTGTCGCAGGAGTAAATCCTACCCTGCTGCAGCCAGGAAACCAAGCCTTTAGGCTACTGTTTCCACTGCCAGTGGCACCCCTTCCAGGCACCACTTCAGTCTATCTTCTTTGCGACTACTCAGCGGCACTCCTGGGTAACCACACTGTCAACAGCAGTCGCCGAAGTCCAAGCAGAGTGACAGCCCTGGAGGTACGCCCAGCCGTGCCCCTACCAGCTCCAGTCACCACCGTCATTCCCGTACCTTCACTTACAGATACACCCAACTTCTGCACCATCGTCTTCCCTGCACACCTTGTCCTAGCAGGGCATCTAGGAGGACATCTTGGATGACAACGACGTTAACTTAGCATCCCTCCTCATAGCAGTACACAACTTGGCCTAGAACAAGTCATATTCGCGGGGAGATGTCTCCGTCATCCTGAAGGCCAGAGACCCTTTACTTAATCGCAAGCTCACTGTCACAGAGTTTGCGCTGGCCTTGGGGACAGTCAGAGACGTTAGGCAGAGCAACCCCAACAGGAGGGTAGAATTGGACCCGTATCTGCATGCAGCAGGTCACAAGCATGCAGGGTGCCCATCCTTTAACTATCACCGCTCATTTTCAGCCAAGGCAGCAGCCAGACTCAAGGGGATCCTTTACCTCCCATCTTTTAGTGTTTCTCTTCCAGGTAAAGACCCTGACTAAATCCTTAAATTAAGATGTGCCAGCTATAGCAGATCTGCCCATGGGAGTCGAATTTCTCACAAATTGGAATGGCATGCCCATGTGCATTTCCTCAGCATCTCTCTCTTCAGCTCAGGTAGTCATGGTCACCACAGCCTCCACAGGTCCTCGCCTCAATTTTTGGCCAAATTGGGTTTATAGGGCCATGGCCGTCAGAAATCCTCTTGATTCCTGGGTTCAGTTAGTCCTCCTCTTTGTTCGACCTCTACCCCATTGTCGCAGCAGCTCAAGTCTGGTGCAACAACTGGGCAGGACAAACAGTGACGTTCGCCACAGACAACCAAGCCACAGCCAGTATTATGAATAAAGGAGGTCCTAGTAGCTTGCCATCGTGGCCTTCCTGCGCAGGCTGGTGCCACTATCCCCACAGCACCAATCTAACGTCCTATGCGTCCACATCCCAGACAAACGCAATAATCTGGCCGACGCACTACCCGTTAACTTTGCTTCGTTATTTTTTGCAGGAACCTGGAACCGACCCGACCATGTCTCTTATCCCACACTGGTCGTAGCTAACCTCGGATTCAAACAACACTTTCACGACGCTACCTGCCTTAGTAATCTTTCATTATCTCACAACACCCTGAAGGCCTACCGTGCAGCCTAGAGGTTCTATGTCAGGTTACTAGCCTCAAACCCCAGAGCAATACCAAGAGTTCTCCATCACATCCTGGTCTTCATATTATGCCACCACACACAGTTGGCATTGTCACACAATACCTTAGACCCCACTCAGCTGACATCCAGTATTTCATCCCCTTATGAGATCCTAACAAACCGTCTTGTTTGCCGCCCATACGGTCAAGACCATGTTGTGTGGTATTCACAGGCAAATGACCCCAAATCAGTATCAAACGGCTACCCGTCACCAGCGCCATATTCCGAGACGTGTCTTTCATCCTGTCACATTCCCCTTTGGCTAAATTCAGCCTGCTCGTTCAAGCAGCCATCTACCTGGCTTTCTACAGCTTCTTACGCCCCAGTGAATACTGGCACCATCCCAGTTGTAAAGTGTTACGTAGACGCCACCTCACACGCCATCAGACTTACTTCATCTTGCTCCTCAGGGTGTCCAAAACACAATAGTCCGGTCCAGGGGTTGACATCAAACCTTTCTAAACTCTCAAAGCCTGGTGCCCCGTGTCCATCCTAGATCAATTTTTGGCCCATATGTTTGATCCCTCGCAGGACAGCCCATTACTACCGTTCCCGATTAGTACCCCAGGCAGCAACCAGTTCATTAGTCACGTCAGGTTCCTTTTGAGAAAATTAGGCCAGGACCTTGGTCATTTTCTTGGACATTCTTTCGCATCGGAGCAGCATCAGCAGCCTCACGAAACGGGGTCCCAGTCCACGCGATCAAAGATGGGCAGGCGGGAAAACACCTGCTTACTCGATACATCTCCAATCCACAAGTGGAAATGTCCTGAGCCTTCAGCAACTTTGCCCCGTAGTGTCTTGTTGTACATAAATTAATAATTACCTCCCTAAACCAAATCTTTTGCGGCCTTCTCTTGGCATATCGCCCAGCAGACCAGGGCTCACCGCCCAGCTCACCAGGGCTTACCTTACAGCAGGCCAAGGGCACAGTTCAGGTCTATTTTATGTTGTTAGTCTTGTGACGTGTTTATGTGTTATTTCATATCTCTTAGAGCGGAGGGCTCCGACCATATATAAGAGGGCCAGTATGGTGGCCCATAATTATGGGAGTAGCCCGGAGGGTATATAATCAGACCACCCACAAACGGTCTGTGTCGGTTCCAGTGCAAGGTACCCACCCACCCATTTCCCTTCTCAGAGTACTTCACTTAAAACACGTTTCTCTACAGAAACATCCATTTACTTTCTTAAGGTATGCGGCCTTTTCTTGGCATATCGCCCAGCAGACCAGGGCTCACCGCCCAGCTCACCAGGGCTTACCTTACAGCAGACCAAGGGCTATTTTATGTTGTTAGTCTTGTGACGTGTTTATGTGTTCTTTCATATCTCTTAGAGCGGAGGGCTCCGACCATAAATATATAATATATTGCTTTGTGGAATGTTCACCTTGCTAAAAACACCACAAACTTTGCTTCCTGATCTTCTTCTTCTTTTTTTTTTTTTTTTTTTTTAGTAATTAATAGCCCCTTCGTTGGTTAAGGAATAACTAATTCATTTAGAGGACTTTAATTCCATCCATTTGTGATTTTTGATCATGTTGTGCTTTTGAGTTTGTAGGTGTGTGTGCATACCTGGTTTCCTTTGTCTCATCAAATTATTGTGTGTCTTTTTCTACATACATAAAATAATACATTTAAATCAATCTTAGTGTCCTAATTGACCCTCTTGGGAGAAGCCCCCTTTTTTTTTCTCTCACTTAGGGCAATTAGTGGTAAGGCCCTTTAGGTCTAGGGTACCCCTCCAATAAAGGTTTAAGCCCTTGATCGGCCCCCAGTTAACCCTTTAAACCACCTGTCGCCAGTGCAACTAATCGCTAATTTTTCTGATCGCCGTATAAGTGTTACGGGTGACACTAGTTAAACTGTTAGTTATTTAGGTTCACCGTCAGCTTTGGGTACCCCCAAATACTACCTAATAAAGGTTTTAACCCCCTGATTGCCCCCTAGTCAACCCTTTCACCAGTGATCACCACATAAGTGTTATGGGTGACGCTGGTTAGTTAGTTTGTTTTTTGTACCCACCCCGGTGGGTGATATCATGTTTTAGGGTTAGTTAGGGTCTGCGTCACCCCAGGGAGCGTCAGATTAGTGCCAGTAACACTAACACCCATGCAGGCAGCATAAACCTCCCTTAGGCCGCGTACACACGGGCGGACTGTTCGCCCAACCTTGTTCGGCAAACAGTTTCATCAAACAGTCCGCTCAAAATTTGCATGAGCGGACTTGCCCACACACGAGCGGACTGTTTGACGAACAAGGTTGGGCAAACAGTTCGCTCAACTTTTGAAATGAACGGACTCGCCCACGTAAGGCGGAGGCAAATCCGCCCATTTCGAGCGCGTGTACAGGTAGGCGGGGCCCGCGAAGGAGACGTCGCGGGCTCCGCCGCCTGGAATGGGCTTAAAGGGGAACCCCAACGCCGAAAAAAATCGGCGTGGGGGTTCCCCCCAAGTCCACACCAGACCCTTGTCCGAGCACGCTACCCGGCCGGCCAGGAAAGGGGGGCGAGCGAGCGCGCCCCCCCTCCTGAGCCGTACCAGGCCGCGTGCCCTCAACATGGGGGGTGCCTTGGGGAAGGGGGGGCCGCGCGGCCCCCCCACCCCAAAGCACCTTGTCCCCATGTTGATGAGGACAAGGGCCTCTTCCCGACAACCCTGGCCGTTGGTTGTCGGGGTCTGCGGGCGGGGGGCTTATCGGAATCCGGGAGCCCCCTTTAAGAAGGGGGCCCCCGGATACCGGCCCCCCACCCTATGTGAATGAGTATGGGGTACAATGTACCCCTACCCATTCACCTGTGAACTAAAGTACAATAAAAAACACAACACAGGGAAAAAATATTTTATTGCACAGCTCCGGGGGTCTTCTCGCCGGACTCCTCCGCTATGTGTGTGTAGCTCTTTTGCTAGCGGAGGAGTCCGGCTTTCTTCCTCCCCGCCGCCGGCCTCTTCTCCCGACTTCGGGGGTCTTGTCCCCCTCTTCGGTTCTTCTGCCGGGCCACCGCGCCTGGTCCGGTGGCCCGGTCTTCTGTCGCCGTCTTCCGTTCTTCTGTCGCCGCCTTCGGTTCTTCTGCCGGGCCACCGCGCCTTCTTGTAGCTCTTTTACAGGCGGTGGCCCGGTCTTCTGTCGCCGCTGTCGTCGCCGCCGCCTTCCGTTCTTGTTCTTCTTGTTCTTCTTCTTCTTCTTCTCCTGGAGATGTTGACTCGACGATCTCTCCGGCCGGAATGCCAGGGACACGCTCCGCTGCCACTTATATAGTGACAATGGGGCGGTGTCACATGGTATATGTCACATGGGTTGGTCACATGGGTTGATGTCACATGGGGACTATGACATCGTAAGGGGGCGGGGTCACCATGTGACCAACCCATGTGACATATACCATGTGACACCGCCCCATTGTCACTATATAAGTGACCGCACAGCGCGGCTCTGGCATTCCGGCCGGAGAGATCGTCGAGTCAACATCTCCAGGAGAAGAAGAAGAAGAACAAGAAGAAGAACAAGAACGGAAGGCGGCGGCGGCGGCGACGACAGCGGCGACAGAAGACCGGGCCACCGCCTGTAAAAGAGCTACAAGAAGGCGCGGTGGCCCGGCAGAAGAACCGAAGGCGGCGACAGAAGAACGGAAGACGGCGACAGAAGACCGGGCCACCGCCTGCAAAAGAGCTACAAGAAGGCGCGGTGGCCCGGCAGAAGAACCGAAGAGGGGGACAAGACCCCCGAAGTCGGGAGAAGAGGCCGGCGGCGGGGAGGAAGAAAGCCGGACTCCTCCGCTAGCAAAAGAGCTACACACACATAGCGGAGGAGTCCGGCGAGAAGACCCCCGAAGACGGAAGACCCCCGGAGCTGTGCAATAAAATATTTTTTCTCTGTGTTGTGTTTTTTATTGTACTTTAGTTCACAGGTGAATGGGTAGGGGTACATTGTACCCCATACTCATTCACATAGGGTGGGGGGCCGGTATCCGGGGGCCCCCTTCTTAAAGGGGGCTCCCGGATTCCGATAAGCCCCCCGCCCGCAGACCCCGACAACCAACGGCCAGGGTTGTCGGGAAGAGGCCCTTGTCCTCATCAACATGGGGACAAGGTGCTTTGGGGTGGGGGGGCCGCGCGGCCCCCCCTTCCCCAAGGCACCCCCCATGTTGAGGGCACGCGGCCTGGTACGGCTCAGGAGGGGGGGCGCGCTCGCTCGCCCCCCTTTCCTGGCCGGCCGGGTAGCGTGCTCGGACAAGGGTCTGGTGTGGACTTGGGGGGAACCCCCACGCCGATTTTTTTCGGCGTTGGGGTTCCCCTTTAAGCCCATTCCAGGCGGCGGAGTCCGCGACGTGTCCTTCGCGGGCCCCGCCTACCTGTACACGCGCTCGAAATGGGCGGACTTTCCGAGCGGGAACAGTCCGCTCATTTCGAAAGTACAGCGGACAAGCCCACACACGGGCGGACTGTTCGCTCAAACACAGTTTCAGCGGACAGTTTTTCGGAATTTCCAAAAGACTTTGTCCGTCCAACTGTCCGCTGAAACTGTCCGCTGAAAGCCCACACACGAGCGGACTGTCCGCCCAAACACTGTTCAGCGGACAAGGTTGGGCGAACAGTCCGCCCGTGTGTACGCGGCCTTAGTGGTATAGTGTCTGAATGGATCAATATCTGATCTGATCAGATCCATACTAGCCACCCCAGCAGTTTAGGGTTCCCAAAAACGCAGTGTTAGCGGGATCAGCCCAGATATCTGTTAGCGCCTGTGTTTTTCCCCTCCGCCCAGTCCAGCCCACCCAAGTGCAGTATCGATCGGTCACTGTCACTTACAAAAATACTAAACACATAATTTGAAGAATCAGGCCTGATCCCTGCAATTGCTAACAGTTTTTTCGGTAGCGTCTGATACAGTTGCTGACAGCCTAGGAGGTTTTTTACCTGTGAGACTCGCTAGTGTACCACTAAATTTAGAGCACAAAATGACAAATCGTAGGTATACACTAGTGAAGAGGCCTACATGTTTCTGAGCATGACAGATAGTGAAGAGGAAGTCATCTGTCAGATTCATGCTCAGAATATGAACCTGTAGACCGCAGCGACTCCATGACAGATAGCTCTGAGGACGGAGTTGCGGTACCTGCCAAGGTCAGGCTTACGAGACCCCGATCTCTCGTATGGAGCAGAGAAGTACTAGTGCCGCTCATCCTTCTGGTGAACTGGCAAGCACCAGCGGCCTAGTACACCCTGGTCATACATCCAGCACTGCAGTATCACTTAGTATTTGCCAATCCTAATTGGGAGCTGTAACGGCACCCCTAATATAAAGGGGGTTAACGCCATTTACGATGTTCCCTCTCCTAGACACACATCCACTCGCTACCAATATCAACAGCTAAACGACCCTTTCCTATAGGAGCCGACCCCTCTGAAAATAGACGAGACACACTCTGTCTCTTCTGTAGTAGGAATGACTTTATTAATGAGAAACATTGTCACTTTATACACAATTCAAGGCACATGCTTTAACATGAACAAGGGCCCAGCTCCACCCACACATCCCAAGACTCAACACCTCATCCTGACGTCTGCTAGGCTTCAATCGATCCCACCCAATACACATCTTTTCACAAAGGGTTGGCAGCCAGTCTGTCTGGCACTTTACAATACACACAAGGACAGACTTAAATGAACAATAGAAATGCAAAACAACTTAATTCCTCACAGCAATGATACTTAACCCCCATATACAGTATACATCCAATCTATATACAATGTATATACAGCCTTGAATATGGCTATCACAGACCATATCGGGGGTTTCTTTTATTCACCCTGTGTCCAAAGTGACCCCACTGTCACACATCTCCCCTTTCGGCAGGGGACTAACAGAGGAGAGGACCCCAGACAGGTTGACTCCGCAGTTAGTCCATGGGCCCATTCTTCCAATACTGGATAACCCATCAACATTGCACTAGGAGCCCGGGAGGGCGTCGGCTAAGCTCCACCACAGCAACCTGCCATTATCTCCGGAGACCCGGTTAAGCCAGACCAATGGGTTGTGGTCGGTGACCAGTGAAAATTCCTGTCCGTATAAGTAGGGGTTCAGCTTTTTAAGGGCCCAGACCAGGGCCAAACACTCCTTCTCCACTGCCGCATAGCTCATTTCCCGGGGTAATAGTTTTCTACTCAGGTATGCGACAGGGTGTTCTCCTCCATCCTCCCCAACTTGGCTCAGCACCGCCCCCAGTCCAAACATGGAAGCATCGGTGTGGACAAGAAAACGTTTGTTAGGTACTGGGGCAGCCAAGACAGGGGCATTTACAAGTGCTTGCTTGAGGGCTAGAAACGCGGATTCACAAGCTGGAGACCAGAGGACTTGCCTAGGTAAATTCTTTTTCGTCAGGTCAGTCAGGGGTTTGGCGATAGCACTATAATTAGGGACAAAACGTCGGTAGTACCCTGCAGTTCCCAAGAAGGCCAATACCTGGGTCTTAGTACGGGGCGTGGGCCAGTTAGCTACTGCCTCTACCTTGGCTGGCTCGGGTCTCTGGTTCTCACACCCCACTCGGTGTCCCAGGTACTGCACCTCCGCCATCCCTAGATGGTACTTGTCTGGTTTCAAGGTCAGGCCTGCGGCCCGGATTTTGTCCAGAACCACTCCTATGTGAACCAGGTGCTCCTCCCAAGACCCACTGTAGATCGCAATGTCATCCAGATATGCACATGCAAAATCCTGGAAGCCATCGAGGAGCCTATCCACCATACGTTTTAAGGTCGCTGGGGCATTTTTCATTCCAAATGGCATGACTTTAGACTGGTACAGGCTAAATGGGGTAACAAATGCCGACTTGGGGATAGCATCCTCGGCCAGGGGGATCTGCCAATAACCTTTACACAGGTCTATTGTAGTTAAATAACGTCCCCCTAGGCAGAATAAATGTGTTTAAAATGTTTATTCTTCCAAAAATTGTATATAAAATTCCAGATGTTGCCGGTTGAAATTCCACCCAGCTATTTCAAAAAATTAAATTCAATAATGAGTAAATATATATGGAACAATAAAAAACCTAGGATCTCCCATGGAGTATTAAAACAAGAAAAAGGGAGGGGAGGATTAGCGGTCCCCGATTTACAGTATTACTATCAGGCGGTAGTCTTATCAAGAATTGTCGAATGGGCAAAAGGGAAAAAAAAAGAGGAAAAAAGATGGGTTAATTTAGAATATATATATAGTAAAGCACAATTAAATAAGATAATATGGAATCCCCCAAAATACAGGGCACTAGATTTAGACACAAATAAGATAACACAGATTGCACTGAAGATATGGGATAAGGAGTATAAAAGATTAAACGGACACTATAATTCACCACTGATAACTTTAAAAGACAATGAATACTTCCCACCGGGTAGAGGGGTGATAGGAGGGAACTGGATAAGACTAGAGGGGTCACAAATAAAAGATATAATTAAAAAAGGGAAACTCCTTTCACATGAAGAGTTAGTGCACATGGGATTTATGAGAAGGGATAGGTGGCGATATCTGCAGCTGACCCGTTTCATAGAAAAACTACCCCAGCCGATTAGATCTGAAGAGGATTTGACAGGGGTGGAAAAACTCTGTACGGCTGACAGAGCAAAGGGTAGAATATCAAAGCTATATGGGCTATTGATGCGGACCAGCTGGAAAGATACGCCGCCATATATAAACAAATGGGAAAGGGAATTGGGGTCACAAAAAGGTAAAGAAACAATAAATAAAATATTTAAAATAACACACTGCTCGGCAAGGGATAATAAAACAGCTGAGATGAACTACAAACTTATCTCTCGGTGGTATAACACCCCGGATAAGGTATCTAAATACCAGCAAGGCGGGACCGCCGAGTGCTTGCGGGGATGTGGAAAAACAGGTACCATGACACACATTTGGTGGGAGTGCGCTAAAATTAAGCTATACTGGGAGAAGATCCTCCAAATGATCAAGGAAATAACTCAAACAGCATTGAAACCAGACCCCTGGATAGTACTCTTTCATGGCACGGAGGGTGGGGTTAAACAATATCAGGACACAATCATCCCGCATTTATTAAACGCTGCGAAAAAACTGATCCCTAAAAAATGGCGAGAGGTAGAGTGCCCAACAACATGGGAGTGGGTAGATGCGGTAGAAGAAATATATAATATGGAAAGCCTGAGTCTGAGAGAAGAAGAGGAAAGAGCAATATTTCTAAAAAAATGGAGAGGTTGGAAACAATTTAAGCGAGATTGGAGTTTCTCCGAACAATTAAGACCATAAAGACCAGGATATTAGGAGCAGGGACACTACTGACAAGGGGATAGGGGAGGGGGGGGGGGGTAATATAACTTTAATATAATTTTAGTGAAATAATGGGAGTAAGATACAAGAATAGTTTTAAGAACATGAAATAAAAGTTGTATAAATATTTTACATTTAATTATACAAGTAAGTGACAAGAAAATAGCCACAATGATGTGAAGATTAATTCCAAGAGACAACAATGAACGTCAAGTTGATTTATAGTCTCAGGTAAAGATTCGCTGATGTGGAAATAAAAAAAATAAAAAAATAAAATAAAATAAATAACGTCCCCTGGCTATACGATCTAGTAGTTCGTCTACCCTGGGCATCGGGTAGGCATCGGTGGTGGTCTTCTCGTTGAGTCGCCTGTAGTCCACGCAGAACCGGGTAGTCCCGTCTTTCTTAGGCACCAGGACTACAGGCGAGGCCCAAGGGCTGTCAGAAGGCTCAATGACTCCTAACTGAATCATCTCCTGTATCTCCTTCCGCATTTCCTCTCGGACTGCTTCAGGGATACGGTAGGGGGGCTGGCGGAGGGGTGCTTGTCCAGGGGTCTCTACCTTATGTACAGCCAAGGTCGTATAGCCCGGTCTTTGGGAGAACGTCGCCTGTTTCTCCCACAGAAGCCGCTTAGCCTGTTCCTTCTTTGTGGGGCTTAACCGGTCTCCTAGCTGTACAAGGCTAATGAGGTCAGTCTGGGGCTCTCTCTCTAGTAAGTCAGGGAGGGGTAAACCTTCTGAGTCGTCCACAGCAGGGGCACATACTGCAGCAACATCCTCCTGCCGTTCCTGATACTCCTTCAGCATGTTCACATGAAAGGTTTGCTGGATTCTTTCATCTGCACAGCTGGCAATGACATAGGTAGTATCACATACCTGGGCTACTACTTTATACGGGCCCTGCCAAGATGCCTGCATCTTGTCGGTCTTCACAGGCTTGAGCACTAAGACCTTCTGCCCAACCTGGAAGACCCGCTGTCGGGCCCCCCGGTCGTACCATCTCTTCTGTCTTCCCTGGGCCGCCTGGAGATTCTCTCTTACCATCAGAGACAGTTGCTCCATGCGGTCCCTGAGTTCCAGAACATAGGGTACTATGGGGGTCCCTTCTTGCTCTGTCTCTCCCTCCCAGTGTCCTCTGATGAGATCGAGGGGTCCGCGGACCCTTCTCCCATAGAGCAACTCGAAGGGCGAGAACCCAGTAGATTCCTGGGGTACCTCTCTGTACGCAAATAACAGGTGAGGCAGGAATCTCTCCCAGTCTCTGCAAGACTCCGAAAAGGTCCTCAGCATTTGCTTGAGGGTCCCGTTAAAGCGTTCGCAGAGACCATTAGTCTGGGGGTGGTAGGGGGAGCTCAGTAAGGGCTTAATATTGCACACCTTCCACAACTGCCGGGTGAGTACCGCGGTAAACTGGGTTCCCTGGTCAGAGAGAATCTCCTTAGGGAACCCCACTCTGGTAAAAATCTTAACCAGGGCATCAGCTACTGTCTCTGCTTCAATGTTGGACATAGCTACTGCCTCTGGGTAACGGGTGGCGTAGTCCACCACGGTGAGAATATACTTCTTTCCGAATGGACTAGGCCGGGCCAGGGGACCCACAATGTCAACGGCTATGCGGTAAAAGGGCTCCCCAATAATAGGCATGGACATGAGTTTAGCCTTAGGGTGGTCCCCCCTCTTCCATATCCGTTGACATGTGTCACACGTTTTGCAGTATTGTCGCACATCCTGGCTAAAATTGGGCCAGAAGAAATTCTGTGTGATCCTATGGGCCGTGCGACGGAACCCTAGATGTCCTGCTAGCGGCACATCATGCCCGATTCGCAGAATCTCCAGCTGGTATTTCTTAGGTACCACCAGCTGTCGTTTCTGCGAAGGGGCCTTACTTCTCTGAGATGGCTTAGGGATCCTATACAGTCTATCCCCATCCCATTCAAACAGCTCCCCATCTATTCCCCTTTCCTGAGTATCTGCCTTAGCCCTATACTTGTGTAAGGTCGGGTCCTCCCGAGTTTCCCTCCCGAATGCTTCTGGGGTATCCCAGCCTAGGCGCGCCTGATCTAAGGTACGTGTCAGGGAGGATAGTCTCACCTGGGTCTCTGCAGCGAGCGGGCCGGTTCCAGCAGTACGTGTCTGTGCATGAGTAGTCACAGGGTTGACTTCATCGGGGCCCATCGGGGTGTAAGCAGAAAGGAGGGGGGCCAAATCATTCCGCAGTAGTACATCCGCAGGCAAGTCCTTCATCACCCCCACATTCACGTGTCCCGAACCAACCCCCCAATCCAGGTGAACACGGGCCACGGGTAGCCGGAAGATGGTACCTCCCGCTACTCTTACGGCTACAGTGTCTCCGGTGTGTTGGCTCTCTGGGATGAGGTTCTTCTGTAGTAGGGTCATGGTAGCGCCGCTATCACGTAAGCCATTGGCTACCGTTCCATTAACCCGGACCGTCTGCCTGTGTTGTTGCCTGTTGTCCCGGTTAGCTGCTTGTATTGGATCAGCCTCGTGCAGGACGCCCCAATGTTCTTCCTCCTCAACGCAGTGGGCCGCAGGCATGGGTGTGCGGGGGCTCCCCCTTGCTGGTTGTTTCCATGACTGGGACTGGATGGCTGGATTTAATGGACAGTTTGGCTTTTTGTGCCCTAGCTGTTTACATCCGAAACACCTGATGGGTTGTGCATAGTCCTGGGAGTTGAACCTGGGCTGCTGAGGATAAGTGGCCGCTGGGGTTGGTGCTGACGCTGTGTTAGAGGCTGATAAACTGGGCCGAGATGGTGGATAGCGCTCGCTTCCGCCTGACCTTCGAGAGTCCAGATATTCATCGGCCAAAGTAGCCGCTTGCTGTACAGTCCGTGGTTGCTTATCTCGTACCCAATCCCGTAGTACCGGAGGGGTGTGGTTAAAGAACTGTTCTAAGAGTACCAGTTGGGTGATGTCCTCTATGGTATGAGCGTGGCTTCCCTGGATCCAGCCCTTAAGGTCTCACTGCAGACGATGTGCCCACTCCACGTATGTTATGTGGGTTTGTTTCCGGGATTCTCTAAACTTAATCCGGCTGGCTTCGGGTGTAATGGCAAATCGGGCTAGCAGAGCTTCTTTTACCCGGTCATAGTCTTTAGCGTCCTCATCCTCCAGGGCCCGATACGCATCCGCCGCTCTGCCAGTTAAATTACTTGTCAGTAAGGCGACCCAATCTTGGGGCAGTACTTCATGTATCTGGCATAGTCTCTCAAAGTCCTGCAGGAATGCTTCAATTTCCTCCTCTCCCTCCTTAAATAGTTTGAACGCCCGAAAGGGCAACTTACGGACAGGCGCTGCATCTTTAGGTGTTGTCTCCGATTGTCCGTATTTCTGCCATTCTCTGCTCATGCTGCCGTTCTAGTTCTCTCTCCTGTCGCTCATCCTGCAGCTGGATGTCTCTAATGGCATTCTGTATGGCGGTCTCTGATGGGCTAGCACCATATAATGCCACCCACTGTCGAACTCGTTGCTGAAACAAGTCTTCAACTGACCGGGGTCCTACATCACCATCCCTCTGATCCATCTCGGTTAGTTCCCTGATCAAGGTGGCCTTGTTCTTTGTCCCACTGGTCCCTCCACGGCTCTCAAGTAAGTCTTTCAGTGTGGCTTTCCTGCAGGCTGCATAGCTGGTCATTTACTGTGGTGGTTACAAGTGTCCCAGTAACTGGAGGGAAGATCCCACTGCTGCCACCAATGTAACGGCACCCCTAATATAAAGGGAGTTAACGCCGTTTACGATGTTCCCTCTCCTAGACACACATCCACTCGCTACCAATATCCACAGCTAAACAAACCCTTTCCTATAGGAGCCGACCCCTCTGGCAAAAAGACGAGACGCACTCTGTCTCTTCTGTAGTAGGAATGACATTATTAAGGAGAAACATTGTCACTTTATACACAATTCAAGGCACATGCTTTAACATGAACAAGGGCCCAGCTCCACCCACACATCCCAAGACTCAACACCTCATCCTGACGTCTGCTAGGCTTCAAACGATCCCACCCAATACACATCTTTTCACAAAGGGTTGGCAGCCAGTCTGTCTGGCACTTTACAATACACACAAGGACAGACTTAAATGAACAATAGAAATGCAAAACAACTTAATTCCTCACAACAATGATACTTAACCCCCATATACAGTATACATCCAATCTATATACAATGTATATACAGCCTTGAATATGGCTATCACAGACCATATCGGGGGTTTCTTTTATTCACCCTGTGTCCAAAGTGACCCCACTGTCACAGGAGCCCACCACTTCTACAGCACCTGTACTTCCTCCATTCACTGGCCAACCCGGAATTCAGGTGGAAACAGTTGATTTTAAATCACTTGATTTTTTTATTCACTGTTTTTCACAGAAGATCATTATAGATCTATTGTGGACCAAAGTAATTTGTATGCTGGTCAATTCATCGCCGCTAATCCCCAGTCCTCCCTTACCAGAGATTGGAAACCAATTACGGTTTCCGAATTTAAGACCTTTCTGAGCCTATCCCTCGACATGGGCATAGTTGAAATTAGCATGTTGCGGTCATATTGGTCCACTAACCCCATATGCCCATGTTCTCTGTTTCCATGACCAGGGCACGATACGAGCAGATCTTGCGGTTCATATATTTCAACAACAATGAACTCTGTCGTCCTCGTGGAGACCCTGGATATGATCGGCTCTACAAAATTCGGCCCCTCGTAAACCACTCCAACCAACGTTTTGCAGTCTTGTTTACTCCCCATCACGTTGTCTGCGTCGATGAGTCCCTGATTAATTTTTCTGGCCGTTTGTCTTTCAAACAGTATCTTCCCAGCAAGCATGGCAGATATGGGGTCAAGATATGGGCCACAGGCTATACATATATTTTTATGGTTTAAGAGGGAAGAGATAGTCACGCAGAGCCGCCGAACTGCCCAGATTACATAGGGAGCACTGGCAAGATTGTGTGGGACTTGGTGCCACCTTTACCAAGGGTTGTGGGGATGAGGCCCTTCTCCTCATCAACATGGGGACAAGGTGTTTTGGGGGGTTACCCCAAAATACCCTCCCCATGTTGAGAGCATGTGGCCTGGTACGGCTCAGGAGGGCGGTGCTCTCGTCTCCCCTCTTTTCCTGCAGCCTGCCAGGTTGCATGCTCGGATAAGGGTCTGGTATGGGTTTTTGGGGGGCCGGCCCCCATGCCATTTTTTTTTTTTTACATTTTGGCCTGGGGTTCCCCTTAAAATCTATACCATACCTGACTTTTATGTGTATTGCTGGGACCGACAATTCATTATAGCCGCGAGTAGTTTTAAATTACTTTTTTCCTTTGGAAATGTCGTTTTGCTTTCAGACTGTTCTAAACATGGGAGACATGTGCCACTTTACAGGCATAATATAGACACCTCCCAAGGAATGAAATTTAAAGGAATATTACACTTTTATTGTTTCACTTTAAGCATTATTAAAATCACTGCTCCCAAAAAATGGCAGTTTTTAAAACTTTTTTTTTTGCATTGATACATGTCCCCTGGGGCTGGACCCAGGTCCCCAAAGACTTTTTATGCCAATAACTTGCATATTAACCTTTAAAATTCTCACTTTTGATTTCTCTCATAGACTTTTAAGCAGTGTTCTGTGGCTTTAAAAATTGCCGTGAACACCCCAAATTGTTCGCTATTAAGCAAACAGGCGAACAGCCAATGTTCGAGTCAAACTCATGTTCGACCCGAATATAAAGCCCAATCCTAGTCAGAGTCCTTCTGTTTTCAGATGGTGCTCCACCTCACCCTCCCAATCCAAATGCAGCAAGCCGGCTGCATGAGAGGCATTTTCCATATGTCCTCCCGAGTACCTCTACCCGAGTCCCCTAAAGAAGATGTCATGTCTGTAGCAAGCGCAGATATAGGCATGACAGCTGCTATTACTGTCCCTCCTGTCTTGACAATCCTGGTCTTTGCATTGGTGAATGTTTTGAACGCTACCATATATTAGTGGAGTATTAGTGTAAGGTACAGCACTGCACAGACTAGGACACAATTTATACAGGGTCTCCCAAGATACCATCACATTTTGAGAGTCCTGAACCGTTACATTTTTTTTATTACACTTTTATTTGTAACTATGTGTGTGTGTGTGTGTGTATGTATGTGTGTATGTGTGTATGTGTGTATATGTGTGTATGTGTGTATATGTGTGTATGTATGTGTGTATGTGTGTATGTATGTATGTGTGTGTGTGTGTGTGTGTATGTGTATATATACATACATATATATATGTTGTCGTTTTATTGTTCTCTCTCTATTGCTCTTTTTTACTGTATTCTATTCTGCAATGTTTTATTGATATGTTTTATCATGTTTGCTTTACAGGTATATAATTTTTATTATACTTTACTGTTTACTGTGTTTTATTGTTAACCATTTTTTTGTTTTCAGGTACACCATTCAGCTGCAGCTTTAAAAAAAAAATTTTTTATTATTATTTTTTTTTGTATTTGCTTTGCAGGTATGTTATGTCTTACTGTTATACTGTAATGTTACTTTGTTTTATTGTTGACCATCATTTGCTTAGCAGATATGCCATTCAGTTGCAGCACAGATTTCTTTATCTTGACAACAACAGCATTTGCTCCCACGATATATAAAGCTGTGACTCCAGCGCTGTAGGAGGGGATTTCACCACCACAGTTAAAAACAAAATGGTGCATGTATGCCCATCATTAGAAATGGGTGGATGAAGGGAGGTATTATAATGGTGGGCATAACCACCGATCAATCTTCTTTTTTTTTTTCTTTTTTTTTTTTCATGCAACCCAGAGGTTGCATGAAAAAAAAGATTACAATATATGCCCAACAGCGACCAGCAACGTACTGGTATATTGCTGGATTTAAGTGGTTATACAAGAATGTTTAGGTATCATCTTGGTATCATTGTTTTCAGCCAGTGGTCAGCTTTCATGTAAGAGCAATGCTAATGGCTAATTAGCCTCTAGACTGCTTTTACAAGCAGTGGGAGGGAATTATCCCCCCCCCCCCCCCCTCACTGTCTTCCATGGTTTTCTCTGACTCCCTGTGCCAACAGAACCGAACCGATTACAGACCAGAACAGCTCCAATCATCTCTATGACCTAAGAAACCGGAAGCTACAAGCATTTCATTACTTAAATTTTGCCTGATGTAAACAGCGCCATTGGGAAATTGGGAAAGCATTTGATCACACCGATCTTGGTGTGGTCAGATGCTTTGAGGGCAGAGGAGAGATCTACGGTCTTATAGACCCCATTTTTTTTTTTTTACCTGTACCTGTAACTACCTAATGCTATCATAGAGGATATTTAAATTAACTGAGATAATAATAAAAATGATAAAAAAAGAAAAGAAAGGAACAGTTTAAAAATAAAATAAAAATGCAAAATAAATAATTTAAAAATTTAGTCCCCCCTGATCTCGCGCAAAGGCTTTCGTGAGCGTCGGTCTGGCATCATTTGTAAACAACAATTGCACCATGCATGTGAGGTATCACTGCGAAGGTCAGATTGAGGGCAGTAATTTTAGCAGTAGATCTCCTCTGTAAATCTAAAGTGGTAAAGTGTAAAGGCTTTTAAAAATGTATGTAGTTTGTCGACGCTGCACGTTTGTGCACAATTTAAAAGCATGTCTCGGCCTAAGATCATATTTTTTATTTCATCAAACATTTGGGCAATATAGTGTGTTTTAGTGCATTAAAATTTAAAGTTTTTTTTTCCAAAAAAATGCATTTGAAAAAATCGCTGCACAAATACTGTGTGAAAAAAATTAAACACCCACCATTTTAATCTGTAGGGCTTTTGCGTTAATAAATATATAATGTTTGGGGGTTCAAAGTAATTTTCTTGCAAACATTTTTTTTTTTTTTTCATGTAAACAAAAATGTCAGAAAGTGCTTTGTCTTCAAGTGGTTAGAGTGGGTGATGTATGACATAAGCTTCTAAATGTTGTGCATAAAATGCCAGGACAGTTCAAATGACCCCATTTTGGAAATTAGACATCCCAAGCTCTTTGCTGAGAGGCATGTTGAGTCCATGGAATATTTTATATTTTGCGGGAAAAAGACAATTTTTCATTTTTTTTTTTTTTTTTGCACAAAGTTGTCACTAAATGATATATTGCACAAACATGCCATGGGCATATGTAAAATTACACCCCAAAATACATTCTGTTGCTTCTCCTGAGTACGGTTATACCACATGTGTGAGACTTTTTGGGAGCCTAACCGCGCACGGGACCCCCGAAATCCAAGCACCGCCTTCAGGCTTTCTAAGGGTGTAAATTTTCAATTTCACTCCTCACTGCCTATTACAGTTTACGGAGGCCATGGAATGAACCCCCCAAAAGGACCCAATTTTGGAAAGTAGACACCCCAAGCTATTTGCTGAGGGGTATGGTGAGTATTTATTTTAGGGCGGAGGGGGGGGGGGTTGTTTTGGACAGGTAACCCTCTCCACTTCTTTGAGAGCTGAATGCATAAATAAGGTGTATTACTTTGGCCAGCCCCTCCTTACTTACACTATTGGCAGCCCACTGGACAGGTGAGAAGTGTCATAATACAAAAATATAAATACAAACTGTTCAAATTTAAGCACATTTTTACATTCTGCAATTACCTATCAAGATAATAGGAGAACAAAACTTTAAACAGTAACATTTGACAGTATTGAGGCAGGCCCTTGCACTACATGCTTTGGTAAATTCATCCAGAAATCTGACCACAAAAGAGGTAAGTATAGTGTGTATGGGTTTGGCAAAGTGAGCAGATAGAGGCTTGGTATCAGCTAACTAAGCAGTTGGGGGGGGGGGGGGGCTGCAAATGAGTTTGGCCCCAAAAAAAAAAGCCTCTTGCACTCTGCCTGAATTTAAGGACACAGATAACATTTCTACACATTTAAGGGGGAAGTTTAAAAACTTCCAGCATGCATGAGGACAAAGGGGACATTCACAGCATATTACAGTCCTGGTAATTAGGGAATGATGAAATAAATGCAATACATTAGCAAACATTAAATGCATAGAATGTGATGTTGTAGGATAAAACTTAACTTAATATAGTCCTTCTGCTGTACTTGAATGATGGCAGAACAGGCTTCTGCAATAATGATCCCCAGAGCCTGGGGGGAGATGCCTGTTGAGAACTTGATGTCCTGCAGGCTTCCCCCCATCACCAAGTACTGCAAGGAGTGATGGCTTGTCGCATGCAGGTGTCATGTTGGTAATATAGGGGGACAGCAAAGCCAACAGATGTTGAAAAACGGGGTCCCTCATCTGGAGATAATGCCTGAAATCATCAGGATTATTCTCCTGGATCTCCTGTAACAAAGGTATGTGCGAGAATTGGTCACTCTGGAGCAACCAATTCTTTGTCCATGAACTCCTCCCTGCCCTGTTCATGGACTGGGCTTGGGTCAAAGTAAAAACCCCAACACCAAGCCCCTGCATAGCACAAACTTTTTGACGAGTATGTAACCGCAATATGGCTTCAAAACGGTCAGTTGGTCAGAACGAACTAACAGAACGCACTGAAAATCAAAAAGGCCTGAGAAGAGCGAGCTTAAAAACAGAAACGAGCGGATAAGAATGCACTGAAAAACAGATACGAACCCACAAACACAAACTGAAAAGCAGTAACAAACTGAAAAGCACGAGGCTGAAAAGCGCGACTCGTCTCTCACCAAACTTCTACTAACAAAAGAAAAACATGAGATTAGCAGAAGGAGCTTAAAGGGTGGCACACTGGCTGTTGAACTTCCCTTTTATAGTCCCGTCCTATGTGTTGTACGTCAGCCCGTTCTTGGCAATCAGAATTTCCGACAATATTTGTGCGACCGTGTGTATACAAGACAAGTTTGAGCCAACATCCATTGGAAAAAAATCCACAGTTTGGTTGTCGGAAATTCCAATTGTCTGTACGTGGCACAATAGGTTTTCTACTAAGATTGTCCTGTATTTGGCTCCATCCATCTTCCCATCATCTTTGACCAGCTTCCCTATCCCTGGTAAAGAAAAGCATCCCATAACATGATGCTGCCACCACCATGTTTCACGGTGGGGATGGTGTGTTCAAGGTGATGTGGAGTATAAATATACATAGCATTTTGCTTTTAGAGTAAAAAGATCAATTTTGGTCTGACCAGAGCACCTTCTTCCACATGCTTGCTGTGTCCCCCACATGACTTCTCGCAAACTGCAAACAGGACTTCTTATGGTTTTCTTTCAAAAATTGCTTTCTTCTTGCCTCTCTTCCACAAAGGCCAGATTTGTGGAGGGCATAAGTAATGAGGCGTACACACGATCAGAATTCTCGTTGGAAAAAGCTCTGATGGTTTTCCCGACGGAATTCCGATGGAATTCGGCTCAAGCTGTCTTGCCTACACATGGTCACACCAAATTCTGATAGTTTATAACGCAGTGACTTACAATGCGTACGACGGGACTAAAAAAAGGAAGTTCAATAGCCAGTAGCCAATAGCTTCTGTCTCCTAGTTGAATCTGAGCATGCGTGATTTTTGGCGTGTCGGAATTGCATACACACGAACGGAATTTCCGATAGAAAGTTTTTCCGTCAGGAAAATTGAGAACATGCTATAAATTTTTGGCTGGTGGAAATTCGGACAGCTAAATTCCGATGGAGCATACACACGGTCGCATTTTCTGATGAAAAGCTCTCATCTGTCTTTTTCTGGCCGGAATTCCGATCGTGTGTATGCAGCATAATAGTTGTCCTGTGGACAGATTCTGAGCTGTGGATCTCTGCAGCTCCTCCAGAGTTACCATGGCTGCTTCTCTGATTAATGCTCTCCTTGCCCGGCCTGTCGGTTTAGGTGGACGGTCATGTCTTGGCAGGGTTGCAGTCGTGCCATACTCTTTCCATTTTCGAATGATGAATTGAACAATCTTTTATGATATGGTAAAAGCTTGGGATATTTGTATATAACCTAACCCTGCTTTAAACTTCTCCACAACTTTTTCCCTGACTTGTCTGGTGTGTTATTTGGCCTTTATGATGCTGTTCACTAAGGTTCGCTAACAAACCCCTGTGGGCTTCACAGAACAGTTATACTTATACTGAGATTAAATTACATGCAGATGGACTCTATTTACTAATTAGGTGACTTCTGAAGGCAATTGGTTCCACTAGATTTTAGTTAGGGGTATCAGAGTAAAGGGGGCTGAATACAAATGCATGCCACACTTTTCAGATATTTATTTGTAAAAAAAAAAATTGAAAACCATGTATAATTTACCTTCCCCTTCACAATTATTTCACAAAAAATTTGTGCGAACACCCTTAAAATCTATGACACACGAACATGAAAAATGAAAAGTGCTAACTTTAAAGGCTTATATGCAAGTTATTGCCATAAAAAGTGTATGGGGACCCGGGTACTGCCCCAGGGGCCATGTATAAATTCAAAAAAAGTATTCAAAACAACAGTTTTTTCAGAAGAAGTGATTTTAAGAACGCTTAAAGTGAAACAATGAAAATGAAATATTCCTTAAAAATATCGTGCCTGACGGGTTCCCTAGTCTTCCTGTAAAGTAGCGCATCTGTGTGATGTATTTTACAGTTCCGTAGCAAAATTAAATTTCTAAAGGAAAAAAATTTCATTTAAACTTGCTTGCGGCTGTAATGTATTGATGGCTCCCGGTAATATAGATAAAAATCAAGGAAAAAATGGGGTTTGTCCCCCTCCAGTCCATACCAGGCCCTTTGGGTCTGGTATGGATATTATGGGGAATTCTACGCCAAAATTTTTTAAAAAATTTGCGTGGGGGGCTCCTCCCCAAATTCCATACCAGACCTTTATTCGAGCATGCAGGATGGGAGGGCGATCGCTAACCCCTGAACCATACCAGGTAAAAAGTGCCAAAAAGTAAAAAACACAAAAGACAGTTTTTTGACAATTCCTTTATTAAAAAAGAAAAAAAAAGTGTCGTGCGATGTCCATCCATCTTCAATCATGGCACGACAGACCCTAAAAACTGAAAAAAAAAGCTCTGCCAACTGCTGTCTTTTTGCGGTGACAGCTGTTATAAAGGCAAGGGCGGGGCCACCCGCTGATGTAACTGGATGACCCCGCCCCCCCCTGATGGTGCATGATGCAAAAGCTTGCATCACTGGGTTAAGTCACTGGGAGGCTTCGCCCTTGCTTATATAACAGCTGTCACAGACAAGAGACAGCAGTCAGCAGGACGCCTTCCATCGAGGCAGAACTTTTTTTTGTTCTATTTTTCAGGCCCGTCGGCACTGTGATGGAAGATGGTTGGACATCGTGAGTCACTTTTTAAAAGAAAATTTTAATAAAGGAATTGTCCAAAACTGTTTCCTGTAATTTTTTATTTTTTGACACTTTTTTGGTAAATCTTATGCCCCGTACACACGAGCGGACTTTCAACATCCAAAGTCCGAAGGACCGAGTCCGTCAGACTATCCGATCGTGTGTGGGCTGCAACGGACTTTTGATTCGCCAAAGTCTGACGGACTTTAGAAATTAAGCATGCTTCAAATTTTCCCGAAGGAACTCCGCCGGACCCGGTCCCCTTCGAAAACTCCGCTCGTGTGTATGCTACTCCCACGGACTAAAACCGACGCTAGGGCAGCTATTGGCTACTGGCTATGAACTTCCTTATTCGAGTCAGGTCGTACGTCATCACGTTCGAATCCGTCGGAGTTTAGTGTGATCGTGTGTGGCCAAGTCCGTTCGGCCGAAAAGTCTGTCAGAACTCCGTCGGAACTCCGGCGGAACTCCTTTGGAAGTCTGTCGGACATAAGTCCTCTCGTGTGTACGGGGCATTAGGGGTACAATGTACCTGATACCCATTCACATGGGGGGTGGGATCTGGGGGCCTCCTTGTTAAAGGGGGCTTCCAGATTCTGATAAGCTCCCCTTCCACAGACCCCCACAACCTCAAGGGTTGTGGGGATGAGGCCCTTGTCCCCACCAACGTGGGGACAAGGTGCTTTGGGGGGACTGCAAATCACCCTCCCCATGTTGAGGGCATGTGGCCTGGTGCAGTTCAAGAGGGGGGTGCTCGCTCGTCCCTGCCTATTATGACCTGCCAGGTTGCATTTTTGGATAAGGGTCTGGTATGGATTTTGGGGGGCCCCACGCCATTTTTTTTACATTTTGGAGCGGGGTTCCCTTTAAAATCCATACCAGACCTAAAAGGCCTGGTATGGATTTTGGGGGGCCCCCATGACATTTTTTTTTCTAATTTTGTCACGGGGTTCCCCTTTACCACTTCAATACACTGTATTATATATACTACACTGCCTGCACTGGCTGAATATAGAGTCTATGCTGAATATAGAGTCTACACTGAATATCTAGTGTACACTAAATGTGATGATCACTAACAACAATACCAGTAAATGATAATAAATACAATTGATGAATAATCACACGATGATTGATGATCCAAGTAAATCGTATCTACGATCGTATCTGGAGATCTGAACGCCTGGGAGTTCGTTTTATGCGGTTTTCAGCTGCCGATGAGGTAAGCGCTCCGCGAGCTCATTATTTAGGGAAGATTTCATGAGAAGCACTTTACAAGAAGCACTTTATAAGAAGCTTTTTATTTGACATATGAACTGCAAGCTTTACTGTACATTTAGGATTTTTTTGTTTGAACTATACACAGCATTTTTTACTTTTTTGATTGACCGAGTTTTATTTCAATATTTTGAACTTTTATTTCACATTTACTTGGATCATCAATCATCATGTGATATATTCATCACTTGTATTTATTATCATTTACTGGTATTGTTGTTAGTGATCATCACATCATTTTGAGGTTGCGCTCATCATTATTTATTTATTCAATCTCAGTGCACTTCTACACTTTAGATTGAGCTACGATCTCGGTCTTTATCTATATTTATAATATTTATTTATTTTAGATTTTAGCTTCACTTTAGTCAATAACACTAGGTAGGTGCTAGAGATTCACCACTGCACTTTAGTGTACATTTGCTGCCCCCTCAAAATAACTCAACACACAGCTATTAATGTCTAAACCACTGGCAACAAAAGTGAGTACACCCCTAAGTGAAAATGTCCAAATTGGGCCCAATTAGCCATTTTCCCATCCAGTGTCATGCGACTCATAAGTGTTACAAGTACTCAGGTGTGAATGGGGAACAGGTGTGTTAAATTTGGTGTTATCATTCTCACTCTCTCATACTGGTCACTGGAAGTTCAACATGGCACCTAGTGGCAAAGAACTTACTGAGGATCTGAAAAAAAGAATTGTTGCTCTACATAAAAGATGGCCTAGGCTATAAGAAGATTGCGAAGACCCTGAAACTGAGCTGCAGCACGGTGACCAAGACTAGTGATGGCCGAACGGTTCGCCCGGCGGTCGTTTCGCGGCGAATTTCCGACATTCGCGGTCCGCACGTTCGAACGCCTTTTTCCGTCGTTCGCCGCGGCGGACTTACGTGTTTAATGTATACAAGAACTTTAACCTTTGGTGACACGTTTATCATGTGATACAGGACAGCCAATTGAGACATGACAGCACATGGACACTTGTACATTCCCCCTAACCTATAAATACACCCGATCCGGTGGCCATTTTACATTCTTTCTTCTGTTAAGATAGGGACAGGTTCCTGTGTGGAGTAGGGAGAGATAAACCACTAGCTATTTGGTACACAAAAGTTCTTTTCAGGACTGGTATAGGTGTTAGGTGTTGATAGGTTTGCTGTGCTGCTGATTCTTGCAGCAGCCTGAGTGTCTTTTGTTAGTTTAGAGAAAGGGAAAGGACGGTGTATGCTACAGGGACAGCCAGATTAGTCTTTCATCATCATCATCATCATCATCATCATTAGCTGTTACTATCAAGGTCCACAAAAGAGCTGTTCCAGTAACCACTAATCGTTCTCTTTTTTTGCCAATTTGTATAGGGACAGGAAGGAAGCAGTGTTGTCAGGCAGTGAGGGTAATTTTAAAGACTTGCTGTTATTATTAGTTCCACAAAGGTTCTTTTCAGGACTGGTATCAGTGGTACAGTAATAGGCTTGTACATGTATAATATTCTTTCTTCCAAATATAGAAAGGATATTATACTTGACTGCTGCCCTTCTGCTGCAGTCTGCTAAACATTCACAACTCACTTGTTCCACAAAAGTTCTTATAAGGACTGGTAACTTGGTATAGGGTGCTACGGTACATAGGCTTGAGTGCGGTACAGTCTGCTGTTCTGTAAGGACCGCTATCGGTCCACAATAGATAGGGTTGACGTGCACCACTGCTGACCGCTGCCCTATACTGCAGCAGTCCTTCAGCGGTATAGGGACTGACGTACAGTCTGCTAATCACTAACACACAACCTGCTTGTTCCACAAAAGTTCTTATAAGGACTGGTAACTTGGTATAGGGTGCTACGGTACATAGGCTTGAGTGCGGTACAGTCTGCTGTTCTGTAAGGACCGCTATCGGTCCACAATAGATAGGGTTGACGTGCACCACTGCTGACCGCTGCCCTATACTGCAGCAGTCCTTCAGCGGTATAGGGACTGACGTACAGTCTGCTAAACACTAATACACAACCTGCTTGGTCCACAAAAGTTCTTATAAGGACTGGTAACTTGGTATAGGGTGCTACGGTACATAGGCTTGAGTGCGGTACAGTCTGCTGTTCTGTAAGGACCGCTATCGGTCCACAATAGATAGGGTTGACGTGCACCACTGCTGACCGCTGCCCTATACTGCAGCAGTCCTTCAGCGGTATAGGGACTGACGTACAGTCTGCTAAACACTAATACACAACCTGCTTGGTCCACAAAAGTTCTTATAAGGACTGGTAACTTGGTATAGGGTGCTACGGTACATAGGCTTGAGTGCGGTACAGTCTGCTGTTCTGTAAGGACCGCTATCGGTCCACAATAGATAGGGTTGACGTGCACCACTGCTGACCGCTGCCCTATACTGCAGCAGTCCTTCAGCGGTATAGGGACTGACGTACAGTCTGCTAAACACTAATACACAACCTGCTTGGTCCACAAAAGTTCTTATAAGGACTGGTAACTTGGTATAGGGTGCTACGGTACATAGGCTTGAGTGCGGTACAGTCTGCTGTTCTGTAAGGACCGCTATCGGTCCACAATAGATAGGGTTGACGTGCACCACTGCTGACCGCTGCCCTATACTGCAGCAGTCCTTCAGCGGTATAGGGACTGACGTACAGTCTGCTAAACACTAATACACAACCTGCTTGGTCCACAAAAGTTCTTATAAGGACTGGTAACTTGGTATAGGGTGCTACGGTACATAGGCTTGAGTGCGGTACAGTCTGCTGTTCTGTAAGGACCGCTATCGGTCCACAATAGATAGGGTTGACGTGCACCACTGCTGACCGCTCACCTATACTGCAGCAGTCCTTCAGCGGTATAGGGACTGACGTACAGTCTGCTAATCACTAACACACAACCTGCTTGTTCCACAAAAGTTCTTATAAGGACTGGTAACTTGGTATAGGGTGCTACGGTACATAGGCTTGAGTGCGGTACAGTCTGCTGTTCTGTAAGGACCGCTATCGGTCCACAATAGATAGGGTTGACGTGCACCACTGCTGACCGCTGCCCTATACTGCAGCAGTCCTTCAGCGGTATAGGGACTGACGTACAGTCTGCTAAACACTAATACACAACCTGCTTGGTCCACAAAAGTTCTTATAAGGACTGGTAACTTGGTATAGGGTGCTACGGTACATAGGCTTGAGTGCGGTACAGTCTGCTGTTCTGTAAGGACCGCTATAGGTCCACAATAGATAGGGTTGACGTGCACCACTGCTGACCGCTCACCTATACTGCAGCAGTCCTTCAGCGGTATAGGGACTGACGTACAGTCTGCTAATCACTAACACACAACCTGCTTGTTCCACAAAAGTTCTTATAAGGACTGGTAACTTGGTATAGGGTGCTACGGTACATAGGCTTGAGTGCGGTACAGTCTGCTGTTCTGTAAGGACCGCTATCGGTCCACAATAGATAGGGTTGACGTGCACCACTGCTGACCGCTCACCTATACTGCAGCAGTCCTTCAGCGGTATAGGGACTGACGTACAGTCTGCTAATCACTAACACACAACCTGCTTGTTCCACAAAAGTTCTTATAAGGACTGGTAACTTGGTATAGGGTGCTACGGTACATAGGCTTGAGTGCGGTACAGTCTGCTGTTCTGTAAGGACCGCTATCGGTCCACAATAGATAGGGTTGACGTGCACCACTGCTGACCGCTGCCCTATACTGCAGCAGTCCTTCAGCGGTATAGGGACTGACGTACAGTCTGCTAAACACTAATACACAACCTGCTTGGTCCACAAAAGTTCTTATAAGGACTGGTAACTTGGTATAGGGTGCTACGGTACATAGGCTTGAGTGCGGTACAGTCTGCTGTTCTGTAAGGACCGCTATAGGTCCACAATAGATAGGGTTGACGTGCACCACTGCTGACCGCTCACCTATACTGCAGCAGTCCTTCAGCGGTATAGGGACTGACGTACAGTCTGCTAATCACTAACACACAACCTGCTTGTTCCACAAAAGTTCTTATAAGGACTGGTAACTTGGTATAGGGTGCTACGGTACATAGGCTTGAGTGCGGTACAGTCTGCTGTTCTGTAAGGACCGCTATCGGTCCACAATAGATAGGGTTGACGTGCACCACTGCTGACCGCTCACCTATACTGCAGCAGTCCTTCAGCGGTATAGGGACTGACGTACAGTCTGCTAATCACTAACACACAACCTGCTTGTTCCACAAAAGTTCTTATAAGGACTGGTAACTTGGTATAGGGTGCTACGGTACATAGGCTTGAGTGCGGTACAGTCTGCTGTTCTGTAAGGACCGCTATCGGTCCACAATAGATAGGGTTGACGTGCACCACTGCTGACCGCTCACCTATACTGCAGCAGTCCTTCAGCGGTATAGGGACTGACGTACAGTCTGCTAATCACTAACACACAACCTGCTTGTTCCACAAAAGTTCTTATAAGGACTGGTAACTTGGTATAGGGTGCTACGGTACATAGGCTTGAGTGCGGTACAGTCTGCTGTTCTGTAAGGACCGCTATCGGTCCACAATAGATAGGGTTGACGTGCACCACTGCTGACCGCTGCCCTATACTGCAGCAGTCCTTCAGCGGTATAGGGACTGACGTACAGTCTGCTAAACACTAATACACAACCTGCTTGGTCCACAAAAGTTCTTATAAGGACTGGTAACTTGGTATAGGGTGCTACGGTACATAGGCTTGAGTGCGGTACAGTCTGCTGTTCTGTAAGGACCGCTATAGGTCCACAATAGATAGGGTTGACGTGCACCACTGCTGACCGCTCACCTATACTGCAGCAGTCCTTCAGCGGTATAGGGACTGACGTACAGTCTGCTAATCACTAACACACAACCTGCTTGTTCCACAAAAGTTCTTATAAGGACTGGTAACTTGGTATAGGGTGCTACGGTACATAGGCTTGAGTGCGGTACAGTCTGCTGTTCTGTAAGGACCGCTATCGGTCCACAATAGATAGGGTTGACGTGCACCACTGCTGACCGCTCACCTATACTGCAGCAGTCCTTCAGCGGTATAGGGACTGACGTACAGTCTGCTAATCACTAACACACAACCTGCTTGTTCCACAAAAGTTCTTATAAGGACTGGTAACTTGGTATAGGGTGCTACGGTACATAGGCTTGAGTGCGGTACAGTCTGCTGTTCTGTAAGGACCGCTATCGGTCCACAATAGATAGGGTTGACGTGCACCACTGCTGACCGCTCACCTATACTGCAGCAGTCCTTCAGCGGTATAGGGACTGACGTACAGTCTGCTAATCACTAACACACAACCTGCTTGTTCCACAAAAGTTCTTATAAGGACTGGTAACTTGGTATAGGGTGCTACGGTACATAGGCTTGAGTGCGGTACAGTCTGCTGTTCTGTAAGGACCGCTATCGGTCCACAATAGATAGGGTTGACGTGCACCACTGCTGACCGCTGCCCTATACTGCAGCAGTCCTTCAGCGGTATAGGGACTGACGTACAGTCTGCTAAACACTAATACACAACCTGCTTGGTCCACAAAAGTTCTTATAAGGACTGGTAACTTGGTATAGGGTGCTACGGTACATAGGCTTGAGTGCGGTACAGTCTGCTGTTCTGTAAGGACCGCTATAGGTCCACAATAGATAGGGTTGACGTGCACCACTGCTGACCGCTCACCTATACTGCAGCAGTCCTTCAGCGGTATAGGGACTAAGAGTTTTGTCACAGGGTCATTTAAAAAATGACATGCAGAGGAAGAGGCAGGCCCTTCCGCAGGGGTGGTAGGGGTAGGGCAGGAGCAACAGGCTTGAGCCAAAGTGGGAAGTTGCAGAAGGTGCGTTCAATTACTTTAAAGGATGCACCAGACTTGGTTGAGTGGCTCGCTCAGCCTTACTCTTCTGCACCCTCCTCATCCTCTCGATCTGCACCCTCTTCTTCACTCTCTGCTATGTGCACCCCCAAAGACACTACCACCAACAACACGACCACCACCACCACCACCACATACCTTCCGCTTGAGTCACTGGAATTATTTTCCGATCCATATCAAGAGGACATTTCTGATGCGCAGCCACTCTTGGTATTGGATCAGGAAGAGGAGGTAGCAACAAGCGCTACTCAGCAGTCTGACGCCAGTACCCAGATCAGCCCAAGGAGGAGGTTGGTCCCCGGTGTTGCTGCCTACTCCGAGATCTCTACTTATAGCGGTGGGGAAGGTGACGTTGATGATGACGTGTCTAGTGATGTCACGTGGGTGCCCACAAGAGAGGAAGAGGAGGGGAGTTCAGAGGGAGATATGGACCAGCAGATAGGGAGGAGAAGCAGCAATGACTTACATTGCACAGCAGGGACAAAGCAGACTGCAAATGTATCAGGAGCGAGTCATCGACCATGTACGGTCACATCTGGCGCTCCCAGGACACCGGCACATGGCTCCGCAGTGTGGGCTTTTTTTAACGTGTCCGCTGCTGACAATAGCGTTGCCATCTGCAATCTTTGCAGTCAACGCGTTAGTCGCGGTAAGCCCAATACTCACCTAGGGACGACCGCCTTAAGAAGGCACATGAGCAGCCATCACCGAGCCCAGTGGGAGCAACGGAACACACAAAGCCACACTGCAGGCTCTCACCGTCCAGCCTCGTCTTCTACTTCTCCTTCTCCTCTCTCCTCACAATTGTCCTCCACTCCACCTTCCATCACGCCAAGCTCACATTTTTCTGCAAAAAGGCAGGCTTCCGTGGGCCTAATGTTTGAGCGTAAAAAAATGATGATGCCGGATAACCCTCTTGCCCAACGGTTGGCGGCTGGCTTGTCAGAACTCATAGCCCGCCAACTACTGCCATATAAACTGGTGGACTCGGAGGCCTTTCGCAAATTTGTGGCCATTGGAACACCACAATGGAAGGTCCCAGGAAGGAAGTATTTCTCAGAGAAGGGCATCCCAGAGCTATATGGCCATGTTCAGCGGCAAGTGAATGTATCTCTGGCACACAGTGTCGGTGCCAAGATACATCTGACCACAGACACGTGGTCTAGCAAACACGGGCAGGGAAGGTATATCAGTTTTACTGCCCACTGGGTGAACCTTCTGACGGCCGTCAAGCATGTAACCCGTGGCACCCGTGTAGATTTGGTTTTACCGCCACGGATTGCATGCAGGCCTGACTCTTCTTCTCCTCCTCCTACTCCATCCTCCTCCCTCTCCTCCTCAGCTGCCTCCTCCTTTTCCGCTGCTAGCGTCTCTTCCACTGCACCGCCCAAGCTCCCCAGAACCTATTCCACATGCCAGGTGAGACGTTGCCATGCCGTGCTGCGTCTGTTGTGCCTGGAAGCAAAGAGCCACACTGGCCCGGCACTCCTTTCAGCTTTGCGTTCACAGGCAGATGAGTGGCTAACACCGCTCAATTTGACAGTTGGTAAAGTGGTGTGTGACAACGGTGCCAATCTGCTTAGCGCATTGAAACAGGGCAAAATCACGCACGTGCCGTGCATGGCACACGTCTTAAACTTGGTCGTGCAGCGATTCCTTGTCAAATACCCTGGGGTCCAGGACATCTTGCGGCAGGCAAGGAAAATCTCGGCCCATTTCAGAAGATCTTACACGGCCATGGCTCGCCTTGCTGACATTCAGCGGCGACACCATCTGCCGGTCAGACGTCTTATTTGCGATTGCCCGACGCGATGGAACTCAACCTTCTATATGCTTGATAGGCTGCTCCAGCAGAAACGTGCAGTTAACGTCTACCTGTATGAACTCTGCGAAAGAAACGGTTCTGGGGAGCTGGGTTTTTTTTCACCGCGCCAGTGGCTGCTCATGCGCGACACATGCAGACTTCTGCGGCCATTTGAGGAGATCACCAAACTGGTCAGTCGCAGCCATGGCGCCATCAGTGACATGGTACCTTATGCCTTCTTTCTGGAGCGTGCATTGCGTCGTGTCATTGATCAGGCTGTGGAGGAGCAGGAGCGGGAAGATGAGGAAGTCGCAATGCTGGATGAATTCCCAGGGGGGGCTACTCTATCTGAGACAAGTCAACAACAGGAGTCTGATGAGGAGTCAGAGGAGGATGGTGCCGGGGCGGATGAGCAGGAGCAAGAAGAGCATGCTTTAAACCTTTCTGGGATCCCTGTTGTGCGAGGATGGGGAGAGGAGAATGAAGAGGACGACATTATCCTGGATGATGAGCAGGAGCCAGGCCACCACACCGCTTCCACTTTAGTGCAAATGGGGGCCTTCATGCTCCAGTGTTTTAATAGGGACCCCCGTATAAAAAGCATGAGGGTCAAGGACCAGTACTGGGTGGCAACGTACTTAGACCCCCGGTACAAACACAAAATGGCGGAAATGTTACCGCCGTCGCAGAGGGCTGTCAGAATGCAGCACTTCCAGGCCTTGCTTCGAGAAATGCTGCATTCTGCTTTTGCGTGCGCTGGCAGAGGAGCAATTCCCACTCCCAGAGAAGGATTTGCGGGTACCAATCCAACAGCGCCTGCAAGAAGAGGCCGGTTTGAAGATGTGTTGGTGACTTCGGATATGAGGTCATTCTTTCAGCCGACCCATCGACAGGTGTCATCCGGATCCAGCATCAGGGAACGCCTAGACCGTCAGGTGTCCGACTACATTGGGTTAACGGCCAATGTGGACGCTCTGAGGAGTGATGAACCCCTAGACTACTGGGTGGGCAGGCTTGACCTCTGGCCAGAGCTTGCCCAATTTGCAATCGAACTGTTGGCTTGCCCCTCATCCAGTGTCCTGTCCGAAAGGACGTTCAGCGCAGCAGGGGGGATTGTGACCGATAAGCGTACTCGCCTAGCTCACCACAGTGTTAACTACCTCACATTTCTAAAAATGAATGAGGCATGGATCTCGGAGGAATTCAACACATGTGACCAGTAGACCATGTATATGTCTATAAACTATTTTTTTAATCAAGCACACAGACCTTCTTAATTCATTTGGCTCACTTCCTTGACCCAAAAAAGCACACCGTACTATATGCCCCTACCCTCCTCTTTGAAGAGGTTGAGCGGTGTCATATTTCTACTGGGGCTGCTTATGATATCCCTGTGCTGTGCTGACTTCCTCCTGGGGGTTCTTATTATGAAGGGATCACACTATCCCTGTGCTGTGCTGACTTCCTCCTGGGGGTTCTTATTATGAGGGGATCACACCATCCCTGTGCTGTGCTGACTTCCTCCTGGGGCTGCTTACGGTGCTGCTGTCAGTGCTGTATGTCACGGTGCTGCTGTCAGCGCTGTATGTCACGGTGCTGCTGTCAGCGCTGTATGTCACGGTGCTGCTGTCAGCGCTGTATGTCACGGTGCTGCTGTCAGCGCTGTATGTCACGGTGCTGCTGTCAGCGCTGTATGTCACGGTGCTGCTGTCAGCGCTGTATGTCACGGTGCTGCTGTCAGCGCTGTATGTCACGGTGCTGCTGTCAGCGCTGTATGTCACGGTGCTGCTGTCAGCGCTGTATGTCACGGTGCTGCTGTCAGCGCTGTATGTCACGGTGCTGCTGTCAGCGCTGTATGTCACGGTGCTGCTGTCAGCGCTGTATGTCACGGTGCTGCTGTCAGTGCTCTGTATTACGGTGCTGCTGTCAGATGCCTCTATCACGGTGCATGTGTCATTCCGGTATGTCACGCTGCTGGTGATCATCTCCTGCACCCTCTTCTTTGCCTACCCTGGTCCCTGACCTTCCCTCTCCTCCATTGCCTTCATTAGCTCCATAGTCCTGAATTGTTAGAACAATTTCCCAAATAAAATAAAAATGCTTGTAGTTATCGATCCCAAATTCACCTCATACATGTATTATGTCATTGTCCAGATGGTGGGACTACGTTTTACCCCCTAATAATTACCACGTGGCCGCAAATTCGACATGAAGGTTTGCAAAGTTCGCCTCCCATTGAAGTCAATGGGGCCCGCGGCGAACGTTCGGTTTCGCGAACGTTTGGGTCCGTTCGCATTTCGCGTTCGCGAAACGTCCCGTCGGAAGTTCGTCCATCACTAACCAAGACCATACAGGACAGGTTCCACTCAGAACAGGCCTTGCCATGGTCGACCAAAGAAGTTGAATGCACATGCTCAGAGTCATATCCACCATATCCAGAGGTTGTCTTTATTTTTTTATAAAATCTTTTTTATAAAATTTTAATTGACATACAAAAATTGCCCACGCAGGGGCTAAACATCACCCACACAGGGGCAAATCCTCTGATGTGGCAACCGACCACAACAGGGCACATCTTATAGCCTAAACATTCTGCCCCGGAACCAGCAACAGTCGGCAACAAGGCCGAACACTAACAACCTAACCTTGCTTATTTATACCCCAATGTGGGGAGAGGTTTAGGTCAGGAGAGTCTGTGCTCAACACTATAATGACAGGATAATGTGAGATGAGAGTACCTGGGTCAAACCACTATCATACTATAACCGTAAAGTTAATCTAGGGGTTAGTTACTGCATCAGTTGCCGTAGTATGATCATCTAGCCAACAGGTCCAAACCTTTTCAAATTTTTTTGGGCAACCCCTGCTCGAATAGGTGGCTTTATACAGGGGCAGACTAGCGTTCGCTAGATTTTTCCAAAACCTGACAGAAGGGGGAGATGATTGCTTCCAGTTCATTGTGTTGGCCTTGCGTGCATAGTGCAACAAAAGGGATATGAGTGTTTTCCTAGCCCTGAGGATTGACATTTGCTCCACCAGCCCCAGCAGACAATATTTAGGATCATAGGGAACACTAATCTTAGTAATCTTAACTATCACATGGAGAACCTCCCTCCAATAATGTGCAATTGCTGGGCAAGCCCAGAAAATGTGAAAGAAGTTCCCTGGTTGAAAGGAGCACCGCCAGCATACTGGGGGAATGTGCCGGCGACATCTGGTGCAGTCTGTGGGGTGTGTAATGGGCTCTATGTATGATTTTATATTGGACCAGTCTGTCCCTGGCTGAGACCAGAGGGGAGAATGGAAAATCCCAAATCTCCCTCCAATCATCTTCATCCAGCTCCGGTATGTCCCCCACCCATTTCCTGCGGAGGGAGGACAGCCTGGGGACGGAAGCAACCAGCAGGGATCCGTAAACTTGAGACATGGGCTTCTCCATATCTTTTACCCGAAGGGTGGATTCAAGCTCCGAGTATTCCAGTATGATCGGTTTACCCAGAAACTGGCACCTATAAGCATGTGCGATCTGGAGATACCTGAAATGGACCTGTGCAGGCACATTAAATTTGGTACGCAATTCATGAAAGGGAGTGAGCTCCCCATTGGTGAGAACATGCTCAAGAGTCAGTATTTTGTATTTGGCCCAGGCCTGTGGGTCTGGGAGGGTATTGAACCCAGGTTAGGATTCAGCCACAGGGGGGTGTGAGGAGACCAGGAGTTCAGCAGGGATGCCCTCAGCGCCTCTCCCACCTTCCACAACCACACAGTGGTGCGCATAGAAGGGGTGAGGCAGTGGGGTGTTTTTGGCCCCCTGAATATCAACCCCTTCAAGGCCTCCAGAGACCCTACTATAGCCGCCTCCAGCACCATTGCAGAGTTGGTCAGGTCTGGCTGCAACCACCAATGGGTGGTTACAAGCTGAGTGGCCAAAAAATATTTGTGGCAATCAGGAAGAGCCAAACCCCCACTGCCCACAGGCCTAGTCAGAGTGGTGTATTTGAATCTGGGTGATTTAGACCCCCAAATAAAGGAGAGAAAAAGTTGCTTAAGAGAATTAAAGAAGTTTTTAGTCAGCCATTATGGGGAATTCCTAAATATGTACGCAAGTTTGGGGAGGACTTTAATTTTTAGCAGGTTGATGTGCCCAATGAGGGAGAGGGGAAGATTGCCCCATGCCCTCAATTTGGATTTGATCTCTATCAGAACAGGTTCAAGATTGAGCCGGACAAAGTCCCCGCTCCTTCTCAAAACAATAATACCTAGATAGGTAAATTGGTCCACCCATTGAAGTGGGGTAGAGGAGGGTGAGGGGGTCCTGGCCCGCTCGTCCACCGGAAAGAGCTGAGACTTATGCCAATTCACCTTCAACCCAGTGAAGGCAGAGAAGGCATGCATGACTCCAAGTGCACCCCGCAGAGAGTCACCAGCATCATTTAAAAAAAGCAGTAGATCATCTGCGTCACCTCCCTGGAGTCTGTTCGGACCGTGTCCTCCACCGTGGAGACCCTGTCCTCCACTTCGGCAATGCGTGACCGGAATTTATCCATATCTTGGCAGATGAGACCGACATCCACCATGAGGCAGTCAATCTTTGCTGTTAGGGTTTCTTTGCAGGATGTTATGGCAGCCAGGATCTCTGCTCCTGTGGGAGTGACCACCCCCCGGGTCCGCCACCTCCCACACATTGGCAACCATCACAGCCGTGGACCTTCTCGCAGATGGGGCAGCCGCCGGCGGGGGGGGGGCACAAGGATTTTTTGGAGCGGATTTAGAGCAGCGGGTCTTTGGGTGGCCCATCCGAGGTTCACCCAGAGGTGCAGGAGAGACCTGAAAGAGTTTGAGGCCTGATGACCGGGATCCCAGAAATGGGGCAAATCAATGTCAATATTGATCCTCCGACACAGTGACAAATTTCGGCTGTTGGGGGGCAGGTTGCAGGTTCCGGGGCTTTGGCGGCAGGATGGAGGATGTATTGCTGATGAACCTCCTGTGCAGGATCAGGGCCTTCAGCAGAGTAGAGCCTCCAGAAGGATGGAGGCACAGGAGGGGCAAAGCAGGACTGCTGGGGCACACATAATGTCACAGGTAGGAGAGTGGGGTTCCCGGGGCACAAACTGAGTCATAGGGAGGGGGACACACTGAGGTTACACAGTACCTTGTTGTGGAGGATGGTCCTTGCACAGTAGGCCGCAAGATGGTGCCTGCAGTCAGCCCCTATGGATCCCCTTGAAATTTCAGAGGCCCCAGCACAAATTCGTCCTCTCCCAGGGACAGCCGGTCATGTGAAGATTTCCTGCCTCTCCACCACAGATTGCAGCAATTGAGCCCGGGGATGGCCGAATCCGGGTAGGCCGCAAGGTGATGGCAGACCCCAGAGACTCACAGGCCCCACGTAGACATGATTGGCCAGCCGACCCTCGCAATATCTGCAGGGACCGATGAGTCTGGGGCATCCCAAGCACCAGCAGGAGAAGGATGGCTTTAGATTGTCCTCTAGGCCGCAAGATGGCGGTGGCCACGAGCACCCGGGAACAGCCTCCATGGGTCTCCCTCGATCCCACAGGCCCCTTCACTGCTTCATCCTCTCCCAGGGGCGGCGATGCCGATTATCCGCCGTCTCATCCCCCGCCGATCGAGGCGCGTGAGCCCGCGGGCGTCAGCGGCAATGCAGGCCCCAAGATGGCAGCGGGGTGCTAGAGAGTGGAGCCGGCCATGGCCCTGTAAAGATTCGATCGGCCGGCCAAGCTTCACAATTTCCTCAGGGGCTGTTGCAGGCTTTGTCCAGGGACGTGCAGAGAGAGATTGGAGACTCCCCAGGCGCTGGTAGTGAAAGGATGGCCGCTGATTAGATCAGGATCGGCGGAGCTCCTCTAGGAGATGTCTGGTTCCCTCTACATCCGGACAAGCCCCCCGCAGAGGTTGTCTTTGGTAAATAGATGCATGAGTGCTGCCAGCATTGCTGCAAAGGTTTGAGGGGTGGAGGGTCAGCCTGTCAGTGCTCAGACCATATGCCGCACACTGCCTCAAATTGATCGAAGCCTCTTCTAAAGATGATACACAAGAAAGCCCTCAAACAGTTTGCTGAAGACAAGCAGACTAAGGACATGGATTACTGGAACCATGTCCTGTGGTCTGATGAGACCAAGATAAACTTATTTAGTTCAGATGGTATCAAGCATATCTGGCGGTAACCAGGTGAGGAGTACAAAGACAAGTGTGTTTGCTTACAGTCCAGCATAGTGGTGGGAGTGTCATTGTCTGTGGCTGCATGTATGCTGCAGGCACTGGGAAGTTACAGTTCATTCAGGGAACCATGAATGCCAACATGTACTGTGACATACTGAAGCAGAGCATGATTCTCTCCCTGCAGAGACTGGGCTGCAGGGCAATATTCCAACATGATAATGACCCCAAACACCCCTCCAAGATGACCGCTGCCTTGCTAAAGACTGAGGGTGAAGGTGATGGACTGGCCAAGGATGTCTCCAAACCTAAACTCTATTGAGCATCTGTGGGGCATCCTCAAACGGAAGATGGAGGAGTGTAAGGTCTCTAACATCCACCAGCTCCATGATGTCGTAATGGAGGAGTGGAAGAGGATTCCAGTGGCAACCTGGGAAGCTTTGGTAAACTTGCCAAAGTGGGTTAAGGCAGTGCTGGAAAATAATGGTGGCCACACAAAATATTGACACTTTGGGCCCAATTTAGACATTTTCACTTAGGGGTGTACTCACTTTTGTTGCCAGCAGTTTAGACATTAATGGCTGTGCGTTGAGTTATTTTGAGGGGACAGCAAATTGACACTATATATATATATATATATATAGAGCACTTACCCCTGAAGGAGCTGCTGGTTTTGATTGAGCCTGCACTCTACCTAGAAACCCCACTGACTTGACTCAATCCTCTTGGCACAGCTGTGGTGTAATGTAATACAGTACAATATACAACAATGCAAAGTACCTGTATTGTACCCTCAGGATCCACTGGCACCACCTGGTGAGGAAAAACAGTACGCCAAACAACTGGATACTTAACCAGAAATATTGTTTACTCTAAAATATTTCAATAGGTGGTTATAGTAATTGTGCTGTCATCCCAACGTAGGATGTCATTACAATATAAATCAACAAATACAATATGAAAGATATATATATATATATATATATATATATATATATATATATATATATATATATATATATATATATATATTTCTATGTATCTAAACCTGGGAGCTCCCGCTACTTAAAGTACTCTTTCCCGTACCTTCTTTATTCGCTAGCTAGAGATGACTCCTCTGATATTTGCAATCCAAAAAGTAGGTAAAAGTTAGCTTAAGGTACTCCAGGTATAACTCCAAGAACTTATACACAACGTTTGGGCACTAGAGTGAGGTAGGACTTAAGCCTGCTCAATGCCAGTTGCTCTGTTACACCTCCATGGAACAACAGGTTCCAGCGAGGGCTGTAAGTGAGTCTAACTGTGTGCAGCAAATTAACAAACGGTGGGCTGTAACCCGCTCACTAACTGGATCGGAGTTCTGGGTGATGACTTTGATCCGGCAACTGTAGCTTGCTTCTGTATCAGGGCAGATGCTCTGTGTCACTCCGCTGAATGGATCTGGCCCTCTGATACTCCGATAAGCATCTCTGGGCCTCGTCAATCTGATCACCAGTTCTCAGGCTCAGTCAAATCACCTTACAAACAAGCAGGTTTGCAATCCGCGGTGACTGTCTGCAGCTGTCTCCCGGAAACCTCATCACAGATCTGCACAGGCAGGCAGCATGGTCTCAAGAGACCTCAAATGGCTGCTGCTGTCCCGTTTATCCCCTACCCAGCATGCACTGCATAATAGTGTTCATGGGTAGGTCACACACGGACTCCTGGGTAACGAGGTCAACCTTCAGAATCCAAACAAACAGTCACTTCCTGTACAAGTCTAGGTTGTTCTGAGGTAAATGATAAACAGGTGCGTTACCCATATTCGGCCACTAGATGACTCTAGTACGAAACCACAGTAATGTTCATATACCTCATTTTAAAGCATGCATAATCACATCAGTAAGCAAGTGTGTCAGTGCTACACATATACACACACACACACACACATATATATATATATATATATATATATATATATATATATATATATATATATATATATATATATATAATGTGTGTATATATACATATATTAAATACACTGCCTGCATGCCACTAACTAACCTGCCTGCCTGATCTAGCTCAATCTATCTCCGTTCACACACTATACACATGTACACGCTATGTAAGCAGCATTATTTAGTGTGGGTAGTGAACTTAGTCCCCCTGAGCCATGATTGGCCAAAGCATACAGCTCAGGTGCATGCTTTGGCCAATCATCAGACGTCAATGCACTGCTATCTTGCAAAGCATTATGGGGCGTTTTGCAGCACTTGAATTTGCCATGAACGCCCCATATGTTAGGTTCATTTGCGAGCAAACGAACACCTGATGTTCGAGTCGAACTTATGTTCGACTTGAACATTGGGCTCATCCCTAATGACAATATGTGGAAAATTTCAAGGGGTATTAGTACTTTATTAAGGCACTGCATATACCACTGTGTTTCTAAAGCCGCGTACACACGTAGCCGTCTGTCCGACGTACTTAGTCTGGCGGACTTCCCGCCAGACTGTCCGTCGGACTTTCCGAATGGGCTACTTGCTCACACACGGCACTTTTTCAGCGGACTAATACGGCGTACTAAGTCCGCCGTACTATCCGCCCTACTTTTGAAATGAACGGACTCGCCCACACACACAGAGGAAAGTCCGCTCATTTCGAGCGCGTCTCCAGGTAGGCGGGGCGCGCAAAGGAGACGTTGCTGGCCCCGCCGCCTGGTATGGACTTAAAGGGGAACCCCAACGCCGAAAAAAATCGGCGTGGGGGTCCCCCCCAAAGTCCACAACAGACCCTTGTCCGAGCACGCTACCCGGCCAGCCAGGAAAGGGGGGGTGAGCCCACCCATGTGACATTCACCGAAGACCCCGCCCCTTGTCCCTATACAAGTCGCCGCGTGCCCGTTTCCTGTCATTGTGAGCGGAGGACTCGGCAAGGCAACATCTGAAGAAGAAGAAGAGAAGAACAGAAGAACGGAAGGTGGCGGCGGCGACAGAAGACCGTGCCACCGCCTGTAAAAGAGCTATAAGAAGGCGCGGTGGCCCGGCAGAAGAACCGAAGAGGGGGACAAGACCCCCGAAGTCGGAAGAAGAGGCCGGCGGCGAGGAAGAAAGCCGGACTCCGCCGCTAGCAAAAGAGCTACAAGAAGATAGCGGAGGAGTCCGGCGAGAAGACCCCCAAAGACGGAAAACCCCCGGAGCTGTGCAATGAAGTATTTTATCTCGTGTGTTGTGTTTTTTTTTGTACTTTTATTTTACAGGTGAATGGGTAGGGGTACATTGTACCCCATACTCATTCACATAGGGTGGGGGGCCGGTATCCGGGGGCCCCCTTATTAAAGGGGGCTCCCAGATTCCGATAAGCCCCCCGCCCGCAGACCCCGACAACCAACGGCCAGGGTTGTCGGGAAGAGGCCCTTGTCCTCATCAACATGGGGACAAGGTGCTTTGGGGTGGGGGGGCCGTGCGCCCCCCCCTTCCCCAAGGCACCCCCCATGTTGAGGGCACGCGGCCTGGTACGGCTCAGGAGGGGCGCTTGCTCGCCCCCCTTTCCTGGCCGGCTGGGTAGCGTGCTCGGACAACGCCGATTTTTTTCGGCGTTGGGTTTCCCTTTTAAGTCCATACCAGGCGGCGGGGCCAGCGACGTCTCCTTCGCGGGCTCCGCCTACCTGGAGACCCGCTTGAAATGAGCGGACTTTTCTCCGGGCGGGAAAAGTCCGCTCATTTCAAAAGTACGGCGGACTGGCATACACACAGCCGGATTTCCGCCGAAATGCGAGTCCGGCGGGAAGATTGGAGTGCAACACGTCATTCTAAGTCCGCCGTGCTTTCGGGTCAAAAAAGTATGCCGGAGGCTACACACGGGGGGATTGTCCGGCAGACTTGAGTTTGCCGGACTTTTCCACCCGCTTGTTTGATCGTGTGTACGCGGCATAATAAAGCTTTACCTTATTTTCCTGATACACTGCTGTTGGACCTTAAGTGAAACAGCTGCTGCTGGGTTAGCTTCTCTCTATTTCCCCTGAATTGTTGATCTAGTATTGTTTCAGCTTCAGAGGACCCCACCTGAATCGAGGTGAGTATATTTAGGGTTCTATGCTCTCTTTTTTATTCATTATAAATAAGTCAGTGTATAGAGACACAAGCCCAGCCACCTGTCCCAATTTGACAGGCGTGTGGGTTAGCGCCCCTAAATGCACAATGGCCATTCAAGGACTTTGGGCTCAGCGTTCATGTAAAGGAGACTATATAGGAAACAATATTATTTATAAATTGTGTTCATTCAATTCAAATAACTATGTCAGAAAAATCTGTAGCTAACCGCCTCACATCTGCCTGCCATCGCCATCTATAGATAAATCACATCAGAGAGATTACCTAAATATAGAATGGAGTCAAACCAAACTTGAATTTGTGGTAATATATTTGAATAATAATGGAGCTTCTCAGCCAAAATATGACAATCCCATTACGTTTTAGGGACATTTCCTTTATCCTTTCACTATTTAATAAAGCTCCTCTGTATGTTCTGTAATGCACTTCCATAAAAGCAATACTATAAATCAACGTGGCAGTTCTTTCTAAAATTTATCACCCTTCATTCTTAAAGCACTAACCGTTCATCAACTCAACTATATTGACTGCTTCACGGATGTTGACCCCAAACCAATATAATGTGACATACAATGTTAAAGCCTGGACATTTATGTTTTCATTGCCTGAAGATGCCACCTGTGCCTTCTACAAAATTAGGAAAACAAAGCTTACAGGAAAAACACATTAGCTAATAAGTTTTCCATACAAAGCCTTTATATACACAACGAAACATGAACGTTTTTTAACTTATTTATGGTACAGCCTACCTATAGGAAAGTTATTTTATTCTGCGGCTGGCTGGCCAGCTCACAAAGTTGGTGTGGCTTCTAAAATTTTTTAAAAGACCCTGCGTCCAGTGCTTGCATCTCTTTTGTCCAATAGAGAACCTTTTAATTCTCAGGGGAGGTTGCTATAGACCAGTGATGGCAAACCTTGGCACCCCAGATGTTTTGGAACTACATTTCCCATGATGCTCTGGCACTCTGCAGTGTAGTTGAGCATCATGGGAAATGTAGTTCCAAAACATCTGGAGTGCCAAGGTTCGCCATCACTGCTATAGATTATTTGCTGCTCTTTTTTTCACTGCCTGCAGTTCAGTCTTAGCAATAATTTGTGGACAACAAAATCAAACATTTAAGTGTGAAAAACGAATTTAAATGGCAATTTTATTCAGTCTTTTGATCCAGTGGCCCCTGCCAGATAGTTCAGCCAGGTCCTAATCTTATTGCAGTTGAGCATTATAACTTGGTCTAAAACCTAACCCAACCTGTGACTGACTAACTCCTATCTTATCACTAGATTGCTAGTATTGTGAGAGGCAGGGGGGCCTGATTGGCTGACAGTGCTTGCCCTACATATCCTAGTCTGACTGGTGCTATACAGAAGAACCATAGTAAAGATGAAGCCTCAAGATGTACATGGGTGCCCAGGCACAGATGGGAAGTTGCCCGCTTTACTGTGCATAACTGTGCGCAGATGTATATGCGCATGCGTGAACATACCCATGGGTGCCCGCTGCTAATGTTCCCAACGTGGGGACAAGGTGCTTTGGGGGGACTGCAAAGCACCCTCCCCATGTTGAGGGCATGTGGCCTGGTGCAGTTCAAAATGGGGGTGCTCGCTTGTCCCCGCCTATCCTGACCTGCTTGGATAAGGGTCTGGTATGGATTTGGGGGGGGGGGGCGCATGCCATTTTTTTTACATTTTGGAGCGGGGTTCCCCTTAAAATCCATACCAGACCTAAAAGGCCTGGTATGGATTTTGGGGGGCCCCCATGCCATTTTTTTTCTAATTTTGGCACGGGGTTCCCCTTTACCACTTCAATATACTGTATTATATATACTACACTGCCTGCACTGACTGAATATAGAGTCTACGCTGAATATAGAGTCTACACTGAATATCTAGTGTACACTAAATGCAGAGTATATATATATATACAGTATCTCACAAAAGTGAGTACACCCTTCACATTTCTGTAAATATTTTATTCCATCTTTTCACGTGACAACACTGAAGAAATTATACTTTGCTACAATGTAAATTTGTGAGAATATTAGACAAGGGTAGCATCAATTGCTTTACAATTATTCCAATCCATATATACCGTATATACTCGAGTATAAGCCGAGATTTTCAGCCTCTTTTTTGAGGCTGAAAGTGCCCCCCTCGGCTTATACTCGAGTCATCGCTGTCTGCCCGCTCGATCAGCGTGTCGAGCAGACAGACAGCGGCCATTCTATGATTCAAAAGCCGCGCCTCCGGCTCCGCCTTCGCCTGTGATAGGCGGAACACTGAATTTCCCAGCAGCCTGTGTTCCGCCTATCACGGGCATCGTCTCATCCTCGTACTACGGACGAGGATGATACGACGTCCGTGATAGGCGGAACACAGGCTGCTGGGAAATTCAGTGTTCCGCCTATCACAGGCGAAGGAGGAGGCGCGGCTTTTGAATTTTACAATGGCCGCCGACGAAGAGGGCACGGGACGGAGGCAAGGCAAGGCACGGCACGGGACAGGACGGGACGGGACGGGACGAAGGCAAGGCACGACACGGGACGGAGGCTCGGGACAAAGGCTCGGGACACAGGTAGGCTGGACACACACACACACACACACACACACACACACACACACACGGATGGAGACACACACACACGGATGGATGGATGGATGGAGACACACACACACACAGGGATGGATGGATGGATGGAGACACACACACACAGGGATGGATGGATGGATGGATGGAGACACACACACACAGGGATGGATGGATGGATGGATGGAGACACACACACACAGGGATGGATGGATGGATGGACACACACACACACAGGGATGGATGGACGGACACACAGGGATGGACGGACACACAGGGATGGACGGACACACACACAGGGATGGACGGACACACACACAGGGATGGACAGGCATGTCTCACCCTCGGCTTATACACGAGTCAATAAGTTTGCCAGTTTTTTTGGGGGTAAATTGGGGGCCTCGGCTTATATTCGGGTCGGCCTATACTCGAGTATATACGGTAGATACAATATTGATGGTCTTCATAAAGTGCAGTCCGTGTTTGTTATAAACTTGTGCCAGTGATAAACAAAACGAAAATGTGTAAAAGAAGATATGCTGTTCCGTGCTCCCCTCTTCATGTGTCCCCACTCACCAAACATTGGTGGTTCAATCGCCTTATATATGAAGGAGTTTGCTTCTTTCAATTTTACCATTGAGATTGTATCTATATATGGACTGGAATAAATGTAAAGCAATTGATGCTGCACTTGTCTAATATTTTGCACAAATTACTGTTATATTTGTTATTTAGAATACTGTATATAAGGGGAAATTTTGGGTACACAGATTTAGACTATTAATTGCACTTTAAGGTATCACACCTCTTTACCACAGCAGCAGTCCAATCACATTCAATTATTTCCCATAGCGCAGGAATCACGAACACATTAAAAATAACATTAAACCGAAATAAAACACAAAGGATTCTAGCTGGACTACAAAAATGTATTTTAACCAGTAATCACAAAGTAACAAATTATACTTAAAGTGCATTTTTTATTTTAATGATTGGAAGAATTAGGATCCCCATCAGTCTTAAGATAGCCATAAGCAAACATTTCCCTTTTTCAGCCCAGTGAGCTAAACAAGAGAAATCGTAAGATTCCCCCATCCATGTTAAATAGCATTGGATGGATGAATCTCCCACTACCCACTGTTGTACCCACGACTGTCAGAATACCTGAACAGCGACTGCAGCTGCAGTTACTGTCTGGTCCACTTATTTTCACCAGATTCCTTTGATTTCTCAGTCAAACCTTGTCAAGCCACATGGCATCAACAAAGCCACCTACAGCTTGGATTTCAGCCAGATCCTGAATTTGTGCTTTAGAGTCAGGGGCAGAAAAGTGTATCACAAGAATCAATATGGGAATAGTAGTAAGATGAAAAGTGTTATTAAAGAGGATGTAAAGTCGAAAAAAAAATTACACACTGCAAGGCAAAGGCATAATGAGCTAGTATGCATAGCATACTAGCTCATTATGAATTACTTACCTGAGATTGAAGCCCCCGCAGCGGTTTCTGACCACCTCCTCCATCGCCGCCATGATACCCGGAGTGACTTCCGGATATAGCGGCTCCAGCGCTGTGACTGGCCGGAGCCGCGATGATGTCACTCCAGTGCATGTGCGCAGGAGCCATCGACGGCACCTGCGGCTTCACTTGCGGCGTTCTCAGTGCACATGCGCCGTTGACTAAGGTGCACATGCGCTGTAGACATCGGTGCCTGTTTTTTGGAAAATATCTCCTTAACCGTGTAGGTTAAGGAGAAATTTCTTGGACCTACAGGTAAGCCTTAATCTAGGCTTACCTGTAGGTCAAAGTGGTCTATAAGGGTTTACAACCACTTCAACATTGTTGGTACTCCCCTGCATGAGAGCACACATCTCTAAGTTTGAAAGGACCACACTTACCTTACCCTGTAATCTGCATCATGCACTGCCAGCTTCGGCTGCTGGAACTATACACCACCTGTCAGGCAGATCACTTCACCAAATGGTTTTTGCAAGGAATGGGAGCCAGGTGCTGGAATCTGGTGCTCGACTTCAGAATGCCCCAGCAAATATCTTGTTTTTTCCTAGGATTGAAACAGTTCTGGTCTCCATCCTTGCTGATAGATCTGCTTGACATAAAATCCATGGTATGTATCTATAAACATGCTTTGCAAGAACTGGCTTTACATGCAACAGTGGTGGGCCAAGCACCAGCACTGCCACTGTGAATTTCATGCTCCTTTATACCTAGATTATCAGTAGATAAACGGAGTGGCAGAGGAGTTAAAGTGGCTCTAAAGGCAGAAGGTTTTTATCTTAATACATTTTATATTTTACCTTAGCCCCATCTCGATCCAGGGATGTTGCCTGAGAGCATCGACTATATGGGACTCTCCCTCCTCATTGGCTGAGCCAATGAGGTGCAAGAGATGGGGTGGGGCTGATCTGCAGCTCACTGTCTGAATGTGCACCCAAAGCAGCGGCTTGGCTCAGGTGCCCCCATAGCAAGCTGCCTACTCAGGGAGAACTCAGCAGGAGAGAGAACCATGAGCACCGGAGAGGCACCCAAGAAGAGAAGGATCTGGGATGCTCTGTGCAAAACCACTACACAGAGCAGGTAAGTATAACATGTTTGTTATTTTTAAAAAAACAAGACTTTAATATCACTTTAAAGTTGTTATAAAGGTAATTTTTTTCCTAAATTCAAAAATAAGTTATATTTACTCGCTCTGTGCAATGGGTATTGCACAGAGCAACTCCAAAACTTCTCTTCTGTGGTACTCTACCAGCCCTCTCCACTCTACCTCTTCTCCATGTGTCACCATAGGAAGCCGCTTCCTACAGAGGTACACATGGGGGAGTGCTTCCAAGCGGGGCATGCTTCTCCGATTGTTCTCTCGGCAAGCCATGTACTGAGCGGGCACTCATGGGGGCTTGTTCTCGAATAGGGCTGTGTGAATCAAGAGACACACACAGCATGGCTCAGCCACACCTCCTATTCCCTCCTCACAAGATTTGACTGACAGAAGTATGAGCCAAGTCTCTCTCACTAGACTTCAGATCCACTAGCCACTGAATCCCCTGAGCACTTCCACTTTAGCACTCAGTATGTTCCCCAAGCGTCACCCCCACTTCTTTGCTGGGTACCTGGCTTGGCACTCACAGATACTCTTCAAGCTTAACCCCTGCTGACACATTATGTCCCTGGCTTTGCACTCCACATGCGTCACCTCTGCTGTCCCACTGGGTCCCTGACTTGGCACTTGCTGAAGTTTTCCCACTTTTTCACTGTCCCCGGCTGGCGAGAAGTCTGCTCTGGTACTGGCCTCAGCTTACTCACAATGGTCTTTGGTAGCAAGGTGGATGGCCCTTTTGTGGCAACAGCTTTCCTTTTACCTCCAACCACGACTGGTTCCCTAGCTGGCGGAACTGTTACTTCTGGTTGGACTACAAGCCTGCAGTCCCAACCCCACACTGCTTTCCTGCTTCTGGATAGACCCTCAGACAGCCTAGCAGCCAGATGTCCCTGGGATAGGCCTTAGTTTTCTGGCCTAGGAGCCTAGGGAAATACAACACCCGTCCACCCAGAAAGCCTTCCAGGTGGCACAGAACCCCAATCACCTGACTCCACCCAAATAAATAGTTTCTCCCAGCAGGCCAAGGGACCCAAGAAAACCCTGCCCATTGCCCATTCATTCGTAATCTGTCCTTGCAATGCCACCAGATACCCAGCAGTAGAGACAGAAGAGAATAGTGCAGAAATTCCAGAATTAGGGCAAAATCAATTGACCTCCTAACAATTGGCCAAGCCAACTATCATTATCACTTGGCAAATAATTTAATAGCAACCCTGCCTAAACATCAGGGTGCTACATCTAGAACCACTTTAAGAAAAATGATGTGTTGCTGAGGGACTGGGCTTTAAAACAACCCTATTACTTTTCTCTGCATGGGAAAAGCAAAGGGAGTTTTCTGCACTACTTTCTTCCTCCACCAGCTTCTGTGTTTACCGATCTAAGTGCACCTCTTTCAGTGGCTCAGGCATAGAACTCTTGCAACCCATATAACACAGAAGGGGAGGTGACTAGCACCAGCTTCATGGCAGTGATTCCTCTTACAGCCCTCACCGGGACTGAAGACATTCTCAGGTAAGTACTTGATGCTCTTCCACAGCAGCCCTCCTCTTTTCCATTTTGTACTGGGAGGGGGATCTCTGTACTGGGACTATGGCAGGTAAGCTATGTGGGCTGTGGGGGGTGGGTGGGGCGAACATAATTATAGATTGTACACTGGTCTGAGCCTTGTGTCCTGTGCAATTTGCACTTTTGGGCATGTCACAATACTCACTCCTGAACCCTGGACCCTGTGTGATACACATTCCTGAGCTCTAAGCAACACACACTCCTTAATCCTGAATCCTGTGCGATCTGCACTCCTGAACCCTGCACCTGGTGCATTTCTGAAACTGTGTAATACACAATTTTTAACCCTGAACACACCCATCATTTGGAGGGCAAGGTTCAGGAGGAAGAGGACTTTACTTTACATCCCCCCAGGGAAGGGGGAGAGCAGAGATTTGGCTGGGGAATGCGAGTACCTGTATCTCATTTCTGAGAAAATAGTCCCGAGTCAATTACAGTTGTAGTACCTATCATGTACCTGGTCAGTGAGCCTAACATGCAGTGGAAGGTCTCTCATACAGCTCCAGCTCAGGGGCCACTGGTAGTGAGACAGCGGCCACAGGAGCAGAGCGAGGTATGAGTGTCTGTAATCAGTACAGTAGTTTGCATGAATGCACTCAGATAGGTACTAGGATTAGTTAGATCTAGTGCTAACTCACTGTGTTCAGTGGAGCTGTGCGTGTATTTTGTTAGGTAAATTTAGCTTGCCTCACTGTAACCAGTGTAGCTGCAATTATTGTGTCAGGTAAATTTAGTTGAACTCACTGTAACCAGTGCTGCTGGCTTTGATTAGCTAGTTCTGTTTAGTGTTTCAGTTGCTGCTAGTCTGATTGCTCCCCTCTGCTTTCCTGAAAGCTGTAGAATTCTCTAGAACATAGGTGTGGGGCAATGCAGATGGCAGTCTGGATATTTATACAGCCCTGACCAATCCTAGGGAGGGTGGTCCTGAAGGCTGCTAGGAGTCTGTATTAATACTCTGAGACACTGAGCTTCTTGGTCTGATTAGTTAGGTAACAAATTGTCCCTGGACATTCTGTGAGTTCAGACTGCTGTGAGAGATCTTAGAGACTCTTGGGCTGCTGGCACCCTTCTTGTGCTAGAGAGTCAGCTGTGTGTTCATTTAAAGGGGACATTAGCTTGTGTCCTGACAAGCTCAGTCTATCTGATTCTATGTGAAGGGACTCTGCTCTTCTTGCTCTATACAAGGAAGTAAGCATTTATTTTTTTCCACTACAAAACCAACTCCACAGTTTGCTATAAGCAAGAACTTCTGCTTCAGCCTTTCAGAAAGGAGTTTATTGTCTTAAATCTGTACATAGCTCTGTTTCTCACTCAATTCCCTCAACCCTATCCCAGGTACTCCAAAAATAAAAACAACAAAAAGAACAACCTGATGCCACGTACACACGATCGGAATTCTCGTCGGAAAAAGCTCTGATAGTTTTTCCGATGGAATTCCCCTCAAGCTGTCTTGCCTACACACAGTCACACCAAATTCCGATTGTTTATAAAGCGGTGACGTACAACACGTACACACGATCAGAATTTCTGATAGAAAGTTTTTACGTCGGGAAAATTGAGAACATCAACATCATCAGACAGCTAAATTCCGATGAAAAGCTCTCATCAGTCTTTTTCTGGCTGGAATTCCGATCGTGTGTATGCGGCATTAGACTTATTTTTGAGGAGAAGAGTGACTGTGAGTATGTGCCTGGCTGCGGGGCAATCCACTGACAAAGAACCTGGGCAGATTTTCAGTGGCTCCTTCGGGAGTAAGCGCCATACAGTTAAATATTAAATATGTAGTTACATATCTTCAATTCTTCAGAGATTGTGGCACATGGCAAGCAATATAGCTCTGCTTAGACTCCATTCACACCTGAGTCTGTCGATGTACTGATGTTTTTCGGGCATTTTTTTAAGCTTTTTTTGCAGCTTTTTATAAGTTTTTTTAATGTGTTTTAGAAGTGTATTACAAGCGTTTTACAGCTCCAGGTGAATGTTTAGCCAATAGAAAGCACCAGGGGGAGGAGAAGGAGATGAAATTAGAAGTGGAGAGCTGCTATTTGAGCATTTTCCAAGTGTTTTACAAGCATTTTACGAGCATTTCTCTGCTCAAGTCAGGCAAATCTATTGAAGTCTATGGAGCCAAAAATGCTTGTAATCTTTCAAAAAAGAAGCCCATGTACTTTTTGGAGCGTCAGGTGACAAAACGCTCATATGTGAACAGGAGCAATTGAAATGAATGGGATTTTGCTTGGATTTTTTGAAGCTTCAGAGCTGAGCGTTTTACAAGCTAAAAAACACTGCCGCGTAAACACGACTGTTTTTTACGTCGGAATAAACTCTGGCGGTTTTTCCGATGGAGTTCTGGTGAAACTGTCTTGCCTACACATGATCACACCAAAGTCTGACCATCTAGAACACGGTGAAGTACAACACGTACGACGGAACTAGAAAAAGGAAGTTCAATAGCCAGTAGCCAATAGCTGCCGTCTCGTACTTGCTTCAGAGCATGCGTCATTTTTGGTCCGTCAGAACAGCATACAGACGAGCGTTTTTCCCGATAGGTATTGATTCCGTTGGAAAGATTTAAAACATGTTCTATTTCTAGCTCCGACATAATTTTTCAAAAAAAAAGTCAGATGAGGCCCACACACGATTGGAATATCCAATGAAAAGATTCCGCCTGACTTTTTCTGCTGGAAAGTCTGACCGTGTGTACGTGGCATTAAAGTTTGAAAGGGCCAAGGCAAATATGCATGAGTGGTCAGTAAGTAAAAATGTGGGTATGTGTTTTAAATATGATGGTATCCTTCCAAAATGAAATATTGTTTTGGGTCAACTTTGCCTTTAAATGTAATTTTTTAGAAAAAACATTATCACACACTGGTATATATATATGTATAAATCTTGTGAGCTGCCAAAACTAAAAACTCAAAAAACTCAAAAATCCAAAAAACCCAAAAGAAATAAATATAAAAAAAAATTATGAAATAGCTGCCAGCACTCACCACTTTCTCAAAATGTGACAATGTAAACATATATACCCAATATGCAGCTCCGCACATTGGGTATATATAATTATCACACACTGGGTTATGGCAGCCAAATAAATGAACATTGGCTGTTACTTATATAAAATGGCATCAAATGAACATCATAAATTGGAGCATCATAGTGACACTGGATGAGGACACAGAAATACTCCAATACATTCTTAATCAAGGTGACAACTTACATCAGGTAAGCTCGAGGAATGGAATCGACTGGGTTTTGTGGCTCTCTGTAAAATAAAATGCAAATGCCACTAAAACTTTGATATGCCTCCACTACTGCTTATACTGAAGTGCTGTAATTGTCACCATATGCTACATCTACGTACATTGGCGTTTTTTTGTCATTATTGTATCCCTTTGTTTATTTAAAATGGCCAGATCTGAGTAGCATCTCTGCCTGTAGAGTGCAGCAGAGACTATACAATATCTTTGCAGTGCTGAAGAAAGACTGATAAAAATATGCGCTGCTTCTCTTTCAGAAACGAAGGGTAATATATTAGATGTCACCGAAGAAAATTTAAACAGGTAGGGCAGTGCCTGTTCCAAGCCTTGCAGCACGATGCAGAGAACTGGCTTAGTATTTTATCTCCTAATCTTTATATGGCTTTTACTAAGCATACTAAGCACATTCACAGTAGCCACTTACCCAAATCTTGTTCTAACTTGCCATTGGGTTTTTGATAATGTTTTATTATAATGTGCAGTGTGTATTGTATAATTTAACAGCACACTAATGTCAAAGATTTATTTGCCTCTGTGTAATGTAGGGGTATATATATATATATGGACTACATTTTTTTTTTTATATTATCTCGTCTGAGTTTATAAGCAAGTCCCGGCTTTGTGACATTCTTTCATTCTTTTGCTTTATACTAGGCCATTTTATATCCTAGTTATGTAGACTTCAAGAGAACTGCATCCCCCACCCCTTACAATATCATACTTCTCTTCTGCTACTTGACAACACATTTAAAGAAGAAGTCTCATTTCAGTTTGGATTACTATGTTCTGTTCCCCAGGGGACAAACAACATATAGTACTTTCTTCAATCTTCCTATTTGCTGTTAAGGTTATCTGCAAGGTTGGTCAGGGAACTGCTCCTCCGTCCATTGACATCAGACAACACGCCTAGCAAAGAGATGGCTGCTTTGACAAATGGCACTTTTTTCCCATTTCTGTCAATCAGTGTAGTCGTTTGTCTGCTAACTGCATTATTATTATTATATATATTGTATTGTATTAGAGAGTTGTGAAGGGAGGAGGAGTTCCTGATCTGACCTTCCAGCTAGCCGTAGGCCTCATGCACATGGGCTACTGTATTTGGTACAACAGAGCTCAATGAGGGGGGAGCGAGAAGCAGCTGTCAGATGTACCATAGTGCAGGGATCTGTGCTGATTGGAAGAGAACAGAGTGACAGAGAGATGAGTTTATTAGGGTCATGTCCAAATTTGGTCAATGATGTAGCCTGGGACACCCCCACCTTTGTTTACTGGGAGATGTCATTCACAAACAAATCATGAGCAAACTGTGTCCATCAATCTGTGGAATTTTTTCATTTAGAATATAGCCGGCTGGTGTTCATCCTGATTGACCTGGATCTGTATCACTTTGACAACATGATAGGTAAAGATGAGCCTTATGTTCGCTCGTTCGGCGAATACTAAACATTATGGGGTGTTCGCGCAATACCCCATAATACACTGCGAGATCGCAGTGCATTGGCATCTTATGATTGGCGAAAGCATGCACCTGACCTGCATGCTTTGGCCAATCACAGCGTACTCTGCTGAGAGAGTAGGGTGCCTTTGGCCAATCATGGCTCAGGGGGCTAAGTCCATGCCCCACACTATATAAGGCTGCTTACTCGGTGGCCGTATATAGTGTAATTATGAATGAAGAGAGATTAGGCAGGTTAGTTAGTGGCCTGCAGTCAGTGGATATATATATATATATATATATATATATATATATACACACACACACACACACACACACACACACACACACACACACACACACACACACACACACACGTATGTGTATACTCTGCATTTAGTGTAGACTAGATATTCAGTGTACACTCGATATTCAGTCAGCGCAGGCATGGTAGTAAATACAACATAGGGCATTGAAGTGGAACCCTGCACCAAAATGTAAAAAAATGGCGTGGGGTCCCCCCAAAATCCATATCAGACCATTATCCAAGCCTGCAGGCCCCTAGGCCGCAGGAAAAAAAGGGGGGAAGGAAAGAGCACCAAAAAAAGGCAGGAAACAGTTTGACAATTCTTTTATTGAAAAAAAAAAAAAGTCCCACGAAGTCCATCCATTTTTAATCACAGCGTCGAGGGATCTGATTGACAATAGATTTACATCATGGGACACTTTTTTTATAAAGGAAATGTCAAAAACTGGCTGCTGTTGTTTTTACTTTTTTGACACTTTTTTGGTGAATGTATCAGATACCCATTCCCATGGGGGGTGGGATCTGTGGGCCCCCTTGTTAAAGGGGACTTCCAAATTCCTATAAGCCCCCCCCGCCTGCAGACCCCCACAACCACCAGGCAAGGGTTGTGGGGATGAGGCCCTTGTCCCCATCAACATGGGGACAAGGTGCTTTGGGGGGACCCCAAAGTAGCCTCCCCATGTTGAGGGCATGTGGCCTGGTACAGTTCAGGAGGGGGGCACTCTCTCGCTCCCCCTTTTCTTGTGGCTTGCCAGGTTGCATGCTCGGATAAGGGTTTGACATGGATTTTGGGGGCGAGGGCGTAATTTTTTTTTTATTTCCTTTTTTTTTTCAAAGATTTTTTATGTATATTGTCGGGGTCCGGCAATACATTAAAGCTTAGAGCAATTTTAAATAATTTTTTCTCCTTTAGAAATGTCATGTCATAAACATGGGAAAGATGCACTAATTTACAGGCAAAGAGGACCCTCCAGGCACGATATTTAAAGGAATATTTCATTTTTATTGGTTCACTTTAAGCATTACGAAAATCCCTGCTTCTGAAAAAACGGCTCTTTTTAAAACTTTTTTTGCATTGATACATGTCCCCTGGGGCAGGACTTACACTTTTTATGGCAATAACTTACATATAAGCCTTTAAAATGAGCACTTTTTATTTTTCATGTTCCTGTCCCATAGACTTTAACGGTGTTTGCGTGTTCAGCACAAATTTTTTGCCTGTTTGCGGTGTTCTGGTGTGGACCGAACCAGGGGTGTTCATTTTAACCCTAATGACAGGTAATGAATTTCATTGTGTTTATTTACAATTTTTTTTGTTGTGAATGAGTAGTACTATGTATCCCTTACTCATTCTCTTAAAGGTGGGGGAGCGGAAAGGAGTGCCCCTGGTAACGTATGCTGGCCAGCCAGGCTGCATGCTTGGATTGGGGTCTGGTGGGAATTTTGGCTGGGACCCCTTTTTGAAAATCCATATCAGCAAAACTAGCCACAGAAAACAATAGTAAATTAAGGTTAAATCGCGGCAGATGCTTGAGCTGATTTTTATTTTCCCCAAGAGTGGATCTGCCTGTGTAAGAGAAAAATAGCAGCTTGGTACATATACCTTGTTGGTACAGAGTTAATTGCCACAAAAAAACATTGCAACGAATTGTAAAAAAAATAAACATTTGTTACACTTTCCTTTCTGTACCAATATAACATTGTATTTGACAGCACGCTCTGCTTGTTTGGCTTTTCAATGGCCATGTCACACTGGGGAAACTGCTATTGAAGACACATTTCTCTGACAGCATCAACGAGGTGCAACTGCCACTTTACTTATAGATGTCTCTTCTTCACTGGCTAAAAATGCTGCAGAATCTAAATTGCTACTGAGACAGCAGTGATGTAGCAACAATTTGCTGTCTTGGTCAACTGAGGGAACAAAGCTAGAGGAGGTGTTTGGACTGAACAATGCTAGAGGATGTGTGTGGACTTGTTATTACAAAATGGCCCATAGGGCACCAACTAGCAAAACAATTTGAGAGTAATTGAAAAAAAGTAGGTGGCAGACAAACTGTATGGAAAATGCATAATATATTTTGACAAGCAAAAGTGTGCCCTGTCCTGAATAGGCAAGGTTGGAATGAATACAAATACAAACAAAAAAAAATTGTCTTAGTGAGCAGTATATTAGGAGGAGAAGAGTGTGGAGAATATGACAGTGGTTAGTATGTGGAGGAGAGGAGTACAGAGGGTATGACAGAAGAAGGCATTCTGTACAGGAGTCGAGTGCAGACGGCATGAGAGGGATCAGTATGTGCCGTGAGGAGTGTGGAGGCCATGACAGTATGTTTATGAAAGGAGTGCAGTGGGTATGACAACTGGCAATCTGTGCAGTAGGAGTGCAGAGGATATGAGAGGGAGCAATAGGTGCAGGAGAGAAGTTTGGAGGGTATTAGAGCAAGCAGTATGTGCAGGAAAAGAGTGCAGAGAGTATGACAATGAGCACTCTGTGAAGGGTATGAAAGTGGCATTATGTGTTGGGGACGTCTCCATGAGGCTTACCAAGGCTCCTGTGACACTGCACGTGGAAGCTCCCACCTGCTCTAGTACTCTGTAAGTGCTCCAACATTTTTCACGCAAGTTTTTAGTATTGTTTTATACTTATATACTGAATAACTTCCTAAGCTGTTTAAAGGATTGGCTTGGCGCTTCTCTCTCCTTCTTTTGCTTTCCTTTTGTGCAAGGGGGGGGGGGGGGGTAGAACAGTGTGCATGATAGGCGTGTGAAACTCCCTCTATGTTTCTGTCCTCATTGGGCACCAAGTGTTGGTCACATGGAAGGCCAACCCTGGGGTGGGTTCTCTTTTGCTATGCTAGGCACTTTCAACAGGGTCAGTGCCTTAAAAATGGGGTACCCTTGCTTGTGCCACATACTTGAACTCCAATTCACACTCTCGATGTTAATATACACTGCTACAGTCACTGTTGCATTTAGGAGGGACATGCAGAGCCAGTGCCCTCTCCGCCTTTCCAATGTATCTCCGCTATCTCACTCCCAGTAACGGAATGGTGCCCCACCGTGCACCTAACTCTTCCTTTTCCGTACCTGTGCCCAGGCTGGGGACATCTGCGGTGTTTATCTTCTCCTGTTGCTATGGTAGACAGACCTGCTAATGGAGAAAGTACCAACAAATACTTCTCCTGCAAGAGGCTATCCCACCTGTCATATGTACACACAGGCTGCTCGAGATACCTTTGTTACCTTGGTAACCACTTGTGTCTTCACACTGTATTGACTCTCTATCATTTTAACACTAACCCCATCCCCGCTACTGCAGCATAAAACTCAACCTCTTTTGTTTTTATTTGTTTTATTGACCGGAATAACTTGGATAGGGATGGGAGGTTATGGGATGCCTGAAGGAGATAACTTAGTATTCTGAAAACGCGTCTGGCGCAAGAAGTATAAACTTTATTGTACTATAATATTTAGGATGGTGTATAAGCTTTAGATGTGTTTTTGTCAGGGCTGGCTTAGCCCTTCCTTCTCTGGGCTGGCTGCCCAGCTGTCGGCTAATTGCCAGCTCTCATCTCTCTCCACAGTTACCCAGCTGTTCCTAATCTTGCTTGTCTGACCTGCCTACTTAAAGCTGTCCAGCTCACTTCATCTCTCCCTTCGCCTTGGTCACATCACAAGAAACCATCTCCTGCGTAAAGACTGGCTTGCTGACATCCCTTCTGGCTCCTTATCCTGCTTGCTGTTGCTCCACTTGGATCCCTGACTTCTGGACTGGCTGATTTCCCTTTTTATTTTTTATTAATAAACAAGTATGATTTAATTGTTACATAGTTACATAGTTACATAGTTAGTCAGGTTGAAAAAAGACACAAGTCCATCCAGTTCAACCTTAAAAACAAATAAATAAAAAAAAATAAAAAATAATGGTACAATCCAGATACCCAATTTTATGCCCACAATTGATCCAGAGGAAGGCAAAAAAAAAAACAGCAGAGCATGCTCCAATTTGCTACAGCAGGGGAAAAAAATTCCTTCCTGATCCCCCAATAGGCGATCGGATTTTCCCTGGATCAACTTTACCTATGTTAGTACCTAGTTATATTATGTACCATCAGGAAAGTATCCAAGCCTTTCTTAAAGCAATCTACTGAACTGGCCAGAACCACCTCTGGCGGGAGTCTATTCCACATTTTCACAGCTCTAACTGTGAAGAAACCTTTCCGTACTTGAAGATGAAATCTCTTTTCCTCTAGACGTAAAGAGTGCCCCCGTGTCCTCTGGGTTGACCGTACAGAGAACAACTCAACACCAAGTTCACTATATGGACCCCTAATGTATTTGAACATGTTGATCATATCCCCCCTTAATCTCCTCTTCTCAAGAGTGAATAAATTTAGTTCCTCTAATCTCTCCTTGTAGCTGAGTTCCTCCATGCCTCTTATCAGTTTGGTTGCCCTTCTCTGCACTTTCTCCAGTTCCCCGATATCCTTTTTGAGAACTGGTGCCCAAAACTGAACGGCATATTCCAGGTGAGGTCTTACTAATGATTTGAACAGGGGCAAAATTATATCTCTTTCTCTGGAGTCCATACCTCTCTTAATACAAGAAAGGACTTTGCTCGCTTTGCAAACAGCAGCTTGGCATTGCATGTTGTTATTGAGCTTATGGTCTACCAAAACCCCCAGATCCTTCTCCACTATGGATTCCCCCAGTTGTACTCCCCCTAGCATGTATGATGCATGCATATTCTTAGGCCCCAAGTGCATAACTTTACATTTATCAACATTAAACCTCATCTGCCACATAGTCGCCCAATTAGACAGTGTATTGAGGTCGGCTTGTAAATTGGAGACATCCTGTAAAGACGTTATTCCACTGCATATCTTGGTGTCATCTGCAAAGACAGAAATATTACTTTTGATCCCAGACCCAATATCATTTATAAAGATGTTAAAAAGTAAGGGTCCCAACACTGAACCTTGGGGTACACCACTGATAACCTTAGACCATTCAGAGTAAGAGTCATTAACCACTACTCTCTGAATTCTGTCTTCTAGCCAATTTTCTATCCATTTACAAACTGATATTTCCAAACCAGTAGACTTTACCTTACACATGAGCCGTGTGTGGGGAACTGTATCGAATGCTTTTGCAAAATCCAAGTATACCACGTCCACCGCCACCCCTCTGTCCAAGGTTTTACTTACCTCCTCATAAAAAGAAATCAGATTTGTCTGACAACTTCTGTCTTTCATGAATCCATGTTGTCTGTTGCTTAAAGTGTTTTTGTTCAGCAAGAACTCGTCGATGTGGTCTTTTATTAAACGCTCCAGTATCTTCCCAGCTATAGAAGTTAAGCTAACAGGTCTATAGTTACTTGGTAAAGACTTTGATCCCTTTTTAAATATAGGCACCACGTTCGCCCTGCGCCAATCCAGTGGGACTATTCCCGTCATTAATGAGTCCCTAAAAATTAGATACAATGGCTCTGAAGTTACAGAGCTCAATTCTTTTAGGATCCGTGGGTGGATGCCATCAGGGCCAGGTTTATCCACCTTTATTCTGTTAAAGTATTTTTGGACCGTATCACTTTTGAGCCATTGTGGATCATTTGGGGCTGTGTCACTATCACCCCCCTTATGGACATGCGCTCCCCCATGCTCTTTTGTGTACACAGAGCTGAAGAAAGTGTTTAATAAATTAGCCTTCTCTTTGTCCCCAGTCACCAACTCTAGATTATTTTGTAAAGGGCCTACATGCTCAGACTTGACCTTTTTACTATTAATATATTTGAAGAATTTTTTGGGGTTTGTCCTACTATCTTTTGCAATCTGTCGTTCGTTTTGAATTTTTGCATCCTTGATTTCCTTTTTACATATTCTGTTAATTTCTTTGTAACATTTAAATCACACTAGTGATCCTTCATTTTTATATTTTTTAAAAGCTCTTCTCTTACAGTTTATAGCTTTTTTAACTTTGGCCGTGAGCCACATAGGTTTTGTTTTTAGCCTTTTAAACTTATTGCCCATGGGAATATACTTTGCAGTGAGGTCCCCAACAGTCTTTTTGAAGAATTCCCATTTCTGTTCTGTGCCCATTGAAGCGAATATTCTCTCCCAGTCTAAGTCCTGGAGAGTAGCCCTCATCCTCGGAAAATTAGCTCTCTTGAAGTTAAGTGTTTTTAACTTACCCGTATGTATTTCTTGTTTAGCGCTAACATCAAAGGAAATCATGTTATGATCACTGCTACCCAGGTGTTCCTTTATCTGGACATTAGTAATAAGCTCCGCATGGTTTGAGATTACCAGGTCCAACAGAGCTTCATTCCTAGTTGGGGCCTCAATAAACTGGACCATAAAATTGTCCTGTAATAGGTTTATCATTTTTTGCCCTTTAACTGTCCCAGCAGTGCCATTACTCCAGTCAATTTCTGGGTAGTTAAAATCCCCCATTATTATCACTGTCCCAGCCCTTGCAGCCCTTTCCATTTGTGCAAGGAGCTGAGTCTCCACCTCCTCATTCACATTGGGTGGTCTATAACAAACTCCAACGATTAACTTTGAACTACACCCATCTAAATGCAGTTCCACCCATAATGCTTCAGACTCATCACACTCTCCATCCACCAGGTCCTCTTTCACACTTGCTTTGAGATCACTTCTCACATAGAGACAGACCCCGCCACCTTTCCTTTTTACCCTGTCTCTCCGAAAGAGTGCATAGCCAGGAATATTAATAGCCCAGTCATGTGAGGATTGAAGCCAAGTTTCAGCAATACCGATTACATCATAGCTCTCCTCATGCACCACAGCTTCCAACTCACCTATTTTGCTTGGCAGACTTCTGGCATTGGTGAACAAACACTGTAATGCATTATTACATTTTGCTCTGGTGTTTTTCATATTATTTTTAGTAGTACAAATTGCACTATAGTTTTCAATGGCTGTTTGCAACATGGGAAATTTCTTGTCACCTGCCATATCCCACCCCCCATCTATCCCCATTCCACCCTCCATTAATGTCTGACCCCTAACTGACCTGTCTGCCCAATGTACTTCTGGTTCACCCTCCCCCCTCAAACCCAGTTTAAATACTCCTCCAGCCTTCCCATAAACCTCTTCCCCAGCACAGCAGACCCCCTTCCATTCAAGTGCAAACCATCATTAGCATATAGGTTGCACCCCAATGAAAAGTCAGCCCAGTGCTCTAGAAACCCAAATCCCTCCTCCCTACACCAGGTCTTTAGCCATGCATTCAGCTCTCTAATCACCCCCTGCCTTTCCTGTGTTGCGCATGGCACAGGCAATATTTCAGAGAATATCACCTTGGAGGTCCTTCCCTTCAACTTGCAGCCTAGTTCTCTAAATTGATTCTTAAGGAGCCTCCACCTTCCATGTATACGGTCATTGGTTCCAACGTGGACCAATTGTACTTCTGTCTCGGTCTGATTCATGGTTTCTGCCAGTTTTAAACATTCCCTGTATTTTTTATATATTTTTTCTATGTATATTTTTCTAATAAATACTTTTTGAATAACATTAAAACACTTCATTAAATCTTTTGACAAATAATCGTGCCTTAAAAGTCCACCACATAGGGGATTATTCTTTCTTCTTTTTTCTAATACTGGATGTGGCACTACCCTCTTGCTCAATATTACAGGTCTAACAAACTTTTTTTTATAAATGTTTCTCGATGCCCCTTCCTTATTATATTAATTCTAATGATACTTTTAACCACTTAACGGCCAGCGCACACCAATGTACGTCCTATTTTTGAAGAGGGATATCTCGGTAATGGCAGCAGCTGCTGCCACAACCGAGATATCCATCTCTTCAGGCGCCGGTCATCTGTACGATAACGGTGGTCTCCGCAACGGATTTGCTGCGAGATCACCGCTATCGGCGGCGGGAGAGGTGCCACCCCCCTCCCGCCGCCCTCCCGCACCCTCCCGCACCTTCCGCCGCTTACCGGAACCGTCGGTAGCGGCGGAGGTGATCGGGTCCTTTTCCTAGCTGGGTATAGAGACGAGTGAGGCGAAGATCGCCCCCACTCATCTCTATACCATAGGAGGTATATTTTTTTTAAATGTAATTTTTTTTTTTTTTTTTTTGCATTTTAGTCCAAATATGAGATCTGATGACTTTTTGACCCCAGATCTCATATTTAAGAGGACCTGTCATGCTTTTTTCTATTACAAGGGATGTTTACATTCCTTGTAATAGGAATAAAAGTGATCCATTTTTTTTTTTTTAAACAGTGTAAAAATAAATAAGAAAAAAAAAACGTTTTTTAAAAACACCCCGTCACGAAGAGCTTGCGCACAGAAGCGAGCGCATACGTGAGTAGCGCCCGCATATGAAAACGGTGGTCAAACCACACATGTGAGGTATCACCGGGAATGGTTGGTGTTTTTGCCATGTTTGATGTGCCTGAGACACAGTTTGCAGATAGCAACAGTGCGATCTGCTGCAGATATGCTGACAAATACCCAGAGGGCTGAGTGGGCCAAGAGATAACAGCTGCAGAATGTGATTGAATAGGGTGGCTGCTCTCTACTCTTTCTTGATGTTGGCCTCCTTGGGGTTGTGCCACTTCACCTTCAGTTTCCTCCTCTGCTTTATCTGGCACCCAAGTTGCTTCAGTGACCTTATCATCTTCATCATCATCATCTCCATCTTCATCATTACCATTGGAGACAACTTGACAATTCACTGCGGCTTGGGGAACATGAATGCCAATTTGTCTACCAGTGTTCCTATCTCTCTAGGCTCATGTTTCTGTCATCCTCAACCTCAGAACCAACATCTGAATCCAGTAATGGCTGGGCATCATCAAAGAGTGAGTGGATGATGCTGTGGTCAAATAACTCAGTTGACTCCTTAAAGAGGAAGTAAACCCTGATGAGTTTACTTCCTCTTTCATTCCCTGCAAAGGCAAAGCATAATGGACTACTATGCATCGCATAGTAGCCCATTATGTGTCACTTACCTGACACAGGAGCCAGCGAAGTCACCGCTGTCCCCTGTAGTCCGCCGCATCCATCTTGTTGGTGGGGTCTCGCAGCTCCGCCGCTGTCATTGACGTCACTCCCGCACATGCGCACGGGAGCCGACACGCACGGCAGCTCCGTCGCTGAGAATGCCGCGCTCAGTGCGCCTGCGCGCCGCTGTCTACGGCGCATGCGCCGTAGACAGCGGTGCCCATTTTCGGGCAAATATCTCCTAAACCATATAGGTTTAGGAGATATTGCTTGGACCTACAGGTAAGCCTTAATCTAGGCTTACCTGTAGGTCAAAGAGGTTTGTAAGGGTTTACAACCACTTTAATGGCTGATGTTGGGGCTATGGCAGGAATAGATGTGGACAAGGAGGCAGGTTTATCCACTCTGGAAACTGCAGGGGACTGCATACTTATCTCTGCTTGCATGACATAGGATGAGCAGGATGAGGAAGGTTTAGTAAGCCAGGCCACCACCTCCTCTGCATGCTGTGACTGGATGGCACGGGCAAACTCACTAAACCCACTAAACATAGGAAATGATGCCCTGCCTGTGAACTGACCACCACGTCCACCTTTGCCTGTGGACACATTTGTTTCTGGCCCCCTTACAGTACCAAGGGAATTCTCCTTGTTGTCCTTCCAGACATCATTGGTAGGGAGGGAGTGGTGCTTATAGGCAGATGTAAAGAAGAAGTTAAAATCTGTACATAGATGAACTTTAATCAATGTAAAGAGGTTTTTATTGCACTTTAATTTGAGTACTCACACTACACAGCTGCACTCCACGGATACACTATATTATACTGCAATATAATGCACCAAATGTACAGTGGCACACAAAACTATGTGGCATTAAACTGGCAGTAACACACACAAAAGTAAATAGCTTTAAACTGGCAGTAACACACAAAACTATATGGCGTTAAACTGGCAGTAACGCACACAGAACTATATGGCGTTAAACTGGCAATAGTGCACGGAGAAGTAAATGGCGTTGAACTTGCAGTAACGCACAAAACTATATGGCGTTAAACTGCCAGTTTAAAGCCATTTACTTCTGTGTGCATTACTGCCAGTTTAACACCATATATTTTTCTGTATGCATTACTGCCAGTTTAATGCCATATAGTTTTGTGCATTACTGCCAGTTTAAAGCCATTTACTTCTGTGTGCATTACTGCCAGTTTAACACCATATATTTTTCTGTATGCATTACTGCCAGTTTAATGCCATATAGTTTTGTGCATTACTGCCAGTTTAATGCCATTTACTTCTGTGTGCGTTACTTCCAGTTTATCGCCTTATAGTTCTGTGTGCATTGCTGCCAGTTTAACACCACTGTGTGCATTAGACTGGCAATAATGCACACAAAACTATATACTGTAAAACTGTCAGTAACGCCAGTTACTCATTAATTTCAGGGTGCTCTGGTGAAAACGCAGGTGGCTCCTTAGACTCTGCTCTTCAGCCACCTTTGCTGAATTTGAAGCCATTTAGGAGTCCAGTTCCTATGAAGTCCTTAAGTATCTTGTCTACCTTGGATCTGATGTAACCCAGTACAAGGGTTCAGCATAACTGTCACGCAACTAGCATTTTCAGAAGGTGGCTAACAATTGTAGGTTTGCTTTAAAATGTTATTGTATTAATGGCTTCATTTGTAACCGTGGAAAGATAGACATATGAACATAATATAAACCCCCTTTTCTCTGTGAACTTGAGTAAAAGAAATACGGTAGATCGAAATGCATATGTACAGTTTGTTCACAATGAATATAACAAGTATTTGAAATGACAGTTTCTATTTGGCACCTTTTGTTGATTTTTTTATAATATACCTAGAAGAAGCCTGAGGGCTCAAGCACCCCAATGTTCCTGCTAGGCTATGTTGTCTTAGTTTAGTTGAATGCAGTGTTAGGGCCGGTTCACACAGCAGGCGAGGCGAGGCGACTCCGACTTGCCTCGCCGCGACCTGCCGCGGCCTCAGCGGCGACTTGCAAATGACTTCTGTATAGAAGTCAATGCAAGTCGCCCCGAGGTCGCCCAAAAGTAGTACAGGAACCTTTTTTCTGAGTCGGAGCGACTCGAGTCGCTCCTCTCAGAACGGTTCCATTGTACAGAACGGGGGCGACTTGCGAGAGCGAGGCGAGGCGAGTCGTGTCGCCTCGCATCGCCCGCTGTGTGAACCGGCTCTTACTGTACCTTAAATGGAATGTGACCATGGAATACCAGAACCCTTTTAAATATGACCATACTTTTGTTTCAAGAAGAATGATGATTACAGATTCAAAAAAATATAGCGCTACTAAACTCTACCCTAGCTATCACTGGGTTTTGGTCGATTTTTCCAAACCTACCCACAATCTCCACCAACATTGCTTTACAGGTAAACTCACCTTCATACAGGTTGATTATTTAGGGGTCTTTGTATAAATATTTTGCTTTGTCAATGCCTCAGCATATCCATGAATGTCACAAATAATACCTGTAACGTTTGTAATATTTGTGAAATTTCAGTTTATTTAGCTTTTTGCAGAGCTCATTTAACATTCAATAAAATTTGATCTTAAAAGAAAAAAAAAGCTCTAAAAACATTTAAAAACACCATGAGAGTTAAAAAATAAATATATCAATCTGTGGTTGCAGAGATACATAGTTGGTAAGGTTGAACACCAGTCTATCCAGTTCAACCTATGTGGGTGTATGTGCAGGCTGTAACTGATGCTTGGAGACGTAAAAAAAAAAAACACTGCAAAAACGTGTTATCTCATTTATGGAATCTCTACCTTTTAAAATCCACGACAGCCTGTGTCATTACGCTTTTATGGGCGGTGGATCTTCCATCAATCAAGATGTGGCATGGAGGAGGAGGAAGGGACTAGATTGTCATTTAGGATCTGTGCACAGTCCAAAATGTGTGATGTCAATACCATGTGACCTGAATAGTTCAGCTCAAACAGAAAAAGTTCTCTCCAGCAATTGAGACCAAAGCATGTGCAGCCAGACTACTGTGACTGTGTCTTATCTGGACTTCTCCAGAGTGACAGCACAGGAGGGGGAGGATCTGTGCATACAGGATCAAACAGCCTTTTTACACAATGCAGAGGATTTATCACTTAAGTACCACAGTGAGTAGAACAAGCATGCTATTCTGCATAAACAGAGAGATTTTACTGTTGTGGGTTTAGTAACACTTTACGTTTTGACAACAAAATCTGGAAGTTGGTTTCTATGCACAGCTGCATCAGATTTCGCACTCTCCAGTTTTTGTCACTCCCCCCTAGTAAATTTGTTTTCAATCCTTTTTTTAAATTAATTTTATAAACAATTTATACAAATACATTCATGTATTTTACTACTATAACCATGCATGTTATCCGGTACCCTGACAAAGGACTGTCATTTCTACTGTTTAAGTCTATCTTCTTCTTTTATATCTCTTCCCTTGTCCTTTACACAAGACCATAGTATTATCTTCTATTCCATTCATCCATTTATATTAGCTCAAAATACCATATAACATTAACACAACATAGAAAAAAATTAAAAAAATTATTATATTTATTTCTCTTCTCTCTAGGGTGGTGTATTCCTTATCCTAAATATTGCATCATATATGTTGAGGACCAAAATTCCTCCCATTGTTGCCATATTATTGGCCTTTGATTTCTTGTGTTCTCTTCTTTACGTATTTGTTCTTCCATATATTGTATTTCGTTCAGTTCACAAACCCATTCCACTATTGTAGGGCTTTTTGTTTTTTGCCATTTTCGGGCAATTATTGTTCTGGCAGCTATTGTCATATGGTGAAGGCCATCCAGCTTTATTGATTTTATTGATCCTGGTATTATAGATAATATTGTAATATTTAGATTTAGTTATATTTCAGTACCTGACCCCTTCTGACATATTTCAAATATCCTATACCAGAAATCCCTCACCATATGACACCCATACCAGATATGTATCATCGTTACCCTTTCTTTAAGGCATCTCCAACATATCTCTGTATTCTTTTTATTTATTCTATTTAGGACCACTGGATTCCAGTACCATCTCATTATGATTTTATAGTTTCTTTCTTGATGTTTAACCACTACTGATGCTTTATGTATTACTGAGAATGCTTTGTCCCATTCAAATACTAGAATCGGTTTCTCTATTTCATCCTCATATTTTCTCATACATGCTAATTCATGAAGAGGGTCAGAGGGGAGCAACAATTATATACAGTAGACAGTTTTTGTATTGGTTTTTGCTCCTCTACTAACAATTGTTCGAAACTAGTTAATGGTCTATTAATCAGAAATGGTTATATCTTTGATTCTATATAGGTGTTTAATTGGTGATGTTGAATCTATTTATTTTTGTGTTCAGGCCCCATATCAGGCAGTTGTGGAAGTCTGCCATCAACTAGGGTCTGGACTATCCTCATATTTTCCATTTTATTCCATTTAATGAATTTTGTGGCCCCCCAATATGGTGGAAGAACAGGATTGGAGAACAGGGTCATTGGCCTGATCGTTGTGGAACTTCTCCCTTTAATATTTTGTCCCATATTTTTAAGGTTGCTGAAGCTGAGGTTTGATCCATGGGAGAGATTTAAGCTGTAGACCTTTGATGTCTTCCTCTGTTATCCATTGTTTACTTTCTGTATTATGAAACCAATCTATTATTTTTTATTAGCGATACAGCTTGTAAGTATTTTGAAAAGTCAGGAAGGGCAAGATCTCCGTTCTTTTTAGTTCTAATTAGTATTTCCCTTCTTATTCATGGTGTTTTCTGAGCCCAGATAAAGCTTCCTATGGCATTACATAATTGTACCATTCGTTTTTTTTTAAGGGTATGGCCTGAAATATATATATAATAATCTTGGCAGTATATCCATTTTCACTATGCTGATTCTTCCAATCCAAGAGTGAATAATTTAATTATATTTTTGAAGCGATTCTATAATTTTTTGAATTATTGAAGAGTAATTCAATTCCTGCAGTTTATTCAAATCCTATGAGATATACATCCCCAAATATTTAATTGCCTTTTTTTGCCATTTAAAGGAAAAATCCTTTTAAAGGAGTATCTGAACCTTATTTGTTAATGATACATTTAACAATTCTGACTTATCATAGTTCACCTTAAAATTACGTACTCTTCCAAACCGTTTAAATTCTTGTATAAGGTTTGGTATAGTTATTAATGGGTTAGTGACATATATTAACAGATCATCCGCATATACTGCCATTTTATATTCTTTTCCCTTAATATTTTTCCTCTGAATATCCCTATTTTTTAATATTGCTGTAGTGAGATGTTCCATTACTATCACATATAATAATGGAAACAGGGGATCTTATGAAGCATCTTAGGACCAATCCCTAGTTGTACTAAGGCTTCTTGTAAAAAACACCATCCCACCCTGTCAAATGCCTTCTCAGCATCTACTGATAGGAGACATAGCGGCTTTCTGGACATATTCCCCTAATATACTTGTTTTTATTATATTATCTCTTGTTTCTCTCCCAATTGTGAAACCTGTTTGGTCCAAATTTATATATTTGGGCAAAATAGGTTCCAGCCTATTAGCAATAATTTTAGAATAAAATCATATATCATGATCACATAATGTATGGTCTTTTTCTGGATTAGGAATTAATGAGATATGAGCTTCCATGCTCTGTGGTGTAAAAACCTGTGGGGCCAATATGGACTTAAATGTCTTCTTTAGAATGGGTATACTGGCAGTTCCCGGGTTACTAACACCACAGGGACTGTAGGTTTGTTCTTAAGTGGAATTTGTGTGTAAATCAGAACAGTGCATTTTTAACTATAGCTTCAGCCTGTGCAGGGATGTGAGATGTTCTAGGTGCTTTTGGGCATGCAGTCAGGGCCGGACTGGCCTACCGGGATACAGATAGGCTGCCTGACCTGGGGCTGCTTTGATCTACGCTGTGGCTACAGCATAGCTCAAATCGGACTCATGCTGTGTCACGGAGCTCAGTGTGACAGTGAAATGTTCGGCCGCGCTGTTACAAAGGTCCCACCCTCCTCCTAGACCAGCTTGTGTGATAGACGCAGTGTTCTGTCTATCACACAAGCTGGTCTAGGAGGAGGGAGGGACCTTTGTAACGACCCTCCTCCTAGACCAGCGAACATTTCCGACTGAGCTCTGTGACACAGCGGGAGATGAGCGCTGTGCGTAATCCACTGGCACAGGCACTGACTGGTGAGGCGGCAATGTTTGGCACGGTAAGGTGACAGTGATGGGCACAGTATGGATGCAATGATGGGCATGGTGAGGTGGCAATGATGGGCACGGTGAGGTGGCAATGATGGACATGGAGAGGTGGCAGTGATGGGCATGGTAAGGCGGCAGTAATGGGCATGGTAAGGTGGCAGTGATGGGTACAATATAGCTGCAATGCTGGGCATGGTGAGGCAGCAATGCTGGGCATGGTGAGGCGGCAATGCTGGGCATGGTGAGGTGGCAATGATGGGCACGGTGAGGCAGCAGTTATGGGCACAGTAAGGCTGCAATGATGGGCGCGGTGAGGCGGCAATGATGGGCACGTTGAGGCGGCAATGATGGGCATGGTAAGGCGGCAGTTATGGGCACAGTAAGGCTGCAATGATGGGCATGGTGAGGCGGCAATGATGGGCATGGTGAGGCTGCAATGATGGGCACGGTAAGGCCGCAGTGATGGCCACAGTAAGGCTGCAATGATGGGCATGGTGAGGTGGCAATTATGGCATGGTGAGGCTGTAATGATGGGCACGGTGAGGTGGCAATGATGGGCACAGTAAGGCAGCAGTGATGGGCACAGTATAGCTGCAATTATGGGCATGGTGAGGTGACAATGATGGGCATGGTGAGGTGGCAATGATGGGAATGGTGAGGTGGGAATGATGGGAACGGTGAGGTGGCAATGATGGGAACGTTGAGGTGGCAATGATGGGAATGGTGAGGTGGCAATGATGGGAACGGTGAGGTGGCAATGATGGACACAGTAAGGCTGAAATGATGGGCACGGTGAGGCTGAAATGATGGGCACAGTGAGGCTGCAATGATGGGCATGGTGAAGTGGCAATGATGGGCATGGTGAAGTGGCAATGATGGGCAGGGTAAGGCGGCAGTGATGGGCACGGTAAGGCAGCAGTGATGGGCACAGTATAGCTGCAATGCTGGGCATGGTGAGGCAGCAATGCTGGGTAAGGTAAGGTGGCAATGATGGGTATGGTGAGGCAGCAGTGATGGGCATGGTAAGGTGGCAGTGATGGACACGGTGAGGCGGCAATGATTAGCATGGTGAGGCAGCAATGACGGGAATGGTGAGGCAGCAATGACGGGCATGGTGAGGCTGCATGGATGGGTACAGTGATGCTGTTTGGATAAGCACAGTGAGGCCACATTTGATGGGCACTGGTGAGGCTGCATTGATCTCTTGTATCATGTATGCAGTCTCTTACCATATTTAGTATCATGTCCTCAGACTCTGACCATTTCCTGTACTATGCCCATAGCCTCTAACCATCTCTTATATCAAGTTTGCAACCTCTGACCATCTCTTGTCTTATATCATGCCTGCAGTCTCTGAGGGAGTCTAGGGTGGAGTCAAGAACGGAAACGCTGCCAGGATTGGGGTTATGGGATAAGTCAGTCGTGTGTGAACTGTGGAGAGGAGACTATAGGAAAACCAGAGCCACCAAGCTGGAGCCGATTGACTGAGCCCTGCATGGTGCACCTGAGAGGAGGTCAGTGACAGCACCGCCAGGCCAGTCTGAGGGGAGTCACCGATGTAAGGAGGGAGTGAATACAATAATGTAAAAGGGCATTGATATATAGGTTCCCCCTCATATCAGTATCCCCTTAGTGTATTCTTTCTGCGAAAAGTGGTCACCAGAGTCCCCCCCCCCCACATTCCCAGTTGTCCCCCTTGATGATTGCTCCACTTTTAACTCAAATGTGTATATATATATATATATATATATATATATATATACACACACACACACACACACACACACACACACACACACTTTTAACTCAAATGTATATAATATATATATATATATATATATATATATATATATATATATATATATATATATATATATATATATATATATATATATATATATATATTATATCCCTATGTGCTTTCATATCTGTCTTATCTATATATTATATTATATATATATAATATCTATATAATAATGCTATGGGGCTGGTATGAAATTATTTCCAGGGCTGGTTTTAATTCCCAGTCTGGCCCTGCATGCAGTTATGTTATCTGGGGCTCTTCTGGCCATGCGGTACATGTAGAACTGCAGTGTGGGATGTGTCTGGTGCTGCAAGATAGCTGCTCAGAGGTATCCAGGACCAACATGGAGCACAAGCGGCCGGCATTGAGGTTCACTTGTAAGTAGCAGTCGTTCGTAACTCGGGTGTTCATAAATCGGGGGCTACCTTTAATTATTTCCTGAAATTCCCTATGAAATCTAGGAGTATATCCGTCTGGGCCTGGGCTCTTGCCCAAGACCAGTGCAAATATAGCTTGTTGAATTTTCTCAGTTGAGATTTATTTTTCCAATTCTTCCGTTGTTCCTTTGGGAAGAGTAGGTAGTGCTGTGTCTTTAATATATTGACGTATTTCCGCTATATTTTTTTCTTCCTCCTTACTTCCTTGTTGTAGATTTATGTTATATAGTTTACTATAATATGTATGGAATGTTTTGGAGATTTCCATTGGATCCTATGTTATTTCCTCAGAAGTTTTTAAGATTTTTATTATGGTAGTCAGAGGTAGTTGTTGTTCCACTTAAAGACCAGGACTCTTTTTCAGACTCTGTGTTTACAAGTTAAAAACACGTCTCGCCAGATCCGACCCCGATGATCCCAGTAATGGGTACATTAACTTTTCAACCAGGAATGACAGATCCCTGTTTTAGGGCTCTGGCAAGTAGGGGCATTAGTAGGCTCGTGCATTTTTCAAAAGAAGGGCGAGTTATGTCTATCAGAGAGATCGAAAGAAACTTCTCAGCAGACTTAGACTTTCTGCATCGGGGGAAGTTGAGTACATATATCTGGACTAAGATGGGGGTGTTAGGGGCAATACATGACCCATCCATATTTGAACAGCTGTGTCGGAAGCGAGAACCACTGAGACACTCCTTGTCATACCTATATGCCTTACTAATTGAGGTCGAGACCCCACAGATACTGCCTTTTATGCAGCGGTGAGAGGCAGATCTGGGGGTGTCTTTCTCACAGGCCCAAAAGGAAAGGATCTTACTATTTGCTCATAAAGCCTCAGTGGCAAGTAGGTATCAAGAAGTAGGGTATAAAATCCTCACTAGGTGGTACAGAACCCCAGCAGCACCACACCAGATGTTTCCCCAAGTATCTGATGTTTGTTGGAGATGTGAGGAATCAGAAGGCACCATGATGCACATCTTCTGGGAATGCCCAAGGCTGAGGGATTTTTGAAAGATGGTTGAGGGGACAGTAGAAGAGATTACGGGTGTGGTACTTGGAGAAAATCCAGCAGTTTATTTACTACATGATACCCCGATCAGGGGCGGATCCAGGGGGGGGGCAACGGGTCAATTGCCCCCTCCGAGAATACCGCCAGCTAATGACAGCACGGCCGGTTCCGCGGGTCCAATCGCGGCCGGTTCCGCGGGTACCCGCGGCCGGTTCCGCGGGTCCAATCGCGGCCGGTTCCGCGGGTCCAATCGCGGCCGGTTCCGCGGGTACCCGTGGCCGGTTCCGCGGGTCCAATCGCGGCCGGTTCCGCGGGTACCCGCGGCCGGTTCCGCGGGTCCAATCGTGGCCGGTTCAGCGGGTACCCGCGGGCCGGTTCCGCGGGTCCAATCGCGGCCGGTTCCGAGGGTACCCGCGGGTCGGTTCCGCGGGTCCAATCGCGGCCGGTTCCCAGGGTACCTGCGGGTCGGTTCCGCGGGTCCAATCGCGGTCGGTTCCGCGGGTACCCGCGCGGCCGGTTCCGCGGGTACCCGCGCTGAGTGGACGGGTGAGGGGGGGGGGCAGCTGGGCGGCTTAGGAGGGCTGCTGGCCAATCAGGAAGCCAGCAGGCAGGGGAGCAGGGAGATGACATCATCTCTCACTGCCCTGCATCCCTCCAGTTCCACCCTCACTGTGTAGGAAGCTGTGTGCAGCAGAGAGATTGCATCATCTCTCTGCTGCCTATCTTCACTCTGGGACCCAACAAAAGACCACCAGTAGGTGACAATCCGCAGTGTGTGGCAGGCTACGTGGCAAGTGGGAATCCGCAATGTGTGGCAGACTACGTGGCAAGTGGCAATCCACAATGTGTGGCAGACTACGTGGCAAGTGACAATCCGCAATGTGTGGCAGGTGACGTGGCAAGTGACAATCCCCAATGTGTGGCAGGTGACGTGGCAAGTGGCAATCCGCAATGTGGGTCAGGCAACGTGGCAAGTGACAATCCGCAATGTGTGGCAGGTGACGTGGCAAGTGGCAATCCGCAATGTGTGGCAGGCTACGTGGCAATCTGCATCTGGTGGCAGGCGACGTGGCAAGTGACAATCCGCAATGTGTGGCAGGTGACGTGGCAAGTCACAATCCGCAATGTGTGGCAGGTGACGTGGCAAGTGGCAATCTGCAATGTGTGGCAGGCTACGTGGCAAGTGACAATCCGCAATGTGTGGCAGGTGACGTGGCAAGTAACAATCCGCATTTGGTGGCAGGCGACATGGCAAGTGACATCCTCAGGGCTCCCACTGATTCTGCAATATGGTGAGTTGAACCATTTCATTTTATATTACAATGTATTAATAGAAATAATGCGCTTCAATCATCCTGACACCATAACAACCATGGTGCCATGGTAATGATTGAAGCGCCAATACCAGCCATTTCCCATATAAATTGCCCCCAAAAAAACATATTTTATAGCAGTGCCCCTCCTGAGATTAGACTCTGGATCCGCCCCTGACCCCGATGCTGAATGAGAAGTATAAAAACGCATTGTTAAAACATCTGCTCACTGCAGCAAAAGCATGTATTTCAGCTCTGTGGAAAAGCAATATACCCCCTCAAGATCTTAATGGCTGGCAAGGATCTCAGAAATCCAACAAATGGAGGATCTGACTATGACACTGAAGGAAAAAGAGGAGAAATGTTGGAGGACTTGGGCCCCATATCTGCAATATAGGGAATGGGTAATTTTAGCTGAATAGAGGAAGGGGACTGGGTTGAGGAGAGAGGAGAGGGGAGGAGAGAGAGGAATGGATACTGTTGGTTTTTTATTTTTTTTCTGGTATTTTTACACCTATAGAGACAATACCAGGATATGGTTTGGGATAGGAGAGGGACAAAGAAAATGGTAATTATTTGTAATGGAAGAATGAGAAGGCAATTTAATAATTTATATTGTTGGGGATTTTTTTTTTTAAGTAATGTGATTGTATGTTATTGGAAAAAACTGTTTGGCGAGAGCTGTATATCACTGTTTTGTAAAAAAACAAAAAAAAGGAAAAATAAAGAATAAAAAAAAAAAACACTTTTTTGATAGAAAATTACTTAGAACCTCCAAACTTATAATTTTTTTCCCCCTAACACGCTAGAAAATAAAATGGCGGTCATTGCAATACTTTTTGTCACACCGTATTTGTGCAGCGGTCTTACAAGCGCACTTTTTCTGGAAAAAATTCATTTTTTTGAATAAAAAAATTAGACAACAGTAAAGTTAGCCCATTTTTTTAATATTATGAAAGATAAGAAACTCAGAGTAAATTGATACCCAACATGTCATGCTTCAAAATTGCACCCACTCGTGGAATGGCATCAAACTTTTACCATTAAAAATCTCCATATGCGACATTTCAAAAATTCTAAAGGTTGCATGTTTTCAGTTACAGAGGAGGTCTAGGGTTAGAATTATTGCTCTTGCTCTAACGATCACAGCAATACCTCACATGTGTGGTTTGACCACAATTTTCATATGCAGGCGCTACTCACGTATGCATATTTTTTTTTAATTATTTATTTAATTTGATTTTATTTATTTTTACACTGTTCTTTTTTTTTTTTTAAATGTAAGCATCCCTTGCAAAAGAAAAAAGCCTAACAGATCCTCTTAAATATAAGATCTGGGGTCAAAAAGCCCTCAGATTCCATATTTGGACTCAAGTGCAATAAAAAAATCAAAAATAAATAAAAATGTTGTCATTTGAAAAAAATGACAACAAAAAAATGTGCATTTAAGACGTATGGGCGGAAGTGATGTTTTGACGTTGCTTCTGCCCTGCTATGGTATGGAGACAGGTGGGGGCCATTTTAGCCTCACTCATCTCCATACCCAGCCACTGACAGGTCCCGACATTTTTTTTTTATCTCAATAAATTTTTATTAAAGTATATAAAAAAATATACAAGTTTTTCCATAGACAGAGTAAAAACAGTGTATACACAGTGTTGCTTAACAAATACACAGCGAATGTTCATGCTCAAATGGCCTGTACAGCCTTGTTGAATCTATCCAGTATAGTTCAAATCGCGATGAAACTTCAAACAAAGTATAGAAAAATAATAACATTACCCCCGCCTTCAACGCTTTAATAATGTAAGAGCTGGGCATCCTCCGACCCCCCACCCCAACTGGGAACACACTGTGAAGGGCCAAGAGAACCTCTCACCTCCCCGATTGCCATTAGCATTTGTTGGATGTGGAAGACCTTGTTGCTGAAAGCAGACAATATCTTCCATTTTGTATTGAAATAGGGGACAAGTGTAGTACAATTCAAACCAAATTCAATATAGAATTGTAAAAGTAAGATGCAAAAAAGAAACAAAAACATAGAAAAGGAAAATTCTAAATAAAGGTACACAGTCTATTGTGTCCGTTGTTGGTATTTAAGTCGCCACTAATACTCAAATATACAAAAGCCCTTTTAGGGGTATTGCTTGAATCTGTACCAGTCAGTCCACGGTTTCCACTGTCCCTGTGCTTTCGGATATTTGCCTTGGGATGAGGCAAATAGAATTTCATACGTTGCATGGATGTTGGTGGTAGTTAATATTTCTCCCAGCTCTGGGGGATCATGATCCCTCCAATGTCTCATGATCACCAGCCTGGTGCTCAGTAAGATGTGGGTGGTTATTACTCTTGCTCTTTTGGGTAGTGTATCTAAGTCAAGTGAGAGAATGGCCATACCAGGGTGTTTCGGTATTTGTATCTGTAATATGTTCTCAATCGTACGGAACACTTTATCCCAGAGTATTTGAATGCTAGTGCATTCCCATAAAATGTGAAAGAGTGTACCTACGCATCCACATTGCCTCCAACACAGCGGAGATGTTCGGTTATCAAACTTGGACACTCTGTACGGGGTCAAATACCACCTCAGGAGTATTTTTTGTGTTAATTCCCATAAGTTGATGCACATGGTGGCCGAGTATGTGGATTGAAGTGCCTGTTGCCATTTGTCTGACGAGTATTGGGTTTCCCAGTCCCGTTCCCAGGCTATAATATTGGAGTTTTTGGTGAACAATAGTTTACCATTTAATGAGGTGTAGAACAGGGAAATTCCTTTAATGTTAGTGGTTGTATTATTCAGGTATAGGAAAATCCTCCACGGTAACTGAAGTGAGATAAAGGAGTTATCTTTGAGAAAGTGTTGTATTTGGGTATACCTGTAGAGGTCAGATCCTTTAAGGTCAAATTCGATCTGTAACGATCTGAATGTTTTCACAGAGGGTCCTATGGTAAGGTCAGCGATAGTCTTAAACCCCTTTCTGACCCAATGTGTCACCTGAAAATCAGGTATAATCTCTGAGAGGCATGCAAGAGGTATCTGAATGGAGGACAATGGCGTATCGATGGGGGGGTATCGAGTAGGAGTTTCCAGGCCTACAAGGACGCACGGATTGCTGGGGCTAGAGACACAGCAGGCATCTTTTTAATAGTACTAGCCAGTAAGTAGTTATAGGTATTGGTGCCAGAAAGCTGAAATTCCTCCAGCTCCTGCCATTTCGTTCTGGGTGAATTTGGAAACCACGATCTCAATTGAGCAAGAACCGAGGCCGTGTGGTAGTCTTTAATCAGTACATTGCCCACTCCTCCAGCTTTCCTTACCGCTATTGACTTCCTAAAGGCCCACCTTGCTCTCTTTCCTTTCCATAAGAATTTATTAATCATAGATTGCATTTTGATAAAATATGAGTTAGGGATCGGGATGGGCAGTGCTCTGAAGAGATATATAATCTGTGGTAAGATCACCATTTTAAACGCCGGTAGACGCCCCGACCAGAGTAATTCAGCCTTCGCTAGGTCTTGAAGTTTTGACGGTAGAGAGTTAAGAAAGGGAGTATAGTTAGCCGAGAAGAGTTCCCTTGTGGAAGCAGTAAGGAAGATCCCTAGGTATTTAACTCTATCTTTGCTCCAGGCATATGGAAACCGTGAACTGAGCTCTCTCTGTAAACCTGGTGATATGCCCATTCCCAGTACATAAGATTTGCTTTCATTCACCTTATAATAAGATATTGTATTAAACATTTGTAGAACTGCATGTACCGAAGCCAGGGAAGTTTCAGGGTTCGTAAGCATTAGAATAATATCGTCTGCAAAGAGGCTGATGACATGTTCAGATTTATGGGTATGGAAGCCAGTAATGTTAGGATGCCCTCTAATAAGGGTGGCCAAGGGTTCCAATATGAGATTAAAAATTAAGGGGGAAAGTGGGCACCCCTGACGGGTGCCATTCGTGATTTGGAACGGCTTGGAAAGAATGCCCGAGGTGTACACCCGGGCAGACGGTGTAGAGTATAGGGCTAATATTGCCTGCAGCATAAATCCCTGAAAGCCATACCTCCGTAGGACCGTCTCCATATAGCCCCAATGCACCCGGTCGAAGGCCTTCTCTGCGTCTAACGCCAGCAGCAGAGAAGGCCTCCCCCCAGCACCAGCCAGGTGAACAATGTTCAGCAGTCGCCTGGTGGCGTCCGAAGTCTGACGCCCCCTAGTGAATCCAGTCTGGTCTGGGTTAATTAGAAGTGGCAGAATATCTATCAGGCGGTTTGCTATCAGTTTGGCGTATAATTTCAGATCGGTGTTCAATAAGGATATAGGTCGAAAATTCGCAGGTGTATTTGGGTCTTTCCACGGCTTCGGCAATGTCACAATTAAGGCTTCGAGCATTTCAGGGGGGAAGGACGAAGAGGCAGCGGCATGATTAAAAATTTTACCCAGATAGGGTGCTAAAATATCTTTGAAAGTGCGGTAATATTCCCCCACAAAACCGTCCGGTCCTGGGGATTTGTTAAGTGGGAGTGTATCGATAGCTTCAATTATTTCGTCAATAGTAAACGGTGCATTCAGGGATGCTATGTGTTGTGGCATCAGTGTAGGTAGCGAGATTTTCAGTAAAAAGTCATTGATCATGTCAGTGGTAGGTTGTGGCGTATCTCTGTCATCTTTGAGGTTATAGAGGGTGCTGTAGTAGTGGCTAAATGCGTCCGCAATGTCTTGGGGGTGTTGCATTTTCAGTTTGGTGGTGGGGTGTAAGAGGAATGGGATTTTGGTTTTACGTCTATGTCCTTTAAGTTGGTGCGCTAACAATTTCCCTGCTCTGTTTCCATGTGCGTAGTATTTCATCTTAAGTCTTTTGGTATGTTTCTCAAAATCCTCCGATAAGAGTGTTCTGAGATCACATCTTAGTTGGGTTAACAGCTTAGAGTTGGAAGTGGATGGTTGGTGTTTATTTTTTGATTCTAGGTCAGTAATTTTAGAAGTGATATCCTGGATCTTGTTTTGTCACTGCCTTCTCGCCCTCACCCCCATTTGGATAAGAATTCCCCTCACATACGCCTTGTGGGAATTCCACAAGGTGAATTGATTGCACACCGATGGTTCATTTAAGGTAAAGAATTCTTTCAAGAGTTGCTCCATGCGCAGCCTACACTCCGGTTGTTGCATAAGAAAAGAATTAGCTCTCCAGACCGGAGTGGAGCCCACCATGGAGGTGTCTGTCATTGAAAATTTTATAGAGGCGTGGTCAGACCACGTAATATCATTAATCTCAGAAGATACGATCCTAGACAGAGTCTTTTGGTCAACCAAGAACAAGTCGATCCTAGAGTAAGTTCGATGAGCCGCTGAAAAAAACGTGTAATCCCTTCCCTCAGGGTGTAGACAGCACCACACATCAAACAACTCTTCCCCTTGAAGCGTTTCAAGTAATGATAAACCTACGTGAGTCTGCCTTGCTGTGGAGTCCACCGTGGGATCAGGCACTACATTAAAGTCTCCACAGATTATCAAGAAGCCCCGTTTAATACTATTGACCCGTTTCATGAGCTTAAGGAAAAAGCGAGGTTGTCGTGAATTAGGGGCGTACATGTTGACAATACTATACGTTATTTGTTAATGTCACAGATGAGTATATGGAATCGACCATTGGGGTCCTTATGCTCTTCTTGTAAACTAAAAGCAACAGTGTCCCGAATCGCTGTTAGCACCCCTCTGGTTTTGGATGTGGAGTTAGCTGTAAAACATGTGGATATTGCCTATTGCTGCATGGTGGAGCCGAAGTTGCACAAAAGTGAGTTTCCTGGGCGCACAGGACGTCAACCCTGTTCTGTAAGGCTTCAGCCCAGAGAGATTTCCTTTTCACCGGGTGGTTGAGGCCATTAACGTTAATCGACAAAAAGTTTATAGCCATAGGGGAAACATTAAGCTATGATGATGGTGGCGTGGTTGATTCAGTGCGGGCTGCAGAGCACATATCCAGTGCAAAGATGGTAAAGGCGCCCCTGTCGCAAGAAAATCACATTTACTCCAGTCCGAGAAGCAGGGTTTTGTTTCCATCCCATAGCTGCATAGGATCTCGTAGGAGAAAGATCTCGCGGCAGACAGTGTTCGACTGTAACAGTAGACTGTGTGAGAACAAAAGAAGTAAAAAATAAACAAAACAGAAAGAAACATAAAAAAGTGAACAAAAGCAGAGGCGTACTTGCCGATGGGCGATACCGTGAACGTGTTGCTGTAGAACTAAGGACCATCAGTGAAGCATCGCCTAAGCAGTACCAAGGGGTATATACCCGGGTGCAGCTACACGCTGCTCAAGTAGGCTGGGGGTAAATTCAAGCCTAATGTTCGGTCCGGGGATCATAGGTGGACAAGTTGAGGTTCCCATGACCCAAAGTAGGCTAAACTGGTAGTTAATGATGGGACCTGGCGTTTCGCTGCGTAACAGTTTTCCAGTCTTGGATATGTTCCAGTTTGCTGGAGGTGGCGACATTGTTGTAAGCTGGTTCAGGGATGATTTGCCATTCTTTAAGCAGCAACAGCCCTTTTTCCAAGGAGTCTACCACAAAGAGTTTGTCTTGCTTTGTAATAACGAGTTTGGTCGGATAGCCCCACCTATAAAGGATACGGTGGTTCCTCAGTGCTTTCGTGATAGTGTTCAAGTTCCTACGCTTTTGTAGGGTATGTTGGGATAAATCAGCGTAAAATTGTAGATCTTTGTATTGGGGTAGAAGTTGCTCCCGGTTGCGCATTATTGACATCAATTGCTCTTTTATATGGAAAAAGTGCAGGCGTAAGATCACATCCCTGGGAATGTTTTCCGAAAGATGAGAAGGTTTGGGCAGATGGTGTATTCTGTCAATAGTGAACTCTATATCGGGCGTTTCAGGCAGGAGGGAGGCAAACAGGGTTTTGGTTGGATCTCAGGTCTGATGGTATGACCGATTCGGGGATCCCCCGTATTTTGAGGTTGTTCCTCCTGGATCTGTCTTCAATGTCTGCTAATTTACTTTTCACCCATGCCGAGTCTCCTTCCCTCTCCTCATTCGCATCCACCAAATCATTAATGGTGGATGCATACTCTTCCATCTTCCTTTCAATATGATCCACCCTGTGTTCCACCGCTCTCACCTCCCCGCTTAGCTTATGCATACAGTTCATCATGTCTGATTGTAGAGTACTTCTCAAAGAGACAAGCATATCCTTGAGGACTGTGTCCAGCACAGGCTGATTCGTTGTGGGAAACTTAGTGATGGATTCTGGAAGTTCCCTAGTGTCCTCCCCTGAGTCTGATGCAGGGCTCATGGCTGGGCTGAATCCAGCGCCATCCATCCTCATCTTAGCCTTAACTGGGCTGCCAGAGGGAGAGTGTGGAGGTGGGGAGTGTGAGCTATCTTGCAGTTCATCTAGGGAGGGTGAGTTGTCAGCATTCATCTGAGCGAACCGAGGATTGTGAGAGGGGGTGGATGTGGCGTCAGCGCCATATTGCCTACCTCCATGCCGCGGCCTAGTAAAGTCATCCATCAAGCGTTGCGGCTTGGACGAGCCTTTTCGTTTGTTCGGCATGATCCTCAGCGGTGCCCGAGGTAGATCGCCAGGTTTTGGGGCCAAAACGGGGTGTTTATCCGTAGATTTGAGCCGTTGATTCCACCGTGTCTCCGGAGCTCCGGACTTATGCTGCCATTCAGCTCTGGTGCAGGCCACGCCCCCCCACAGTACACATTTTAATGTTTCCCATTGCTTTGGGTTTGATGTTTCATCGGTTTCATTAATTTGCACACATTTCTTTATTGCTTGTCGGACCTCTATTTCACATTTTTTATCTTCAATTAAATTGTGATTCATCCACCATACCCCTACTGGTTTTTATAATCAATTATCACTAATTCTATATATATTGGGGCGTGGTCTGCCTAGAAATTTGACCCAACTTTGAAATATTACATTTGTCCTGCTGCTGCCTTGGCCACTTTACACTACTGTATTATCTGTGGTTTCCTAAATTTTGTAGTAAAATTCTTGTCTGTGCCAAATCTTAAAAAATGTCCTGCTTCCGGACAATTTTATACTTCTGTATCACCTGTGGCCACCCAGCTAAGTCACCCGGTGGCATCGTCCCGTGCCCCAAAGCACCCACTCTCCCATGTTGAGGACATGTGGCCTAGTATGGTTCAGGAGGAGGAGCACTCGCTCGCCCCCCCCCCCCCTTTCTGACCTGCCAGGCTACATGCTCAGATACGGGTCTGGCATGGATTTTGGGGGGACCCCAATGCCGTATTTCTTTTACATTTTGGGGTTCCTTAAAATCCATACCAGACCCAAAGGGCCTGATATGGACTGGGAGGGGCAGCCATTTTTTTAAACATTTTTCAATTGCCAGGCAATTGCCGGCATTCTTTCTATCTTTTCTATCTATTCTTCTATCTATTCTTTCTATCTTTATATTCTAATGTGGAAGCTCGCTGCCAGATAAGGACTCATAGTTGTTAAGGACACGGGCAGCTGGCTTCCCAGTCCACTGCTTAACAACCAGCTATTTCTTGACACAGAATTCAAATCGATCGATCGTTCTTGGACCAATCCAAATTTGAATTGTTCTGAAAAGTTGGAATTCGTTCGAAAATGAATAAACGAAACACATTTTAACAGATTTCAACTAAATTTGTTACTATTTCACTCAGAGATTCGGATACATCTGAATAACCAAAAATGTGTCTGAATTTGTTTTCGGACCAAAACAAATTGCACATGTCTAAAAACCAATATAATAAAAAATATAGATTTAAAATGCACAGTCCCATGATAGGATCAGCAATATAAAGGTTATCACGTACCTAGTGATGAGCCCGGAATGCAGAAGGAGACCTCTCTTGCATCCCCGAATCACGGCCCCTGATGGTGGTAACAGGAGGCACGGGAGTCAAAGGTAGCACAAGTGCTTGGCAGGATCAACAAGCAAAGGATGGATCAGGCAGACTTCAGGAACTGTATTTGGACAAGCAGGCCTCAGCAGCAGCGGACAGGAACCAGCAGACAGCAGGAAACCCACAGGAACAAGTAGATAGTTTCATAGTTAGTAAGGTTGAATAAAGACACCAGTCCATCCAGTTCAACCTGAGTTAGTGTCTACAATTGCCCCTATCCCTGTACATTGCATACTCACATTGGTCCCTACCCTCAAGGAGCCCACAATCCAAGGTCCCCATTCATATTCTAGGGCCAATTTTGGACAGAAGCCAATTAGCCTACCTGCATGTCTTTGGAGGGTGGGAGGAAACCGGAGTACCCGGAGGAAACCCACGCAGGCACAGGGAGAACATGCAAACTCCAGGCAGGTAGTGTCGTGGTTGGGATTCGAACCAGCGACCCTTTTTACTGCTAGGTGAGAGTGCTAACCACTACACCACTGTACCGCCCTGTAGATCACTCAGGAGCAGGCACACAGAAGAGTCGGGCAAGCCGGGTCAAACCAGATGGTCAGTACAGGAACAGATGCAGCAGGCAGAGGCAGGAACAAGGAACAGGCCGGGTCGGTAATGGATGAGCATGGATGGACCAGAGGATTAGACAGGTGCAGAGTTGTAGACAAGCCGGAGGTCAGAGGCAGGCAGAAGGCAAGAAAGGTCACAGGTCAGGCCAGGTCAACACACGATCAGATCAGATTCAGGCAATAGACTCAGGAACGCTGTAGCTCAAACAGCAAGATCTGAAGGAAGAACAGGGTTTAAATAGCCCGCCTGGCGCCGGTAACCGTGCGTGCGTGCACACACTGTATTTTATGTATTATGGACATGCCCTATAGGCATGACATGAACACCTTGCTTTCATGATTGTTGAAATCTGCTAAATGATTGGGTCCTCTCACATATCTCTTAGGTCTCTCTCTGAAAGGAATACATAAACACCCCAGAAAACTAAGGAAACATACACTGACTGTGAGCCTTTGCCTCATAGCTCTACATTGCAAACTTCCTACTTATATACATACACAAAATACACCTATATTACTGTAATTATATACTAGAATCAATGAAAGCAAGCTTATGGAAACTTTAATGGCTGGACTGAATAATATGCTTGATAAACATAATGAAGTCTGGTCAATATGGGACACTCTTGCCACCCAGAATTGATCAGTCCTCATTGGAGCAGCCTCTCCTCTCACTTTCCTCTTTTCCTTTTCTCTACTTTCCATTGCTTTTTATTTTATTGATATTCATTCTTTAAGCATGTCTTTAGGATGAACCTTTAGCACAGCATGAGATTACCTCTAAATTCACCTAATTTTGAACCCTTGGTAAATTAAAATTGTGCAGGATGGCACATCACTATTTTGCAGAATATTACAACTCTTTGTTATTATAAAAGCTCCAAAAGATCTTATTTTAGATACAGTATTTATTGATCAGGTAAATTGATCTCTTCCTTAAAGATCTCTGAATACGTACATTTTAAACTTATTAATATGATACTGTATGTATTCATCATAATAAATGTGTAATTGATTCCAGCTGTACTTATTCAATCGGCTTAATCTTGTTTACCACACCTGGCCATGGTTTTGCATTTTAACTTATTGAAGCTTGAAAAAGATTTTGTTCCTGTAGGGCCTGTTCCACTTGCTTGCTCTTTCAGATTTACTCTTGGCTTTGTAAATTTAGCTTTGTTATTTTGTTCTATTTTTCTCCATTACCCGAAGAGGCAAATTGTGCAACTGCTGTCCTAAGGACATGAACTTGCAGCCTGTGATATTAGAGAATGGTATCCTGATAACATTAAGTACTGCTTCTTCGGCTTTGTTACAGCAAGGTACGGCTAACTCCAGCCAAAGCCTCCTTAACTGATTCCCGAGAAATTTCACCACCTGTCAGCATGTAGCTACCTGATTCTGAGGAGTATCAAATGCTGACTGACAGCGCTATTACCCACAATGATGGCTCCTTCGGAAACATAAGATTAATGTGCAATGTCTGATGCTGAATTATCTCTCCACAGACTGCTCTGTACTTGGCTCTGTTTCCTCGACGTTGTAATGAACTTTCCTTAGTTAGCCTGCAAGCCCTTTAAAACATTCTTCACTTTTGTGTGACTGTTTTTCTTCAAACTGGAAAATTTGTTAAGTTGTTACTTAGTTGTGGATAGCACACTGTCCTTCCAATAGTTGTAGATGTTATATGAAATACTTTTTATATAATAACTAAGTAAATTAAAATAAATTATACCAGTGGCTGGAACAGGCATGTCCTGTCAACCTGAATTAATTCCTTCATGAATTTTGATCCTTGTCATGCAGATGTCCCTGAATTAAAGTGGTTGTAAACCCTTACAGACACTTTGACCTACAGGTAAACCTAGATTAAGGCTTACCTGTAGGTCCAAGAAATATCACCTATACGGTTTAGGAGATATTTACAAAGAGACAGGCACCACTGTCTACGGCGCATGTGCTGTAGACAGCGGCGCGCAGGCGCACTGAGCAGGCCGCAGATCACGGCGATAGGCATGCCGCTCCTGTCGGCTCCCGTGCGCATGCGCGGGAGTGACGTCGTCGCGGCTCCAGTGAATCACAGCGCCGGAGCAGTGAGACCCGGAAGTCACTCCAGGATACATGGCAGCAGTGAAGATGAAGATGGAGGACTGCTTCGGGGGCTTCGTTCTCAGGTAAGTTATTCATAATGAGCTAGTATGCTATGCATACTAGCTCATTATGCCTTTGCCTTGCAGATTACATTTTATTTTTATTTTTTATTAAAAGTGCCTTTACTTCCTCTTTAAGTATTTCTCAAGCCCTGATGAAGAAGGCCCCTGAAACCTTTTAAGTGTGTTGGCTTTAATTTAACAGATGCTGCAAAAACAAACAAAACAAAAAACAAAAAAAAATGAACTCTTATCTAGAATATTAGTTTGTCACTTTTTATACCCTAAAACAAATATGTTGTGTTACAACCTTTTTTTTTTTTTTTTTTTTTTTTTGTTGCCTGTGTGTAGAGATGAGCAATACCAGTTTCAGGGAACACTGCAGAAGTTTGGATACTGAATCTGAACTGAAATCAATGGGAGCTGAATGTTATCAAATTATTTTAGGCTAATAGTAAAAGGGTTGCCCATGTGACATCAACCAAAATATGGCATGTCACGTCATGTCCATATTTGGTGAATCATCTCTACCCTTTGTTTAACCACTTAAGCCTCAGACCATTTTGCTGGCCAAAGACCAGAGCACTTTTTGAGATTCGGCACTGCGTCGCTTTAACTGACAATTGCGCAGTTGTGAGATGTGGCTCCCAAACAAAATTTTTTTTTCCCACGAATAGAGCTTTCTTTTGATAATATTTAATCACTTCTGTGGTTTTTATATTTTTTGAGCTATAAACAAAAAAAGTGTGTCAATTTTAAAAAAAAGACGCATTATTTTTTACATTTTGCTATAATAAATATATATATATATATATATATATATTTTTTTTTCCTTAGTTTAGGCCAATACGTATTCTTCTACATATTTTTGGTAAAAAAAAAAAAAAATCTCAATAAGCGTGTATTGATTGGTTTGCGCAAAAGTTATAGCGTTTACAAAATAGGGGATAGTTTTCTTTTTACTAATAATGGCGGTGATGAGCAATTTTTATCATGACTGCAACATTATAGTGGACACATTGGACATTTTTTACACATTTTTGGGGTCATTGTCATTTATACAGCAATCAGTGCTATACAAATGCACTGATTCCTGTGTAAATGACACTGGCAGTGAAGGGGTTAGCTACTAGGGGGCAGTGTAGGGGTTAAGTATGTCCTGAGGAGTGTTTCTAACTGTGTGGGGGCGTGGCTACTTGTGACACATCACTGATCTCTGCTCCCGATCACAGGGAGCAGAGATCAGTGACACTGCCACTAGGCAGAATGGGGAGATGCTTGTTCTTCCTCTCCATGAGGCGAATGCGGGTAGACCCACAACCCGACTCACGGAGCTTGTCCTTATCAACACGGGAACAAGGGGACTGGCCTGGTGGACTCCTCCAGCAAGGAGCTCAGCCTCCCCTCAAGTTGAGGGCAGTATGGTTCAGGTTCCTCCTTTCCTGGTCTGCAAGGTTGCAACTCTACACTTTTTTTTGTGGGGGAACTCAAATGTCATTTTTTAATTTTCTATTCTGCCCACTTGGTTTAAATGGCTATCAGCCGGCCCAATTCTATCAGCAAAAAAAATGTGCTGGCTAATGTCACTAGTTGCTAAGGATGCGGTATGTGCCATCACCGTCCATCACAACTTTGACAGGAACAGGCTGAAAGTCTGATGTTCAGGCTTATGCAAGCAAAGTTTAGTCCAAATCTGTTTTTGCACTGAACCAGGTACTCATCCCTATCTGTCTCTCACTGGAAAGGTTTTCCTTACTATCTGTCCAGGAGACACAACAGGAATTGAGAAGAAATGTTGTCAGTATAATTCCCTCTTAGGCAGTTATCACAGAAACAGGTGTCCACTCTTGAAATATTTTCCCTCATCCTCTGCAATGGTCTTCAGGGCAAAGAAATGGACTACAGTGGTAACCGGGACAAAGAATGAAGGCAAATCTCCAAGCAGGGTGTCAAGGCGTAACCAGAAATGTGTGGACTTGCACAGAGAACGCCATGCACAAGTATAATGTAAAATACTGCAATTTATTATGAATAAGTGGCTAGCAAAAATATACTAATATACCAGAACTGCATAAATCAACCAGAGAATCTAATAAGTGAGCGAACACACAATGAACAACTACCAAAACTAAATATATACAGCAATATATGAGAAGTGTAGTTGGTGTCAGAACTAGGCTCAATCATGGGCGATCAGGCAGAAGGACAGGGAGTAAGCCAGGACAGGGAGAGGGTATAGGGAAGAAGGAACAAGCAGGCAGGTAAGGGATCAGACTGCAGGGTCAGGGTGCAGGACCAGGATCAGGATGCAGAATCTGAATTCAGACACAGGTCAGAGGCACATGGGCAAACATCAAGGCAAAGCACAGGCAGATCTTAAATACACTTTCTGCAATGAGCATCGGGTGATGAGTGATTACTATGAGCTTCTGGCTGCTCAGAGACACCCGATAGTGGACACCTGAACTGCAGCCTATAGGTCTGGGAGCCACAGTGCCACCAACAGGCAAACCCTTTCCTGACACAAGGACACAGAACAGCCAGGTGCTTAATTTGTAGCAGAGTTATCCAAGGAGTAATTTTACACAAGTGTTTCATTTAAGATAGCTTTTTATCCCAAAACAATGCAAATAAACAATAAAAAAAAAAAAAAAAACAGTAGCTTTAAACAGTAAAGGGGTCAATCTTACCCCATACAGTTGTTCGATAGTAGAGGGTAAGCATGCATTATGTGGTTCAAGTAAAGCGAAGGAAACTTCCAATTGGAAATGCTCAAGACAAGTAATATACTCAAATAGATTCCTAAAATTGGGCATATAAGAGGAAAAATGAGGAAGCAGCCAAATATCAATGTAAGGTATTGAAGATCCATTATTAAAGGAAATTCTGCCCCATATACCTCTCCAACAAAGTGTGTCTTTCCACCTCAAAAAGATGTCTCCAGAAAAGCAGCATAACTAAGCTAAATCGCTGAGGTTTAAATATAGTAACTGAGTGTTCCATGGACGGGTTCCAAATTGGGGTGCATGTGCCCTTACTGTGTTGGCGGGCCCCTCTTTCACAACTGCTAGCCATCAGGCTTTTGTCTTTTATATTCTGTGTTTTAGATACTTTGTGAAATTTTATGGCTTTGTTTTTTTGGGGTTTTTTTGTAGCATGTTGTGTCTGTGTGTGTTTGTGTTGATTCTGTTTTTCCTTTCCAGGTTTTCATGTCTTTTCTTTGTTTTGTGTTCCTCTATTTGGGTCTTGTGTTTAATTGACCTTTTGTTTTGAGTTTTTGTTTTGTATTGCCCGGGCCCAGCTTTGTTTTCTGTCTCTATTTGTCACTTCGGGTTTGCGCACTCTATGCATATACAGAAGTGACGCATCCCTTTTTTGTTGCTTTTCTCTCCCGGTTTGCACTTTGGTTTTAAATGCATATATCTACGACCTATTCAAACACTTGTGACATCAAAGGGATTGGCCCATATCATTGTGACTCACAGAGTTGTTACCATATGTATTGTTTTGTTTTTTTAACTTTCATGTTGGTCATATGTTTGATTTTTTTTTTAGAAGTAAATATCTGTATTAATGCCTTTTTTATTTTATAATACTGTGTTGGTGTGTCTTTCAGAGTCATATTTTAAGTCCCAATCATGGTGCAGATTGATATTATTTATGTAGGCACCTCTACCCTTTTTTGGTATATTTATCCTTGACCTCTATGAGACGTGGCCAGCATGATTCTGTGACTCTTACTATCCAGTAACAGGTAGCCCTCAGGCTATTCCCAGCAGGCCCACTGTACTATCCAAAGAAAGAACATTATCCCAGTTGCCAATAAATCTGTTTCCATGCTTACAAAAATTGATCTAAAGATCTAGGTTTGCAGAAGTTCAGTATGTCACGTAGAAACTAAAATACCTGAGTTCTCTTCATAATGAGCTGGTGGACTACTAGACTGAAGATACAATCAGACATTAGCTGATAAAAAATAGCTTATATTGTGGACCAATATGACCAGGATAATATTACATTCTGAAGTATTCCAAATACTCTTTCACAGGCCGGGATACAATCATTCATTAAACAACAACAAAATTCCTGAGGCCAAGAATTATGAGCTCATAATAGACAGAGCCCACTGCCTGCCTACCAAAACGTGTATTTCTTTCAGAGCATGCCCCTAGGGATGCACTGTCCAGGATCCACTATTATCACATCAAAGTGAAAGCAATTATTTCCCGTAGAAAGAATACAAATTACAAATTTGCTGGTATATCTTTGTTCACAGATCTTATCCAATTCATTATTTAGGTCAGGAAAAAATATCTACAACTCACTAAGACACTGCTGAATAATAGGATCATGTACAAATGGGGATACCCAACCAAACTCATTGTAATTAAGCAAGGGGGACCCACTTAAATGTCCTCTCTGGATCTGGATTACAACAACTCCTAAAACAATGGGGATTCTTGCTGAGAAAAATTCTATTTCAAGGGCACCAGTCCTACCCAAAGTATTCTCTGAAAGGTCCTGTCCTATACCTATTGCAATCACATTTGCATGGCTTACACAGCTCTACCACCAGGGTTAAAGTGGAATTCTTCCCTGCAATCATTAATGTGAGCTAAATTCAGCCTTATGTCTCAAAATGAAAAATAATCCTAGTTTTTCTACCTATTTTGCAGTATCCAGTGCCAGGAGGGAGCTGGATCCAGAAGGGAGCTTGATACAGGGAGAGACTGTCAGTGTAGCTGGAAGTGCTCTGGGATCTGGCTCACAGTCGTCTACATTGATCATAATACAGGCAACCACACTTAAGGCTCTTTTTCCACTAGTGCGACTTGTAATGCGACTTTTGACACATTAAGTCACTTGACAAGTCACAGCCCGTTGATTTCAATGGCACCCGTTCCCATCTATCCCACTTTGAAAATTAGAGACTTTGAAAAGGTACCCGCAATACTTTGATGCGACTTTTGATGTGGCTTTGATCCAGAGAGTATAAATTTGGTTCAAAGCTGCACTCAAAGTTGCATCAAAGTCACACTCCAATGTGGCACTCTAGCCTTAGGCTACATTTCCACTAGAGCAACTCCAAAGCTGTGTGATTTAGAGTGCAACTTTGAGTGCAGCTTTGGTCCAACTTTACACTCTGACAGTCCCATCAAAAGTTGCATCAAAGTAGTGCAGGCACCTTTTCAAAGTCACAGATTTTCAAAGGCACAGAGATGGCAACGTTTGCCTTTGAAATCAATGGGCTGTGACCTGTTATGCGACTATGTGTCCAAAGTCTCACGACAAGTCGCACTAGTGGAAATGGAGCCTTGGACACAGTGCCCTTCAGTGCCATGCAGAAACAACCACGGGGTTGTACAGTGTAGAAAATCTGCAACATATTGCATTGTAATCTGTATTACAGTTTCTAACAAACAGAACATACTTCCAATGCCATTTCAACAAAGCTTATTGCTTGCTATTACACCTTATTGGATACAACTAATGAGCCAGTGAAGACCATCAGATCTGCGAGGACATTGCTGTCATTATTGCTACACGGGCCCTTATACCATTGCCATTAAGTCTGACCTCTCATTAGGGTTTAAGGTTTAAAGGCTGGGCGAGGTTTCCCCTATTAGAAGTGTGTCAGTATAACCATTTAACCTTGTTTATCCTTTCATATGCAAGCAGTACTCCACTGTACATGTGTATATAATAGATTGTTTACCAGCAAATATCTTGACTTGTGTTATTGTTATGCCTTTGCTGAGTTGGCACTGTTGCCTAAAACGCAGCAGCTCTATTAACTCCTCTTTGTGACAATATCTTCTTTGAACTGTCCTAGTAAACATTATCAGAATATAAATGCACAGAGTTGTTTGACATATTGCTTTGAAGTAGTGCAAAGATGTCTAAACCTAGAGTGTCAGGTGAGTTGGAATCTTCATCAGGTTATGTCAGTGCAGAGGAGCAGGTAAATCCAAGCAGCCTCTTAGGGGGTTGTGCTACACACACACAAGCATGAATAAGAATCCTGAAACATTCGAGGTAGTGCATGTCGCAGAATAAGTAGGGGGCATCTACTAAGCAGATGAAAGAAAACAAAATTAAGAAAAAGGATCTTCTTATTTTTTTTTCTTAATATTAATGTTGGTAATATCATCAGGTGATATGTGCAATGCCATTATGGCCAATAGATTTTGCAGTTTCTTTAGTCTTATTATAGTTTAAGGGTCCTTTCACATGGGCGTTGAGCCACGCGGACTTCGCTTTGCTCATTGATACACTGAGCAGGCGGATGACAGGTCCCTCTCCACTCACTGTGCTGAGATGGACCTGTCAGAGCCCTGCTCCCCTCTATGGGGAGATCAGATGAAAATGTCCCAACCTATCCGATCCCATCCGATCCACCAGACAGATGGAAAATAGGGTCACCATCCATCTGGATTTCACGGACAGGATCGGAACAGATAGCAGATGTTGTCAGTGGACATGTCACTGCTGGCATCCGCTGCCCCATAGGAGTGAATGGAGCGTCTGATCAAGTCGGCCTTAAAACTTGACAGGAGGGGGGTGTATGGGTGTAGCCTGACTAAGCAGACATGCCAGCTTAGAGCTCTGCTCCTGAAGGGATGTTTCTGCTGTATTATACCATGTCTCAACTCAGATTCATCTGGTAAATATTGTTACCGTACTCGGTCTAATAATAACCCCTGCCACTTAATGTAATGGTTCTTGGGAGTTTTTGCCTGAAAATTAAGCCAAAAAACAACAGCCTTCAGTCAGAATGGCACTAGCTGCATCCCCTCCCCCTGTTACCTCACACTCAGTGAAATCCTCTCAGCGCTCTAAAGTATCTGTGGCAACACAGGGGGAATATGACTCAGATTCCGCTATACAAATTTCAGAAATTACATATTTTACAGACCCTGCTCATTCTTCTGTTCTGAGGCAATTTGAAAAAATGCTTCACAAACCCCTTAACCAGACCTCAGATCACATAAAAAAAGTCTTGCTAGAGAAGTCAAATAACACCCAGGCTTATGCAGTTGAATTTGAAAACCTCAAAGAGGAAAAAGTAGTCTTCAATCTTGTTTAAAAGACTACGGAAGTAGGGCCCAGCATTCCAATATATGTACACGTGGAATGCCTGAATTTGTCACTGATTTGCCAGCCACTATGCTATTTCTTTTTCAAGAACTACAGCCTTCCATAAGAGTCAAACGAATGGAGATGGACAGGGTTCATAGAGCCTTCACACCTCGCAAAGCTGATGGACCACTGCGATATTGTCACCAAATTCCACTATTTCCATACCAAAGAACAGCATCTAGCAGCAGCTACAGCAAAAGTTTTACTGATTTTCCAGGGACATACATATCAACTTTTTGCTGATCTATCTCAACTGGTGAATTTAGATAAATAAGCAAAATATTGATATGTATGTATTAGATGGTTCTCTAAGCGTTGGGCTTTGAAGGCACTTCTTCAAGTTTTACAGCAACATTACATCACCTATTAATGGGGCTTCCAAATTTCAATTCGGTTCACTTACCAAAGATCTAAATATGTCTGCCGTTCTGCTGAAGAACTCCAATCTTCTTAACAAAACATCCAGCTTCTAGAATTCCCTCTCAACCAAAGCAACATACAAAATCTAATGGTTACCCTTCCCCTGCAAAAGATTAGCTGGTACTGAAGGAAATAAAAGTTGCTAGGGGCAAACAAAACAGTTTTTTCTTCTCCTCCTGGACTAACTTTATTCTTTTTGTTTGACTCAATGTCAGATATTTTTATATAACTAACTAAATGTTTGTTAAACGGTTTTTGCATACAGTGTTGCATGACAACACAATTGCCAGTTAAAGGAGCACAGTGCTAAATAGCAAAATATGCTCTGGTCTTGGAGGGGTTAAAACCTGCCAGAGCTGAGGATGTTAACCACTTCAGCCCTGGACCAATTAACAGCCTAAGGACCAGAGGTCTTTTTACAATTTCGCACTGCACTGCTTTAACTGGTAATTGCGCGGTCATGCAATGTTGTACCCGAACGAAATTTGCGTCCTTTTCTTCCCACAAATAGAGCTTTCTTTTGGTGGTATTTGATTGCCTCTGCGATTTTTATTTTTTGCGATATAAATGGAAAAAGACCGAAAATTTTGAGAAAAAAATATATTTTCTACTTTTTGTTATAGGAAAAATCAAATAAACTAAATTTTAGTCATACATTTAGGGCAAAATGTATTCAGTCACATGTCTTTAGTAAAAAAAAATGTCAATAAGCGTATATTTTTGGGTTTGCGCAAAAGTCTACAAACTAGAGTACATTTTCTTGAATTTACACAGCTTTTAATTTATGACTGCCTATCTCATTTCTTCAGGTGCTAAAATGGCAGGGCAGTACAACCCCCCCCCCTCCCCAAATGACCCCATTTTGGAAAGTAGACACCCCAAGGAAATTTCTGAGAGGCATGTTGAGCCCATTGAATATTTTTTTTTTGTCCCAAGTGATTGAATAATGACACCAAAAAAAAAAAGTTTACAAAAAGTTGTCACTAAATGATATATTGCTCACACATGCCATAGTTATATGTGGAATTGCACCCCAAAATATATTCTGCTGCTTCTCCTGAGTACGGGGATACCACATATGTGGGACTTTTTGGGAGTCTAGCCGCGTACGGCACCCCGAAAACCAATCACTGCCTTCAGGATTTCTATGGGTGCAAATTTTTGATTTCACTCCTCACTACCTATCACAGTTTCGAATGCCATAAAATGCCAAAATGACACAAAACCCCCCCAAATGACCCCATTTTGGAAAGTATATACCCCAAGGAAATTTCTGAGAGGCATGTTGAGCCCATTGAATATTTTTTTTTGTCCCAAGTGATTGAATAATGACACAAAAAAAAAAAAAAAAAAAAGCTTACAAAAGTTGTCACTAAATGATATATTGCTCACACATGCCATAGTTATATGTGGAATTGCACCCCAAAATATATTCTGCTGCTTTTCCTGAGTACGGGGATACCACATATGTGGGACTTTTTGGGAGTCTAGCCGCGTACGGCACCCCTGAAAATCAATCACTGCCTTCAGGGTTTCTAAGGGTGCAAATTTTTGATTTCACTCCTCACTACCTATCACAGTTTCGAAGGCCATAAAATGCCAAAATAACACAAAACTCCCCCAAATGACCCCATTTTGGAAAGTAGACACCCCAAGCTATTTACTGAGAGGCATGTTGAGTCCATGAAATATTTTATATTTTGCCACAAGTTGCAGGAATATTAAGTAAAACCAGGCACAGTATGTAAAAATCTGTGTTTCTTTACATCTGTCTCTGAAATGTCCCTTACCGACATCCTTTTGGTCTAAAAATCCAAAGATTATAGCTGCCCCACCTCTCCAGTACCTTCTCAGCCAATAGAAACAGGTCTGTGTATACTGTGTGATTGTATACTGTGTGTGTGTGTGTGTGTGTATACTTTGTGGCTTCATCATCTCCTATTGCCCGGGGCCCCCATAATCTCCTATTGCCCGGGTGCCCCATGAGTTGTCAGTCCACCCCTGCCCATATATAGGGATAATGTGTAAATATTGCCCAACACAGATCAGAATTAAACACCTATCAATAATATTGTATAATACAATAGAACCATGCAAATTCTGTGTATCGAAGTGTATTTCTCCAGATCCAAACATCATCAATGCAGTTTGCAGTGAACTTGGCTTCTTTAGGATGAGACAGACTTGCATATTCCACTAAATTCCAATAAAAATACAATAAATGTTATACATCAATCTAAAGTCTTTTGTGTGCGTTTTTACATTATAACAGATAATACTCAGCATGCTCACATCTTGTCAGGCATGGTCATGATTGTGGTCATATAGGTCTTGGGGTGGATACAGGGACCAAGGGAACCGTAACACTCAGAACCCACCAGGCTTGTTATCAAAGGGTCGCCACCTAATGAAAATATTTACAAACTTTATTAAAAGTAAATAAAAGATTGGCGTAAAAGATGCCTCGTATTTCAATGTACAAGAGATAAACAAGAGGAAAAAAACTCGAAGCCATATGTCATGAATGTATATGCATGAGAAAAAAAAACAGTTACAAGAGCAAAACTAAAAGTTTACATAATCTAGGATCGCGGCCGTGAAAATGACTCTGCTACACAAGCTGCTATATCTTTTTAGAGTTCTCCCGGTCATGATCCCCCCATACTTTCATAGAGCCATGCAGAGTCACATTTCAAGTATATCTGGGGGGCAACAAAACCCAGAGTCTCTAGGCAAATCCTGTTTCGCCATAAGACGCATGGAGGCCTGGGTGTACCCAACCTTCGGCTTTACTTTTATGCAGCGCAGTTGGCCTTGTATCATGCAACCAGCGAGATGCCTTTATGGGTCAGCCTTGAAACAGTAGATGCTCACCCCCTGATAATATCTAATCTATTGTGGCTGCCTTCACTGGCGAGGAAATCGATTAGTAACCCTCTCACTCAATTCTCCTTAGGGATATGGGACAAACTAAGGGCCACTTATAAATTACAGTCTCCCCATTCCCCCTTACTCTCATTCTTTGGCCACCCAGATTTCACTCCAGCTTATACAGACCCCTCCTTATTCGAAGCCTGGTCCCAAAGAGGTCTCACTAGAGTATGTGACTTGATATCGTGTAATGCAATTTTAAGGTTTCCAGTTCTGCAAGCCCGAACTAAGCTCCCCCATAAAGAGTGTTTCCGATACCTTCATATAATTCACTTTATCCAATCGATCTCTAAATCCTGCACCGATCTAGACCAGGTATCCCTATTTGAGAGTATATGCAAAACAGACCCACATTCTCCTGGCATCATTTCCTGTCTCTACTCCTATCTTTCCTCTAACTCAAACTCCCTCCCGTTATATGCCAGTTCATGGTCTAATGATCTGACCCTAAACCTTGATTCTGAAGCTTGGGGCAGAGTTTGGCTCAATACCAAAAATTCCACCCAGAACATAATTGCCGCGGAGGCCAACTATAAAGTTCTAATGCGTTGGTACCTGGTTTCGGCCAGGATATCCAGGTTTGTGCCCAACTACCCTTCAAATTGTTTTCGGGGTTGTAATGAATCGGGCACACATGTCCACATTTGGTGGACTTGCCCGGTGGTGACAGACTTCTGGGTAGCAATCTTCCATATTTTATCAAAGCTTCTGCAAAACACTCTAGCGCCAGATCCAGCAGTAGCCTTGCTAAATTTAGTACCTCACAAGCTCACCCTGTCTCAATCACGGCTCCTTTTGCAGGTTATGACAGCAGCTAAGCAGACAATTGCAAAAGCCTGGAAGTCTTCGGCTCTGCAAGTTACCGAGGTTAAAAATTGGGTTACCCAGGCTATGATCCACAGAAAAATTGAAGCAACCATTCTGGATAAACTCCCCCTACATTTTTTACCTCCAAATTTTGATTGTCAACTCCTGGAACCTTAGCCTAATTCGTGATTTAATCTATGGTTGCGCTTTATCCCCTGAATCTTCCTGGGACGCCAGGCCACCCGCCGCCCCATTCTTGCCCTCCTTCCCTTCCTTCCCTCCTGCGTCTCTTCACCTTCCTTCGTTTTCTCCTCTTATCTCTGCTCTTCGCTCTTTTTACTCTTTTCTCTCACTGCTGTTTGATTTTAAATTTCTTTCTGTGTTTGTTCTTGAAACCACGTTATAGTTGGGTAAATTTTCTTAAGGTTGTTCTTGATCCTTAGCCCTAGGGATAGTTAACTCTACTATGGGGTCTCCTAGTTTTAGGATTCCCTCCTTGTTTATACCAGATCCAAAAATTAGTACCTCACTAAATCACTTTGGTAGAGCTACTGGATCCTGGAAATTATAATTTATACCACACTGAACTCTACTGTATTCCCGTACTTTTATCGCTGGCTGTATATTGTTGATTTGACCGTGTTCAATTGTACGGTTTCGTTTTTTTGTATTATTTTGTCTTTTTATCTCAATAAAAATATTTGAACAGTAAAAGTTTACATAATCTGAGAGGAACTACAAGTTACAATTTAGCCAAAGCATAGGGCTGTGATGACATAACAAAAATCCAATCAGATTGAGGTTAAAGAAATAACGATCTACAATCATACCATGGATCCCATTGTTTGTGGAATAGGGGCATAGTATGGTGTAAGGTATTAAAGATATGTTCCATAAGCATTATTGAGTCTAATCTGTTTATGAAAAATACCATAGGAACCTCTATTGATTTTCAATGAAAGGCGAAAGCCCAATGGGTGGTAACACAGGTGGTACGTGGTAGCCTTTCAGAGGAATGCAAGGCTTCAGGTAAAGGGGCAAAACATAAACACCTAGCCATAAAAAATTTAAGAGGGCTACCTACTAACTTAGATGCCAAGTCTTCAATCTTATGCTAAAGTGTAGCAATCTTATCACAAGAGCATTATATATGTACAACGTTTCCAGGTAGGAAGCAGCTTCTGAAGAAGAGTGACCCTATGAAAATATGAGACAATATATGTATCTAACCAAAAAAACAGAGTGACCACTTAATGTTCCTTCCCGTATTTACAAATGTATTAATGAAGTTCAAGGGAGTCCTTTCATTAATGATAAGCTTGCATAAATAGCCATATATATTTTTTAAGTAATAATATAATATGGGCCCTTTCCTATATGTAGATGCCTTTGCATATTCTGTCAAAAGAAAGACATAAAATCATCCTTGTATTAAGTCATGCCTACATGTTCTCATACCTCACTCTTCACCTAAACAGTAGGGGTCTAGATAGATGTTGGAAGCAAAGATACGGACAGCAGCAGGAGTGACAACAGTGAGATATTGGAATTTTGGATGAAACCATGTGAGCTGCTATATAATACCTAGAAGCCGCAGGCAGTTCCCACACTTCCAATTATGTGATAATACAGAATATTTAAAATAAGTGCAGCGCTATCACAAATATCAAAAAGTGCATAAAAAATATATGTAATGTATATATGTATACGTAATGTACCGTATATACTCGAGTATAAGCCGAGATTTTCAGCCTCTTTTTTGAGGCTGAAAGTGCCCCCCTCGGCTTATACTCGAGTCATCGCTGTCTGCCCGCTCGATCAGCGTGTCGAGCAGACAGACAGCGGCCATTCTATAATTCAAAAGCCGCGCCTCCGGCTCCGCCTTCGCCTGTGATAGGCGGAACACTGAATTTCCCAGCAGCCTGTGTTCCGCCTATCACGGACATCGTATCATCCTCGTACTACGGACGAGGATGATACGATGTACGTGATAGGCGGAACACAGGCTGCTGGGAAATTCAGTGTTCCGCCTATCACAGGCGAAGGCGGCGGCGCAGCTTTTGAATTTTACAATGGCCGCCGAGGCGCCGACGAAGAGGGCACGGGACGGAGGCAAGGCAAGGCACGGCACGGGATGGGACGGGACGGGACGGAGGCAAGGCACGGCGGCGAGGCACGGAGGCAAGGAGGCAAGGCACGGGACGGAGGCTCGGGACAAAGGCTCGGGACACAGGTAGGCTGGACACACACACACACACACACACACACACACACACACACACACACACACACACACACACACACACGGATGGATACACACACACACAGGGATGGATGGATGGATGGAGACACACACACACAGGGATGGATGGATGGATGGATGGAGACACACACACACAGGGATGGATGGATGGATGGACACACACACACACAGGGATGGATGGACGGACACACAGGGATGGACGGACACACAGGGATGGACGGACACACAGGGATGGACGGACACACACACAGGGATGGACAGGCATGTCTTACCCTCGGCTTATACACGAGTCAATAAGTTTGCCAGTTTTTTTGGGGGTAAATTGGGGGCCTCGGCTTATATTCGGGTCGGCCTATACTCGAGTATATACGGTATATATATAATAATATAACAATAACACAAAAATATAATATAACAATATATATATATATATATATATATATATATATATATATATATATATATATATATATATATTTATATATTTAACAATAAAGTGTAATGTCCTCCATATTCCACACAGTGTCTTTACAAATTCCAATAGGCGGTGCAAAAAAACAAACAGTCCTTTTGTTGATTTGTGATATCACTATACATGGAAATAATATCTTTACATTTTTCCACTTCTGTGCATCTACAAATATCCTCATGTCGCTGCCACTGGTTGTGCTCTCACCTTATAGCCTTAGATTTTCCTCCTTCATATAGCTCATCCATTTTACTAAGGCATCTCACATTACAAGGTGTACTGCTTCCTTATTGTTTACCAGTGTCCTCCACTTTGCCACATGTAAGGTACAAAGCTTACAATAGTGCTTTACCGTTTTAAAAGAATTTATTTATACAAAGCATAAAATAGGATTTTTATATACAGCTTACTTGTAAAATCCTTTTCTTGAGAGTACATCACGGGACACAGAAGCTTCATTACATAGTGGGTTATATAGGCACCTCTGGTGATTGGACACTGGTTAACCCCCAATTAAGGAGAATTCCTCCCCTATATAACCCCTCCCATATGGGAGGCACCTCAGTTTTGTAGCAAGCAATAGGAAACCACGTAAAACCCAAGAGGGGCAGGAGCCCTGTGTCCTGTGATGTACTCTCAAGAAAAGGATTTTACAGGTAAGCTGTATATAAAAATCCTATTTTCTTGATCATACATCACAGGACACAGGAGCTTCAATACATAGTGGGATGTCCCATAGCAATGCTCAGATTGAGTGGAGGGAGACACAGATCATAATAATAGACCGCCATGGACCGGAGGACCTAAACTGCAGCCTGCAGTACACTGCACCCATAGGCGATATCCTCTTGCCCTCTGTCAGGAAGATCCTTCTCACAGGCATCCGAGCGGCGTAAGTCGCAGAAGATCTTCTGTGCGGTTTTAAGAGCGTTACCGCGATCGGCGGTGCGCACGGCCGTTTGACGCAATTGGCGCCAATAGCGCTATTTAAAGTGGATCGCTGCTTCACTGCCTTGCTGCCCGATCAACAGCGTTCCCGTGTACCCTGGTATCCTGTATCTGAACCTGAACCTGCATCTTTGTCCTGATCCATATTGAACCCGGCTTATTCCCGACTCTGCTGTTTGCTGCCTGCCCCCGACTTTGGCTTTGTACCCGACTACTCTTCTTGATTCCGTTTCTGTACCTGATCTGCTCGCTTGTGCCTGACCTGGACTGTTACACCATCCGTTATCTGTCAGTTGCCTGTTTACCGCTGCTGTACTACAGGACACCTCCCAGTCTACCCCCGTACCCGGCTGTTACTCCCTCTGCGCTTTGTTGCCTTCTACCTCTTGCTGCGGACTACTGGACTCTACGCACTTCCCGCTGTATTCAGTTTGCACCAGCATTCCCTGCCGGACTACAGAACTCCTCCCGTTGTTCGTTGTACCCTGCGACCACTTGTATCCCGTTGCCGGACCACAGGAATCCTTCTGCTGTCTGCTGAACCTTCCATTGCCTACATTCCGCTGCTAGACTACAGGACACCTCCACCATCATCGGTCTTCTGCTCTTTACATCAACTGTCCAGTCAGGCACTTGTGCCCCTCTGTGCTCCCGAGCCCCTGTCATCACTACCAGGGTCTCCCGAGTCAGAGGTCTATGAGAAGCCGCTCCCTGCATTCTGGGCTCTGCCTTAAGGTACGTGACACCCTCTGACATCCACCTGATAGAATCTGGTGAATGTGTGGACTGATGACCAAGTTGCAGCCTTACAGATCTGAGCCAGGGAGGCATGGTGATGCACTGCCCAAGAAGCACTTACACCCCTAGTTGAGTGCGCTTTCACTTGAAAAGGAGGGATCTTCCCTTTAACACTATAGGCCTGAGAAATAATCTGTCTAATTCACCTTGAGAGAGTGGATTTTGATGCCGCCTGGCCCTTCCTAGGGCCTTCCGGCAAAATAAATAATCAATCAGTTTTCCTTATCTGAGCAGTTGCCTGAAGATGGATACTGATTGCCCTTACCACATCCAAAGTGGGCCAAGACTCTTCTTCTGCGGACTGTGGGTCTGGAAAAAAGGATGGTAGGATTACATCTTGATTCAAATGGAATCCCGAAACCACCTTAGGCAGAAAGGACCTGTTGGGATGCATTACCACCCGGTCCTTATGAATAATTAGATACGGTTCCTTGCTGGAGAGAGCTGCTAGCTCTGACACTCTCCTAGCCGGGGAAATGGGTACCAAGAAAACCAATTTTTTTAGTCAAAAAGAACTAATGAAGCCAGATGCAAAGGTTCAAATGGTTGCCCCTTCAAAGCTGAGAGAACCAAATTCAGATCCCATGGGCATACCGGAGGTTTGACTGGCGGTCTTATCCGCATGGCCCCCTGGATGAAAGCCCGCACCAGGGAATGTGATGCAAGTGGCTTCTGAAAAAACACTGACAAGGCCGAAATCTGCACCTTGATAGTGCTTACGGCCAAATTCATTTCTAGGCCTGACTGGAGAAAGGCCAAGATCCTGCTAATGACATACTTTCTAGGATGCCATTCCCTGAGTTCACACAGGAAACATATGTCTTCCAGATCTTGTAGTAAATAAGCCTGGAGGCCGGCATTCTGGCATTGACCAGAGTAGAAAGGACTGGTCCCGAAAGCCCATGATCCCTCAGAATGTGGGTCTCAGCAGCCAAACCGTCAAATTCAGACTGCGTAAAGCAGGATGGTAAATTGGACTCTGTGAGAGCAGATCTGGCCGGAGAGGAAGGATCCATGGCCTGCCTACTGCCAACTTAATGATCCCTGCGTACCAAGGTCGCCTGGGCCAAGCCGGGGCTACCAAAAGCACCGACTTTGTTTCCCTCTTGATTCTTCCCAGGAACCGTGACAGAAGCGGGCACGGGGGGGGAAGGCATAAATTAGATTGTACTGATCCCAGGGAACTGTCAGACCATCCGACCCCTGAGCTAGAACATTTTTTGTCCTTGACACAAATTTGTCCAGCTTTCTGTTGAATCTGGATGCAAACAGATCTACGTCTGGAGTACCTCACCTGCGACATATGTTCTGAAAACACGTCGGGGTGCAGAGCCCATTCTCCTGGGCACAACTGCTGGCGGCTCAGAAAATCCGCCTGCCAATTTTCCACTCCTGGAATGAGGACTGCAGAAAGGGATGGAACATACCTTTCTGCCCAGGCAAGTATGCGATTCACCTCTTTTTGTGCAACCAGCCTCCTGGTACCACCCTGGTGATTGATATAGGCCACTGCTGTGGCATTGTCGGACTGAACCCGAACAGGGAGACCCCGTAGTCTGTAAGACCACTTTATGAGAGCCATATAAACTGCCCGGATTTCCAAGACATTTATGGGCAATAGCTTCTCGATCGCAGACCATTTCCCCTGCGAGCACGTTTCCTCCAACACTGCTCCTCAGCCCGTCAGGCTGGCATCTGTCGTAATAATCTTCCATGGAAGAGGAAGAAAAGTTTTGCCTTTCAGCAAATTCTCGGTTTGTAACCACCAAACGAGACTCTTGCGTGTCCCTGGGCATAGACACATAGGAAGATCCAAGGCCTGGGGCTTCCTTTTCCACGCCGCAAGGATGCATCTTTGCAGAGGCCTTGAGTGGAACTGAGCGAATGGAACGGCCTCGAAGGAGGCGACCATTTTACCTAACAGTCTCATGCACAACCGAATGGGGAAGATCTTCTGCCCAGAATTAGGCGCACCAGACCCCCAATGGCCAAGGCCTTTGGCCTTGGTAGAAACACCCCGCCTTGAGTGGTGTCGATGACCATACCCAGGTAATCCAACCTGGTAGCAGGCTGTAGGGATGATTTTTCTAGGTTTATAATCCAACCTAGGCGTTCCAGGAGGTCTAGTGTTCTGGTAACACTGTGGTTCAGGAGCGCTACTGTTCATCATCAATCATCATCAAGATACGCCATGACGGCTATACCCTGAGCTCTTAGGTTTGCCAAGAGAGGGTCTAGAATCTTTGTGAAGACTCGAGGAGCCGTAGCGAGCCCGAACAGCAAAGCCACAAATTGAAAATGGCGCCGCTGTACCGCGAACCTTAGATACTTTTGGTGTGTGGAAAATATTGGCACATGAAGATATGCATCCTTGATATCTATTGATGCCATAAACTCTCCCCCTTGCAGGGAGGAGACCACAGCGCGCATTGACTGCATTCGGAAGGACCGGATGCGTAAAAACCGGTTCAGATCCTTCAGATCCAGGATAGGTCTGACATCTCCATTTGGCTTTGGAACGGTGAAGAGATTTGAGTAAAAGCCTGAACCCTGTTCTTTTGGGTCCACTTCCACTATCACCCCCTGGGATAGTAAGTGATCTAAGGCCAGGAATAGCGGTCTTTGCTTTACTGGATCCCTGGGGATCCTTGACCTTAGAAAACGAGAAGGTGGAATCTCCTGAAACTCTAGCTTGTAGCCCAGAGATACCGAGGAGACTACCCACTTGTCCCGGATCTCTTCCCGCCAGGCTTCTGCAAACTGCAGGAGCTTTCCCCCACTCGGCCGGGCGGGGGCACCCCTTCACAAGGAAGCTTTTGGGCTCTGCTTGGCAGGCTTTCGCCCCCAAGTCTTTTCCTGCCCCTGGGCCCGGCCTTGAGCCTTTCCTGTAGGGGGAGGTTGAAAAGGCCGTCGCCACTGCTTAGAGCTTGATGCTTCGGGAGAGAGAGAACGCCTAAATGATGGACGTTTGCTCCTTTTGATTGGAAGGAGAGTAGATTTACCCCCTGAAATTCTTTGGACGAACTTCTCTAATTCTTCTCCAAATAAACGTTCCCCCTTAAACGGGAACCCAATCAAATGCTTATTGCATGATAGCTCAGCTGCCCAATTTTTTAGCCATAGGGCCCTTCGCATGTGTACCAAAAGGAGAGACAAACAAGATGCTTGTTGGACAGAATCCAAAATCGCATCAATCATAAAACACAGAATTTTAGGTATTTCTGCATAGTTCTCCACTTCCTCACTGGGAAGGAGGCCAAGCATCTGCTTAACTTGTTCCTTGAGGGACTGACACAACCCCACGGCTGCGACTGTAGGTTGCACTACTGTGCCGGTCATGGAAAAGGAGGATTTCAATAAGGTTTCCAGCTTCTTATCAGTTGGATCCTTAAATATCCGAGCATTATCCAAAGGACAGGTCCGGTTTCTATTCACGCAAGAAACAGCCGCATTGACAGATGGGACCCCCCATTTCTTGGCAAAACTTTCCTCCAGAGGATAAAGCATAGAAAACCTTTTAGGAGGAGCAAACAGTTTATCGGGATGTCCCCAATCCTCATACAACAATTTATCCATTAAGGGATGAATTGGAAAGGAAAAGGAGGTCTGTGGGATTTGCCTGATTCCCAGGGAAGAAACAGAGGACGTAGCGACCTCAACAGCAGGCCTTCTGAATGTGGTACGCACCAATTCAGTATAATACTGCACCTGTTTTCTGAGCACCTGGGAGGAGGGGACTCTCTCCTCTTCCTCTGATTCATCCGACTGCTCATGATCCCTGTCCCAAGATAAGGATCTCTCCTCATTTTCAGAAGTGTCATCTGAGAGAGGAATCTCAACAGAGGGAGGGGATCTACCCCTTTTCCTGCTATCTTTCAGGGAAGCTGAAATAAAATTCATGATTCTCCCTTCAAAATCCTCCAATGTAGCCCTAAGGGAGTCCTCAGTGACATATACTGTACTGGGGCTGAGACATTAGGAGAGGCTGCAAAACCTGACAGGGGCACTGACTCATCTTGTGAGGCTGGCTCCAGTCTTGCAGGGGGGGATGGTAACCTACAGGCATTTTTTTAAAACCCCTAGACCTAGGCGGTGATTTACCAGTGCCTTTGTTACCTCCCCCCGAGACCCTCTTACAAGCAGACATAGTCCTAAGCTACAAAGCAGAAGTACTGGTACAAAGTGCAATCACTGTTGTGCTAAAAATCTCACAATAAATATATATGCTTAAAATGCACAACCTGATGCTGAGTAGGTGTCTTAGGTTTGCCTGGATCCAATCCCTTGGGATGCTTACTGCCCACAGCTCCTGTGTCTCCACTTACAGCCCCCTGGTGCTCTCGGCTTTTTTTAAATTGCCGTCTGGCGCCTGCGCAGTACAGCACAGTCCACACCAACGTGCACGGCTCGCAACCACACTCACCCCCTCCATTAGCACGGGAGCGCACCTAGCGCATGTGCACGAGGACCACCGGACGTCCAGGGGGTACGGGGACCACCATCGGAGCTGCGCGGGACCCCCAGACTTCGTGGGACCCCTGTATTACCTTTATTGTGGCAGGGATTGCAGTGGAGACGTGAGTCCTCTGGGAGAACCAGGCTTCACTGAGGGTGTGTATCTGAAAGGCATGTAAGTATGCATCAGGCTGCTCTTACTCCCTCTAGTGGTGGAAACCAGGTAAGACAAACAACTACTCAATGAAGAAATCCATAATATACATTTATATAGGATTAACTTCCCTTACCTGTCCTCGCCGCAGGAATTGCTGAAAACAGCCAGATTCCAGCCTTCAACCATCACGGCCGGCAGAGTTGTGCCAACCTTCAGGTTTTTTTGGGGTTCCTTCTCAGCAGAACCTCCTACCTGGACCTTGTAAAAGACTCTGCCAGAAACTTTCATGCCACTATGTAAATAGTACACCAAGTCTGGTTTTCCCAGAGCCCAGTCTCCCAATAGGAGAGGATTTACAGGCAAAACCTAATTTCTTCGGATGTCGAGGCCCGGGTACCATACCATCTTGGGAGTCAAAATATCGGCCCGAGATATGGATCTGGTTTGTTGTAGCCCTTAGGCTCCCGCAGGGACCTACACAGAGCTTTCTTCAGAGCACATGTTTTACGTGACCAACCACCATAGACACTGGCGAAAAAACTGAGGTGCCTCCCATATGGGAGGGGTTATATAGGGGAGGAATTCTCCTTAATAGGGGGTTAACCAGTGTCCAATCCCTAGAGGTGCCTATATAACCCACTATGTAATGAAGCTCCTGTGTCCCGTGATGTATGATCAAGAAAATACGTTCCACAAATTTTTTTTAAATAAAAACCAACCCTTGGTCTATGTATCCACAAGTGCTGGGACAAAGTATCACCTCACAGCTGGATCTGCAGCCCTGGTTATCAGCGTTCCCCTGTCCTTTACACTGGCTCTGTTTTCCTTCTGTTACTTCCAGGTTCCCTCCACATCAGCCTTTTTGATTATTGAATTCTATATAGAGGACTGCACTTTACATTGCGTATATATTTTTATGTACTTTTTGATATCTGTAATAGAGCTGCACATATTTTAAATATGAGTGAGATATTGGCCGGAGAGCACAACAATCCAGCATAGGTGTGGCTAAAATAAGAAGTTAATGCCAGGAGCAAAGGATTTAAAGTTCAAAAGAAACAAGGTTCAAGGCAGGATCAATCAAAGAATTGTCCAAGGAGCAGTCCAGATTGGTAAGTGGCTCAGCAAAAAGAGACATTGCCAAATACAGCAGAGAGTTGCAGATTCAGACCCAGGTCCAGACAGCAAGATTTGCATATTATCCCTCTATAGCAGGCATGCCCAAAGTTCGGCCTGCAGGCTAATTGCGGCCTACATTCTGGTTTCAAATGGTCTGCCTGCCAATTTGGACATGTATATCTTTTATGGCTGCCAATGAATCCCTGAGCGCCCGGGGCTACAAAAAATATATATGCTGGCTGCCTTGGAGGGGATGGGACCAGTGCCGTACATACAGGAGAATTTCTTGTTTACACGGCGGCCTTTGTAAAAGGAAGTTTTGTCTCCTGTGCTGCCACTGGACAAATGTTTTGTCCATCATAGAAGGCAGGACTTTGTATTAAAAAGGCTGCCAAGAAACCAAGGCTGCAGATGGGCATGAATCAGGCTGCACTGATGGCAATGGTGAGTCTGCATTGGCATGGCAATGGGGGATGCTACATTCATGTCAATGTGGGTGCTGCACTCATAGAAATGTGGGTGCTGCATTCATGGCAATAGGGGTGCTGCATTCATGGCAATGTGAGTACTGCATTCATGGCAATGTGGGGGCTGCATTCATGGCAATGTGAGTGCTGCATTCATGTCAATGGGGGTGCTGCATTCATGGCAATGAGGGTTCTGCATTCATGGCAATGGGGTTGCTGCATTCATGGCAATGGTGAGTCTACATTCATATCAATGGGGGTGCTGCATTCATGGCAACAGTGGTGCTGCCTTCATGTCAATAAGGGTGCTACATTCATGGCAATGTGGGTGCTGCTTTCATGGCAATGGGGGTGCTGCATTTATGGCAATGGTGAGGCTGCCTTCATGGCAGTGGTGGGGTGCATTCATGGCAATGGTGAGGGTGCATTCATGGTAATGGTGAGGCTGCATTCAAGGTAGTGATGGGGCTGCATTCATGGCAATGGTGAGGCTGCATTCATGGCAATGGTGAGGCTGCATTCATGGCAATGGTGAGGCTGCTTTCATGGCAGTGGTGAGGCTGCTTTCATGGGAGTGATGAGGCTGCATTTATGATAGTGGCGGGGTTGCATTCATGGCACTTGTGAGGCTGCAGATGGGCACTGACCCTTATGCTGAGTACACACAATCGGAATTTTGGTCGGAAAAAGCTCTGATGGTTTTTCCAAAGGAATTTCCAATGGGATTCCACTCAAGCTGTCTTGCGTACATACGGTCACACAAAAGTTCTCTGAACTTTCAACCGTAAAGAACGTGGTGACGTGTAACACTACGACGAGCCGAGAAAATTAAGTTCAGTGCTCCCTAGCATGCGTCAAATTTTTTCCGAGCATGCATAGGAATTTTGCATTTGTATTTGCAGATTTTGTACAGACGACCGAAAAATTGAGAACCTGCTCTCAATCTTTTGCTGGCCGAAATTCAGCCAGTAAAGGTCCAATGGAGCATACACGCGATCGTATTTTCCGACCAAAAGCTTTCATCAGACTTTTGCTGGCGGAATTTACGATTGTGTGTACGGGGAATTATTTTGCTTCACAGTTCTTTATTTAAAATTTAGGATTTTTTCTTGAAACTTCCCTCTTAAAGTGAAGGTGCATTTTATTCGCCAATAAATATGGTATATCCAAATAACATGCCCAAGCTCATCTCTTCACCACACACAGCCGCAAAGGCAAGATAATTCTTGTTGGGCAGTGTATAAGTGCTCGGACAAACACACTTAGACCAAGTTTTAATGGTTTAAAGAATGTCAGACAAAATAGTAAAATAGTCGGCACTCACGCATGTTCATTTCATCAAATCTGGCGCTCTTTGAAAAAAGTTTGGACACCCCTGCTCTATAGTGTCTTTTTTTTATTTAAACAAAGTTAAAAAAAAAGCTATGTTATTTCAAAATTTTTATTTTTGCCTCATATTGTGCCTGAAAAAAGTCATACTATAAAGGAAAAAATATATTTGTTCCATTATTTTCCATAAAATAAACAAAAAAAATAAACCTAATCAAAATCCTTATCTTAACACAACCCATGTGTCTCTTCTGACTCTCTTGTATTTTTTCTCAGGGTCCCGTAAACATTTACAGGCACTGTGCCTACCCATTATAAAGTGTTCCGTTTAGCTGTACTGTGCTGTACTTGCTAGCAGGTTCTGTTTGGTAAAGTTATATTTAGAGTTTGTTATATCTTAAACATTTACAGGAACATTGTTGCTTTGTGTTCTGGCACTGCAGTTCTTCCAGCAACAGAATGGTTATTCAAAGAGTGAAACTTCATACCTTGTCGCCTAGCACAAGGCTGCCCTATGCAGTAATCGGATGGCACTCAGTACAAAACCAAGCCTTCCTGTCTGTCACCAGAGATCAGTTGCCAAAGGCCGAACAGCTTTGACATGGATATTGCTGGTGTAGCTGTTACTTTAACCATGACATCACTGAAAACATTGTTATCCTGAGCACACATTGCTTCAAAGCCAGATACAAACCAACCATAGAGACGTGTGTGCAACTGTTCTGCCTTTTAAAGTTATCCTTTTCACCTGAGGCTTCTGCATTTTTACTTGATGTTTTTATAGCCTCTTCTAAAGCGTTTTCATTGCCAGATTAGTTTTCTAATAACTTTGCTCTTAGTTCCCTATTTAATTGTCATCATGATGTTCACTCTAGTGACGCACTTCCTTCACAGGTTGTGAAAATGGAAGTATGACAGTGGCAGGAATTTGGTGGGAATAAGTTCATCTTTGTGTGTTTGATCATAAAGAGAATTTCCTACCATCATGTTGCAGCAGATTTTAAGGGATATGTACATTGATCCTGATCTTTTGGCTGAGCTGAATGAGGAGCAGAAACAAATCCTCTTCTACAAAATGAGGGAAGAGCAAATACGACGTTGGAAAGAATGGGATAAACTTCTGGACAAGGAGGCATCGAAGATGAAGATCAAAGCCAAGTTCCAACACAGTAAGTCCTTTTGAAATTAAGACAACACTACTTGGAATGGAAAATATAACCTATTTGACCCTAAGGTCACATGCACATAGGCGTAAAAAAATATCCCTCTGTACACTTGATCTGGTAGAAGCTGGTAGAAAAAGCCAGCTTAAAAATACTTGTTTTGACGCCTAATTGTGCTTATGTACATTTACGGATGCATGGCATATATGTCTGTATGCATGTAAATGTATTCTGTTGGTTAGAATATTCATTTATTCTGGCCTCTAAAATGCATCTTTATGCGCATCCACACATCAGTAAGTGCAAATACGCTTTTACAGGAAAGCATGCCTGGGTAATTGTTTTACAACCCCTTAATGCAGAGGGCAAATATAAGTGTTAAATGCCTGCATGTGCATGGACACATTAACTAACATGCAGTTGTCTTGTGTAAAATGTGTGAAATGGCAGATGCCGCTGAGGCCGGGCCCACATATTAGCAGCCGCGGTTTGCAGCCCAGGGTCCAGTGCGTTTCTGTTCACCGGTTCAGGTGCAAATCAGGTCTAAATTTTTGCCTGAATTCGCACCTGAACCAGACTGAAAAACCTACTGGACCCTTTTGGAAACTTCACCGCAGCTGCCCCAGACATAGGTGCACCAGCTCTATTGAGAACCAGTCACCATCACATGTCATGCAAATTGGAGGACTTTTCATGCCCACATGCATGAAGGTTCATATGTCACATTTCATGTATTTTTATATTTTATTGTTATTATCGTAGCTTTTGTTTGTTCTCAGTTAGACTAAGGTATCCTATAGGACTGTATAATTTAAAATAATGATACAAGTAACAATAATAAAAAAATGTTTTATTTAATTATTTATTTTCTGTTAAAGTTTATGTATAGTCAAAACTATTTTTTTACAGTTGTCAATGAAACAGGTGTCTTCATTGAAAGATTTCCTCTTACCTGTTGTTTTGGTGACAAATGTAATGTTTTGGATGTCCCATCACAATATGCCTCAGCATTAGGGTTCACCAGAACCAATAAAGTAGGTAAACTTACCTAGCAGGCAAAAAATAAATCTTTGACCATGATTCTAATTTTCCTCTACTTGGTCGAAAAAGGTTTTTTGATACAGTACATACATGTTTAATTTAAGTTTCAACATTAATACACAGCATCTGCATCCACAGGTTAGTTAAATGCATTGGTTGATGTAGTGTTCACTGGCGCATAACTGCTCATTAGGATATAGGCTTAAATAAATTTTTTAATCAAGGCTGTAAAAAAAATAAAAATAAAAAATTATATATATATATATATATATATATATATATATATATATATATATATATATATATATATATATATATATATATATATATATATATATAAAAAATACTGCCTCGTTTAATGTGTAGAGTAAAAATAAATAATAAAGCTAAGGTTTCAAAATTACTAATCTATAAACTTTGGTCACAGGCATGTATATTCACATGCCAAAAATTAGAAAGCCTTTAGAATATGATCTAAATGTAGATGTCCAGATTAAAAATTCAGAGAAAATCATAGTCCCCAAAGACTGAACGGAATAGAACTAATAAATAACTTTTACTATAAGATTAAAAATATATAATTTTTATTGACTATATTTATGAATATTCTGCAAAAGCCATTGTATTTTATATTATTTGTTTTGCCTTACTTTCATATGAATAGCTAAACCCTTTTAATTAATTACAACATTGTGTAGACATGCACCATAAAAGACTAGAGGATTCCTACAAACATTCCTTCTGCATCACTGCTGTAGTCACTGATGTCAGAAAATGGACAGTATCTTAGTAGCAATATGGACTAAAAAATGTTTTTTCATTGTTAAGCTTTCGAATCCTGTGCATTACAGTAGATACAGCTGGGGAAATTTCAAGGAATTATTTATTCTTTTGTTTTATTTTTAATGAATATATATGCAATAAAATATTTCTTTTCCTTACAAAGTCTAAGACCATCAACCAACCATGCTCTTTCCATAAAAGCTTTGCTTTATGGATAAGACACATAAAATAAAGGACACGTGAAGATTATGTTAGTTGAAGGCAATATAAAATGTTCATGTCTTAGATAAAATAAATAGTTGAAACTTTGGTTCAATAATGCAAGTCATGTTTGAACTTAGACTAACCTTGCTAGCACAATAAACATCTTTGAAGCAACGCATCCCTTTATACGATACCAATATTTTCATTAGATTTACAGAAATACATTGTGTACCTGTTGCTATGCAACATGTGAGCAGCTTAGTGGCATATATAAAATGATATTACAGTCTAATCATCACTCATAGGAGCTAAGCTCTCAGGAATACAAGGAAACATGTTTTTGATAGGCCTATTTCAACTCAAGTGTAAATAAACCGTTTCACTGCTAGACCATCTTTCCATTTTTTTTAATGTGTAGAATAAAAATGCACCCAATGGATTTAAACCACTACAGATCCCTCCAAGCCATATAGTTCTTGTATAGAAGAGGTTTTATAAAATGTATAGATAGTATTATTGTTTTTGTACACCCCAAGAGTCTTGCACAAATGTTGATCTGAGCAACATTTTCAATTGAAAACCATGAAAAAAGTATTTGTAGCATGTACACAATATGATCGCCAAACTTTCAATTGAATAAAAAAATGTGAAACTGCATTTACTTAAAGCTTATCTAAACCCAAGAACAAAAATTGATAGTATTGCAGTTAACTAGTCCTTAGAAATGAATGGTGCATTGTCTTTCTTTTCCACACTTCTCTTTTTACTTTAACCTGGTAATCCAGCCATTAACTCACTTCCTGTCCGGATAATCCAGCCATTAACTCACTTCCTGTCCTTGTAATCCAGCCATTAACTCACTTCCTGTCCTGGTAATCCAGCCATTAACTCACTTCCTGTCCTAAGGTGACTGAGTAGTGTTGTCACTCTAGGACAGGAAGTGTGTTAAGACTACAAAACAGTGACTACATGACACCTTCTTCTCTTCCCCACAAGGGGGAGGGTTGTTTTGTAGTCCATGAAGATAGCAAGACACAATGCTAACTGATAACAGTCCAGAGGCAGTGGAGTATGGGATATTATCAGCTCACAAGATTCCTGGCTGGATGAACAGTTTATTTTTGCAATTGTTGAACAGAAATAATAGAACACTTGCAATGGCATAGTTAACAAATACAGATAAAATACATTTATTGTTAAACTTTGCATAGATTTCCAAGCTTAAAATGTAAGTTTTACAAGTTTTAGAGCTGACCAATAGGGATGAGCCCAATGTTCGAGTCGAACATAAGTTCGACTCAAACATGGGGCGTTCACCTATTCACCAAAAAGCGAACAATTTGGGGTGTTCACGACAAATTCAAAAGCTACGGAACACCCTTTAAAAGTCTATAGGAGAAATCAAAAGTGCTCATTTTAAAGGCTTATATGCATGGTAGTGTCATAAAAAGTGTTTGAGGACCTGGGTCCTGCCTCAGAGGACATGTATCAATGCAAAAAAAAAGTGATTTTTTTCAGGAGCAGTGATTTTAATAATGCTTAAAGTGAAACAATAAAAGTGAAATATTCCTTTAAATTTCGTACCGGGGGGTGTCTATAGTATGCCTGTAAAGTGCCGCATGTTTCCCATTTTTAGAACAGTCCGAGAGCAAAATGACATTTCTAAGGCCCCTTTCACACTGAGGCGGTGCAGGTGTCGGCAGTAAAGCGCCACTATTTTTAGCGATGCTTTACCGTCGTTTTAGCAGCGGAATGCGGCTGCTAGCGGGAGGTTTTAACCCCCCACTAGCAGCCGAAAAAGGGTTAAAAACTACCTGCATTTGGGGTGTCATTAACTTAACATTAACACCCTTTGCAGAGAGCAACTGCAGTATGTTTTCAATGTAGTGCAGGAAACACACACGGAATGTGGGTTCTAATTTGAATAGGGCCTTAGTTTGTGTTCTCATATCTCTTTGGTTGTTGACTGTTTTTGTCTACTCAGGGTTTCTGAGCTGAGAGTTTGATTGTTTCACCCTGCCTCTGGAAGAAGCTTCCAGAATATAGGGAGGGAGAATCAAATGCTCAGTTGAATATTTATTATACCCTGTCCAATGCCAGGAAGGGGGTGTCCAGAAGGTGGCTGAGAGGGTGATAAAAAGACAGAAGGCCTGATCAAATTGTTCTTTGCTCATCAGGGAGGGTTCCAGTACTCCGGAGGCTATTACTCCCTTGGAAAAGTATCACTGGAGCAAGAGAATACCTTTTGGGCCACTGCATTTGCTGTGTTAGGGCCTGTGGAAGACAGCTGAAAAAGGAAAGACCTGCGCTGAAAGCCACATTGTTTCAGTGTCCAGGTCTGAGGGAGGACTTTGCCATTTCCCTCATTAAGAATCTACCCATGTAAACTGGGTGGCAGACAGCTGCTGGGACACTGAGTAAAGACTTTATTGGGGACGGGTAGTTGTGAACTGGCTGCTAATGGCTGCTCCAAGTTCTAGAGATATGGGGCCTCACATATGCTGACCATCCACAGCTACCTCCAGAGAACCCAAGCCAAGCAGCTCCTTTGGGGGTGATGCTACATGTCGTTTAACTATTTTTTTAATGTTCTATAATTCATTTGTTTTTTGAGCGTAATTATGTGCATAATGATAAATTACTTATTTGAAGTGGTCTGTCAGTAGCATTGACACAACAGTTTTTGTTTTTTTTCAGTCCTCCCTAAAGCATCATTTATTATGGTTAGACTTCCTTTAAGAAACCAAGCGGTCCAGAGAAGCCAGTTACAGGGATTATGTCAAACAGTATTACACTGGCAAGAGTGTTTATTCATTCTTTAATCATATGGTTTAAATAATTATTCCAGTAGAAAAATTGTTGCTCCAACATTTAAAAAGTTACATAGTTACATAGTAAGGTTGAATGAAGACACCAGTCCATCCAGTTCAACCTGAGTGAGTGTCTACAATTGTCTCTATCTCTGTACAATGCACACTCACATTGGTGACTCAGGAAGTCCACAATCCAAGGTCCCCATTCATATACAAGGCCAATTTGGGACAGAAGCCAATTAACCTGCCTGCATGTCTTTGGAGTGTGGGAGGAAACCGGAGTACCCGGAGGAAACCCACGCAGGCACAGGGAGAACATACAAACTCCAGGCAGGTAGTGTCGTGGTTGTGATTCAAACCAGCGACCCTTTTTACTGCTAGGTGAGAGTGCTAACCACTACACCACTGTGCCGCCCACAAAGTGTTAGGACTGCAGGTGCATGTCTGTTGTGTACTGGTGGTGTAATGCATTTTTACAACACAAGAAACTGTTTTAGAATTTTTTTTTGTGTCACAAAATGGCACTTCATTGACATTTATGCACTTGTGGTGCCGTAAGTTGTGTTGCATAAAAATTCAGACATGCTGCATATGCATGCAGTGCCTCACACCTCACCGTAGCATTATGGTGTGAACAAGGTACATAGAAAAAAACTGTGTCCTATGCGCCTTAGTGCTAAGCCCACATTGATCTGTTCAGATCAATGCAGCTCAACACAGATAGTGAGAATGAGCCCTTAAAGTCCATTTAAAACTACACTGTTCACATGGAAACAATGCTACAGAATAAACAGGGTTCTTGTCATAACAGCAAATCAATAGCTAAGAAAATATGCCATGAAAGGGCTTAGAGCAATGAAAACGGCTATGTTAATGCCACAGACAGACTGCATCACGTATGCATTTTTTTTCCCTATAGTTACACTTAACCACTTCAATACAGGGCACTTAAACACCTTCCTGCCCAGACCAATTTTGAGCTTTCAGTGCTCTCACACTTTGAATGACAATTGCATGGTCATACAACACTGTACCCAAATGACATTTTTATAATTTTTTTCCCACAAATAGAGCTTTCTTTTGGTGGTATTTGATCACCTCTACGGTTTTAATTTTTTGCTAAACAAATAAAAAAAGACAGAAAATTTTGAAAAAAAAATGTTTTTTTTTTTGTTTCAATTTCAAAACTTTGTAAATAAGTAAGTTTTCTCCTTCACTGATGGGGCTGCACTGACGGGCTCTGATAAGGTGGCACTGATGGGCACCGATGAAGTGGCACCAATGAAGTGGCACTGATGAGGTGACATTGGGCACTGATATGTGGCACTGATAGGTGGCACAAATTGGCACTGATAGCCGGCACGGATGGGCACAAATAGGCGGCATGGATGGGCACTGATAGGCGGCATTGTCTTGTATTATACTGTACTGATGGATGCCTGTGCCAAACAATAATGCATGTCAATCAATGATGCCCATTGTGGACACTGATTGGCATCCATTGTGGGCACTGACTGGCATCCCTGGTGGTCTAGGGTGGCATACCTGGTGCTGGGCATCCCTGGTGGTCCAGTGTGGGCATCCTCGGGGGGGGGGGCTGCGCTGATAATGGATCAACAGACCCCCTGTCAGAGGAGCAGCCGATTGGCTCTCCTCTACTCGCGTCTGACAGATGCAAGTGAGGAAAAGTCGATCACCGGCATTTCCTATTTACACTGTGATCAGCCGTGATTGGACATGGCTGATCACGTGGTAAAGCGTCTCCGTCTGAGACTCTTTACCAAGATCGTAGTTGCGGGGTGTCAGCCCTCGGGGGTGCACAGAGGCTCAAAATCCTGATCACGTCATATGACGTCCGGTCAGGATTTTGAAACCACTATGCCACCGTGTTTCTGCTATAGGGCAGGTGGCAAGTGGTTAAAGTATATCAAAAGTCTGCAGCGCTGCACTGTTTTTCACATTTCTGTTATTTAGACCTAGTATCTGGTTTTTTGTGCTTAGCTGCTGTTTCTCTTAAATTGATCTCTTCCATATTAACTAATTTTTTTACCAAGCGCAAGTTTTACTTTTTGTTTTTGATATCAAAAGTCTATTTTGCTTGTTTTTGTTTTGGATATAGTTTCAAACAGCTAAAACTCCTGCATGGTCATTTTGCCATCTGTGTCTCAAAGGGGACATTTCCCTTTAATTGCTGCCCTGTAGACACAACAGGAAGAGATTGGAGGCAATCTCTCCAAAGTGAGGGAAATGCCCTTTTTTTCAATATTCCTTTTTTTATTGGGTATAAAATTAGAAAACATAACAGTACAGATAATTTCGGGAAGAAGAAATAAAGACATATGGGACATTGGTACATCTTAAAAGGATACGGTTCATAAAGGCATGTACTGTATAGACTAAAAATCTCAGGATATACTGTAATTGCAAAACAGTCAAATAGGCATCAAAGATTAACCTAAAATATATCAGGAGGGATACAGTCCAAGCCAAGGATTTCAGGAAATGCCCTTTTTGACCATTATCACAGAACAATCATCCCCATTGTAAGTTTTTCTCTCTATCCATATTCTAGTGGTAACTCATAATTCTGGATTTTCCTAACTTTCAGACCCAGTGAGGCCGCGTACACACGCGCGGACTGTTTGCCCAACCTTGTTCGTCAAACAGTTTCGGCAAACAGTCCGCTCAAATTTTGCATGAGCGGACTTGCCCACACACGAGCGGACTGTTTCAGCGAACTGTTTGCCAAACAGTTCGCTCAACTTTTGAAATGAACGGACTCGCCCACGTAAGGCGGAGGCAAATCCGCCCATTTCGAGCGCGTGTACAGGTAGGCGGGGCCCGCGAAGGAGACGTCGCGGGCTCCGCCGCCTGGAATGGGCTTAAAGGGGAACCCCAACGCCGAAAAAAATCGGCGTGGGGGTCCCCCCAAAGTCCACACCAGACCCTTGTCCGAGCACGCTACCCAGCCGGCCAGGAAAGGGGGGCGAGCGAGCGCCCCCCCTCCTGAGCCGTACCAGGCCGCGTGCCCTCAACATGGGGGGGTGCCTTGGGGAAGGGGGGGCCGCGCGGCCCCCCCACCCCAAAGCACCTTGTCCCCATGTTGATGAGGACAAGGGCCTCTTCCCGACAACCCTGGCCGTTGGTTGTCGGGGTCTGCGGGCGGGGGGCTTATCGGAATCCGGGAGCCCCCTTTAAGAAGGGGGCCCCCGGATACCGGCCCCCCACCCTATGTGAATGAGTATGGGGTACAATGTACCCCTACCCATTCACCTGTGAAATAAAGTACAAAAAAAAACACAACACAGGGAAAAAATATTTTATTGCACAGCTCCGGGGGTCTTCCGTCTTCGGGGGTCTTCTCGCCGGACTCCTCCGCTATCTGTGTGTAGCTCTTTTACTAGCGGAGGAGTCCGGCTTTCTTCCTCCCCGCCGCCGGCCTCTTCTCCCGACTTCGGGGGTCTTGTCCCCCTCTTCGGTTCTTCTGCCGGGCCACCGCGCCTTCTTGTAGCTCTTTTGCAGGCGGTGGCCCGGTCTTCTGTCGCCGCCGCCTTCCGTTCTTCTGTCGCCGCCTTCGGTTCTTCTGCCGGGCCACCGCGCCTTCTTGTAGCTCTTTTGCAGGCGGTGGCCCGGTCTTCTGTCGCCGCTGCCTTCCGTTCTTCTGTCGCCGCCTTCGGTTCTTCTGCCGGGCCACCGCGCCTTCTTGTAGCTCTTTTACAGGCGGTGGCCCGGTCTTCTGTCGCCGCTGTCGTCGCCGCCGCCTTCCGTTCTTGTTCTTCTTCTTGTTCTTCTTCTTCTTCTTCTGGAGATGTTGACACGTCGCTCTCTCCGGCCGGAATGCCAGAGCCACGCTGTGCGGTCACTTATATAGTGACAATGGGGCGGTGTCACATGGTATATGTCACATGGGTTGGTCACATGGTGACCCCGCCCCCTTACGATGTCATAGTCCCCATGTGACATCAACCCATGTGACCAACCCATGTGACATATACCATGTGACACCGCCCCATTGTCACTATATAAGTGACCGCACAGCGCGGCTCTGGCATTCCGGCCGGAGAGCTCGTCGAGTCAACATCTCCAGGAGAAGAAGAAGAAGAACAAGAAGAAGAACAAGAACGGAAGGCGGCGGCGACGACAGCGGCGACAGAAGACCGGGCCACCGCCTGTAAAAGAGCTACAAGAAGGCGCGGTGGCCCGGCAGAAGAACCGAAGGCGGCGACAGAAGAACGGAAGGCAGCAGCGACAGAAGACCGGGCCACCGCCTGCAAAAGAGCTACAAGAAGGCGCGGTGGCCCGGCAGAAGAACCGAAGAGGGGGACAAGACCCCCGAAGTCGGGAGAAGAGGCCGGCGGCGGGGAGGAAGAAAGCCGGACTCCTCCGCTAGTAAAAGAGCTACACACAGATAGCGGAGGAGTCCGGCGAGAAGACCCCCGAAGACGGAAGACCCCCGGAGCTGTGCAATAAAATATTTTTTCTCTGTGTTGTGTTTTTTTTTGTACTTTATTTCACAGGTGAATGGGTAGGGGTACATTGTACCCCATACTCATTCACATAGGGTGGGGGGCCGGTATCCGGGGGCCCCCTTCTTAAAGGGGGCTCCCGGATTCCGATAAGCCCCTCGCCCGCTGACCCCGACAACCAACGGCCAGGGTTGTCGGGAAGAGGCCCTTGTCCTCATCAACATGGGGACAAGGTGCTTTGGGGTGGGGGGGCCGCGCGGCCCCCCCTTCCCCAAGGCACCCCCCATGTTGAGGGCACGCGGCCTGGTACGGCTCAGGAGGGGGGGCGCGCTCGCTCGCCCCCCTTTCCTGGCCGGCCGGGTAGCGTGCTCGGACAAGGGTCTGGTGTGGACTTTGGGGGAACCCCCACGCCGATTTTTTTCGGCGTTGGGGTTCCCCTTTAAGCCCATTCCAGGCGGCGGAGCCCGCGACGTCTCCCTCGCGGGCCCCGCCTACCTGTACACGCGCTCGAAATGGGCGGACTTTCCGAGCGGGAACAGTTTGCTCATTTCGAAAGTAGCCTACACACGGGCGGACTGTTCGCTCAAACACAGTTTCAGCGGACAGTTTTTCGGAATTTCCGAAAGACTTTGTCCGTCCAACTGTCCGCTGAAACTGTCCGCTGAAAGCCCACACACGGGCGGACTGTCCGCCCAAACACTGTTCAGCGGACAAGGTTGGGCGAACAGTCCGCCCGTGTGTACGCGGCCTGACACTTCTCACTTCAACAAATAGAAAACATAACTCTATATTTTGGGGACACAGGCAGCAATTAAACCAGGTCGAAGCTCTAACTGCTTACCACTCTATCAAAAAAAAATAAAAAAAAAGTTTTAGCTTTAGATACACTTTAATTTTAAAATGATATCTAAATGTTTTTTACCGATTTCCATACATTTTTAGATTCCTCTTTTTAAATCTTATGAAGCTTTTCTTCCTTGGGATTTAGCTATACAAAAACTTAGAATACATGCATTTTTAGAAAACATACTTTACCTTTAAAGTGGTTGTTAAGCCACTTTAACCTGTATACACCATCAGCACTGCCTCCTATTGTAGTATCCCCCTCTGTGTATGATTTATAAAAATAAATGCTGCAAATACCTAATTTCACTGCAGAGATTGTGATCACATGACCATCCAGCTTTCTCCTTTTATCTTCTGAGAGATGCAGTGGGCTGGGCTGAGATTTCCTTGCTGATGCCAGTCTGGAGGGGTGGGGGGGGGGGGGAGGAGGAGAGAGCTGGCTGGTCATGTGATCACAATCTCTGCTCTTAAATTAGGTATTTACAGCATTTATATTTATAAATCATTCACAGAGGGGGACACTGCAATAGGAGGCAGTGCTGATGGTGTATACAGGTTAGTGTTATGAGAGCAGCAGGAGGGGGAGGGGCAGCTCACATACAGACAGAGAGGGGAGGGAGAGGAGGACAAAAAAGCAAAGAGGAGAGGAGATAGCAGGCTGCTGAGGACAGAGGCACGTAAACTGACCACAGTGTCTGGAATCAGCAGCCATGATACACTGTGGTCAGTTTACATGATCAGCTAGTTTTTTTTTTTTTTTTTTAGGTATTACAGGGGGCCAAATGACACAGGACAAGTACTGTGTCATATAACATGATTTAAAGAAGCAGGATCCATTATTATTTTTGTTTTTTTGGGGTTAACAAACCCTTTAAAGAGGAGTAAACCCTGATGGGTTTACTTCCTCTTTGTCTCCCTGCAAAGGTAAAGCATAATGGGCTACTATGCATCGCACAGTAGCCCATTATGTGTCACTTACCTGACACAGGAGCCAGCGATGTCACCGCTGTCCCCTGTAGTCTGGAGCATCCATCTTCTTCCGGGTATCGCTGCTCCGGCCACTCACAGCGCCGGAGCAGCGATGACATCGCTGCAGCGCATGCGCACGGGAGCCGACACTAATGGTCTATCACCATTAGCAGTGGCATGCTGCTAACGTCGATAGTGCACCTGTGCGCCACTGTCTATGGCACATGCGCCATAGACAGCTATGACTGCCTTTTAGTAAATATCTTAATCTAGGCTTACCTGTAGGTCAAAGTGGTTTGTAAGGATTTTCAACCACTTTAAGAACATGAGTACAATTCAGCACCATGGACAGCATTGCTTTCCCATAGACTTTACAGCAGAATTAAAAGCCTATGGAAAAGTGGGCATATACAATTTCATTTAGGAAAATATATTTTTAATTACCTTGGTGGTCGAGAAGAAAACACGCTTCAGAAACAATGATCCATTAATTTTAATTGTATTGAGTTACAATGTGTTCCAAAAGACAAATATTAGCAATTAACTGCCTGGAATGTGAGAAAAAAAGCATTCTGTGCTCCTTTACCGTCCTCCTGGCACTTCTTTGTATTACTTGCTGATTGAATTCCGTGCACATTTTGTTAGGTGAAGTTTTACTTTAACTTGCACATTATCTTGACAGTCAAACTGCAGTTTAAAATAACCCCACTTTACCCTACAATTTTCTCTACAATGAGGTTCTCCTTTTAATAGTATTGATGAGCTTCAGTTCTGTGGAGGAAAATGCAGCAATCAAATCAATGGTTCACGGTATCATTGTTATCAATAGTGAGCCCCAGTTTGCAATGACATGATTGGAAAATGTGCTACAGATGTTCCACAGGGATTCTGTGGATGGCTTATACCTGGATAAAGATTTGCAAGAATAACATTCTCAAATTAAATTAGCACATTAGGTTGTAATGTTCTTCAATTATGCTGAGTTGAGATTGCCTTTCAAAGCAAGCTTATTAGTTCAAGAAATGATCTTGGAAAGAATATGATACTGAACTGCTCTGTCCTTTATCATGGACCAATGAAATCTGAATAGTATTAAAGCGGAGATCCGGCCACATTTTTTTTTTCCAGGTATCCGAGCATAATGCATTATTAACATAAATAATGATTTTATATGTTTGCTAGTGGATGTCGATAATATATTTATTTTATACTCACAACTTAGTAAATCCTCTTCTGGCCGTTGCCATGATGATTGTGGACATGTGAAGCCTATTCGCAATCTCTTCCTGGATTACCGATGGAGAAGTGCATGCTGGATAACCAGCATGCACTTCTCGATATTGTGCATGTGCGATGCTCCGGCAGCGATAGCGCCATTTGTTTATAAAGGTGCCATAACAAAGGGTGCCGACAGAGAAAGGGTCTGCCCCGTTGTTATGGCAACCGTCTTAAATCGCGTCATTTCCGGTCAGGAAATAACGCAATTTTTGCTTACAGGACTGCCCACAGACTTCTGGGAAATGATAACTCATATTTCCAAGGAGCACAGGTGAGAGAGGAAGTGACGAGGAGCTCCGTGGACCAGTAAGTGGCAGATTAGGAGCCACTACATAGCAACAGTGCGTTTCTGGTAACTAAAAAAAAGAAATCCCCCCCAAATGTTTCTTATTATTAAAGGTCTGTGAATATTAAAATAAATAAGAAAATCAGGGTGGAACTCTGCTTTAAGAATGGCTTACATGTTTAAACACAGTCATACTTTAATGTAAATGGAAAGAGCCACTTTATCTAAAATCAAAATGTTAACTGATGTAAAGAAATGTATAATTCCATTCATAGGTATATCTGTAGAAGTTCTCCTTGATAGGAATTGAGACATTTCACATTATATTAACAGTTACAAGACAAAACCATTTTATGTTATAAATCACAAAAATTAGCAAAATTACCGGTAATAGAGCTTATATCTGTTACAGTATGCTTCTGTTTGGCTTACTGGATAAAAAGTCACTTTTAAAGCTGTTTACCCCATATCCCCAATTTATCTTCAACACAGCTGTGTATACATAATATATATACACACACACACACACAAGTTCATACATAGGTGCTGTACAGTGTTCCAGAAAACAAATAAAGGACAAAAATAGAAAAACACAAATCCTAGCCGTGTCTCGGCTCTAACTACACAATATGAAGCCCCTAACTACAGGCTCAAGAAGCCTACCACTTGCCAGTCTCTACATAAACTGCTTAACAGCTTTTACCAACCTTTTTCTCTTCACAGACCAACTGTGTCTATGTGTTCCAGGCAGAGAGCAAAGGCTGTGTGTTCAGGTGAGCTTAAGTTAGCCTGGGGAAGAGGGCCAAGACCCGAACTGGATCATGGATCAGAGATATCTGAATGTGTACGAGAGGAGCCTGGGAGACATATAAACCCCAAACAGGACTTTTCCTGGCTCTCTCTGGGACGTTGTGCTACATATCCCCCACCCTTTTTTCAACCCCAGGGTTGGGGAGTGGACCAGACTTGGGGAGTGGACCCACAAGGTCCATAGCAATCCTCTCAAAGGGCACTTCAATAATAGGCAAGGGCACAAAAGGACTTTGGAAGTGGGGTAGTGGGGCTGACATCTGACACACAGGACAGGATTGACAATAATTCTCAATATCTTTTTGTACCCCGGGCCAGTAAAACCTGCACAACACCCTTTCAGTAGTTTTTTCAACCCCTAAATGGCCTTCTAGCAAGTGCCCATGGGCAAGTTCCAACACCACCCATCTGTATGGCTTAGGTACCACCAACTGTTCAACCAGCTCTACTGGTGGTGGGGACTTCCCCAGACTCCTCCAGCTCTTCTGCCATAACCGATAGAGGAAAATCCGGGGAGCCCTGAGAAGAATCCCCTATACCCACATTGTCAGTAGTGGCCAGAAGTTCTGGCTCTGCCACTGAGTCAGGTACTGCGACCGGGTCGGGGCGATCCCACAGTTTCCAAAACTTAGGGAAGTCCCTACCAATGATGGTCTTGTGCACCAAGTCCAACCTGATGGGTCACCGTACCCAAACTAGTTTTAAATCGTACAGTGGTTATAGGATACTCCCGGGTATCCCCATGTATACAGATCACAGCAATTTTTTTTAGCATGACAATTCACAGGTTCAATCATTTCAGCTGTAACCAAAGTCACTAGACTTCCAGAGTCCAGCAAGGCTGAACTAGGCTTATCATTAACAGTCATTTGGCACATTGGTTTTCCCATATTTGGTGCTGCAGCGCATGAAACAGCTGCAAACAGACTGTCTCCTAATGGAAAAATTGCACTGCATCAGTTCATCTGTCAATGGACAATTTGCTGCAACATGTTCCAGTTCTATGCAATGAAAACACCTGACGTTTCCCCAGTTTGGTTTGCTGACAGGCAGTGGCTTCCCTTGTTTGGGACGCCAAACTTCGGTCATGGCACCAAAATTCCTCTCCCCTATTTCCTTGCCATATTTACCACCCACTTACCCTGGAACAGCCTTACCAGTTGCCTGGGGAGACCGTGGCTTTGGATGGAAAGTCAGTGCGGCTGTAGGGGTGGTGACCAGACTCTTTGCAGCAAAATACCTTTCAACGAGTTCCACCAGGTTGTCTGCCAAATTGGGGTCTCCTTGACTCACCCACTCCTGCAGGGGAATTGGTAGTGACCTCAGGAAGTGGTCCATGACCACACACTCCACTATTTGTGGCCCAGACAGGGACTCCGGCTGTAGCCATTTCCTCACCAGGTGAATTAGGTCGAACATCTGTGATCTTGGGGTCTTCTCGTCTTGGAAGAACCAGCTGTGAACCCGCTGTGCTCGAACTGCCAAAGTGACACCAAGTTGTGCCAGGATTTCCCATTTGACCTTTTCATAGTCTCCCACTATTGCTGACTCCAAATCATAGTAGGCCTTCTGCGATTCCCCAGCAAGCAAGGGGGCGACCAGTCCTGCCCACTGGGTTTTAGGCCAATCTTCCCTCTCAGCAGTCTACTCAAACATTAGCAGAAAGCCCTCTGGATCATGCAGCGTTGAGTGCAGCGTTTGTTTTCTGCTGTGCAGCGTTTGCTTGCTGTTGTGCAGCATTGGATGTCATCAGTTGTTTTAGGATTTTCTCCATGTTTAGCCACTCTCAGTACTGGCCTTTTAAGTAGTAACTTACTACAGCTGGTCGCAGCCTCCACCATATGTAACCTGGGGGACAGGTAGCAGGTACAAAGCTCCCTGGGATGAGCAGTTGCTCAGGCACAGACACCAAATCCAGTTATGTAGTCACAAACAGTGCTGTGTTTATTTGTGTTATATACAAGTCCATATATAGGAGTTGTACAGTGTTCCAGAAAACAAATAAAGGCCAAAAAATAGCAAAACACAAATCCTAGCCATGTCTCGGCTCTAACTACACAATATACAGCCCCTAACTACCAGGCTGAACAAGCCTACCGCTTGTCAGTCTCTACATAAACTGCTTAACAGCTTTTAGCAACCTTTTCCTCTTCACAGACCAACTTTGTCTGTATGTCCCAGGCAGAGAGCAATGGCTGTCTGCTCAGGTGAGCTTAAATTAGCCTGGGGAAGAGGACCAAGACCCGAACTGGATCATGGATCAGAGATTTCTGAATGTGTACAAGAGGAGCCTGGGAGACGTATAAACCCCCGAACAGGACTTTTCCTGACTCTCTCTGGGACGCTCTGCTACAATATATATATATATATATATATATATATATATATATATATATATATATATATATATATATATATATATATATATATATCAACCTCACATTTTTATATCTTTTCATGTCACAACACTGAAGAAATTGCACTTTGCTATAATGTAAAGTAGTGAGTGTACAGCTTGTATAACAGTGTAAATTTGCTGTCCCCTCAAAATAACTCAACACACAACTATTAATGGCAACAAACGTGAGTACACCCCTAAGTGAAAATGTCAAAATTGGGCCCAATTAGCCATTTTTCCTCCCTTGTGTCATGTGACTTGTTAGTGCTACAAGGTCTCATGTGTTAATGGAGAGCAGGTGTGTTAAATTTCTTGTCATCACTCTCACTCTCTAATACTGGTCACTGGAATTTCAACATGGCACCTCATGGCAAAGAACTCTCTGAGAATCTGAAAAAAAGAATTGCTGCACTACATAAAGATGGCATATGCTATAAGAAGATTGCCAAGGCCCTGGCCAAGACCATACCGTGGTTTAACAGGACAGATTCCACTCAGAACAGACCTCGCCACAGTCGACCAAAAGAGTTGAGTGCATGTGCTCAGCATCATATCCAGAGGTTGTCTTTGGGAAATAGATGTTTGAGTGCTGCCAGCATTGCTGCAGAGGTTGAAGGGGGGGGGGTCAGTCTGTCAGTGCTCAGACCATACGCCGCACACTGCATCAAATTGATCTGCATGGCTGTCATCTCAGAAGGAAGCCTCTTCTAAAGATGATGTACAAGAAAGCCTGCAGTTTGCTGAAGACAAGCAGACTAAAGACATGGATTACTGGAACCATGTCCTGTGCTCTGATGAGACCAAGATAAACTTCAGATGGTGACAAGCGTGTGTGTCAGAAACCAAGTGAGGAGTACAAAGACAAGCGTGTCTTGTCTACAGTCAAGCATGGTGGTGGGAGTGTCATGGGGTGGGGCTGCATGAGTGCTTCCGGGACTGGGCAGCTACAGTTCATTGAGGGAACCATGAATGGCAACATGCACTGTGACATAGTGAAGCAGAGTGTTATCCCCTCCATTCAGAGACTGGGCGGCAGTGCAGTATTCCAACATGATAACAACCCCAAACACACCCCCATGACAACCACTGCCTTGCTAAAAAAGCTGAGGATAAAGGTGATGGACTGGCCAAGCATGCCTCCAGACATAAACCCTATTCAGCATCTCTGGGGCATCCTCAAATGGAAGGTGGAGGAGCACAAGGTCTCTAACATCCACCAGCTCCATGATGTCATCATGGAAAAGTAGAAGAGGACTCCAGTGACAACCTGTGAATCTCTGGTGAACTTCATGCCCAAGAGGGGTATATATATATATATATATATATACAGTATATACACACTAGGGATGAGCCGAACACCCCCCAGTTCGGTTCGCACCAGAACTTGCGAACGACCCCCGCGTTCGTTACGAACGTTCGAACCCCATTGAAGTCTATGGGACTCGAACGTTCGAAATGGAAAGTGCTAATTTTAACGGCTAATATGCAAGATAGTGTCCTAAAAAGGGTTTGGGGACCTGCCTCCTGCCTCAGGGTACATGGGTCACTGCAAAAAAAAGTTTTAAAAACTGCCGTTTTGGCGGGAGCACTGATTTTAATGACGATTAAAGTGAAAAAAAAGGTGAAATATTCCTTTAAATATGGTGCCTGGGGGGTGTCTGTAGTATGCCTGTGAAGTGCCACGTGTTTCCCGTGTTTAGAACAGTCCCTGCACCAAATGACATTAAACGGAAATAACACCATTTAAAACTGCTTGCGGTTTTAATGTTATATCTGGTTCCTGCAATATGGTTGAAAATCATTGAGAAAAATGGCATGGGTAGCCCTCCCTGCCCATTACCAGCCTATTTGGGTCTTGTACGCATATTATGGGGAACCCCGTACCCATATTAAAAAAAGGAAATGCGTGTGGCCCCCAGGCCCTATATACTCAGAACAGCAGTATACAGGCGGTGCAAACAAGACAGGGACTGTGTAGGTTTGTTGTGTTAAGTTGAATCTGTTTATAATTTTCAAACGGTACATTTTTAAAGTGTAGCTCCAGTCAAAAAAACTATTTTTAAGCTTTTTGGAAAACATAGGGAAGGGTTATCACCCCTGTATAATTTGTTTTGTCGTCTATCTTTTTTCATCTCACTTGCTGCTGTCTCCTTGCGTTTGCAAGTAGATGTTTGTAAGTTGGATGTTTGAAAGTAGGGGCCTGCCCTATATTATAGCGGTATGTACTGGGTACAGAGCACGCAGACAGCACGCACTATCTCCTAACACTACTGACTGCAAGCTCTATTATTAACCACTTGACCACTGGGCACTTAAACACCCTTAATAACCAGACCAATTTTCAGCTTTCGGTGCCCTCACATTTTGAATGACAATTACTCAGTCATGCAACACTGGACCTATAGGAAATGTTTGTCCTTTTTTTCACACAAATAGAGCTTTCTTTTGGTGGTATTTAATCACCTCTCAGTTTTTTATTTTTTGTGCTATAAAAGAAAAAAGACCGAAAATTCTGCGAAAAAATGAATTTTTCTTCGTTTCTGTTATAAAATTTAGCAGATTAGTAATTTTTTCTTCATAAATTTTGGCCAAAATTCATACTACTACATATCTTTGGTAAAAATAAGTACAAATTGGTGGATATTATTTGGTCTTTGTGAAAGTTATAGAGTCCACAAGCTATGGTGCCAATATCTGAAAATTGATCACACCTGAAGTACTGACGGCCTATTTCCTTTTTTTTTTTTTTCACAAAATTGTCATATTATCAGGTTATTTCACACACACAGCATATGTATACCACAAATTACACCCCAAAACACATTCTGCTATTACTCCCGAGTACGGCGATACCACATGTGTGAGACTTTTACACAGCGTGGCCACATACAGAGGCCCAACATGCAGGGAGCGCCATCAGGCGTTCTGGAGCACCCAGGCCAATTCTGACATTTCTCTCCTACATGTAAAAATCATCATTTATTTGCTAGAAAATTACAGAGAACCCCAAAACATTATATATTTTTTTTTAGCAAAGACCCTGGAGAATACAATGGTGGTCGTTGCAAATTTTTATCTCACACGGTATTTGCACAGCAATTTTTCAAACGCGTTTTTTTGGGGGAAAAAAACAGTTTTGTGCTTAAAAAACAAACAAAAAAAACAGTAAAGTTAGCCCAATGTTTGCATAAAGTGAAAGATGAAGTTATGCTGAGTAAATAGATATCAAACATGTCACTCTTCAAAATTGCACATGCCCATGGAATGGCGCCAAACGTCGCTACTTAAAAAATCCCCATAGGCGACACTTTAAAAAATTTTTTACTGGTTACATGTTTTGAGTTGCAGAGGAGGTCTAGGACTAGAATTATTGCTCTCGCTCTAACGTTCTCGGCGATACCTCACATGTGTGGTTTGAACACCGTTTTCATATGTGGGCGGGGCTTACGCATGCGTTCGCTTCTGCATGCGAGCACATGGGGACATGGGCGCTTTAAAAAAAATTTTTTTTTTTTTATTGTTCATTTTACTTTATTTATTTTAGTTTGACATTTTTTTCCCCAAAAATATATTTTTGATCACTTTTATTCCTATTACAAGGAATGTAAACATCCCTTGTAATAGGAATATGGGGTGACAGGTCCTCTTTACAGTGAAATCTGGGGGTCAATATGACCCCACATCTCACCTCTAGGCTGGGAAGCCTGAAATAAAAAATAAAAAAAAGATTCTGGCTTTGATCGTACTGGAGAGTTGGTAGAAGCACCGGAGGGCGGTGAGGGGTGGGGGGCGTCTATGGCTGGGTATTTCAGGGTATCACCGAGTATGGCTGGGTATCTCCGAGTATGGCTGGGTATGGCAATTTATGGCAGGGTATTGCAGAGTATTGGCGGGGTATTGGCGGGGTACTACAGAGTAATAGCAGGGTACTGCAGAGTATTGGGGGGTACTCCAGAGTAATGGCAGGGTACTGCAGAGTAATGGGGGTTACTGCAGAGTAATGGGGGGTACTGCAGAGTAATGGCAGGGTACTGCACTGCAGAGTAATGGCGGGGTACTGCAGAGTAATGGCGGGTACTGCAGAGTATTGGGGGTACTGCAGAGTATTGGGGGGTACTGCAGAGTAATGGGGGTACTGCAGAGTAATGGCAGGGTACTGCAGAGTAATGGGGGGTACTGCAGAGTAATGGCAGGGTACTGCAGAGTAATGGCAGGGTACTGCACTGCAGAGTAATGGCGGGGTACTGCAGAGTAATGGCGGGGTACTGCAGAGTAATGGCGGGGTACTGCAGAGTAATGGCGGGGTACTGCAGAGTAATGGCAGGGTACTGCAGAGTATGCACTGGTATTGCAGAGTATTGGCAGGGAATTGAGGGGTTCAATTCGGTGAGCAGCGATGTGGGCACTGCAGATGCAGCCCACATCGCTGCTGACACCGATCTCTTTCCCCTCCGCTGTACCGATCGGTACAGAGAGGGGAGGGAGGAACCGGCGTCATAACATGACGCCGGTTTGTTTACAAGTGATCACTCCGTCATTTGACGGAGCGATCACGTGGTAAACGGCCGCGACGAGCGGCCGTTTACCGTGATCCGTGATGCGCCGGGTCCTGTGGACCCGGCGGTCACGGATGCTCTCGAGTGCGCGCCCCAGGGGGCGCGCAAGAGCAGAATTCTGGGAGGCCGTTAATTAACGGCCTCTCAGAGTTAAACAACCGCCCTGAAGCCGTTAATCGGCAATGGGCAGTTGTTAAGTGGTTAAAGCTAGATCACTAGCTATATAGGTGAGGTGAATATAGTGGTGTATACTGCGGTCAGGGCACAGACAACAACCACTACACAGCAGCAAGATAGGAAATCAGCCAAAAACGATCGGTGTGTACTGTGTTGAAGGTACACAGAACACCCACTGCTTCAGATGCTAACACACTACACGAGGCCGCCTCAAAGGCGGCCTTATATAGTGTGGGGCGTGCACTACACAGCCTGAGCTATGATTGGCCACAGGCAGGATGCCTGTGGCCAATCATGGCTCTCCTCGCTGTTGGCGCTACGATTGGCCAAGCATGCGAGGTCACAGTGCATGCTTGGCCAATCATGAGCCAGCAATGCACTGCGCCACCGCAGTGCATTGTGGTCCGCGCGCGCCACTCGAATTTTGACGCGAACGGCCCAAACGTTCGGAATTCGCCGAACGGCCGAACAGCCAATGTTCGAGTCGAACGTACGTTCGACTCGAACACGAAGCTCATCCCTAATACACACACACAATCTACATTAAAAATTTTACCTGATAAATGAGTAATCAGATCTATGTGTAGAGGTGTTTGCGTGTACTAACAAACATGTTTAAATTAAATATTAATAAATGCAAAGTAAAGTAGTGCAAGAAAGTAAATGATTTCTTTGGTTTTTTAGCTATGAATGAGATTAAGTGGTAATCCAATAGTGTGTAATAGGTAAATGCTTCATATAAAAGTGATCTTTGATGGAGAAATGGTGATTATGTCAGTAGATGGTTGTCTGAATATTTAGTAACACTGTCTTAAGGGTTCCCAAAGACATGGGGAGAAATTTGGCATGTGTTGAGTAAATGACAGGTGATATTGCCTGTGACATTAAAGTGGTTGTAAAGACGCAAAGGGGGTTATTTACAAAAGGCAAATCCACTTTGCACTACAAGCGCAGTCACTGTAAATCTGAGGGGAAGATCTGAAATGAGGGGAAGCTCTGCTGATTTTATCATCCAATCATGTGCAAGATAAAATGCTGTTTTTTATTTTCTCTGCATGGCTCCCTCGGGTTTACAGTGATTGCACTTCCAAGTGCACTTGTAGGGCAAAGTGGATTTGCCTTTCGTAAATAACCCCCAAAGTATTTTGCCTTCATGCATTCTATGTATGAAGGTAAAAAAAAACATCTGTGTGAAGCAGCTCCCCCAACCCCCCTGATTCTTGCCTGAGCCCCCACTCGATCCAGCAATGTCCATTGTCCACAGGGACTTGCACTGCTGATTGGCTTTTGGCAGTAAGCCAGCCAGTGAGACAATCAGGAGGCAGAGGGGGGCCTGCTTGGGTGCCCACACCGCCATTTGCTGTGGAGGCACTCAGCAGCAGGAAGGGGCCAGGAGAACCAGTGTGGGACCCTAAAAGAGGAGGATCTGGGCTTCTCTGTGGAAAATAATTACACAGAGAAGGTAAGTATAACATGGTTGTTATTTTATAGGAAAAAAAAAAAACAAGACTTTAATATCCCTTTAAATAAATGCCTTCTTAGCTTATTACCGTGCAGTTCTACATGATCATTGTATTGTGATATGGATAGTGTAGGTGAACCTAGACTAAAGTTTACAGTTTTGTTACCCAACTCTACAAGGTAGGACAGTAATGTATTACTGGCAGTGATAATTAGATATCTCCTATGAGCTCTTAAATTGGTTGGAATTTAAAATTATGTGAACCCTTGCCCATTCAGTTTAAAATAGAAATTAAAGGCAAACCACTTGTGTATATATAAAAAAGACATTATGAATACCGTTTTCTTTCTTTTTTTGGAAGTGGTCACATACCCTCTGTTTTCCACTGCATAAGGAGCTTAGAAAGCTGGGGGAGGAGAAACCACAAACACTGGTCTTCCCAGTGAATAGCTGTGTGCGCGCGCGGGGGGGGGGGCTTCAGCACAAGTCTGATCATTGGAGGACAGGCAGGTTGAATTCTCAGCAGACCTAGAGAACTAAACACGCTGTGCACTCATGCCTAGTCTGGTCAGTTTTTCATAGGAAAGCAGAGGGGTTGGCTAGAACAATATGCTGAGTGCATCAATAGAAACACACAGACCTGTAACCTAGGATGACAAAGCACTCCCCTGTTTTGCCTTCTCCTCTTTCTCTCGTTGCTCTAGTTTTTTTTTTTTTTAATTCTTTATTTATAAGATTTTCCAGAATTTACAAAAAACCACAATACATATATAAACCATTTCACATAATAAATACAACATCATTTCTTATACAGATTATCTTCCTATTCCCTCCCCTCCCCCCTTCCCACCCCTCCCTCACTCGATCCTACTCCATGGGACTCCTTTTAACTAGCATTCAATCATCTTCAGATAGCTTTCAGTTTTACCAAACAATACCCAAAGACGCCATTTATTTTGGTACCTTTCCTCCAAGTTATCCAGTTTGTACATTGACTCTTCTATGATTCGAATCTTTTCTAACCTATCTGCCCACTCCCTCATTGAGGGAGGGTCAGATCTTTTCCATCTAAGCGGTATCAATGATTTAGCAGCATTTAATAAAGAGGGTATCAAGGAATACCCATACTCCTTCTCTCCTTTTTCTATATCATGAAACAAACATGCCCATGGATCCCTCCTAATCCTTTCCCCTGTTATTTCAAAAATAGTTTCTAATACTTTATCCCAAAATATCTGTATCTTAGGGCACAACCACCATATGTGGGCAAAAGACCCCTCCCCCATGCAGCCTCTCCAGCATAGCCGGGGGGTCGCACTACATATTTTATTTCCTTGTTGTGGGGTTATGTACCATCTTGTTAAAAGTTTATATGACATCTCTCGTGTTTGCGAATCTACGGTAACCGAGTAGGTTCGTCTAATTATTCTATTTCTATGGCCATCGTTACCTAAGGACCCGATTTCGTTTTCCCATTTTTCTAGATAGGGGGGGTAATTTTGCTCTATTCTTTCTATTAGAATTTTATAAAATTTTGAGATTCTTTTTTGAAGGCACTGACGGTTCACTAATAGCTTCTCCAACGGTCTAAGTTGTTCCATACCCCGTAGTGGCTGTGGTAAAGACTGAATGAAATAATATAGTTGAAAATATCTCCATTTGTCTAATGGTTTATGTCCCCATTTCCCTATAATTTCTTCATATGTGCACATCCTATTACCTTCCATCACCTCCTGTACTTTAATGTTATCTTTCTTAACCCAACTACTATAATATAAATATTCCTCTTGACCTGGGATAAAGAATTTAGTGTCCAGTAGTGGCATTAGTGGTGAATTGTGTTCCCAGTTATGTCGTTTGTTTATTGTGTCCCATATCTGAAATAATTTTTTTGTGAGTGTGCTTGTGTTAGGGCCTAATTCTCTGTGTTTTGCAGGTATCCATACTATTTCCCCTAAATCCCTTCTACTTAACTTAATTTCTAATTCAGCCCAGTCCTTACCCTTTTTATTATAAATCCAGTCCGGTATTCGAGAGATTGCTATGGCCTCATAATACTTTTGGAGATCCGGCATTGCCAGCCCTCCCCTTTCTTTACTTCTGATCAGGGTATTCCGAGCCACCCTTGCCGCTTTTTTTTTCCATATAAATCTATTAATCAAAATTTTTAATTTATTTAAATAGACCTGAGGTAACACTATTGGGATCATTTGGCATGTATAAGTAAAAATTGGCAAAATAAACATTTTAACTACGTTTATTCTACCTGTCCATGATAGAGCTTTATATTGACACCTTTCCAAATTCTGTTTAATTTTATTTAATAAGGGTATATAATTGGCCTCGAACAGATCACTCACCTCTGCTGTCAGCCTTATTCCCAAATAGACCAATTCCCTCCCACACCATCTGAAGGGGAATTTAGACTGAAGACGGCTCTGCTCTGTTATAGAAATATTCAAATTCAGAATTTCGGATTTAGATGTATTAACCTTGAAGTTAGAGACCTTCCCATAACTTGATAGTTCTTCCATTATTGCTGGTATGGAAGACCCGGGGTTGGAAATGTAGAGCAAAAGGTCGTCGGCAAACGCCGCGACCTTGAACTCCCTCTCAGCAGCCCTTATCCCAGAAATGTTTGAGTTCATCCTGATGGCCCTCAACAGGGGTTCTAGTGACAGTATAAATAATAATGGGGATAGCGGGCAGCCCTGTCTTGTCCCATTGAATAACTCAAGGGGGCAGGACAGGGCCCCATTTATTCTTATTCTAGCTTTAGGGTGGGTGTAAAGGGCATCTACCCAACCCCTCATACGGTCCCCCACTCCATACCTTTCCAGAACTTCAAACAAGAACCTCCACCCCACTCGGTCAAATGCCTTTTCCGCGTCTATTGACATGAGCACCGCAGGGGTGCCCCGTCTTACCGCTTCTTGGCATAGCATAATGGTCTTTAGTGTGTTATCCCGACCCTCTCTCCCCTCGATAAATCCAACCTGGTCCTGCAATATCCATTCTGGCACATGTGGTCCCAATCTCTCTGCAATAATTTTTGCAAACAATTTAATGTCTGAATTTAATAAAGAAATTGGCCTATAGCTTTCTACTGCCGCCGGGTCCTTTCCCTCTTTTAAGATCAGGACCACATGTGTCAGAAGTGTTTCTTCGCGAAATGCTTGACCCTGCCCCACTGCATTAAAATAGTCGCATAATCTTGGGACTAGCTGTTTTTGGAATTGTTTGTAATAGGAGATCGGGAAACCATCGGGCCCCGGGCACCCTCCTTTAGCTGTATTTTTGATCGCCCTCTCAACCTCCGCCCTTGTTATTGGGGCTTCTAATGCTTCCATTTCTAATTGCCTGGCCCTGGGGATATCTAACTGATTTAAATATTCCTTTATTCCCTCCTCTACTTGATTCTCAACCTTATCCTGTTGCCCGATATTATACAGGCCCTGATAATATGTGAAGAATATGTTAACAATATCATCTGGCATATTTTGTAAGTCCCCCGCAGCATTTCTTACGTTTGGAATGAAAGTTCTATTTTTCTTTTCCTTCACCCTCCTAGCCAGCCATTTACCTGATTTATTCCCCCATTGGTACCTTTCTCTTCCCAGGATATGATAGATCGATCTCCTATTCTGCTCTAAGCAATCATCTAACTCACGTTTTTTTGTTATTAAGTCTTGGGTGTCCCGAAGCCCCCATGGTCTCCCCAACTGTTCCAATCTCTGAATTTCCTCGTATAATAAGGATTTCTTCTTCTCCCTCTCTCTCTTTTTCCCTGCGCCAATCCCTATTAATACACCTCTTATAACTGCCTTGTGCGCTTCCCATAATACAGGGCTAGATGTTTCCGGTATGTCATTCAGACCAAAGAATTGTATAATCTCCTGCTCAATCCTTTCTGCTGTATCTTTGTCCTGTAATAGAGATTCATTCAGTCTCCAATTCATCCTCGGTCCATGGTCCCCCCCGATCTCCAACTGAATCAGCACAGGAGCATGATCTGAAACAGTTCTTATCTTTATTTCAGCCTTCTTAAGTGCCCTTAAGAATGAATGCTCCAGGAAAATATAATCTATACGGGAAAAGGAACCATGGACCGAGGAGAAACATGTATAATCCCTATCTTTAGGGTGCAGTGTTCTCCAAGTATCATATAATTGGTATGCAGTTAATGCCCTTGAAAACAACCTCAGTTTATGTTCGGATATCCTAGGCCCCACCCCTGTAGTATCTATTTTAGGGTTCATGCTCCAATTGAAATCACCTGCCAGAATTAATTTCCCTTCTTTAAAATCTTCGATTTTATTCAAAACTTTCTTCACGAATCGACCCGTATTCTTGTTTGGGGCATAGATATTAACAATTGTGCATTTAAAATTAAACAGCACACCTTTTAGGCACAGGTAACGACCCTCCGGATCCACCAGTCGCTCTTCTAGGTTAAATCTTATTGTTCTACTGAACCCTATTGCAACCCCTCTCGAAAAGGGGGATGGGGAATCCCCGTAGAACCACACCGGGTAATTGGCCGAATTCAGTCTAACCCCAGAAGTGCATGTTATATGCGTCTCCTGCAAACACACTATATTTGCATCCATATATTGCAGTTCGTCATTTACCCGGAATCTTTTCCTTTTTGAGTTTAAACCCCTTACATTATACGTAACAACATTAAGGACTACCATACCTCTCTACTGGGATAATTCCCCTCCCTATTTTTTTCCTTTTTTTCTCCCTTTCTTCCTTTCCCTTTCTTCTTTCTTTTTTCTTTTCCTCCTAAGCGTCTAGTGGATCCAGTGGTGCCTGTACCCGCTAGTCCCATGGGAGGACCGAGTGAGAGCCCCAAAAAACAACCAAAAACCACCCCCCTCCCTTTCCCTCCTTCCCTCCATCTCCCCTCCCAAATCCCCCTTTGTCCTATAACGGAACGTCTCGTGAGACTGGGTAGGACACCCCTCTTCCCGTTAAGCCTATGGCATTGGTGGGCCGCTGTTTGTGTTCGCCTCACCCCCATAGTATCCCTGGAGCTTGAACCTTGATCCGCCCAAGACTCCCCTCGCCTACCCTCCCTCCCTCCCCCCAACTCCCCCCCCTCACCCCTCAACTCTCAGTGCAGATTCATCAGTTCAGCTCAATTCCAGTAATCTACTTTCGACTCCCCCTGTTCGGTCGGCCCTGCCCTTTCCTCCCCCGGGTACTATTCCCTTCAGCCCCTAATACATCTTCACTACTCCATTCTATCTGAGGGGCGGGGGTTATACCTAACTGTTCACAAAATTCTGGGAGGTCTTCAGGGTAACGCAGGACTGCAGATCGTCCCTCTTTCTTTCCTATGAGGCATGCAGGAAATCCCCATTGATATGGGATGTCCGCCGCTCTCAATAGTTCAGTAAGTGGTTTTAAACATCTCCTCCTTCCCAATGTCTCACCCGCTAAATCAGGGTAGATCTGCAGTTCCGCGCCCTCATAGACCACCCCAGACTGTGTTCTCCCTCTTCTCATTACCTGCATTTTTTCTACTACATTATGAAATCTTACTATAACGTCTCGAGGTGCTTCTGTTCTAATCCCCCGGGGTGGGGTCATTCTATGTATTCTATCAATTTTCAAAGGGGCTGTGACTTCCTTATCTAATAAAGGGTTAAAAAATCTGTTGAGCTATCTCACCCAGAGCGGACCCACCATATGACTCGGGGAGACCTTTTATCCGTATATTCTTTCTCCTACTTCTATTTTCTTGGTCCTCCAGCTTATATCTAATTGTTCTATTTGATTTCCGGAGGGCTGTTATCTGCTCTAGGATTCCCTCCATCTTACTCTCTTGAGTCTCAACTCTGTTTTCTAACTCCTCAACTCTCCCCAATACCAAACCTATATCGCTTCTTATTGTTGCGATATCTGCCCTTAGGGAGATCTCCATTCTCGAGAACATCTCAGAGAGCATCTCCCTGATTTGCGGGGGTTGGAGGGTTTCTCTATGGCTATCCAGAACCATTTCTTCTGTCTCCCTATTAACCACCTCCCCCTCCCCCCGGGGATTATTCTGGTCTATTTCTACATTCTGTAAATTTACCCCGCTTTTTTTTTTAAGCTCGCTTGACTTTATCGTGGGATTTTTTACCCCCCTTCCTTCTTCCCCCTTCTGTCTACTTGGGCCCGGGCGAATAGATTTTTCTGTTCTAGGGCTGTCGGTCCCTTCATCCTCTCTTATACTAGAGTTTGCAGCTAAATATTTTTGGATCCCGACCGGACTTGTAGCCGGGGTGGCTGTCTTGTTAACTTTACTTGTCTTTCCCCTCATTTTGACAGGACTGAAAACCCTCCTCCCTTTATCTAACGCTCACCAGGTATTCCTTTTTACTATCAGCCCCCCTTCCTACTCTTCCCTCCTACCTCCAACCTAATCTAGTATACCTGCGTCCGTACCACTGAGAATCCCCCAGAGGCCCAAAGTCGCCCGCAATGTAATACAATTAAATCGAGAATAACAATATCAACGACTGCCTAAAAAAGAAAAAAAAAAAAAAAAGAGGGAGGGGGGGATGGGACCTAATTCAGCTGCTTTCCACGCCGTGGATAGATCCTCTATCAAAGTCCATGCCGTCTAACGGTATACCGAAAATGTAATAGGCTATACGGTGAGAAGTTGTTGATAGTAATATTATTACAGCTGTTAAAACTGAATTCTTTTTACTTTGATAACAACTTTTCCCACCCAGAAAACAAAAATAATACAAAAAAACAAAAATATGTCCGGTCCTTCAGCTATTAAATGGAGACAATCAAGACAGTCAAAACAGTCACACAGCCAGAAAGGTTTTAAGTGGGTCTTTCTTTGATGACAAGTTCTCTCACCCCAAAATCAGAAAAAAACGAAAAACATGTATCCCGTCCTTTAACTGTTAAATGGAGGCAAGCTACACGGTCACACAGCCAGAAGAGGTTTTAGATAAGTTTTTCCTGCAAAAGAAACTCTTACGTCAGATAACCAAGCATCGGAGTATATCCAACCTCCTTTGTACACCGCAGCACACACTTCATCCTTAGATTATATGCATACAAGTTCAGTTGTAATTTTGTATTCAACTAGAAAAAGGAAGGGGTCTGGCAGCTAAAGCGAGTTTCCATCGGCAAGCAAATTATTTTTCTTCCTTTTATTATGGCTTCCCCTTCTCCTCTCCACTCACATTTCAGTCCTTTAACTGTTAAATGGAGGCAAACTACCCGGTCACACAGCCAGAAGGGGTTTTAGATAAGTTTTTCCTGCAAAAGAAACTCTTGCGTCAGATAACCAAGCATCGGAGTATATCCAACCTCCTTTGTTCACAGCAGCGCACACTTCATCCTTAGATTATATACATACAAGTTCAGTTGTAATTTTGTATTCACCTAGAAAAAGGAAGGGGTCTGGCAGCTAAAGCGAGTTTCCATCAGCAAGCAAATTATTTTTCTTCCTTTTATTATGGCTTCCCCTTCTCCTCTCCACTCACATTTATAACAGCGGCATATTTAGAGTATGCAAAGAGACACTGTCCTTCAAAGATAGACCTTAGGTAGCAGTCCTCTTATACCATTCAAGGGGAGGGAGGGGAGATACTCACAGGTAAGCCCGAGCTATAACCAGGGGAACAGAACTCTTCCTATCGGGTATAGTATCTTTGAACCACCTCCAGCTTTGGGCTGCCCCCCTCCCCTTCAGGCCGCTTGTCTTACCGCTGTCCTGTCATCATAGACCGACCGCCAAGCACCGACAAGCGCAGACACAGATCCTTGGGTACACGGCTCCTCTCCTGACACCCAATTTCAGGTGCAGCTGTCTGCCGATCAGAGGGCCTTCCTCACCGAAGGGTAAGCATCCATCCGATCCTCCGCCGATTCGCCGAGAGAGAGATAGCTATCAGCCTGTGCCTAGATCGCGGAGGCCGCCGCGGCGAGGTTCGAATCCGCGCGGCGTTGCTGGAGCTCTCCGAGGGCCAGGGAGGTCACGCCCAGCCCAGCATCAACGAGAGCGTAGCGAGGGGGAGAGAGAGTGGGGATCTCGGGAGATCAGCGTATAGCGGCTCCTACGTCATGACGCCGCCCTGCCCATACATCTCGTTGCTCTAGTTTAACTGACTGACTGGAGGCTGCACTGTTTTAGCTCTTTCCTGCAAAGACTGAAAGTACAGGTAAATCCTGGATGGCTTAATTTCAATGTAAAAATGCATATAAAAGCAAAGGAGAAGGCCTTCAAAAAATACAAGAGGAATCCTCAGCATTCAGACTTTCTAAAGAATGCAACAAGAAATGTAAGGGGGCAATTAGGGCAGCTAGAATAGAACATGAAAGACACATAGCGGAGGAGAACAAAAACAAATCCCAAGAAATTCTTTATGTATGTAAACAGTAAAAAAAGGGAGGACAGACCATATTGGCCCCATAAAGAATGAGGAAGGACATCTGTTTACAAAGGATGGGGAGATGGTGAAGGTATTGAATTTAGTGTTTTGAGTCTTCAGTAACCATACCTGTAGTGTTTATCCTGATGACGCATCACAGGCAGCATCCTCATGGTTAACAGAGGACAAAATTAAAATTAGACTTGGGAAACTTAACATTAATAGATCACCGGGACCAGATGGTGTGCAGGGTACTTAAGAAACTCAGTCAATTAATTGCCAGACTATTATTCCTAATTTTTACTGACAGTCCACTGACTGGAATGGTACCAGGTGATTGGAGAAAAACCAATGTAGCATCAATATTTAAAAAGGGCCCAAATTACATCCCTGGGTTACACACCAGTTAGCCAATCCTATTTATTTTGTTCATAAACAACCTGCGGGATGGGGTAAGCAGTTCAGTCTCTGTATTTGCGGACGATACAAAGCTAAGCAGGGCAAGAACTTCTCTGCAGGCTCTGGAAACCTTGCAAAAAGAGCTGAAAAAATTAATGGGGTGGGCAACTACATGGCAAATGAGGTTTAAGATAAAAAAATTAAAATAATGCATTTGGGTGGCAAAAATTTGAATGCAATCTAGACATTGGGGGGAGAACCTCTGAGGGAATCTAGGAGGGAAAAGGACCTGGAGGTCCTAGTAGATGATGGGCTCAGCAATGGCATGCTAACAAAGCAAACAGAATGTTGGCATGCATTAAAACAGGGATCAACTCCAGAGATAAAACGATAATTCTCCCACTATACAAGACTCTGGTCTGGCCGCACCTAGAGTATGCTGCCCAGTTCTGCGTAAAACAAAACAATATAAAGTTGGCGCACAAATGAATAGTCTCTTTAAGAACGCTTGACTATCTCGTGGGATGTTCGTTTATTTAAATAAATGTCCTGTAGATGGTCTCCATGTCCGGCTGTTAACCCATTATGGACTTGGCAAAAAATGGATGCAGCAGAAAAAACGATCAAAAACAGCGCATCAAAGGGACTAGTAGATTGATGTAAAAAAGACTTTAAAATGTCATTTATTAAATGTAAAAAATGAACACAGACATCTGATCCCTACAGGATCTAAAACACATAAAAAACACCAATCATAAAACGGACAGATGTTTGATAATGAAAAGCTCCTCAGATCTCTCAGTTATAACTTTGAGAAGGTGAAAACCAAAGACCAATGTGCACAGCTATCGAATGCCTGATGAATGCAATCAATCATCTGAAAGAACCCAGAGCGTGTATGAAAAGCCAGTGTAAACGAATGGAACAATGTTCCTAGGGACACTCACTTCATAGGTGTTCTATTGGGCTGCAGAGCTGATGAGTCAAGTCTGATGAACGAGGGGGAGATGATTTATTTCAGCTCCATCTGAAGCGTTCGGCTTGGAGGCAGAGATGTAATGCACCCTAGATGTATGCTGCACGCTGGGTGGTAAGGATCAAGCTTAGTCACCAGATGGTATCAGCTGTACACATAGGCAGCTTAGAGCACGCCGCACTGCGTGCAGCGCCGCTTGTCCGAGCGGCTGTGGATCACATGGGAGGCTTGTCACGTGGAAGGCTGTGAAGGGGAAGGTTGCTATGCCGACTCTCCTGCTTACATGTTTCGCGCGCCTGCGCTTTGTTCTGGGCACCGGTCCTCAGGAAGGATATACTTGAAATGGAGTGAGTACAAATAAGGGCAACAAAGCTAATAAAGGGTCTGGAGAATGTTAGTTATGTTGAAAGGTTGCAAGCACTGAACTTATTCTCTCTGGAGAAGAGACGATTGAGAGGGGATATTGTTTCAATTTATAAATACCGTAATGGGGACCCCATAATAGGTTAAAAACTTTTTCGCGGAAGGGAGTTTAACAAGACACGCGGCCACTCATTAAAATTACAAGAAAAGAGGTTTAACCTTAAACTACGTAGAGGGTTCTTTACTGTAAGAGCGGCAAGGATGTGGAATTCCCTTCCACAGGCGGTGGTCTCAGCGGGGAGCATTGATAGTTTAAAAAAACTATTAGAACGACTGCAACATACAGGAATATACAATGTAATACTGACATATAATCACACACATAGGTTGGACTTGATGGACTTGTGTCTTTTTTCAACCTCACCTACTATGTAACTATTTAACTATGTAATGTACGTTTCTTCTTATCAGATTATTATTATTATTTTTATAGTTTTGCTTTGTATTATGTTCTACAATTCTGCTTTTGTTCTGTTGCCATTTCTCTCTTTTCACAACTCAATAAAAGACATGACAAAGGAGCTTTATTTCAAACCTCATTATAGATTTTCGGTTACTTTACTAAATTAATAGCTACGTACTGCGACTTAAAGGCCAATAATTACATAGGCGTGCTGTAGATGACTGTCATTTTTCATTGATCGAAGCGCATAACTTTAATTACTAAGCTTATTGTGATGTTTGCGTACAAAATTTAGTGATGTATTGATTTTGTTGTGTTCCCTTCATCTCTCTTGTGTATAAAGTGCATATGTCAGAGTGAGCTCATTTTCAACATTTATTCTGATCTGCGCATTGTCTTATGGGAGAATTTAGATTTGTAGGAAAAGTATGGGAGTGGCTATTTTTTTCCTCCCTTTGAAACTACTAGATGCCTGGCTGTTGCTGACTTTCAAATCACAGACCTGGATAAACATGCCTTAAAAGCCAAATAAGCAAAGTGTGGTCTAGACTACCATTTTTGCCAGCCGGTGGATGTGTCAGCTGGTTTGTTCTGGCCTTCCGGTGGGACGGGAAAGCCCAGGAGAGCCACGGAAAAAGGTGAGAGGGGGTGTCACCCCCGCTCCATAGGATAACAGCCGAGTGGATTTTAACTGCATCGGTTGTTATCCCAAGAATCTCAACTGCTGGCTCTAATGCCGCGTACACACGATCGGACTTCCGGCCAGAAAAAGACAGATGAGGGCTTTTCATCGGAAAATGAGACTGTGTGCATGCTCCATTCGAATTTAGCTGTCCGAATTTCTGCCAGCCAAAAATTTATAGCATGTTCTCAATTTTCCCGATGGAAAAACGTTCTATCGGTAATTCCGATCGTGTGTATGCAATTCCGACACGCCAAAAATCACGCTTGCTCAGATTCAACTATGAGACAGAAGCTATTGGCTACTGGATATTGAACTTCCTTTTTCTAGTCACGTTGTACGTATTGTACGTCACTGCGTTATAAATGATCGGAATTTGATGTGACTGTGTGTAGGCAGGACAGCTTGAACCAAATTCCATCGGAATTCCATCAGGAAAACCATCAGAGCTTTTTCTGACGAGAATTCCGATCATGTGTACGCGGCATAAGAAACAGTACCGGTACAGCTGCAGGCATCACCCCAGTACAACCCCTTCAAGCCGAGAACACATATTTGCATACGATTGGTGTGAAGGGGTTAACCACTTCAAGTCCAGACATTTTCACCCCCTTCCAGTCCAGGCCATTTTTCAGTTTTCAGTGCTGTCACATTTTGAATGACAATTACTCAGTCATGCAGCACTGTACTCAAATAATTTTTTTTATCTTTTTGAGACAGATAGAACCTTCTTTTGGTCAAGGACACTATGACTGGTGTGGCGGTGATCAGGGACACTGTAACTGGTGATTAGGTACAATATGACTGGTGCAGTGATGATTAATGACACTGAGTGGTGACAGCATGTAGAAAAAAGCAAATCACTCTTGGGGTGATCAGGGATTTTTTTTTTATACTTTGATTGCCCTTTACAGTGATGATCACTGTAATAAGAAATCAATAACACTGTCAAAAGATTATATTAATGAAACTTTGTTTACTACTGTGATGCTGTGATTAGTAACAGCTATTATATGGTACAGGGCTCACAATGACAGCTTTGTTTACTAATGTATCTGTGTTTGCTGTGAATGATCACAGTGATCACATGGTACCAGAGTCACCCACAATGTAACAGTACCGTGATCGATAATCCTCTGTGTGCGGTCACTAGAGAGCACACATGAGTGGCCTTTGCAGTAGGAGATACCGGTATGTCTGCCCGTAAAGGCACTGTTTTTCTTCAGGCTGTTTTTATACAGTGGCCAGAGGAGAGGCAGTCAATGGGCACCATAAATGTGTTCTTTATCTCTATAACAATTCTGGGTCAGTGGCTTAGACATCAGTGAAGCCAAAGCATCTGCATGCCAACCAAGGAAAAAGCATTCTCTAAAGAGTTGTTTTTAATAGCAGCCACCATAATCTTGATTAATTAGGATATATCCTTGGAAATGGTTCTTCTTTGGATGTAAAGCTTCTGTGATATAAATAGCTTGAGTTTCATTTACTACCTACCAATAAGTGTTGCTACTAAAAAAAAAATGTGTAACCATTGATTGTCTTCTGTCTTTTTAATATATGAGATGTGATTAAGATAGTCTTTAAAAGCTCACTCCTTCCCTAGTCCAAGATCAATGGTAAAAGAGTAATCAATTTCACATGACTTGGTTCACTGACCGGTAATGCAGCATCTACCAGACATGATAGCTTTCTGGCCATGAAAGAGAGTGTTACTTTTCATGACTATATGCCTTGCATTAGTGGTGCATATATAATAGGTGTCAACTTCATATTCTTAGTATGTTTGTCCTTCTAAGGGACCTTTTGTTGCCATGGTGTTTTTTTTTTTTTTTTTTTCCAATGGTCACTTGACATCTTTAGCTTCAGTGCTTGTTTCTTCTCTAAATTGCTATATTTTGTATAGTACCATACTGAAATCAGAAGTGAATTCAGAATTCATCACCCATCATGTTTGAAAGGTGATTTGTACAAAAATATTTATCCATACATTTTTTTTAATTATTCATAACATTTTGGCTTTTTACCTTTGGCTTATTCCAGGGATCTCAAACTGGTGGCCCTCCAGCTGTTGCAAAACTACAAGTCCCATGAGGCATTGCAAGGCTGCCAGTTACAAGCATGACTCCCACAGGCAAAAGCATGATGGGACTTTTTACAAACAATGGGACAAAGTACGATCAGATCATGTTGTCGGAAAATATTACAGCCCAGCTATAAAACTTTGTCGGTCGGATATTCAGACGGAAACAGTCCGATGGAGCCCACACATGGTCGGATTATCCGACAACGCGGTCCGATCGGACATTTTCCATCGTAATGTCCGACCGTGTGTACAAGGGCTTAGAGGACTTCCCCATAAGCTATTAAGCAGCCAAGTACCAATCTCCTTGTAATGTATATTGTAAAGGATTACAATTTTAAAAAGGTGTTGGCAGGGGATACCATGAGTCTGTGATGGCCTTTTAGATGGATTGTAATTAAGGGAATAGAAAAAAATAATGTTAAGCCAGTTTACATCTTCCATGTATACCTTGTTTCAGTGTATCTAATTATTTCTGTTTGTATGAACCTTATACGGAGCAGAAATATGTATTCTATGTTTGCTCCATGCTGGACCCATACAATGTTAAGGCAGGTATCATTGAGGATATTTATAAAAATAACATAGTTTCTACTCTTTTACAGCATAGCTGTTGTCATATTCTACATAAATTCATTATTTCTATAAAATTGAGAAGTTATTTACAAAAAAAAGAAAATCTGATTAGTTCAATGTAAGCGTGAGAACACAGTTACTTGTAATATAGAAATTTCATATTCTGTAAGGATTTGCTCCGTCAGGAGGGCTTTCTAATAACCATTCCAAAAATTGCCTCCCTGTATCATCAAAGCTAGGCTAAACTCGCTGATGACAAGCTCACCAGCTGACAGAACAGATAAGACTGTCTGCACCAAACTGATTGGCTATGTTGAAGATCAAGATGTCATTTGCCTCTCCCACCACAGCCAGAGGAAGCCCTGTATTCATTGATGAAATGCAAAGCTTCCTGTGAATGTTTGAGCCAGGGGCGGATCCAGAGTCTAGTTTCGGGAGGGGCACTGCCAGAAAATATTTTTTTTTGCGGGCAATTTATCAGGAAAATGGCTGGCGTTGTTGCTTCAATCATCACGGCGCCATGGTTGATATGGTGTCAGGATGATTGAAGTGCATTATTTCTATTATTACATTGTTATATAAAATTAAATGGTTCAACTCACCATAATCCAGAATCAGTGGGAGCCCTGAGGGTGTCACTTGCCACCGTCACCTGCCACACCTTGCGGATTGTCACTTGTCACGTCACCTGCGACACCTTGCAGTTTGTCACTTGCCACATCACCTGCCACACTTTGCGGATTGTCACTTTCCACGTCACCTGCCACACCTTGTGGATTGCCACTTGCCACGTCACTTTCCACACCTTGCAGATTGTCACTTGCCACGTCACCTGCCACACCTTGCGGATTGTCACTTGCCATGTCCCCTGCCAAACCTTGCGAATTGTCACTTGTCATGTCACCTGCCACACTGCGGATTGTCACTTGCCAGGTCACCTTTCACACTAGGGAGGCAGTAAATGCCTGAAAACTGCCTCAGTGGTGCAAATCGGCAAACATTTCCACTTGAATGGTGCTTACACCCTTCTATATAGCAACTCAGAGACAGAGTTCAGTCACAGCCCTATTTTTCCCCCACCAAGCCCTGACAGCACGACCACTCTCCTCTTTCGTTCACAGACATGCACTCCTTCCAGCGTGCGGGTGTGCAAACTCCATCCCAAGCCCTTCGCGCCACCGCCCCTCCCCTCACACACTGTTCAGAGGGCAGAGGGGATCCGGAAATTACTTACTGCTTTGCGCTGCGTGGTGTTATAGGTCCAGCGTTGCATGCCTCGTCATCACGTTGGCTCCATGACTGACTCCAAGACGTCACTCGTTGCTAGACGCCAGACGGCCCAGGCACTAGCAACGAGTGCAGGGTTGCCATGCCAGCGCCCCAGCTCCACCCACCTCCAGGCTCCTCCTGGTTCCAGCGCCGCATAATTAAACTCTAGAGTATCTCTCTCTGTGCTGCTGATTGGATGATGAAAGAGAGACTCGGGCAGTGCTGCAGCCTGTAAATGACTGTGACCGGGCGGTGTAACAATCATCTCAGTGTGATAGTTTTGGGGGGGGGGGGGCATTGCCCTGTTACTCCCCCCCTGGATCCGCCCCTGGTTTCGGTAGCAGGATGGGGACTTCCTGTCCTGCTCTCTGGTTCAGTGCTGCTCAAAGTTTGAGCAGCACTGAACCAGAGAGCAGGACAGGAAGTCCCCATCCTGCTACCGGAACACAGTGATGTGGCTGATACAACATACAGTTTACTGTATACAGCACGCCCAGCAGGCACATCTCTTAGTGATCCAAATAGTTTGTTTGGACCAGCATGGTTCAAATGAACAATTTATAGTCACAAGATACATGGAGTTAGGTTTTTAGTTCAAGTGCTGTCAGGGGTCGCTGTTGCTACTTTTTGGGAAAAGATTTCCTGGTCACTTTACTATTTGATTGCATGGGTGAGTTGTTATGCCACTAGCAAACTTTAGCTAGCTTCTTTATAGTTTTTGGATTTCTGTGCTAAGACAGCAGTGCCAGAAGTGAATACAGTTCAAAAGGTTTTTCTTATTTGACAGTGTTATTAACCACTTTAATGCACTTCAGATGATACTGTTCATTTGATATTTTTCCTTTAGCTAGTATGTGTTTGTTTTGTAATAATACAGATGTTACTTCTGAATATCACATATCTTTGTTTGCTAAGCTTCCTAACTGACAAGAGCTGTAATATATCTGTGATAGGTTTCTATCACAGAAACCTGTTTGAGAGGCAGTGTAGATAACCATTGCTTCTGTGACCATATACTCTTCATTAGGTCTTGCAATTATTTCTGGCTTTCTTTGATGCTTTGATCAAGCTGAGTGAGTTTTTTTTCCCCATACTCTTTACTTTATTGCATATCAAAAACATACATATCTACTCTATCTCTCACTAGTCCTTCCATGCTACATTATTTACTCCAAATTTTCTAATATTTCTGTTGGTTTCTCCTACTCTCATAACTGCATTCATGCATTCTCTTATAGAAGGAGTTATAACTTGCATCCATCTCTTAGCAATTTGCTTTCAAAACTGAAAAAGTTTTTTTTGCAAAAAGATCTTTAGAGTAGGTGCCTCAGATATTGTATTTCCAGTACGATGGGTTCATGCTGGAAATCACCACTGCGAGCTGTGCTTCTCGCGCTCGCTGCCCCCACGAGATGCCGCGCATCCATGGGAATGTATTGGGGGTGGTGAGTGGGAGAAGCGACATAGCTCAGAGCTGGCTCCCACAATGGGGCTCGCAGGTATTAATCGTGCCACAAACAGCGGCGAGATTGACACAATATCAGCGGCACCCACTGTACATGTTTTGACCATTCTTCATCATTCAACACCCCCAACAAACATACTTCAGGGGGTACAAGGCACCAGTCATTTAATCATTTCAGATAACTTTTTTATTTCTTGACTTCAATATCCCATTACCTCCCTATGACCAAATCAAATGGCAGAAATCCGCTGCATCTCGATATCGCAAACATTCTGATGTTGACCTTCTATGCATTTTATAAAGTCTAATAGGTCTAAGATATATCTGGTGCATTATGTACAATTGTGTCATCTTGTTATTATCTATCGGTCATACCAACAAATGGTATATGGCATAGCTCCTTCCATTTTGTATCTGTCATTACTGGGATAAAAACCTGCCATTTGTCTCTTACTTTCCATGCTTCTCTACCTATTTTAGCTTTTAATAGAAATTAGTCCACTATGATATTGAAGTCCCTTCGGCCCTTGTGACTTCAGGGGGTATTTTGATATCTTAAGATTCTGCTTGCCAATCTGTGCCTGCAAGGCACATCTTAGTTTTAATTATTTTTAAAAATTGTTTATGGGCTATATCATGCAACAATTATAACAGTGAGGGTGTCTCTGTTGGATGCCACATCCAAACTGACTATACAAAGAGAGGGTATCCCCTAAATGGACTTTTAAGGCAAGTACAAAATCACCACAATGATTGACTGTAAAGTTCTCGCAATTCACCCAACGCATCTCAAAGTATCTATGTCTCCTTCTTCAGGGGTGTTTATAAGAAGGTCAAGCATCTATCTATAATCAAGTGATAACAAAAGGTCAGGCACAAGATAGAAATAACATTCTTAATAGCATATGTGTTACTATCAGATAGATATTGTGTAGACTCACATATTTTGTGGACATATTGTAGGCGTAGCCCTGTAAGTAAAGGTAATGAAATATATTATAAGGCATTATACGTGATATGAGTTCAGATAACTTGCATATGTTTTTAAATATTTTTTTATTTTTTAATATATGATTTCTTAGAGAATTCACAAGTGAAGTATATGCAGAAAGATGATATTGAAAAGATAAATGTATAAAGAAAATATATACATGAATATATGTCCTACCTGCTTTGCGTAGGAACAATTAATTGTTGAAAGGTTCATATAACACACTATATAGTGAATGTCAACTGAAAGATAATAGATGCATGAAAAATGGTAATTTATGTTGATATATATATATATATATATATATATATATAAAATGTCTCTGTTTAATTTGTTATGATGATAAATCCTCACAAGATGGCCTCTCATTGCTTCAGTATCACTGAATTTACCATGTGGAGCATGCTGGGAATAATATATATTCCTTGTTAAACATAAATTATAGAGTTTAAAAAAGTTTTTTAATTAGTGTCAAGGTACATGAACGGGCCATATGTGTAATATTAATCGCACCGTCTGTATCAGTAGCTTACTAATAATGAATAAGCCCTGTGGTTGAGCTAAATGTAATATAAGAGTATATAAAAGCCATTTGTAACTTGCATGGGAGCAAGTGCGAATAGCCAAGACAAGAGACTTTGAGTTTATATATGTATGTAGTGCTTTTAAATATTAACCTTGAAAATTAAGCAATGTCTGTAAGAGTTGAAATAATGGTACAACCAGTGAGGTTATCTCAGTATCGCTGAGATATATAATGAGTCATACCTTAGTGTGTAGGAAGCAGCCACATGGAGACACGTCCTGGAATCAAGACCTTTGGGTGGATGTCAGCCATGTCTAACTCAAGAAGCCTGGGCCTCCCCCATCCTGACTGCGCAAATTCAGTGTGACAGAATGACAATGTGCACCCACGACACACCTGAGAACACATGAGCTTCAATGGCGAACATCGCATGCTGGCCGCAGTAGCAAGATGGTGGCCAAACGAGATGGTGTCATCTGTAGCCTCCATGGAGAGCTGCCATGGATTAACAAATCTGAGTGGCTTAGTGTGGCTGGCATTATAGCAGCCCAGGGGTCGACCGACATGTGATAATTGTTTAAATAAACGTCAATAACTCAATTGAGCATTGTGGGAAGGCACAGTGGGAGACATACGATTATTACCATAGCCCCCTGGTGGCCAAACCTGAAAGACAACAGGCAGATTTAGGGGAACACAAACAACCGCTAGTAGACATTAAACATGTATTAACAAAAGAACATATATATGTAAGGCAGGAACACCCTACATACATAATAAGGTACATAAAGTAAATAGTCAAACATTTAACAAATAGTAGTAACAATACAAAATTGCAGGTGACAGAGAGAAATTGCAGAAAAGCATCAACAAGGACTAATCGGTTATATATTCACAGGAAGGATTGTTTAAATATATATTGTATTTTCTTTAATATTTTATTTCTCCATTCCTCCAGAGGAGAAACCTTCCAAGAAGGACTTGAAACAAATAGCCTCATTGAGGTCAGGTGGTAGAGTAGCTTTGAAGTTAGGTAACCAGTGCAGCTCCATTTGGAGGAGGGGTTTGTTCCAATCCCCTCCTCTGGGGCTGGGATGGACACGATCTAAAAAGAGAAATTAAATTTTAGGAAAATTATCTCCATGTACTCTTTTAGTGTGTCGGCCTAGAGGCAAGTCAGGGTTACTGGTTTGCATGCTTTTTATGTGCCTGTAAGCATGTTTACAAAATTCCAGTTTGGTCTTACCAATATAAAAACAGCCTCAGTCACAGCATAGCATATAAAAAACCCCAATGGTTTTACAATTGGCAAAATGTCTAGGACAGAATGTTTGCCATTAGGGAGGATGTGATTTCTTTCAGTGTAAATGTATTTGGAATAATTGCAGGCACCACACATATATTTACCTTTAAATTTGCATGGATCTTTGCGGGCTTCCCCTTTGTATTCCCTGGTAATAAATTTATCTCTGATGAATGTTGTCCTTTTTAATGTAAGCAGGGGGTGATCGGGGACAAATTGCCAGAGTGTGGTATCTAGAGACAGCATATGCCAGTATTTATTGATAATGTTGTTGACTTTGGCTTGTTGATTTGTATATCTTGTTATGATGCGTAGAGGATTATTGTAATTTTTAGGCTTCTGTGTGTATATGGTTTTTTCCTATCATGTGACAGTGCTCGTTGATAGGCTCTCTTGAGAATAGCCTCTCGTAAGAGCCTGTCATAAACTTGTTGGACCTCTAGTTTGACATTTTTATCATCAGAACAATTATGCCTTGTTCGTAGATACTGGCTATAAGGTATGAACTTTACGAACGTTTGGGGGTGAAAGCTCAATGCATGCAGGATGCCGTTACCTACTGTGGGTTTCCTGTAGGGGTTACTGCCTAGGTTGCCCTCATTGTCCCTATAGAACTCAATGTCTAAAAATGCTATACGCTCCCTGTCATGGGTCATAGTGTAATTTAAGTTGAATTTATTTTTATTCATTCTACTAAAGCAGTGCTGCAACGTTTCAGTAGGTCCGTCCCAGATGACGAAAACATTGTCGATGTATCAGTACCAAGCCAACATATGGTCTGTATACATCAACAATGATTTGTCCGCAAGAAACATCTTTTCCCAGTCCCCCAGAAACAGATTGGGGTAGGATAGGGCACAAGAGGTCCCCTGTATCTGGAGGTAGTGGGAACCGTGAAAGGTAAAGACGTGTTCTAAAGTGAATTTTAGGAGAGAGAATGAACTTGTTGTAGGCCGAGTCACCTTCTCTTCCCTCTCTTCCCTGATAACATGTTTAACTTGCCCGAGACCTTTGGAATAAGGAAACAAAGTATACCAAGCTTTGACATCAACAGTGACAAGTATAGCATGTTCTGGGATGTGCAAACTATCTTGTATTTGTAGGAAGAGGATGGTATCCTTTACACGAGATGGAAGGGAGGTGTTGTGGGTAGGGATGAGCCGAACACCCCCCGGTTCGGTTCGCACCAGAACTTTCGAACGGACCCCAAATTCGAACGAACTTTAGAACCCCATTGAAGTCTATGGGACTCGAACTTTCGAAATGAAAAGTGCTAATTTTAACGGCTAATATGCAAGATACTGTCCTAAAAAGGGTTTGGGGACCTGGCTCCTGCCCCAGGGGACATGGGTCAATGCCTAAAATGTTTTTAAAAATGGCCGTTTTGGCGGGAGCACTGATTTTAATGACGATTAAAGTGAAAAAAAAAGTGAAATATTCCTTTAAATATGGTGCCTGGGGGGTGTCTGTAGTATGCCTGTGAAGTGCCACGTGTTTCCCGTGTTTAGAACAGTCCCTGCACAAAATGACATTAAACGGAAATAACACCATTTAAAACTGCTTGCGGTTTTAATGTTATATCTGGTTCCTGCAATATGGTTGAAAATCATTGAGAAAAATGGCATGGGTAGCCCTCCCTGCCCATTACCAGCCTATTTGGGTCTTGTACGCATATTAAGGGGAACCCTGTACCCATATTAAAAAAAGGAAATGCGTGTGGCCCCCAGGCCCTATATACTCAGAACAGCAGTATACAGGCAGTGCAAACAAGACAGGGACTGTGTAGGTTTGTTGTGTTAAGTTGAATCTGTTTGTAATTTTCAACTGGTACATTTTTAAAGTGTAGCTCCAGTCAAAAAAACTATTTTTAAGCTTTTTGGAAAACATAGGGAAGGGTTATCACCCCTGTATAATTTGTTTTGTCGTCCATCTTTTTTCATCTCACTTGCTGTTGTCTCCTTCCGTTTGCAAGTAGGAGATGTTTGAAAGTAGGGGTCTGCCCTATATGCTCTGCAGAAATGGCGGAACAAGGTGTTGGTTTTGCCACAACATTGTAAGCCCTCAAAGTGACTCTTGGTGGGCGCTGGAGCGCCCTGCTGTGAACGATTATATCAAGAATTGTAATTACATGCCATTGTTGAACAGTGGTAGAAAAATTTACCTTTGGTGGTTGTGGTGCTGGTGCCACAACACTATAAGTCCTCACCGTTACTCTGGGTGGGCACAGGAAGGGGCCCTCCTGTGAAATATTATATCAAGAATTGTAATTACATGTCCCTGTTAAACAGGGGCAGAAAAATTTGGCCTTAGGCACTGCTGCTGGTGCCACCACACTGCAACCTCTTCCATATACTCTAGTTTTATTGCAGGAATTAGCCCTGCTGCAAAGCATTGCATCAAAAATTGTACTTAAACGCCCCTGTTAAACAGGGGCAGAAAAATTTGGCCTTAGGCACTGGTGCTGGTGCCACCACACTGCAACCTCTGCCATATACTCTAGTTTTAATGCAGGAATTAGCCCTGCTGCAAAGCATTGCATCAAAAATTGTAATTAAACGCCCCTGTTAAACAGGGGCAGAAAAATTGGGCCTTAGGCACTGGTGCTGGTGCCACCACACTGCAACCTCTCCCATATACTCTTGTTTGATTGCAGGAATTAGCCCTGCTGCAAAGCATTGCATCAAAAATTGTACTTAAACGTCCCTGTTAAACAGGGGCAGAAAAATTGGGCTGATGGCATCAACCAGAACCAGAAATGTTCTTCCAACATATCAGCGGAGGAGGAAGAGGAAAGACAATCAACATAACAGGACAGTCACTCAGCATCAGCATAGGCAGTCTTGAAGGGATGTGATATTTCAAAAAAAATTATTCTGTTACATTAGCTTCAGGTGCTTGGTAGCTGTGGGTGATCCAAGACTGATTCATCTTGATGAAGGTCAGTCGATCAACTGATTCGGTGGACAGGCGCACCCTGTGATCGGTAACAAAGCCACCAGCAGCACTGAAGGTGCGTTCCGAAAGAACGCTGGATGCAGGACAGGCCAGTAGCTCAATTGCATACTGTGCAAGCTCTGGCCAGTGATCCATCCTCAAGACCCAGTAATCCAGAGGATTTTCGGTGGGAAAGGTGTCCAAGTCTGACCTTGCCCCTAGGTATTCCTGCACCATGTAAATCAGACGCTGGCGATGGGTGCTGGAACCGATCATACCTTGGGGCTGCGGACTAAAAAATTGTCTGAAAGCATCAGTCAGACGGCCACCTTCTCCACCGCTCCTTCTGACCGATGCCTCAGCAACACGTTGTCCAGGACCAGGAGTTTGTAACCTCCCAGTCTCTGGGAACGCGTTGCACAGACCTTTCTGCAAGGCCTCCCGGAGATGTCTCATCCTCTGCTCCCTCTGCGATGGCAAGATAAGGTCGGCAACCTTACCCTTGTACCGTGGATCAAGGAGAGTGGCCAGCCAGTAATGGTCCCTCTCCTTGATCCGAAGAATACGAGGATCCTTCCGCAGGCTTTGCAGGATCAGGGAGGCCATGCAGCGTAGGTTAGCTGAGGCATTCGGTCCGGAGTCCTCTGGGTCACTAAGGACAACATGATCCGCAGCTACCTCCTCCCAGCCACGTACAAGTCCACGTGTTTCTTGGGACTGTAAATCATCCCTACAAGACTGCTGCTGCTGCTGATGCTGATGCTGAGTGCCAGCCTCGACCTCCATGCTGACACAATCATCCTCCTCCTCCTCCTCTTCCTCCTCCTCATCCTCTTCCTGTGTGATGGGTGGCACAGCAGGAACACTGTCTGGATAAAGGGGGCCTTGAGAGGCAAGGAAGTCCTCCTCCTCCTGCCTCTGTTCTGCCTCAAGTGCCCTGTCCATTATTCCACGCAGCGTATGCTCCAAGAGGTGGACAAGAGGTACATTGTCACTGATGCATGCACTGTCACTGCTCACCATCCTTGTGGCCTCCTCAAACGGTGACAGGACAGTGCATGCATCCCTGATCATGCCCCACTGGCGTGGTGAGAAAAAACCGAGCTCCCCTAACCCTGTCCTGGTGCCGCAGTCGCACAGGTACTCATTGATGGCCCTTTGCTGCGTGTGCAGCGGCTGCAGCATGGCCAATGTTGAGTTCCATCTGGTGGGCATGTCACATATAAGGCGGTTCTTGGGCAGGTTCAACTCCTTTTGGAGCTCAGCCAGCCGAGCACAGGCATTAAATGATCGGGGGAAATGCACACAGACTTTCCTGGCCTGCTTCAGGACATCCTGTAAGCCGGGGTACCTGCCCAAGAACCGCTGCACCACCAGGTTAAGGACGTGAGCTACACAGGGCACATGGGTCAGTTGTCCCTGTCGGAGGGCGGAGAGGAGGTTGGTGCCATTGTCGCAAACCACCATTCCTGGCTTAAGCTGGCGTGGCGTCAACCACCTCTCGGCCTGCCCCTGCAGAGCTGACAAAACATCCGCCCCAGTGTGGCTCCTGTCCCCCAAACAAACCAGCGCAAGCACGGCATCGTTTTGCCTGCGTACTTGCGTAGCCCCTGGAACGCCTACGGAGCACCGCTGGTTCTGAGGACAGAGCACTGGAAGAGGCCATGGAGGAAGAAGAAGTGGAGGGGGTGGAGGAGAGAGGTGTGTCACAACCAATAGTAGCATTTTGGAGGCGTGGTGGCGTAACAACCTCCAACACTACTGCACCTTGTCCTGCATCCTTCCCAGCTGCCAGAAGAGTGACCCAATGGGCCGTGAAAGACAGGTAACGTCCCTGTCCATGCCTGCTGGACCATGAGTCAGTGGTAATATGCACCTTACCGCTGACCGCCCTGTCCAGCGAGGCAAGGACATTGCCTTCCACATGCCGGTAGAGAGCCGGAATCGCCTTCCGTGAGAAAAAGTGGCGTTTGGGGACCTGCCACTGAGGAACCGCACATTGTACAAACTCACGGAAGGGGGCCGAGTCTACCAACTGAAAAGGCAGCAGTTGAAGTGCTAGCAATTTAGCCAAGCTAGCATTCAACCGCTGGGAATGTGGATGGCTGGGAGTGAACTTCTTTCGCCGGTCCAGCAGCTGGGGCAGGGACATTTGCCTGCTATAATCGGACGTGGGTGTACCGCTAGCAGAGTTCCCAGAAGCACTTGGCTGTGACACACCTAATTCTACACCTTCATTCCTCTCAGAGCAGATTTCAGAGAGGACTGAAGGTCTAGTGGGGTTGGAGATGCCAGCTGATGAGGAGCAAGGAGAGGTCCGCTTTGTTCTTTGGTGTGGGTCTTTGAGGTACGCTTGCCAACGAGCTGCATGGCAGGTCAACATATGTCTGGTCAAGCATGTGGTGCCCAAGCGGCTGATGTTTTGGCCACGCAAGATACGCTTGAGACATATGTTGCAAATAGCAGCGGTGCGATCTGATGCACTCGTCTCAAAAAAGGCCCACACCAAAGAACTTTTAGAATAACGCGCAGAGGCAGCGCTCTGCACAGGCGGAGCTCTGCGGTGTGATTCAGTCGGTGTGCTGCCCCTAAGCTGGCCCCCGGAGGGCATCCTGCCTCGTTGGACATGTGCCTCCTCCTCCTCCTCCTCCTCTCTCCTTCCAGGCACCCATATGGAGTCAGTGCCCTCATCATCCCCTCCCTCTTCATCGCTGTAGCAAACCTGGCAGTATGCTGCAGCTTGTGGAACATGACTGCCAGATTGCTGTCCTTCTTGAGCATCCCCTCTCTCTGCGCTCACGCTGCTGCCTTCCTCTAGCTGAGTGTCATCATCAGAGCCCACAAAACACTGGGCATCCTCCTGGAGCATGTACCCAACACTGTGCTCAAAGAGTTCAGGAGACTGCTCAGGAGGACGTGGTGGGTCTAGGGAAGGAGTCACTGATGATGACTTTGAGAGGAGGGAAGACGATGTGTTGGCAGCTGCTTTGCTAGTACCCTGAGACTGGGTGAGAGAGGATGAGGAGGATGAAGAGGGCTTGGTCATCCACTCTACCAAGTCGTTGGCATGTTGCGGTTCAACATGTCCAGCTGCCGAAAAGAAGGACAAGCGTGTCCCATGGCCACGTGCTGATGACAATGCACCGCGTCCACGACCAGCACTGTTGTCTCTAGACACAGAGCCTGCTTGCCCTCTTTTATCGGCTCGCGCCTGTCTGCCTCTCCTTGCTGGCCTTCCAGACATGGTAATGTCCTGAAGGGAGTTGGGTAAAAAAGCAGTTGGGTAGTGTATATTGTGCTAGAGGCACACAACACCCACTAACTCCTGCAGATGCCTTTATTATAGAACACCAGAGATAAAGGGGTATATACAGATGTATACTGTGCTGTGCTGGAGGCACACACAACTTCCAATAACTCCTGCAGATGGCAAGTGGTCTCAAATAGAGAAGAGCTATGTAGGTGGATATAGCGGTATGTACTGGGTACAGAGCACGCAGACAGCACGCACTATCTCCTAACACTACTGACTGCAAGCTCTATTATAAAAGATAGATCACTATTTATATAGGTGAGGTGAATATAGCGGTGTATACTGCGGTCAGGGCACGCAGACAACAACCACTACACAACAGCAAGATCAAAAATCGTCCGAAAACGATCGGTGTGTACTGTGTTGAAGGTACACAGAACACCCACTAACTCCTGCAGATGCCTTTATTATAGAACACCAGAGATAAAGGGGTATATACAGATGTATACTGTGCTGTGCTGGAAGCACACACAACTTCCAATAACTCCTGCAGATGGCAAGTGGGCTCAAATAGAGAACAGCTATGTAGGTGGATATAGCGGTATGTACTGGGTACAGAGCACGCAGACAGCACACACTATCTCCTAACACTACTGACTGCAAGCTCTATTATAAAAGATAGATCACTAGCTATATAGGTGAGGTGAATATAGCGGTGTATACTGCGGTCAGGGCACGCAGACAATAACCACTACACAACAGCAAGATCGAAAATCGGCCGAAAATGATCGGTGTGTACTGTGTTGAAGGTACACAGAACACCCACTGCTTCAGACGCCAACACACTACACGAGGCCGCTGCGCTGGCGGCCTTATATAGTGTGGGGCGTGCACTACACAGCCTGAGCTATGATTGGCCACAGGCATCCTGCCTGGGGCCAATCATGGCTCTCCTCGCTGCTGGCGCTGCGATTGGCCAAGCATGCGGGGTCACAGTGCATGCTTGGCCAATCATGAGCCAGCAATGCACTGCGCCATCGCAGTGCATTGGGGGCCGTGAGCGCCACACGAATTTGACGCGAACGGACCAAAATGTTCGGACTTCGCCGAACGGACGAACAGCCAATGTTCGAGTCGAACGTATGTTCGACTCGAACACGAAGCTCATCCCTAGTTGTGGGGTTTAAGATATTCATCCACAAGTTTACTGACATTATCACTGATGGCGAATCTCCCTGAGATTATAGGTCTACCTGGAGGGTAAACTGCAACTTTATGAACTTTGGGGAGTGCATAGAATGTTGGTATTATGGGAGAGTTTGTGCCAATGAAGTCCCATGTAGTTTTTTTAGTAGTTCCATTAAGATATTCCATATCAACCAGTGAATAATATTCTCTGTTGTATTTTGCTACTACCTGTATATCTGATGTAATCCGCCGATACCAGTCCTGATTTTTCAGGATCTTTTTACACATTGCTGTGTACAGTATATTTCATTGTCAAATATGACAATGTTACCTCCTTTTACCGGACGGTTTTATGGTAATAAGATTATTGGAAGAGAGTTGTTTTAAGGCTTGGGTTTCTTTTTTTTTTTTATCCATAAAAGATTTTATTGAAAAAATGCAAGACATACAAACGTGCAAGTCATAGAAGCTTAATAAACACAAAGTGCTGCCACGACCTTATCTACTCGCAATACAGACAGCGCTAATACCCTGTTACATTGGTCGTGGCTAATAGAACATTGCTTATACAGAGGCACAACTGGTTAACAAACACATAAATAATGTGGACCTATCTTTTAAAGAGACATACTCAGATCGTGTCGGGTAGTGCTGGGCCTGAGTCCCCAGCCTTCAGGACCGGTATCTTCCGGACCCGCTAGGGTGTGTGGGGTGGAGTAGTTCCCGACACTCATGACCGAGTGGGAGAGCAAACGGCTGCTTTGTTAAAGTCCAATGGAAGGTAATATTCCAGATCTAACTGAGGAAATGTGAGGGGGTAAAGGATTGAGGGGGGGTAAAGGGAAAAGGAAGTAAGAGATTCTGTGGAAGTAAGAATCTCGGGGGGAGAAAAATAGGGGGCGGGTAGGTGTCCCCCCCAGACCAGCCCCCACCGACCCTGCGCCTCTTTGGTTTATCAATGTAGGGGAAAGAGTGTTTTGTATGTATCTGTGGTTTGAAAATGTTTCCAACACGCCCAAGTAGTCGAGAATTTCTGTAATCAGTCTTGAGTGGTGTATATCAGCTCTTCCATCTCCTCTATCTTAGCGATCCTGGTCAGCCATTCCCTAATGGAAGGAGTGTCGGTAGATCGCCAGTGTGTAGGCACACACAGTCTGGCCATGTTGACCATATGCATGGCTAATGATTTAAGGTAGGTCTGTTTAGGTAGAGTCGTAAGGTGGAGGAGATATTGCGCGGGGTTATAGTTGGTGACTTGTGCGATAATGGAGTGGACTTCCTGCCAGAAGGGTTGTATCAAGGGGCATTCCCACCATATATGGATCATTGAACCTATCGCCGCCTGGCATCTCCAGCATGTGTTGGGAATCGTAGGGGAGAATTTGTGTAGTCTGGCAGGAGTCCTGTACCATTTAGTAGCAATCTTATACCCATTTTCTTGAATGGCCACGTTCATCGAGCCTTTATGGACATAAGTAAATATATCCTCCCACTGTTCATTGGTAATGTTGGCCTGCAAATCCTTTTCCCAGGAGCTACGCGTGGGAGTCATCAGTGCCTGGTCCGTCTCCTCCTGTAGAAGTACGTATATGCTCGAGATTAAGTGTTGCAAAGGAGTGGTGCTTGTGCGAAGGCGTTCAAATGGGAGAAGTTGTCTGGACCACGTGGTAAATGGGTTCAACGAGGCGAGGAAGTGGCTCAGTTGTCTATACAACCAGAAGGGGAAGCTTTGGGTCGGGGAGAGCGCCACTAGGTTGTCATAGGAGCGTGGTCTATTTCTGTGAAAGAAGTGGTGTGCTAGAACCTCTGCATGAGGCCACTCTCTGCTTAAGAATGCAGTGCCTTCTCCCGGGCTAAACTCTGGGTTGCTGCGCAAGGGTGTCATGGGTCCCAGTCGCGAGGAGATTTTGTAGAGACGTAACACTTGGTTGAAGGCCACCAGGGAAGGAAAGATAAAAGGGTGTGTCTTAATGGCCTGGTTCCAATGGGTCGGGGCAATCCAGGGGAAGGAGTGGAGCACTCCGTTAGCAAAATGCTGTTCCAGAGCAATCCACGCCTTCCTGACCTTGTGGATCTGCCAATCTACCACCCTGGTTAAGTGGCAGGCTAAATGGTATTTAGGAAGGTCAGGGAGGCCGATCCCCCCCCCCCCGTCTTAATCTGAGTTAGGCGGGAATATTTTATACGCGGGATCGAGTTCTTCCAGATAAACGTAGTACAGGACTTTTTATACGTTGCAAAAAAGGAGGGAGGGAGGTGAATCGGGATTGTTTGCATCAGGTATAAGAGCCGGGGGAGGACCATCATCTTTACCAGCGCTGCCCTGCCGAACCAGGAGACATTTAGGTTGGCCCAGTCTGCTAGTTCCGTCTGAATTTTGGAGAGCGCGGGTAGAAAATTTTGTTTGTACAACTCAGAAATTTTCTTTGTGATTTGGATACCCAGATAAGGGATGCTATCCCTCTGCCACCTAAATGGGAAGGAATCTTGACAGTGAATCGCTTCTTGCGGGGGAAGTGAGACGTTGAGGGCGTATGATTTCGAGTAATTAATCTTTAAGTTTGACAATTCCCTGGACTGTTTCAAATCACTGAGGAGATTAGGCAGGGACTTGCGCGGGGACTGCAGTGACAGCAGGATATCATCCGCATATGCTGCTACCTTGAACTCCCTATCGCCCACCACACACCCCTTTATATCAGGGTTGGCTCTTAGTCTATTTAGCAGGGGCTCAAGTGTCAAGATAAAGATTAAGGGCGACAGGGGGCAGCCCTGTCGCATCCCGTTACTGATGGAGAAGGCGTCTGACAGGAGGCCATTGACTTACACTTTGGCTGAAGGGTTCGCATACAAGGCATCAATATGAGTGCACATGCGTGGTAGGAGTCCAACTCCCCTCAGTAATGCCTGCATATAGTCCCAAGCCACCCTGCCAAACGCCTTCTCCGCATCAAGGGACAAAAAGAACCCCTGGGATAGGGTAGAGGTAAACCAGTGGTGTAGATTCAGCGTGCGGATGGTATTGTCCCTAGCCTCCCTGCCGGGGATAAAGCCTACCTGGTCGGAGAAAATTAGGCCAGGGATGAGGGGGAGTAATCTATTGGCGAGCATTTTTGCATATAGTTTAATATCCACATTAAGTAGCGAAATGGGCCTGTAGTTGGATACCTGCGTTGGGTCCTTGCCGGATTTGGGGATAACTGTTATGTGTGCCTCCAGCATACGGCCTGGAGGGGTGTTGGGGTCTGCTAGAGTATTAAGTGCCTGCAGTAGGGGAGGCGTCAGGTCGTCTGTAAAGGTTTTGTAGTATATAAGAGGTAGACCATCCGGACCCAAGCTTTTACCCACCTTCATTTGTTTAATTGCTAATAAAAGTTCCTCTGAGGAGAGAGGAAGTTCTAAAGCTTGTTGGGGTGTGATCGGTTTCGGGCAGTATTGGGAAAGGAAGTCTACTATTTTGTCATTACGGTCACCTACAGTATGTGACTCCATCTTGTCTCTCGGTAAATTGTACAATTTAGAGTAAAAGAGTTAGAATTGTTTGGCAATGTCTGTGTTTTTGGAAAATACATTTCCCTGGTTGTCCCGTATCTGGCGTATAGTCATCTGGGATTTGGCTGCCTGGACCATGCGGGCCAGGAGTCTCCAGCTTTTATTCCCATGTTTGTAAAACATTTTTTGGCCAAGGATGTATCGTCTTCTGGTGCGTTTCCCTAGTTCATCCAGAAGCACGGAGCGTGCGTGGATGAGTTCCTGGAGAGTCGATAGGGAGGTGGTCAGTTTGTGCGCCCTTTCAAGTATGGAATTTGTGCAATGAGGGAGTTAATCCATTCCTGACTTCCCCTTTTTGAGGCGGTTGCTAGGGATATAAGTACCCCCCTGAGGACACACTTGTGGGCCTCCCAGAGGGTGAGAGGCGAGATGTCGGGGGATAGGTTTTCCTTAAAGTAAAGTTGAATTCGGGAGCGTATGTGCTGTAAAGTTATGGGGTCTTTCAAGAGGGAGGGGTTCAGTCTCCACATCTTGGACTTGGGAGTCGTGTCCTCGAAGGTGAGAGTCATGGTAATGGGATGGTAATCCGATAGAAACATTGTTTCGATGGATGCCTGGGAGAGGTAGGTCAGGTCGCGTTGAGACAAGAAAAACTAATCAAGCCTGGAGTACTTTTGGTGCGGTGCGGAGAAGAAAGTATAGTCCTTAACAGTGGGGAATAAGGTTCGCCAGGAGTCATGTAAGGTCAAAGTTTGAAGTTGCAATTTGATTTGGCGTAGTGCCTGGTAGGGTAGGGACGACATCCCAGTGGAGGAGTCTAGAAGAGGATTCATTGGGGTATTGAAGTCCCCCCCCCAGTATTACTACGCCCTTCTGGAAGGACACCAATTCATCGCATACCGTTCTGAGGAAGGATAGCTGCCGCTCGTTGGGGCAGTACACATTAGCTAGCGTAATTGGTTTGGAAGCATATATACCCTTAATAAAGAGAAATCTCCCCCCGGATCTACCTTGGACTCTTTAAAGCCAGCAGCTACAAATACTGCAGCTGCTCACTTTTAAAATAAGGACACTTACCTGCCCAGCGCGCCCGCGATGTCGGCACCCGAAGCCGATCTCTAGATCGTCTTGTCGGGTGCTGCCGCCGCCATCTTACCAAATACCATAGTATTGGTGTTTGGTACTTGAGCCACTTTTTGGGTTGTTTAGATGCCTATCCCTGATCCCTATGAGGGAATAGAAGCAACTTTAGAAGAAGATTGAGAAGCAGAAGTTTGATGATAATGTTTGACAATCTTATTATTCGTGTATTTATTAGGGTTCCATTTATAAGCTTTTCCACTTTGGAAAGCATTTTATCCCGCCTATATTTATGTCCTTTTTTGATTAGTATTAGTATTTCCTTGTTAAACATTTCTAAATGCAATTTAATTGTTTTCTCCCTATCTGGTATTGACTTATGCATTTTAAATAGCTGTAATTTTTCACATGTATTAACGATCTCAGTATCCAAAGCTTTTTACCTTGTCGCATTCGCATATAAGCATTCCATTAAGCCTAGTGAGCAAGATCGCAGTATTTTCCATATCTTCTAATATGGGAAAGATCTGGACTCTGAGCCCCAATGGCTTCATATTTTCACCAATATAGTACAGAAAGGATGTAATATGCCAAAAGAGTGAGGATTTTTTTAGACAACCTGAAAAATATTGATGACATTTCTGAATCCAATTGTTCATTATCACCAAATTCCTTAAGGTAGCCTTACATCAAAGCATCCCGTTCCTTACCTGTAAAGTTGGTCATAATGACTGATAATTAATAAGGACTGTTAAATAGCTAATCATTTTGTTGCTAAAAACAAATTATAAATTGTTGATGTAAGAAGATGATAAAATTGAGTTCTACGCTTACCAACAACATTTATATTATATTTTATAATTGTTGTTTGTTTTAAGGAACAGAGCACTGATAAGTAGTGATGGACGAACTTCCGACGGGACGTTTCGCGAACGCGAAACGCGAACGGACACAAACGTTCGCGAAAACGACCGTTCGCCGCGGGCTCCATTGACTTCAATGGGAGGCGAATTTCGCAAACCTTTAGGTCGAATTTGCGGCCACGGGGTAATTATTAGGGGGTAGCACGTAGTCCCACCACCTGGACAATAGCATAATACATGTATGAGGTGAATTTGGGATCGATAACTACAAGCATTTTTTTTTTATTTGGGAAATTGTTCTGACAATTCAGGACTATGGAGCTAATGAAGGCAATGGAGGAGAGGGAAGGTCAGGGACCAGGGTAGGCAAACAAGAGGGTGCAGGAGATACAGAGCACTGACAGCAGCACCGTAATACAGAGCACTGACATCAGCACCGTGACATACAGCGCTGACAGCAGCTCCGTGACATACAGCGCTGACAGCAGCTCCGTGACATACAGCGCTGACAGCAGCTCCGTGACATACAGCGCTGACAGCAGCTCCGTGACATACAGCGCTGACAGCAGCTCCGTGACATACAGCGCTGACAGCAGCACCGTGACATACAGCGCTGACAGCAGCTCCGTGACATACAGCGCTGACAGCAGCTCCGTGACATACAGCGCTGACAGCAGCACCGTGACATACAGCGCTGACAGCAGCTCCGTGACATACAGCGCTGACAGCAGCTCCGTGACATACAGCGCTGACAGCAGCTCCGTGACATACAGCGCTGACAGCAGCTCCGTGACATACAGCGCTGACAGCAGCTCCGTGACATACAGCGCTGACAGCAGCTCCGTGACATACAGCGCTGACAGCAGCACCGTAAGCAGCCCCAGGAGGAAGTCAGCACAGCACAGGGATGGTGTGATCCCCTCATAATAAGAACCCCCAGGAGGAAGTCAGCACAGCACAGGGATGGTGGGAGCCCCTCATAATAAGAACACCCAGGAGGAAGTCAGCACAGCACAGGGATGGTGGGAACCCCTCATAATAAGCAGCCCCAGTAGAAATATGACACCGCTCAACCTCTTCAAAGAGGAGGGTAGGGGCATATAGTACGGTGTGCTTTTTTGGGTCAGGGAAGTGAGCCAAATGAATTAAGAAGGTCTGTGTGCTTGATTCCAAAAATTGTTTATAGACATATACATGGTCTACTGATCACATGTGTTGAATTCCTCCGAGATCCATGCCTCATTCATTTTTAGAAATGTGAGGTAGTTAACACTGTGGTGAGCTAGGCGAGTACGCTTATCGGTCACAATCCCCCCTGCTGCGCTGAACGTCCTTTCGGACAGGACACTGGATGAGGGGCAAGCCAACAGTTCGATTGCAAATTGGGCAAGCTCTGGCCAGAGGTCAAGCCTGCCCACCCAGTAGTCTAGGGGTTCATCACTCCTCAGAGCGTCCACATCGGCCGTTAACCCAATGTAGTCGGACACCTGACGGTCTAGGCGTTCCCTGATGCTGGATCCGGATGACACCTGTCGATGGGTCGGCTGAAAGAATGACCTCATATCCGAAGTCACCAACACATCTTCAAACCGGCCTCTTCTTGCAGGCGCTGTTGGATTGGTACCCGCAAATCCTTCTCTGGGAGTGGGAATTGCTCCTCTGCCAGCGCACGCAAAAGCAGAATGCAGCATTTCTCGAAGCAAGGCCTGGAAGTGCTGCATTCTGACAGCCCTCTGCGACGGCGGTAACATTTCCGCCATTTTGTGTTTGTACCGGGGGTCTAAGTACGTTGCCACCCAGTACTGGTCCTTGACCCTCATGCTTTTTATACGGGGGTCCCTATTAAAACACTGGAGCATGAAGGCCCCCATTTGCACTAAAGTGGAAGCGGTGTGGTGGCCTGGCTCCTGCTCATCATCCAGGATAATGTCGTCCTCTTCATTCTCCTCTCCCCATCCTCGCACAACAGGGATCCCAGAAAGGTTTAAAGCATGCTCTTCTTGCTCCTGCTCATCCGCCCCGGCACCATCCTCCTCTGACTCCTCATCAGACTCCTGTTGTTGACTTGTCTCAGATAGAGTAGCCCCCCCTGGGAATTCATCCAGCATTGCGACTTCCTCATCTTCCCGCTCCTGCTCCTCCACAGCCTGATCAATGACACGACGCAATGCACGCTCCAGAAAGAAGGCATAAGGTACCATGTCACTGATGGCGCCATGGCTGCGACTGACCAGTTTGGTGATCTCCTCAAATGGCCGCAGAAGTCTGCATGTGTCGCGCATGAGCAGCCACTGGCGCGGTGAAAAAAAACCCAGCTCCCCAGAACCGTTTCTTTCGCAGAGTTCATACAGGTAGACGTTAACTGCACGTTTCTGCTGGAGCAGCCTATCAAGCATATAGAAGGTTGAGTTCCATCGCGTCGGGCAATCGCAAATAAGACGTCTGACCGGCAGATGGTGTCGCCGCTGAATGTCAGCAAGGCGAGCCATGGCCGTGTAAGATCTTCTGAAATGGGCCGAGATTTTCCTTGCCTGCCGCAAGATGTCCTGGACCCCAGGGTATTTGACAAGGAATCGCTGCACGACCAAGTTTAAGACGTGTGCCATGCACGGCACGTGCGTGATTTTGCCCTGTTTCAATGCGCTAAGCAGATTGGCACCGTTGTCACACACCACTTTACCAACTGTCAAATTGAGCGGTGTTAGCCACTCATCTGCCTGTGAACGCAAAGCTGAAAGGAGTGCCGGGCCAGTGTGGCTCTTTGCTTCCAGGCACAACAGACGCAGCACGGCATGGCAACGTCTCACCTGGCATGTGGAATAGGTTCTGGGGAGCTTGGGCGGTGCAGTGGAAGAGACGCTAGCAGCGGAAAAGGAGGAGGCAGCTGAGGAGGAGAGGGAGGAGGATGGAGTAGGAGGAGGAGAAGAAGAGTCAGGCCTGCATGCAATCCGTGGCGGTAAAACCAAATCTACACGGGTGCCACGGGTTACATGCTTGACGGCCGTCAGAAGGTTCACCCAGTGGGCAGTAAAACTGATATACCTTCCCTGCCCGTGTTTGCTAGACCACGTGTCTGTGGTCAGATGTATCTTGGCACCGACACTGTGTGCCAGAGATACATTCACTTGCCGCTGAACATGGCCATATAGCTCTGGGATGCCCTTCTCTGAGAAATACTTCCTTCCTGGGACCTTCCATTGTGGTGTTCCAATGGCCACAAATTTGCGAAAGGCCTCCGAGTCCACCAGTTTATATGGCAGTAGTTGGCGGGCTATGAGTTCTGACAAGCCAGCCGCCAACCGTTGGGCAAGAGGGTTATCCGGCGTCATCATTTTTTTACGCTCAAACATTAGGCCCACGGAAGCCTGCCTTTTTGCAGAAAAATGTGAGCTTGGCGTGATGGAAGGTGGAGTGGAGGACAATTGTGAGGAGAGAGGAGAAGGAGAAGTAGAAGACGAGGCTGGACGGTGAGAGCCTGCAGTGTGGCTTTGTGTGTTCCGTTGCTCCCACTGGGCTCGGTGATGGCTGCTCATGTGCCTTCTTAAGGCGGTCGTCCCTAGGTGAGTATTGGGCTTACCGCGACTAACGCGTTGACTGCAAAGATTGCAGATGGCAACGCTATTGTCAGCAGCGGACACGTTAAAAAAAGCCCACACTGCGGAGCCATGTGCCGGTGTCCTGGGAGCGCCAGATGTGACCGTACATGGTCGATGACTCGCTCCTGATACATTTGCAGTCTGCTTTGTCCCTGCTGTGCAATGTAAGTCATTGCTGCTTCTCCTCCCTATCTGCTGGTCCATATCTCCCTCTGAACTCCCCTCCTCTTCCTCTCTTGTGGGCACCCACGTGACATCACTAGACACGTCATCATCAACGTCACCTTCCCCACCGCTATAAGTAGAGTAGGCAGCAACACCGGGGACCAACCTCCTCCTTGGGCTGATCTGGGTACTGGCGTCAGACTGCTGAGTAGCGCTTGTTGCTACCTCCTCTTCCTGATCCAATACCAAGAGTGGCTGCGCATCAGAAATGTCCTCTTGATATGGATCGGAAAATAATTCCAGTGACTCAAGCGGAAGGTATGTGGTGGTGGTGGTGGTGGTCGTGTTGTTGGTGGTAGTGTCTTTGGGGGTGCACATAGCAGAGAGTGAAGAAGAGGGTGCAGATCGAGAGGATGAGGAGGGTGCAGAAGAGTAAGGCTGAGCGAGCCACTCAACCAAGTCTGGTGCATCCTTTAAAGTAATTGAACGCACCTTCTGCAACTTCCCACTTTGGCTCAAGCCTGTTGCTCCTGCCCTACCCCTACCACCCCTGCGGAAGGGCCTGCCTCTTCCTCTGCATGTCATTTTTTAAATGACCCTGTGACAAAACTCTTAGTCCCTATACCGCTGAAGGACTGCTGCAGTATAGGTGAGCGGTCAGCAGTGGTGCACGTCAACCCTATCTATTGTGGACCTATAGCGGTCCTTACAGAACAGCAGACTGTACCGCACTCAAGCCTATGTACCGTAGCACCCTATACCAAGTTACCAGTCCTTATAAGAACTTTTGTGGACCAAGCAGGTTGTGTATTAGTGTTTAGCAGACTGTACGTCAGTCCCTATACCGCTGAAGGACTGCTGCAGTATAGGGCAGCGGTCAGCAGTGGTGCACGTCAACCCTATCTATTGTGGACCGATAGCGGTCCTTACAGAACAGCAGACTGTACCGCACTCAAGCCTATGTACCGTAGCACCCTATACCAAGTTACCAGTCCTTATAAGAACTTTTGTGGACCAAGCAGGTTGTGTATTAGTGTTTAGCAGACTGTACGTCAGTCCCTATACCGCTGAAGGACTGCTGCAGTATAGGGCAGTGGTCAGCAGTGGTGCACGTCAACCCTATCTATTGTGGACCGATAGCGGTCCTTACAGAACAGCAGACTGTACCGCACTCAAGCCTATGTACCGTAGCACCCTATACCAAGTTACCAGTCCTTATAAGAACTTTTGTGGACCAAGCAGGTTGTGTATTAGTGTTTAGCAGACTGTACGTCAGTCCCTATACCGCTGAAGGACTGCTGCAGTATAGGGCAGCGGTCAGCAGTAGTGCACGGCAACCCTATGTATTGTGGACCGATAGCGGTCCTTACAGAACAGCAGACTGTAACGCACTCAGGCCTATGTACCGTAGCACCCTATACCAAGTTACCAGTCCTTATAAGAACTTTTGTGGACCAAGCAGGTTGTGTGTTAGTGATTAGCAGACTGTACGTCAGTCCCTATACCAATGAAGGACTGCTGCAGTATAGGGCAGCGGTCAGCAGTAGTGCACGGCAACCCTATGTATTGTGGACCGATAGCGGTCCTTACAGAACAGCAGACTGTAACGCACTCAGGCCTATGTACCGTAGCACCCTATACCAAGTTACCAGTCCTTATAAGAACTTTTGTGGACCAAGCAGGTTGTGTGTTAGTGATTAGCAGACTGTACGTCAGTCCCTATACCAATGAAGGACTGCTGCAGTATAGGGCAGCGGTCAGCAGTAGTGCACGGCAACCCTATGTATTGTGGACCGATAGCGGTCCTTACAGAACAGCAGACTGTAACGCACTCAGGCCTATGTACCGTAGCACCCTATACCAAGTTACCAGTCCTTATAAGAACTTTTGTGGACCAAGCAGGTTGTGTGTTAGTGTTTAGCAGACTGTGCGTCAGTCCCTATACCGCTGAAGGACTGCTGCAGTATAGGGCAGCGGTCAGCAGTAGTGCACGGCAACCCTATGTATTGTGGACCGATAGCGGTCCTTACAGAACAGCAGACTGTAACGCACTCAGGCCTATGTACCGTAGCACCCTATACCAAGTTACCAGTCCTTATAAGAACTTTTGTGGACCAAGCAGGTTGTGTGTTAGTGATTAGCAGACTGTACGTCAGTCCCTATACCAATGAAGGACTGCTGCAGTATAGGGCAGCGGTCAGCAGTAGTGCACGGCAACCCTATGTATTGTGGACCGATAGCGGTCCTTACAGAACAGCAGACTGTAACGCACTCAGGCCTATGTACCGTAGCACCCTATACCAAGTTACCAGTCCTTATAAGAACTTTTGTGGACCAAGCAGGTTGTGTGTTAGTGATTAGCAGACTGTACGTCAGTCCCTATACCAATGAAGGACTGCTGCAGTATAGGGCAGCGGTCAGCAGTAGTGCACGGCAACCCTATGTATTGTGGACCGATAGCGGTCCTTACAGAACAGCAGACTGTAACGCACTCAGGCCTATGTACCGTAGCACCCTATACCAAGTTACCAGTCCTTATAAGAACTTTTGTGGACCAAGCAGGTTGTGTGTTAGTGATTAGCAGACTGTACGTCAGTCCCTATACCGCTGAAGGACTGCTGCAGTATAGGTGAGCGGTCAGCAGTGGTGCACGTCAACCCTATCTATTGTGGACCGATAGCGGTCCTTACAGAACAGCAGACTGTACCGCACTCAAGCCTATGTACCGTAGCACCCTATACCAAGTTACCAGTCCTTATAAGAACTTTTGTGGACCAAGCAGGTTGTGTATTAGTGTTTAGCAGACTGTACGTCAGTCCCTATACCGCTGAAGGACTGCTGCAGTATAGGGCAGCGGTCAGCAGTAGTGCACGGCAACCCTATGTATTGTGGACCGATAGCGGTCCTTACAGAACAGCAGACTGTAACGCACTCAGGCCTATGTACCGTAGCACCCTATACCAAGTTACCAGTCCTTATAAGAACTTTTGTGGACCAAGCAGGTTGTGTGTTAGTGATTAGCAGACTGTACGTCAGTCCCTATACCAATGAAGGACTGCTGCAGTATAGGGCAGCGGTCAGCAGTAGTGCACGGCAACCCTATGTATTGTGGACCGATAGCGGTCCTTACAGAACAGCAGACTGTACTGCACTCAGGCCTATGTACCGTAGCACCCTATACCAAGTTACCAGTCCTTATAAAAACTTTTGTGGACCAAGCAGGTTGTGTGTTAGTGTTTAGCAGACTGTGCGTCAGTCCCTATACCGCTGAAGGACTGCTGCAGTATAGGGCAGCGGTCAGCAGTAGTGCACGGCAACCCTATGTATTGTGGACCGATAGCGGTCCTTACAGAACAGCAGACTGTAACGCACTCAGGCCTATGTACCGTAGCACCCTATACCAAGTTACCAGTCCTTATAAGAACTTTTGTGGACCAAGCAGGTTGTGTGTTAGTGTTTAGCAGACTGTGCGTCAGTCCCTATACCGCTGAAGGACTGCTGCAGTATAGGGCAGCGGTCAGCAGTAGTGCACGGCAACCCTATGTATTGTGGACCGATAGCGGTCCTTACAGAACAGCAGACTGTAACGCACTCAGGCCTATGTACCGTAGCACCCTATACCAAGTTACCAGTCCTTATAAGAACTTTTGTGGACCAAGCAGGTTGTGTGTTAGTGATTAGCAGACTGTACGTCAGTCCCTATACCAATGAAGGACTGCTGCAGTATAGGGCAGCGGTCAGCAGTAGTGCACGGCAACCCTATGTATTGTGGACCGATAGCGGTCCTTACAGAACAGCAGACTGTAACGCACTCAGGCCTATGTACCGTAGCACCCTATACCAAGTTACCAGTCCTTATAAGAACTTTTGTGGACCAAGCAGGTTGTGTGTTAGTGATTAGCAGACTGTACGTCAGTCCCTATACCAATGAAGGACTGCTGCAGTATAGGGCAGCGGTCAGCAGTAGTGCACGGCAACCCTATGTATTGTGGACCGATAGCGGTCCTTACAGAACAGCAGACTGTAACGCACTCAGGCCTATGTACCGTAGCACCCTATACCAAGTTACCAGTCCTTATAAGAACTTTTGTGGACCAAGCAGGTTGTGTGTTAGTGATTAGCAGACTGTACGTCAGTCCCTATACCGCTGAAGGACTGCTGCAGTATAGGTGAGCGGTCAGCAGTGGTGCACGTCAACCCTATCTATTGTGGACCGATAGCGGTCCTTACAGAACAGCAGACTGTACCGCACTCAAGCCTATGTACCGTAGCACCCTATACCAAGTTACCAGTCCTTATAAGAACTTTTGTGGACCAAGCAGGTTGTGTATTAGTGTTTAGCAGACTGTACGTCAGTCCCTATACCGCTGAAGGACTGCTGCAGTATAGGGCAGCGGTCAGCAGTAGTGCACGGCAACCCTATGTATTGTGGACCGATAGCGGTCCTTACAGAACAGCAGACTGTAACGCACTCAGGCCTATGTACCGTAGCACCCTATACCAAGTTACCAGTCCTTATAAGAACTTTTGTGGACCAAGCAGGTTGTGTGTTAGTGATTAGCAGACTGTACGTCAGTCCCTATACCAATGAAGGACTGCTGCAGTATAGGGCAGCGGTCAGCAGTAGTGCACGGCAACCCTATGTATTGTGGACCGATAGCGGTCCTTACAGAACAGCAGACTGTACTGCACTCAGGCCTATGTACCGTAGCACCCTATACCAAGTTACCAGTCCTTATAAAAACTTTTGTGGACCAAGCAGGTTGTGTGTTAGTGTTTAGCAGACTGTGCGTCAGTCCCTATACCGCTGAAGGACTGCTGCAGTATAGGGCAGCGGTCAGCAGTAGTGCACGGCAACCCTATGTATTGTGGACCGATAGCGGTCCTTACAGAACAGCAGACTGTAACGCACTCAGGCCTATGTACCGTAGCACCCTATACCAAGTTACCAGTCCTTATAAGAACTTTTGTGGACCAAGCAGGTTGTGTGTTAGTGATTAGCAGACTGTACGTCAGTCCCTATACCAATGAAGGACTGCTGCAGTATAGGGCAGCGGTCAGCAGTAGTGCACGGCAACCCTATGTATTGTGGACCGATAGCGGTCCTTACAGAACAGCAGACTGTAACGCACTCAGGCCTATGTACCGTAGCACCCTATACCAAGTTACCAGTCCTTATAAGAACTTTTGTGGACCAAGCAGGTTGTGTGTTAGTGATTAGCAGACTGTACGTCAGTCCCTATACCAATGAAGGACTGCTGCAGTATAGGGCAGCGGTCAGCAGTAGTGCACGGCAACCCTATGTATTGTGGACCGATAGCGGTCCTTACAGAACAGCAGACTGTACTGCACTCAGGCCTATGTACCGTAGCACCCTATACCAAGTTACCAGTCCTTATAAAAACTTTTGTGGACCAAGCAGGTTGTGTGTTAGTGTTTAGCAGACTGTGTGTCAGTCCCTATACCGCTGAAGGACTGCTGCAGTATAGGGCAGCGGTCAGCAGTAGTGCACGGCAACCCTATGTATTGTGGACCGATAGCGGTCCTTACAGAACAGCAGACTGTAACGCACTCAGGCCTATGTACCGTAGCACCCTATACCAAGTTACCAGTCCTTATAAGAACTTTTGTGGACCAAGCAGGTTGTGTGTTAGTGATTAGCAGACTGTACGTCAGTCCCTATACCAATGAAGGACTGCTGCAGTATAGGGCAGCGGTCAGCAGTAGTGCACGGCAACCCTATGTATTGTGGACCGATAGCGGTCCTTACAGAACAGCAGACTGTACTGCACTCAGGCCTATGTACCGTAGCACCCTATACCAAGTTACCAGTCCTTATAAGAACTTTTGTGGACCAAGCAGGTTGTGTGTTAGTGATTAGCAGACTGTACGTCAGTCCCTATACCAATGAAGGACTGCTGCAGTATAGGGCAGCGGTCAGCAGTAGTGCACGGCAACCCTATGTATTGTGGACCGATAGCGGTCCTTACAGAACAGCAGACTGTACTGCACTCAGGCCTATGTACCGTAGCACCCTATACCAAGTTACCAGTCCTTATAAGAACTTTTGTGGACCAAGCAGGTTGTGTATTAGTGTTTAGCAGACTGTGCGTCAGTCCCTATACCGCTGAAGGACTGCTGCAGTATAGGGCAGCGGTCAGCAGTAGTGCACGGCAACCCTATGTATTGTGGACCGATAGCGGTCCTTACAGAACAGCAGACTGTACCGCACCCAAGCCTATGTACCGTAGCACCCTAGACAGACCAAGTTACCAGTCCTGATAAAGAGCTTTGTGGAACAAGTGAGTTGTGAATGATTAGCAGACTGCAGCAGAAGGGCAGCAGTCAAGTATAATATTCTTTCTATATTTGGAAGAAAGAATATTATACGTGTACAAGCCTATTACCGTACCACTGATACCAGTCCTGAAAAGAACCTTTGTGGAACTAATAGTAACAGCAAGTCTTTAAAATTATCCTCACTGCCTGACACACTGCTTCCTGCCTGTCCCTATACAAATTGGCAAAAAAGAGTAGGCTGGAACGATTAGCTGGAACAGCTCTTTTGTGGACCTGATAGTAACAGCTAATGATGATGATGATGATGATGATGAAGAAAGACTAATCTGGCTGAGCTGTCCCTAAAATAGCAGCATACAGCGCTCTGTCCCTTTATCTAAACTGACAAAAGAAACTCAGGCTGCTGACCTAACACCTATACCAGTCCTGAAAAGAACTTTTGTGTACCAAATAGCTAGCGTTTTCTCTGTCCCTACTCCACACAGGATCCTTTCCCTACAGTGACAGAAGAAAGAATGTAAAATGGCCACCGGATCGGGTGTATTTATAGGTTAGGGGGAATGTCCAAGTGTCCATGAGCTGTCATGTCTCAATTGGTTGTCCTGTAACACATGATAAACGTGTCACGAAAGGTTAAAGTTCTTGTATACATTAAACACGTAAGTCCGCCGGGGCGAACGACGGAAAAAGGCGTTCGAACCCGCGGACGGCGAAAGTCGGAAATTCGCCGCGAAACGACCGCCGGGCGAACCGTTCGGCCATCACTACTGATAAGGGCAGGGAGCGGTATCTACTACCAAAAGATTAAGCAATAATTATATCGGTGAGGGTGTCTCTGTTGGGTGCCACATCCAAACTGACAATACAAAAGTCCTAAATGGACCTTTAAAGCAATGATCTAATTTGTCAAAAAAACATATTTTATTAGACATAATACACACAATAAAAACAAAGCATATTGGAATTGTTACAATTAGTACAAAATCATCACAACTTTCTTCAGGTATTCAAATGTTTGCATTAGTTCCATGTCCATACAACTTTAATACAACCATGCCTTTCTGTTTCCATCTGGATTTCCTCTCAGCTTTTCAAATGCTGGATTATTCTAGATTTCCTGGGGAATATCCCTAAACCCTTCTATTCTCTTCGCTTCGTTCCACAACACTCATACCATTGTAAACATGGGAATCTTAATTTTAGGTAACCTCATTATTTGTGCCTCCAATCCTACCACTAAATCCTCTACCTACAGTATTTTCAATAGGTACTTTCCACACCTGTTTGTTATTTCCTGTCTTTTCCAGGTCTGTAGCTGTTTTAACTGCCCTGCAAGGTAATATATCTATATATCTGCCATCCCTGCTTCATTTTTCGATCGCTGTAATGTTGTTATTTTAAGTTTGGATCTACCATTAGCCCAAATCCATTTTATAAATTGCAATTTTAACTTTTTAAACATGGATTTTGGTATAACCACTGAAGAATGTGAGAATACATATAAACATTTGGGTAACACTACTGTCTTAATTAAATGTATTCTTCCTGCCACTGAAAGTGGTAGCTTTGACCATATTCTCAACTTGCATTTAATATTTTTTTATTATTAATCATATGATCTGTAGCTTCAGAGTCAATGCAACAGGTACAAAATGATGAGGTGCTCGCTTTGGAGTGAAAAACACACTCAGTATCTGAAGAATATTCTAGTATTCTTTAACACTGCTGGACTTTTTTTAACTTGCCTCTTTTTCTGATTAATTCTAGCTTTCCAAATTCACAATTTGCCTTTAAGTGATCTTTATGCACACAAAACATTTATGTGTGTATGCATATTAATATTATCGTGGTTGGTGTTTCTTTGTGCAGATTCACAGTAGAATAATGTTTGCTGTTTGTATTATCTGTTTTTCATTCACAAGCTTTGTTTTAATACATTCCAGGCTAAGTTCATCAGCTTGGCAAGCATCAAGTGCTGTAACAAGTGGGAGACCACTGAGTAACAGTGCTGCTATATGAAAGTCTTTTATTTCTTCTATAGCTCCCAGTTGACTATTTCTAAGGTTCATTTTCTATAGTCCTACATGCACTGGCCTTTCATTAGTTTAGTCTGGTATATCTTTCCAGGTTAAGTACATTTTGTTGTTAAGCATTTCTCTCCTGTGTACGTTCTGTAGTTACTACCACATTTCTTTTGAAGTTCACACTTGCATATGTGCACAATTTGATCATCATCTATACTCGGGAATATAGTCCTTTGAGCTTTCTGATCTTTCTCTGTCCGCTCATATGAAGGTGAGTTTGCTTTGGTCCCCTCTATATACTTTCATGTACTCTCTCTAATCATAAGTGTCTTCATTTAAATTTCCAGGACTGGTAGTTCTAGTTTGTCAGATTTTTTCCTGAAATTTTGATGAAGCACTGTTATACTTTTTGGCCTTTTTTCAAAGACTGCTTTCCTGTAAGTCTGAGCTGTTTTTGTATTTGAATAAGTATTTAGTACATTGGCTGTAGCTGGGCCCATAACCTGTTAGAAAGCTTCTGCAGATGAGTCAAGATTTTGGTGGGCTTAGCCCTTTTTGTTTAGTTGGAGATAATGGGAACATAAAAACATTAAATTACATCATAACCATGTAGGTCCACTAGAAAGAACATTACATTATACATGCATTAAACACCTCTACCTAGTGGCAGAATTATTAATCACAGTGTAATATATGAGAATGGTGGTTGCACCTATATCTTTATAAACAACATGCTAACAAAATACACCATGATTGTTATTCCTGCATTATACAAAAATAATATATTCTTAGAAACCTCAGAATCAAGAGGAGTGTTAGCCTTCAGACAAGTAATCAAAAATTAAGCAACCTGCCACAAAAGATTGTAGTAGGAAAAAAAATCCAAGGTTAAAAACAAGATATAACTTTTTAAATATTTGCACTTTTTTTTAAATTGTTGTAAAGGCAGAAGTTTTTTTTACCTGACTGCATTCTATGCAGTGAGGTAAAAAAATACTTCTGCAAGCAGCTCCTCCCACAGCCCCCCTAAATATATACCCGCGCCTCTTTGCTCTCTCCCTTCTCATTGGCTCAGATACAGCAGCAGGAACCATTGGTTGCAGCTGTCAATCAGAACATGCAGACCAGGGCTTGGGAGCAAGTATGCACGAGTGCCCCCATAGGAAGCGGCTTGCGATGAGGACACTCTGCAGGGTCGAGCATTCAGGAGCACTGGCGAGAGACTGAGAAGAGGAGGATCAGGGTTGCTCTGTGTAAAACTATTGCACAGAGCAGGTAAATATGACATAGAATCACTGTAAGGATCATTAAAAAGTTCCTATTTTTGACAAAAAAAACAAAAAACTAATTATGCAACCTATCAAAGTCCAGTGAACACTAAAGCACAAGAACTGTGGTCACTCAGTAGTTCAATCATGGAAACAAATGCAGAATATGAATTGGCAGGTTTAGGCAGGTGGCAATAAAGCTGTTTCCTTAATCCAAGGAGATGCTAAGGATGAGAAAGTGGCCTGCCAATGTCACAGGCAAAAATATACAGATCATTCATTATCTGAGCATCCATCTCCAGCAAAAAAAAAAACTGATTCACTATGGACTCTGTTGAGCACTAATCCATTCTCCCCTTTTAAAATGGCTGATATGGTAATATCAAAATAAATGTATTTCAGGGTGTAATACCCATAAAATTGAGTTTAGTGACTCGGCCAGTCATGCCTGTCAATTTTTACTATGTAGTTATACTTCATTTGCTGATTAAACAGGGCAGAAATTTTAGCTTTTCACTTATCCCGTTTTTTCATCTTTTTAATATTATCCTGCTCAGTACCATAGTAGACAACCATGCACAGAGCAGAAATGCCCACAGCCATAATTATATATGGTTGTATAACTTGATCACATTTTGAAGAGTGAAGTTGAACTGAACAAGAATTCTGACCTTCAGCTGTTAGAAGCAGCTGTACTTATTTTTATCTTTTTGGATGATGATCATCAAATGAAGGCGATTTGTAGTCTGTTGTTCTTACAGTTAAATTCCACACAAACGTATATATAAAAGATTAGCTTTAGCCCAAATATAAAAAAATAATAACTGTGTATAATTTAAATGCTGCTACTATAATCATTTCAAATCTTTTTGTTTGAATCATATAACACCTTTACTCTTGAGTAAATACTGAATAATGCATGGCAGAAATCAGACTATGGGCTGATAAAACTGAGCTCATAATTCCCCCCCGACCAACCGACTTCTCCAGCAAGATCTCAATATTACAACCATCAGTCTCTCCCCTCATACCAAGGTACTAGGTGTAATTCTAGACACTGAGCTGTCCTTTCATTCCCAAATCCACTCACTGTCCAAATCGTGCAGACTTTACCTCCTAAACATCTCCAAAATACTACCCTTTCTAATCATTGACAGCACTAAGCAACTTATTTACTCCCTTGTTATCGCTGGCCTTGACTATTGTAACTCCCTCCTCATTGGTAAGGATGAACTGAACACCCCCCGATGTTCCGAACAGGACATCCGAACAGGCAAAAAATTTGTATGAACAAGCGTACACCATTAAAGTCTTTGGAACACAAACATGAAAAATCATTAGTGCTCCTTATAAAGGCTTAGGCCGCGTACACACGGGCGGACTGTTCGCCCAACCTTGTCCGCTGAACAGTGTTTGGGCGGACAGTCCGCTCGTGTGTGGGCTTTCAGCGGACAGTTTCAGCGGACAGTTGGACGGACAAAGTCTTTCGGAAATTCCGAAAAACTGTCCGCTGAAACTGTGTTTGAGCGAACAGTCCGCCCGTGTGTGGGCTTGTCCGCTGTACTTTCGAAATGAGCGGACTGTTCCCGCTCGGAAAGTCCGCCCATTTCGAGCGCGTGTACAGGTAGGCGGGGCCCGCGAAGGAGACGTCGCGGGCTCCGCCGCCTGGAATGGGCTTAAAGGGGAACCCCAACGCCGAAAAAAATCGGCGTGGGGGTTCCCCCCAAGTCCACACCAGACCCTTGTCCGAGCACGCTACCCGGCCGGCCAGGAAAGGGGGGCGAGCGAGCGCGCCCCCCCTCCTGAGCCGTACCAGGCCGCGTGCCCTCAACATGGGGGGTGCCTTGGGGAAGGGGGGGCCGCGCGGCCCCCCCACCCCAAAGCACCTTGTCCCCATGTTGATGAGGACAAGGGCCTCTTCCCGACAACCCTGGCCGTTGGTTGTCGGGGTCTGCGGGCGGGGGGCTTATCGGAATCCGGGAGCCCCCTTTAAGAAGGGGGCCCCGGATACCGGCCTCCCACCCTATGTGAATGAGTATGGGGTACAATGTACCCCTACCCATTCACCTGTGAACTAAAGTACAATAAAAAACACAACACAGAGAAAAAATATTTTATTGCACAGCTCCGGGGGTCTTCGGGGGTCTTCTCGCCGGACTCCTCCGCTATGTGTGTGTAGCTCTTTTGCTAGCGGAGGAGTCCGGCTTTCTTCCTCCCCGCCGCCGGCCTCTTCTCCCGACTTCGGGGGTCTTGTCCCCCTCTTCGGTTCTTCTGCCGGGCCACCGCGCCTGGTCCGGTCTTCTGTCGCCGTCTTCCGTTCTTCTGTCGCCGCCTTCGGTTCTTCTGCCGGGCCACCGCGCCTTCTTGTAGCTCTTTTACAGGCGGTGGCCCGGTCTTCTGTCGCCGCTGTCGTCGCCGCCGCCGCCGCCGCCGCCGCCGCCGCCGCCGCCTTCCGTTCTTGTTCTTCTTCTTGTTCTTCTTCTTCTCCTGGAGATGTTGACTTGACGAGCTCTCCGGCCGGAATGCCAGGGACACGCTCCGCTGCCACTTATATAGTGACAATGGGGCGGTGTCACATGGTATATGTCACATGGGTTGGTCACATGGGTTGATGTCACATGGGGACTATGACATCGTAAGGGGCGGGGTCACCATGTGACCAACCCATGTGACATATACCATGTGACACCGCCCCATTGTCACTATATAAGTGACCGCACAGCGCGGCTCTGGCATTCTGGCCGGAGAGCTCGTCGAGTCAACATCTCCAGGAGAAGAAGAAGAACAAGAAGAAGAACAAGAACGGAAGGCGGCGGCGGCGGCGACGACAGCGGCGACAGAAGACCGGGCCACCGCCTGTAAAAGAGCTACAAGAAGGCGCGGTGGCCCGGCAGAAGAACCGAAGGCGGCGACAGAAGAACGGAAGACGGCGACAGAAGACCGGGCCACCGGACCAGGCGCGGTGGCCCGGCAGAAGAACCGAAGAGGGGGACAAGACCCCCGAAGTCGGGAGAAGAGGCCGGCGGCGGGGAGGAAGAAAGCCGGACTCCTCCGCTAGCAAAAGAGCTACACACACATAGCGGAGGAGTCCGGCGAGAAGACCCCCGAAGACCCCCGGAGCTGTGCAATAAAATATTTTTTCTCTGTGTTGTGTTTTTTATTGTACTTTAGTTCACAGGTGAATGGGTAGGGGTACATTGTACCCCATACTCATTCACATAGGGTGGGAGGCCGGTATCCGGGGCCCCCTTCTTAAAGGGGGCTCCCGGATTCCGATAAGCCCCCCGCCCGCAGACCCCGACAACCAACGGCCAGGGTTGTCGGGAAGAGGCCCTTGTCCTCATCAACATGGGGACAAGGTGCTTTGGGGTGGGGGGGCCGCGCGGCCCCCCCTTCCCCAAGGCACCCCCCATGTTGAGGGCACGCGGCCTGGTACGGCTCAGGAGGGGGGGCGCGCTCGCTCGCCCCCCTTTCCTGGCCGGCCGGGTAGCGTGCTCGGACAAGGGTCTGGTGTGGACTTGGGGGGAACCCCCACGCCGATTTTTTTCGGCGTTGGGGTTCCCCTTTAAGCCCATTCCAGGCGGCGGAGCCCGCGACGTCTCCTTCGCGGGCCCCGCCTACCTGTACACGCGCTCGAAATGGGCGGATTTGCCTCCGCCTTACGTGGGCGAGTCCGTTCATTTCAAAAGTTGAGCGAACTGTTTGCCCAACCTTGTTCGTCAAACAGTCCGCTCGTGTGTGGGCAAGTCCGCTCATGCAAATGATGAAACTGTTTGCCGAACAAGGTTGGGCGAACAGTCCGCCCGTGTGTACGCGGCCTTATATGCAAGTTATTGTCATAATTGTCATAAAAAGTGTCATGCCCCAGGGGAGATGTATCAATGCAATTTTTTTTTTTAAATCTGCTGTTTTTTTCAGAAATAGTGATTTTTTTAATGCTTAAAGTGAAACAATAAAAATGAAATATTCCTTTAACCACTTGCCGACCAGCCGCCGGCAGAATGGCACGGCTGGGCGAAACAACATTATGTAACGTTGCTTCTCTATTGATTCACCCTGCTCGCCCACAGAGCCGATGCGAGTGCCCGGCAGTCGCGATCACCGCAGGGCTTCCGTGATCGTTCAGGGCACACAGAGAACCCGGATCTGTAAACACACAGTTTCCGGTTCTCTGAAGGGAGGAGAGACAGATCCTCTGTTCATATAGAGTATGAGCAGATGATCTGTCATCCCTCCTACACATTCCCCTCCCCCCTTCAGTTAGAACGCACACTAGGGAACACAATTAACCCCTTGATTGCCACCTAGTGTTAACCCCTTCCCTGCCCGGGACATTTTTACAGTAATCAATTTTTATAGCACTGATCACTGTATAAATGCCAATGGTCACAAAAATGTGTCAAAATTGTCCGACGTGTCCGCCATAATGTCACAGTCCCAATAAAAATCGGAGATCGCCACCATTACCATAAAAAATTTATAATATAAATGCCATAGAACTATCCCCTATTTTGTAGATGCTATAACGTTTGCCCAAACCAATCAATATACGCTTATTGCGATTTTTTGTACCAAAAATATGTAGCCTAAACTGAGGAAAAAAATATTTTTTTTATAAATTTTTGGGGGATATTGGGGGCTTCCAGATTCCGATAAGCCCCCCACCTGCATACCCCCACAACCATCAGGCAAGGGTTGTGGGGATGAGGCACTTGTCCCCATAAACATAGGGAAAATGTGCTTTGGGGTCAGACCCTAAAGCACCCTCCTCACGTTGAGGGCATGTGGCCTGATACGGTTCAGAAGGGGGGCCTCTCTCTTTCTCCCTATTTTCCTGCGGCCTGCCAGGTTGCATGCTCGGATAAGGGTCTGGATATTTGGTGCAGGGTTCCCCTTAAAATCCATACCAGACCTGAAGGGCTGGTATGGATTTTGGGGTTCCCTTTAATATTCATATCAGACTCAAAGGGCCTGGTAATGGACTTGGGGGGGGGCATGCCCTTTTTTTCAGTGAGTTTTATCTATATTGCCGAGACCTGACAATTCATTACAGCCGCAATCAGTTTTAAATGACAATTTTTCCTTTAGAAATGTAATTTTGCTGCAGTATTGTTCTAAACATGGGAAAAATGTGGCACTTTACAGGCATACTATAGACACTCCCCAGGCATGATATTTAAAGGAATATTTCATTTTTATTGTTTCACTTTAAGAATTAAAAAAATCACTGCTCCCGAAAAAACAGCTGTTTTTAAAAAACATTTTTGCATTGATACATGTCCCCTGGGGCAGGACCCCGGTCCCCAAAAAAACATTTTATGACAATAACTTGCATATAAGCCTTCAAAATTAGCACTTTTGATTTTTCATGTTCGTGTCCCATAGACTTTAACGGTGTTCCAGCGGCTTTCAAATTTTTCCCGAACACTGCATATTGTTCGGTGTTTACTGAACATCCGAACAACCAAAGTTCGGCCCAAACTTAAGCTTGGGCTGAACCGTTTACCCATGCCTACTCATTGGCCTACCTCTGCACAAATATCTCCAAATATCCCCCAATCGGTCCACTCTGCTCCTCCCATGATCTTCTGCTCTCTAGTTCCATTGTCTCCTTCTCCCATGCTCATCTCCAGGACTTCTCCAGAGCCGCTCTCATCCCCTGGAATTTACTACCCCAATCTGTCCGGTTATTTCCTAGTCTATCCACTTTTAGGTGAACCCTGAAAACTCATCTCTTAAGGGAGGCCTATCCTGCCTTCAGCCAACAACCAAATCATCTACTTCCCTCACCAGTTCATCCCTCTTAGATTGTAAGCTCACAGGAACAGGGCCCCACTTGTTGTTGAATTGTACTGTTGGTGTATTGTCTCCCTTTATATTGTAAAGCACTGCCTAAACTGTTGGTGCTATATTAATCCTATATAATAATAATAATGCACACAGGAAAATATATAACATAAAATATGGCTATAGTTTGGTGCCTAGGAGCTACAGGTGTTGCGTATAGCCACACTGGGTATGGCTAAAATCTTAGAGTAGATGTTTGAAGTAGAACTAAACTTCATTTTGTAGACCACTATCAGGAAATACTGTATGCTATTTCTTACTCATATTTTTTATTTAACCACTTCACGCCTGGCCTATAGCAAAATGATGGCTGGGCGGTGGCTTTCCCATCCTAACTAGACATCATATGATGTCCTGTCAGGATGCAACGATTGCGGGGATCTGTCATCTGCTGTGTTCACTGGACACAACCGATGACCAGAGTATCAGAGCTCGCTGCCAGTACCATATGGCCGCCGTGACAAATTGACAGTTACACACAATTAATGGCTTCCTTTCAAGCCATCCAATGTGTACAAATGTGTTGCTAGCTCTGATTGACCCTGTCTGTACCATGGGATCAAATTGACCAATCACAGCTATGTGATTAGCTTTGACCAATCACAACTAATCACAACAAAACAGACTGAATGATTCAGTTTCATTGAGTAAAATGCTTGCTTATATGTGTAAAAAAAATTAAATAAATCCTGATCACTTCCCCAGAGCAGTACAATTTTTCTATGGCAACATTATATTGCTCTGATCACAGTCACTGTGCTGTGGTCACAGTGTGTTAAAATACAATAAAACATAGTAAAAATTAAACAGAGAGAGAACAATAGATATAGAACAATAGTGAGCAAACAATAGAACATGCAGTAGAGAGCGAACATAAGCCCTTGTACACACGGTCGGAGAATCCGTTGGAATGTGTCCTATCAGACCGTGTTGTCAGATAATCCGACTGTGTGTGGTATGCATCGGACTGATTCTGTCAGAATATCCGTCGGACCCAATTTTCCAACTTGTTAGAAATATTTCCCGACCAACTGGGCCGATCGGACATACTCCGATCATGTGTAGAGAATTTTGATCGGACCAAGTGCCACGCATGCTCAGATCAAATTCCTACATCAAAGCTATTGGCTACTAGCCTGAATGTAGTCCCATCGTAACGAAATTACGTCATCACGTTCTGAAAGATCGGATTTTACGACAACTTTGTCCGACCGTGTGTATGCAACAGTTTCGGACAAGATCCGGCAGACAAAATCCGATGGATAAAATCCGATGGATTTGGTTGTCGAAATCTCCGACCGTGTGTACAGGGGCTTAGAGAGAGAACAATAGAGAGAGAGAGAGAGAAGAAAAATAAAAGCACAGCTTTATTTTATTTTTTTGTGTTTTCGTATATGTGGTTTTTTTTTTCACTTTTTTCACTTTTATAAAAACTGTAAACTGAGTGTTGCAGATTAGGGTCTCTCAAAATGTGATAGCCATCACATCTTTTGAGACCCTGTGTTAGTGTGCCCTAGGACTGTGTAGTACTGTACCCTACGTTAATGCTCCACTAGTGTGTGATAGCATTTGAAACAGTCACCGATGCAGAGACCAAGTTGGTCAAGACGGGAGGTTCAATAAAAGTGGTTGTCACGCCTAAATCTGTGTTTTCTGCAGACACAACACCAGGGAGGACATACAGAAAATGCCTCTCATGCAGCCGGCTCACTCATTTGCATTGGGAAGGTGGGCCATAGCACGGTCTGGAAACAGAAGCACTGTGACGACCTCTTCATGGAATTTGAGGAAGGATCCAATCTGTCCTGAAGCTTTGTATGGCACAAAAGCGTTCAGCAGAGCTAATTGAAATAAGTATACAGACAATTTTTTGTACCAGCGTCTGGCCCTATGGGCAAATAGGTATGGCGACAACAACTGGTCATTGAGGTCCACCCCTCCCATATTAAGGTTGTATTTATGGACACAGAGGAGTTTCTCAACAACACCAGTGTCCCTAATAATTTGGACTGTTGTATCTGCGTGAAGGGAGGACAGAACAAAAACATTCCGTGAATCCCTCCACTTCACCGCTAACAAATTATTACACTTCAAGCAGGCTGTCTCCCCCCCCCCCCCCCATCTAAGTCGGGATGCTGCAAGCCGTTGGGGGAAGACCCAGTGACTAGATCGCACAATGCCACATGCGCCATTTCCATAATCAAAAAGGTGACTAAAAAATGACATGCTCGTATAATAACTGTCCACATACAAGTGGTACCCCTTTCCAAATAAGGGTGACACCGAGTCCCACACAATTTTACCAGCGTTCCCTTTGTAGTCTGGGCAGTTCTCTGACTCTGCGTGACTATCTTTTCCCTCGTAAACCATAAACCATTCGTCACACGTCTGACATCGTCATGTTGGTGTGAATTTGTTTTCCACATGTGGAGGACTCCAAACACTCGATGTTTGTCTATTGCCTATAGCAATATTCCTAAGGACATTTCTGTTCATGCTGTTGACTTTTTTCTTGGGACTCAACAACCCATAGTGTCAACTCATATATTGATTTATTTCACTGTTGATAATTTGTCACATATTTGTTTTTGATTTTAGAGCAGAGCTCTCTTAATTTACTGTCTTTATTTGTTTCTATCTCACCATAGAGCTGCAGCTATCTTTAGGGTTTTAGAACACAGCACAGTTTATTTTTTCTACACAGGTACTTACCAGTGTCTGGGGTCTAGAGTTGTTTTCCTGCAGCTGGTTCTTCTTACTGCTGTTGGCTGCCGGTGCTGCCATTGTGGATACAGGAGCTGGCTGTTGCCATCTGAGGAACCACAGCTAGCTTTCCACTGCACATATGCAAGCTCACCCATGAGAATGTTCCTCCAGCCTCCTGAAACATGTGACGTGTCTCAGAAGGCTGCAGGATGGGGTGGGGCAAGGGATGTCCTCCTTGCCTAGGCAAGGTTTGATGAAATGGCAGCAGGTACCGATAAAAATCTGTACCCCCCCCCCCTTCAAAATAAATGAAAATAAAAATATAACTCAGTTAAAGGCTGGGGGGAGATAACAAACCAGCAGGACTTCACTTTTTCCACTTTCAGATGAGTACTAGTGCAATGTAGAAAAATGCAACATGTCTACATCTTTAAACAATCTGATGAAACCCACCTCCATTCAGCAATGGTTTCTCATTGTCTATTTATAACACTGGAAGTGTATATGTTACTTCTATATCAATTTAAACCATTGAAAACTTGGCTTTACCATAACTTAGCCCTTAAATTATAGGCTTTACAAAAATATTTCTACAGAATAGAAAATAAGACAATTGTCATAAAAGTGAAGGATGATTTTTATTTTATTATTATGGTTGATGAAAATGTTGCACATATGCCAAAATGTATTGAAGACAGCCATGTAGCTGACAGCTATTTTTACACATTTTATGCACTTATAAAGTCAAGATGATATGGGTTGTCTCTGTGATATTCCCTCAGTATAATTATATATCAGTCACAGGAAACATCCTTTCATTTTGGCTACATTAGCTGTTGTCTATTATAGCTCTTACCACTGTACAAAAGTGCAAATTGCATATAACATCCTCACTCATGGAATTATTTAACAACACGGCAGAAAAGCAACAATGTGTATTAAAGCAGAACCTGCATCAAGATGCAAGGCTTCCCCCTTATTCTTTAAATATTGCAAAGAATCAAGTAATAGGAGGAAAATGTAAAAAAATATAGTTAACTTACACTCTGACAAGAGTGACATCAGGAGCCTTCCGGAGAGATTTCGGAAAGACTGAGGATCTCAAATATTGCATTAAGAAGCTTCAGCACAGTGCAAAAGGCAAAGAAAAAAAACATGCAAGAGCTATTTAAATACATTAAACAGTTAAATCTGAACTCCAGGCGCAAAAACGTATATTTAAATATATTCCTCTGTAGTAAGGATGAGCCGAACACCCCCCCCTGTTCGGTTCGCACCAGAACCTGCGAACAGACCTAAACTTCATGTGAACTTTAGAACCCTATTAAAGTCTATGGGACTCGAACATTCACAATCTAAAGTGCTAATTTTAAAGGCTAATATGCAAGTTACTGTCCTAAAAAGTGTTTGGGGACCCCGGTCCTGCCCCAGGGGACATGGATCAATGCAAAAAAAAGTTTTAAAAATGGCAGTTTTTTCAGGAGCAGTGATTTTAATAATGATTAAAGTGAAACAATAAAAGTGTAATAATGGAACAAGTTCCCCCACCAACGGGGTTTTTAGGCAGCAAAAAACAATGATGATAGCATGTCAAAAATAATATGATAAATATTTTATTGTATGGTAAAAACATGAGCTCCACCTAGACATTTAAAAAAAGGGGAGAGCAAGCTCTTATATTCAAAATACAATGATATCAATGGGCATACACTGAACAGACTTAGCTATAAATACACTGTATAAAATAATAACAGTAAAAATATATAGGTCTAACGCGTTTCAACCACTAGGGTCTTCTTCAGAGATAGTCTGTTAATAAAAACAAAATTAAACTCAATGAATCTATCAAGTAATATTTGTATTAAGATTATCTTATATTTGTTAGTATGGTTTACCCAATGGTGTATTTCCAAAAGAATAACGTAAGTTGTAATGCTCAATGGTGGAGTTCACCCATAGGTTCATGTTTCAGTGTCCTTCACACATTGGAGATGTTACACGGTCCGTACATTTCGCCACAGTGCCAAGAAGAGGGAGTGGGAACGGAGACCCAAAGGCGCGGCTCGCGGGAAGTCACACGAATGCCATACGCCCCATAAAAAATATAGGAAGTAGGTGCAGGTATAGGCAGCCGGCCCGTATGGTAAGCCACGTCTGTGATAGAAATCTCAACATAAATAAAATTAGACACATATGTTTGATATATGAGCACAGGGTGTATGTATGGTATGAAAGTATTATCATACACATAATCTATATATATAGAAGGAATATCCCCAAATGTCTTACTATACATCTGGGATGCTACGAGGAAGGGAACAAGGGGAAAACATCCTGCCCAAATACGGGAAAAAAAAAAAAACCCTAAGCTCCACACACCCAACAACTCGAGGAAAACAAACAAAAATCAGAAAGACAAGCAAACCACAAAGCACAAGCGGAAAAAGGAAACTGTGGAAATGTAAGTATGTGTTGAATCAGCATCAGAGTGTTGGTGACCGAAGTGAATGGATGAATGAATTACATACGTTTAAAAGTGAGAATTACATGTAAAAAATGTGTGTGTATATACCTAAAAAGATTAAAAAGTGAGTGCATTGATATGCTAATGAAGGTTAAAAAGTGAGTGCATTGATATGCTAATAACGGTTAAAAAGTGAGTGCATTGATATGCTAATGAAGTGCGCGTGAGTGATAGACAAAAAAAAAAAAAGGCGAGGGGGGACAGGAGTAAAGCCGAACAGATATGCTAACCTGATTTCATGAACAGTATTTGTACTAAAAGTAAAGGCTGTTACCTGAATTAGTGGGCTTGATAGAAAATTCCCCAAATAGGGAAGGGAGAGACTGCTACTGGAAAACTATCCCGGGAAAAGTACCAGACACGGTCACTGACTCATATTCTATGAAGTCACCCAATCTGAAATTAGGTAGAACAATCAACAAGCTTTTTTTTGGTAGTTTCAAGATGTTGCTTAGATACAATAAAGCCATGCTTGCCAAGCCAAAGGAATAGCCAAACTTACCATCCAGCAAGAAAGGGTAACAAAGTCCTCGTTCATAGGTTAGAAGTAAACTTCCTACAGGATGTACTGTTTATATAGTACCCCAGGGTTTCGTCACAGACGTTGGCCGCCCATCCATTGGCCGGGGTTCACCCATTGCTACATGGTCGCCTAATTAGTTCGACCGCGTGTGGCCGCCCCAGCATCCCGGAAGGCCGTAAAGCGGCCCCGAAATGACGTCACTTCCGTCGCAACTGCGTGACGTAGGTGCGTCGCGTGCGCCCACAAAATAGGCCGACGCACGTGAGAACCCTGCGTGAAAACAAACAGGGGTCTCTCCTTCCCTTGCCGGGGAGTCGCGCCAGAGCACTGACCCATCCACCCCCCCCCACACAGAAAGGGGAGCACAAGAGGCAATGAGCAGAGGGACCATAATAGTGAGGAATGAACATCAACCCAGGGGAAAACAAATACCGAGACATGCCACAACTGTCCAAAAAATCCCCCGGCCCCCAGGACTAAGATAGGATGGGGGTGTATGAGTGAAGGGCAAGGGGAGAGGGAAAAAGGGAGGGGGAGATAGGGAAAAGAGGGGAGAGGGGGAGGGGGAGAAGACAGGCGACAGATCCCAGCACACCATCAGCAATAATATACATTTGTTTAACCAATTACATTATGAGGTTTCATATTAATTCACATACGAATATGACATGCATTTCCCGACATGCGAACGCATGTCTTTATTCAGAGGGCAGTCGAAGTAGATATACAGCTACAGTGAATATGTAATAACACAAAAAAAAAAATATTATATAATAATAACATTTCTATGTGGTTGGTCACACAGAGGTATATTCTATTACAAAATAACCATATATGGTACCTTGTTGAGAACCCATGTGATCACAGTGGTTGAAAATTATCAACAGTTTACAAAGAGGCATGGTCAAGAGATGTTGCTAGAGAGTTACTAGAGAGATAAAAGAAGAAACATAAAGAGGAAACTACTCAAAAGGTAATGGAGCAGATACACTCAGAAATCAAGGTGGGGGGGGGGGGGGATGGTATGTGTATTCGATCTAGGGCAGTAAATGTGAATTTGGGCATTCTGTAATCGTGTGCTTGTACGACATGTCGTCCAATTGGCAAATAATAGTTACCAATTTCCATGCTGTACACATGTTTAGACATGCGGCGATGGAATTCTTGTTTCGTTTTACCCACATAATACGCCCCACACTCACATTCCAGGAGATAAACCACGCCTCGTGTCTGGCAATTTACAAAATGGGTAGGTCGAAAGGTGACACCATTTGGTAAGCAGAAGATCTTATCACGTCTAATATATTTACAACACGAGCAGTGATTGCAAGGGAAAGAGCCAAGAACTGAACAATGTTTGGACCTTTTATTTTCACTTCTATATTCGCTCTGCACTAGTTTATCATATAGCGAAGAGGCCCTTTTAAAGGAAATAGAGGGGCGTGCTGACACGAAACAACCAATTTTGGGATCGTCTTTTAGAATAGACCAGTGTTTTTGAATAATATTAAAAATAATATTATGTTGTTTAGTGAAACGCATAGTGATCCTAAGTGGATCCACAGTAGGGTCACTGCGTTCCCTTTTGGAAAACAAGAGGTCCCTACGTGGTAAAACTACAACTTTGTTATAGGCCCTGCGAAGGCATGAGCGACTATAACCTCGTGCAAGGAATCTGGTCTGAAGTTTATGTGCCTCTTCTTTGAAGAGACTGTCACTTGAACAGTTTCTACGGAGGCGTAGATATTGACCATAGGGTATAGAGCGTTTTAAGGCCATAGGGTGAAAGCTATCCGCATGCAATACCGTGTTGCCCGCGGTACTTTTACGGTATAGAGAGGTAAAAATTGAATTTTCTGGGGTACGTCCTATTATGACATCCAAGAATGTAATGCTCTGGGTGTCATATGTCATAGTAAACTTGAGGTTGTATGTGTTTATGTTAATGCAAGACTTGAATTCCAATAGGGCAGCCTCCGATCCCTCCCAGATGATGAGGACATCGTCGATATACCGCCGCCACATAGCAATGTGGCGCGTGTATTCGAAAAGGTCCCCATCAGCCAGGAGGGATTTCTCCCACTCCCCCAGGTACAGATTGGCGTAGGCCCGGGGCACAACAAGTGCCCATGGCCACGCCCTGCACCTGGAGGTAGTGGGAGTTATTGAATAGAAAGAAATTGTGATGTAGAATGTAATCAAGTCCGTCCACTATAAATTCATTCACTTCATGTTTATGTCTCCCACTTGCTTGAAGTAGGCTCTGTATAACTTCGATCCCCTTATCATGTGGGATCGAGCTATACAACGCCTCCACATCAATTGCCACTAAGATGGAGTCTGCAGTTAAAGTATAGTTCTCAATTGTCTGTAATAAATGCGTAGTGTCCTTCACATAGGAGGGCATGCACAGAACAAATGGCTGTAAAAATGAGTCAATAACTTTGCTGAGATTTTCAGTTATTCCACCTTTCCCTGAGACAATCGGCCGACCTGGAGGTCGTGATTGGCATTTATGAATCTTCGGTAGACTATAAAAAGTAGCTGCCCTTGGATGTTTAATTCCAATGAAGGCATGTTGGTCCTTTGTGATACCACCCTTGGCAAGGGCTGTATCTATCAAGTTATAGAATTTGTTGTAAAAAGTCTGTATTAGTTTACTCGGAATGGTCTTATACCATTCTTTGTTGTCTAGGATCTCTTGACACATGCGTACATAGTCCGAATTGTCCATAAGGACCACATTACCCCCCCTTATCGGAGGGTTTTATTGTGATGTTGACATTCTTTGTCAGCATGTAAAGAGCTTTTGTTTCATCTGCACTTAAATTATCAGGGTGGAATTTCTTGGGTGGCAAATTACGAATGTCCCTCGATACTTGTTTTACAAATGTATCAATATTTGAATTCAGACTTAAGGGTGGGAATTTACCTGAAGGTTTTTTAACTGTCAACCCAGACATGCCAGTGGATTCATTTGTTTTATCCAATAACATTTCCAGATCTATCTGATCTATGAGGTCCAGAGTGTTATTTTCTTCATATAGAAGTGTTAAATCTCTCAGGGCCTTAAATTCTCTCATACTCAGCTTGGGACAGTCAGTAACGTTGATATCAATGGCATTCCTAGTGTACAGGCTCTTTAACAGAAGCCTGCGTGCAAAAAGTTGTATATCTGTAATGACCCCAAAGGCATCAAAACTTTCTTGTGGGCAGAATGTTAGGCGCGCCCGCCAGAACCCCAGTTTCCACCGGGGATAAAGCGTAGGACGAGAGGTTGATCACACTGAAGGATTCACTTGAATCCGTGTGACAAATGCGTCCAAGTTTCCTACTCCCTTGTTCGGTCGGGGTGAGGGAAGTCCCCGCTTCAGGTTTAAAGAACTCTGACATGGTTCCGAGCAGGGTACTGTAATTTCCCTTTCTTTTTCGCTACCTATCCCATTGGTACGGGTGACATCGACCTTCTGGCTTACTTCCATACGTGGTACCATAATTTCCCTTCCTCTCTCATTGCATATCCCATTACCATGGACAGGATCGACCATCTCATCAAGGTGTGTGTGTGAGAGGTCGTCCAACGCCGTCACACCATGTGGGTTGATTTGCAGGTCCCTATGTATATCTGATCTCTCTGTTGGATTATTGTCAGTAATACGTTTTTTGCTATTCCCTTCCGGGGAGTCCTTATTACTTCTGTTTCTTTTGAACTTACCCCGAGGTTTCTGCATAGAAATGTTAATATTATATAATATTTTTTTTTTTGTGTTATTACATATTCACTGTAGCTGTATATCTACTTCGACTGCCCTCTGAATAAAGACATGCGTTCGCATGTCGGAAAATGCATGTCATATTCGTATGTGAATTAATATGAAACCTCATAATGTAATTGGTTAAACAAATGTATATTATTGCTGATGGTGTGCTGGGATCTGTCGCCTGTCCTCTCCCCCTCCCCCTCTCCCCTCTTTTCCCTATCTCCCCCTCCCTTTTTCCCTTTCCCCTTGCCCTTCACTCATACACCCCCATCCTATCTTAGTCCTGGGGGCCGGGGGATTTTTTGGACAGTTGTGGCATGTCTCAGTATTTGTTTTCCCCTGGGTTGATGTTCATTCTTCACTATTATGGTCCCTCTGCTCATTGCCTCTTGTGCTCCCCTTTCTGTGTGGGGGGGTGGATGGGTCGGTGCTCTGGCGTGACTCCCCGGCAAGGGAAGGAGAGACCCCTGTTTGTTTTCACGCAGGGTTCTCTCCACAGGTCTCCCCTTGTGTGATTGGGCGGGCTGGTCCCGCCCAGCTACAGGGGACACGTACTCCCTTGCCGGCGGCATCCCTGGATACTTCCGGACGTGTGCCTCGCGTGCGTCGGCCTATTTTGCGGGCGCACGCGATGCACCTACGTCACGCAGTTGCGACGGAAGTGACATCATTTCTGGGCCGCTTTACGGCCTTCCGGGACGCCGGGGCGGCCACACGCGGTCGACCTAATTAGGCGACCATGTAGCAATGGGTGAACACCGGCCAATGGATGGGCGGCCAACGTCTGTGACAAAACCCTGGGGTACTATATAAACAGTACATCCTGTAGGAAGTTTACTTCTAACCTATGAACGAGGACTTTGTTACCCTTTACTTGCTGGATGGTAAGTTTGGCTATTCCTTTGGCTTGGCAAGCATGGCTTTATTGTATCTAAGCAACATCTTGAAACTACCAAAAAAAAGCTTGTTGATTGTTCTACCTAATTTCAGATTGGGTGACTTCATAGAATATGAGTCAGTGACCGTGTCTGGTACTTTTCCCGGGATAGTTTTCCAGTAGCAGTCTCTCCCTTCTCTATTTGGGGAATTTTCTATCAAGCCCACTAATTCAGGTAACAGCCTTTACTTTTAGTACAAATACTGTTCATGAAATCAGGATAGCATATCTGTTCGGCTTTACTCCTGTTCCCCCCCCCTCCCCTTTTTTTTTTTTTTGTCTATCACTCATGCGCACTTCATTAGCATATCAATGCACTCACTTTTTAACCGTTATTAGCATATCAATGCACTCACTTTTTAACCTTCATTAGCATATCAATGCACTCACTTTTTAATCTTTTTAGGTATATACACACACATTTTTTACATGTAATTCTCACTTTTAAACGTATGTAATTCATTCATCCATTCACTTCGGTCACCAACACTCTGATGCTGATTCAACACATACTTACATTTCCACAGTTTCCTTTTTTCCACTTGTGCTTTGTGGTTTGCTTGTCTTTCTGATTTTTGTTTGTTTTCCTCGAGTTGTTGGGTGTGTGGAGCTTAGGGTTTTTTTTTTTTTTTTTTTCCGTATTTGGGCAGGATGTTTTCCCCTTGTTCCCTTCCTCGTAGCATCCCAGATGTATAGTAAGACATTTGGGGATATTCCTTCTATATATATAGATTATGTGTATGTTCATACTTTCATACCATACATACACCCTGTGCTCATATATCAAACATATGTGTCTAATTTTATTTATGTTGGGATTTCTATCACAGACGTGGCTTACCATACGGGCCGGCTGCCTATACCTGCACCTACTTCCTATATTTTTTATGGGGCGTATGGCATTCGTGTGACTTCCCGTGAGCCGCGCATTTGGGTCTCCGTTCCCACTCCCTCTTCTTGGCACTGTGGCGAAATGTACGGACCGTGTAACATCTCCAATGTGTGAAGGACACTGAAACATGAACCTATGGGTGAACTCCACCATTGAGCATTACAACTTACGTTATTCTTTTGGAAATACACCATTGGGTAAATGATACTAACAAATATAAGATAATCTTAATACAAATATTACTTGATAGATTCATTGAGTTTAATTTTGTTTTTATTAACAGACTATCTCTGAAGAAGACCCTAGTGGTTGAAACGCGTTAGACCTATATATTTTTACTGTTATTATTTTATACAGTGTATTTATAGCTAAGTCTGTTCAGTGTATGCCCATTGATATCATTGTATTTTGAATATAAGAGCTTGCTCTCCCCTTTTTTTAAATGTCTAGGTGGAGCTCATGTTTTTACCATACAATAAAATATTTATCATATTATTTTTGACATGCTATCATCATTGTTTTTTGCTGCCTAAAAACCCCGTTGGTGGGGGAACTTGTTCCATTTTTCGATTTGATAGGGGTGAGCAGCACCCTCTCAGCTCTTTGTAGCAGTGTGTTCTTTCCAAATATCATAAAAGTGTAATATTCCTTTAAATTTCGTACCTGGGGGGTGTCTATAGTATGCCTCTGAAGGGGCAAATGTTTCCCGTGCTTAGAACTGTCCCTGCACAAAGTGTCATTTCGCAAGGAAAAAAAGTCTTTTAAAATCACTTTCCATTGTCGGCTCCCGTAATACAGAGAACACTCAATGAGTGTTCTCTGTATTAGCCGGCAATTCATTCATTGATAAAAAATAAAAAATAAAGCGTGGGGGTTCCCCTAAATTAAATTACCAGGCCCTTCAGGTCTGGTATGGATATTAAGGGGAACCCCGTGTCAAATTAAAAAAAAAATTGAAGTGAGGTCCTCCTAAATATCCATACCAGACCCTTTATCCGAGCACGCAACCTGGCAGGCCGCAGGAAAAGAGGGGGGGGACGAGAGAGCACCCCCCTCCTGAACCGTATCAGGCCACATGCCCTCAACATTGGGAGGATGCTTTGGGGGTCTGTGCCCCCTCAAAGCACCATGTCCCCATGTTGATGTGGAGAAGGGCCTCATCCCCACAACCCTGGCCGGTGGTTGTGGGGGTCTGCGGGCGGGGGGGCTTATCAGTATCTGGAAGTCCCCTTTAACAAGGGGACCCCCAGATCCCGCCCCCCCGTTTGAAATGGTAAGGGGGTCCTACCATTTCACAAAAAGTGTAAAAATGGTTAAATAAGACAAACACACTTTTGAAAAATTCCTTTATTGAAAATAAGAAAAAAAAAAAAAAAATTCCAGTGGTGGTAATCCACTCTTGCTATCCAGCGACGGATGATCTGATCCAACGACAGGTGATTTTCAGTCCAGCGCTGTGCATACATCTGTCTTCTGTCTTCACTGCGGAGACACTGCAGGGATCCCAGCACTGACGTTTCTTATATTAGGAGGGCCCCCCTCTGATGTAACGCAGGTGAGGGGTCGGGGGCGAGGTCAGGTGACGGGTGGCCCCGCCCTCCTAATATAAGAAACGTCAAATTGACATGGGGGTCCCCCTAAATATCCATACCAGACCCTTCATGTCTGGTATGGATATTAAGGGGGACCCCCACGTAAAAAAAAAAAAATCAATTTGACACGGGGTTCCCCTTAATATCCATACCAGACCTAAAGGGCCTGGTAATTGAATTTAGGGGAACCCCCGCGCTTTTTTTTATCAATGAATGAATTGTCGGCTAATACAGAGAACACTCATTGAGTGTTCTCTGTATTACGGGAGCTGACAATGGAAAGTGATTTTAAAAGACTTTTTTCCTTGCGAAATGACACTTTGTGCAGGGACAGTTCTAAGCACGGGAAACATGTGCCTCTTCACAGGCATACTATAGACACCCCCCCCCCAGGTACGAAATTTAAAGGAATATTACACTTTTATTGTTTCACTTTAATCATTATTAAAATCACTGCTCCTGAAAAAACTGCAGTTTTTAAAACTTTTTTTGCATTGATCCATGTCCCCTGGGTCCCCAAACACTTTTTAGGACAGTAACTTGCATATTAGCCTTTAAAATTAGCACTTTAGATTTCTCCCATAGACTTGTATAGGGTGTTCTGGCTTTTCAAATTTGCCGCGAACAGCCCAAATTGTTCACTGTTCGCTGAACAGACGAACAGGCAATGTTCAAGTCGAACATGAGTTTGACTCAAACTTGAAGTTCATCCCTACTCTGTAGCCACAGTGGATGTAAATCCACTTTGTATGCCAAGCAGGTGTGTTTCTGAGCTGTGGCTCTGTGTTTCCATTCACACACGGAGCCATCACTTATCCCCGCCCCCGCTGTCTTCTGATTGGTTCCCTGGCTGTGATGGACAGCAGCTACCAAAATCCAATCAGGAGTGTGTGTCCCCGGATAGCCAAGGCTCTCATGAACATCGCCCGGATCAAGAGGGGGCACTGGTAAGTATTAGGTGGGGCTACTGCAAACAGAAGTTTTTTTCACCTTCATGCATAGAATGCATGAAGATTAAAAATCTTGTGCCTTTAAACAACTTTAACAAAGAATGTGCTGTACTTAGCATGCAGTAGTCAGGAGTAAGACATGTAAAACAGTGAGGGGAATTTATCAAAACTGGTGCAGTCAGAATCTGCAAAAGCTGCGCATGACAATCAGATTCTATCTTCAGCTTGTTCAGCTTTGAAGCACATCGATCTTAGTGTGGGCCTGTTCTCCAATGTTCAGGCTTTTGCCGAAAAGCCCCATGCACAGGACTTCACTGGGAAGATGATTGTACTGCTGTTTCTCTGACTCCTGCTGATAGGCCTTCCTGCAGTCTCCATCCCTAGTTCTCTCAGCCCCTTATGCAGCTGAGAACAGAGGACATGTAAGCACTTAAAAAAAAGGAAAAAGGGAATATATATGTATGTATCTATCTATCTATCTATCTATACAGTATCTCACACAAGTGAGTGCACCCCTCACATTTTTGTAAATATTTTATTATGTCTTTTCATGTGACAACACTGAAGAAATTACACTTTGCTACAATGTAAAGTAGTGAGTGTACAGCTTGTATAACAGTGTAAATTTGCTGTCCCCTCAAAATAACTCAACACACAGCCATTAATGTCTAAACCGCTGGCAACAAAAGTGAGTACACCTCTGAAAATTTCCTAATTGGGCCCAAAGTGTCAATATTTTGTGTGGCCACCATTATTTTCCAGCACTGACTTAACTCTCTTGGGCATGGAGTTCACCAGAGCTTCACAGGTTGCCACTGGAGTCCTCTTCCACTCCTCCTGACGACATCACAGAGCTGGTGGATGTTAGAGACCTTGCGCTCCACCACCTTCCATTTAAAGATGCCCCAAAGATGCTCAATAGGGTTTAGGTCTGGAGACATGCTTGGCCAGTCTTTCACCTTTACCCTCAGCTTCTTTAGCAAGGCAGTGGTCGTCTTGGAGGTGTGTTTGGGGTTATTATCACGTTGGAATATTGCCCTGCGGCCCATTCTCCGAAGGGAGGGGATCATGCTCTGCATCAGTATGTCACAGTACATGTTGGCATTCATGGTTCCCTCAGTAAATTGTAGCTTTGCAGTGCAGACAGCACTCATGCAGCCCCAGACCATGACACTCCCACCATGCTTGACTGTAGGCAAGACACACTTGTCTTTGTACTCCTCACCTGGTTGCCGCGACACACGATTGACACCATCTGAACCAAAAAAGTTTATATTGGTCTTATCAGACCACGGGACATGGTTCCAGTAATCCATGTCCTTCATCTGCTTGTTTTCAGTAAACTGTTTGTGGGCTTTGTTGTGCATCATCTTTAGAAGAGGGATGAAAGCCATGCAGACCAATTTGATGCAGTGTGCGGCGTATACCCTTCAACCTCTGTAGCAATGTTGGCAGCACTCATATGTCTATTTCCCAAAGACAATCTCTGCATATGACGCTGAGCATGGGCGCGCAACTTCTTTGGTCAACCATGGCAAGGCCTGTTCTGAGTGGAACCTGTCCTGGTAAACTGCTGTATGGTCTTGGCAACTGTGCTGCAGCTCAGTTTCAGGGTCTTGGCAATCTTTTTATAGCCTAGGCCATCTTTATGTAGAGCAACAATTCTTTTTTTTCAGATCCTCAGAGAGTTCTTTGCCACAAGATGCCATGTTGAACTACCAGTGTGTCAGGGCTGGCTTAGCCCTTCCTGCTCTGGGCTGGCTGCTCAGCTGTCGACTAATTGTCAGCTCTCATCTCTCTCCACAGTTTCCCAGCTGTTCCTGATCCTGCTCATCTGACCTGCCTACTTAAGGCTGCCCAACTCACTTCACCTCTGCCTTCGCCTTGGTCACATCACAAAAACCCATTTCCTGCATTCCTGTTTAAAGACTGGCTTGCTGACATCCCTTCTGGCTCCTTATCCTGCTTGCTGTTCCTCCACTTGGATCCCTGACTTCTGGCCTGGCTGATTACCCGATCTGGTTATTGTACTCTGGCCTGGCTGACTACTCAATCCGGTTACTGGACTCTGGCTGTGCTTTGACTACACTTACTCTATTTACCTTTTTATTTTTTATTAATAAACAAGTGTGATTTAATTTTACTTCTGTCTCGGTCTGGTTCATGGTTTCTGACACAGTGACCAGTATGAAAGAGTGAGAGCGATAACACAAAATTTAACACACCTGCTCTCCAATCACAGCTGAGACCTGGCTCATTGGGGCCAATTTCTTCAATGTTGTCACATGAAAAGATATATATATATATTGCCTTGCATTTCTATTTTAACCACTTCAGCCCTGGAAGATTCGGTACTGCTTAACTTTAACTGACAATTGCGTGGTTGTGCGATGTTGCACCCAAACAAAATTGGCGCCCTTTTTACACACACACACATGTCCCTGTTCTGCCCCTCATGCCCACAATCGCTCGTGGCCGGCGGTCATCGCAAGCACCGGTCATAAGCATTGGCACCCCCACTGCACGCACACACCTGCTATCCCGCTTAATGAGACCGACGTATAGCTACAATGGTTTGCATGCTGACCTGCAGCAGTATAATGATGGCGGCTGGTCAGAAAGTGGGTAATACACTTGCTTTGCCCCTCAAGACATAATAGCTTTGAGCTGAAAAAAAAAACTGTGAAAGTCCTTTTTGGTCTGTTGTGGCCAGTTAACTGCATTTGTACCTGAAACAAAATGCACTGGTCTGCAAATGTGTGAAAAGGGTCTTAGACTTTAGAACAGAACTCCAGATACAGAGTCAACCCAAAAGACAAGCATTGGTGGAACTCAAAGCCCCAAGTGGGATGGCACCAGGGATACGGTGAGTATTGCAGTGACAGCATATAAAAAAGCTTTGCTTTAGGTTGCATTCACTCGAGTGCTTTCAGCTCATAAAACGTAAATAAAACACCTGAAAAACCCCAAACAAGCAAAATCCCATTAATTTCAATGGCACCTGTTCACATCTGAGCATTTTTTTACCTGACGCAAAACGCCTGAAAAACGCCCTAAGCTCAAAAAAGAACATGAGCTTCTTTGGGGCAGATTACGTACGTTTTTCTGTCTTTTACATTGGTGACCTGAACAAAATCACGACAAAAATTTAAAATTGCGGTAAAACATGCAATTTTGAAACGCTCTATGGTATGAATGTAACCTCGAAGTGACAAGGTATATTGCAAATGTTTATCTGCCACTTTAAAGTGTTTACAACCTAAAAGCTATACAAAATGTCACAGCTGTCACTGGAACAGGAATAAAGGGACAATCTTCCGATTGGTACACCTATATCGGTGACAACGGTATAAAAGCGGATTCATACTATACACAAAAGGATTTAGTTACAAACAGTACAGCAAAAGATATGTTTAATTAAACATAAATAACACGTAAACTCGCAGTGATAATACATTCCTATAACAACATTTTGTAAGAACAGATGTCTAGCAGGACTATGGGTATATCACTAACATTTCTATGGGCATGTGTTAGGATCTAATTTCTCCCACCTGAGAACTAGCCAGTCACTCTGTAATTAGTCAAGTCATTGTTGTAACAGTAGCTAAGTCTCAGGTGGGGACAGGCAAGACTGTTATTTCTGAGTTATTATATGGACCAACAGTCTGTAGTTTTGTTTCATTTTATAAAAAGCTTACAAAACCACACAGCTTACTTACCTTGGCTGTAATGGAGATAGAGGTAATGCGTGTTTGTATAGATTCCTGGGGAAAATAATAATATTTGGACAGCAACAGAGGAAAGTTGAAAAACTCGGACCACCTTGTCCGTTTTAAACCAGATGTTCAAAATGCATGAAGAAAGAGTTCACTTAATTTTTAATAAAAAGCAGTCTGCATGTTACTAATGTCTAATGCCCATCTCCCTTTTCTCTTTTTTTAATAAAAAAACCCCCCAAAAAACGAAAAACACAGGCCTTGTTAAATTAAAAAAGCAATTGTTGCAATTCTCATCTCGTCTCTGGTTGTTTCTCCCATAGGTTCACCCCTATGTAGTCCAGCAAGTGTAGGCTCATTGCGCTGCTAGGGAGAACCAAACTCAAATGCCACTTCATGCTGTTCTCTACTTACTAATAAAAGCGTTAACGTGTTTTTTTTAGCCTTTTAGCCTAGTAAAAGGACATTTTACTAAATTACTGAATTACTGAATTACTTCAAACCGACAGCTGGAAATTCATTCCTACATTATTATAGCTGCCATCACCCCAGCCGGATCTGAAGAAACAGGAGAGCTGTGAAACGCGCCATCCTATTGGTTACCTGTATCACGTAACTTCCGGGTGTCGATGTTTGCGTCCCAGACTGGAACGCACTTCCGGTTCCAGTTTGCAGTTTCTGTTTGAGATGTAGGATGCTTGCTCGTTGTTTTCACTGGGCACTCCGGATTAACCCAGTGATGCTACAGCCACATCATCCCCATCCTACAGGCGTTATTGGTGTATTACATCTAGCCAGTCTCAAGCATTGGGAAACAACTCGGACCACTGAAGCACCTGTCACTTTATTCAATAAACCTGTATTTACTCTGCTCTTGTGAGTAGCCGTTTGGCTTCACTTTTAATTTTATTAAATGGTGATTTTTAACTACTGCACTTAGTTTGGCGTGCCTGGTCTCTTTTTCTTTTTTACTACTGCAGAGTTTTCGCTTCTACTCTAAAGGTCGCTGCCTATGGTGCCCCAACCCCCCAACCCCCCCCCCCCCCCCCCATGAACTTTTATGAACTTTCATAAACTTTTTTTGAATTTATTTAATGATTGGTTTTATTTCCACTTGGATGTATAATTTTTTTCCCGTGTTGTTTTTAACTATATTGGACACCCAGTGGAGTTTTGCGCCATCTACTCTTTCTTTACCATCAGTGCAGTCTATGAGTGCCCATCAGTGCAGCCTTATTAGTGCAACCTTATTAGAGCACATCAGTGAAGGAGAAAAAAAATGACCTGTTTGCAAAATGTTATACCAAACTGTAAAAAATACATGTTCTTTTCAAAATGTTCATTTTTTTTTTGTTTGACTATTTGTTTAGCAAAAAATAAAAAAAAAAACAGTGGTGATTAAATACCATCAAAAGGAAGCTCTATTTTTTGTGAAGAAAATTATAAAAATGTAATTTGGGTATTGCATGACTGCGCAATTGTCATTCAAAATGCGACAGTGCTGAAAGCTGATAATTGACCTGGGCGGGAAGGGGATAAAAGTGTCCAGTAGGCAACTGGTTAATATTAAGCTAAAAAATGCAGAGGAGTAATACTACTTTTTTTTATTTCAATAATCTATAACTATTTCTTTTAAACTTATCTTGAGTTCAGTTTTAAAATGATCAGTTACACATACTATTTGTAGATAGAGAAAAAATAAATAAATACAAGACCCTTAAATCACAAAAAAACGTACTGATCAAAAATATTTTATTGTCCGATGTCCAGCACCGACATACTGTACCTTCTAAATGCAAAGCAGTTGCTTTGAGTGAACATTTGCACTTACGTTTTTTTTTTCATCCCTAGCAATTTGGAAATAATATAACATTCTTCTGCCTACCTGCTAATCCCAGCAGATCACTTACTATGCCTCATTGACCCTAGCAGCTAGATTTCCAGCATATATTCTCTGATTGTTGATTGCCTGGGTTGGGAAGAGCAACAAAGAAGTGATTAAGACACAGAATACAATATTAGCAGAATCATTTCTTATATTTTCAAAATACTATATAAAAACAAGCAGAAAACATCTCTTTTTTCAAAAAAAAAAATACTGAAAACATATTAAAACAGTGAATTTTATGTATAATGATTTGTATCGCTTTATTTAACTCAACACATGCTATTACTTTGTTATTTTCAGTATCTGACTAGTCACAACCAGTTACAGGTAATAGGTTCACAAATCATCATTGTAATAATCATGAACAAAATCCTTAGCTTGATTGCTGTGCTGGAGAAGATGTCTCTAAATCACCATTTGAGATGCGTAACTACTTTTTGTATTAGAAAACATAATTGCAGATGAGTGCCCTATGTTCCAGATAAGGATAACATTATGGTCTGCACAGTATCATGTCCTTTTTTCCTACATAGGTCAAGTGCCATCTTTTGAGACCAGCTTAAAATCCCAAAAAGTGAACTAGGAAATATAGTGAAATGAGCAGCAAGGCAAAGCCCTCAGGGCAAGGTCAGGCAGGTGGTTTGAGGCCCCCATGGTACTCCAAGCCATACTAAGCTATGAATTTTTACTGAGCTTGGTGTCTGGAGTGAAAAGGGAATTGCTCACACACATGTCAGGGAAGAAACGCAGCATCCTTTGTAACCTCTTTTTAAGCATTTTTAGCATAATTTCTCTATCCAATTTTTGTTTTGGAATGAGTTTCTTAAGTAGAACTACAGCAAAACTTTTTTTTAGGACGGAAAGGAGAAAGGTGGCTACTTCTTGCCGCATTGACCCCCGCAACATTTCCAGAATTCGCCCCTTTCCGACTAACGACACCACAAAACAATTTATTCACTCCATGGTTATTTCCCGCCTTGACTACTGCAACTCTCTCCTCGCTGGCCAACCTTTACACAGGCTATCCCTCTTCAGACTATTATGAATGTTTCTGCTAGACTAGTACACCTTACTAATGCCGGCCATGCACAATTCGAATTTCAAAAGAATTTTCTTTTAAAAATTGTATCTAAGAATTTTCGTACGAATTTCGTACCATTAGTGGGCTGCAGCAACAGCCGATTTTCGTGTGGAAATAAAATTTGAGGAATCGGACATGTTGGAAATTTTTGGAAAAACAAATGATTTTCTAATCAATTATGGGAGAAACGTGCAAGAAATGTAATAAGAAAATAACAATTAAGGAGAGAAAAGAAGATTCCCGGCCACGAAAATTCTTTTCTGCAGCAACAGGTGAAATTGAAGGCTTGGTCGGCCGAAATTCGAAAATCAATGGTGGCATCATCGGATCACAAAACAAATTAACTTTCTGATTTAGAAAAGAAAATTTGTTCGAAATTCGAACATGTATGGCCTGCATAACCGATCCGTGGCTGCTCATCTCTGGTCATCCCTTCAATGGCTTTCCCTACCCCATAACAAAATTCTAAATATTAAAGAGGAAGTAAGCCCTCTATAAAAAAAAAAAAAAAAAACACCCTGCAGGACAAAGGCATAACGAGCTAGTATGCATAGCATACAGAGCTCATTATGAATTACTTATCTGAGATCGAAGCCCCCGAAGTGACCCTAGTTCACCTCCTCCACCATTATACCCGGAGTGACCTCCGGGTATCACTGCTCCGGCTCTGTGACTGGCTGGAGCAGCGATGACGTCACTCCAGCACACGCGTGCGGGAGCAGTCAGTGATGGCATTATCGCCTTCACTAATGGCATGCTCTGTGTGCCTACACCGTTGACTAAGGCGCAAATGCGCTATAGACATTGGTGCCGGTTTTTAGGAAAATATCTCCTTAACTGTGTAGGTTAAGGAGATATTTCTTGCACCTACATGTAAGCCTTAATCTAGGCTTACCTGTAGGTTAAAGTGGTCTGTAAGGGTTTACTACCACTTTAACCACAACATACAAGGCCATCCACAGCATTGCCCCCAGCTACATCATCAACCTCCTCTCCAGATATCACCCAAATCGTCCTCTCCACTCCTCCCAAGACCTCTTGCTCTCCAGCTCTCTTGTCACCTCCTCCCATGCTCACCTCCAGAGCCTCTCCCGCCCTCTAGAACTCCCTACCCCAATATGTCCGGTCAGCCCTTACCTTGTCCATCTTTAGGTGATCCCTGAAAACTCACCTTTTCAGGGAAGCCCACCCACCCTCACCTAAGAACTGTACCTGAGTTTTCTCCATCAGATCGCTCCCCGCAGCTAATACCTTTTGTACCACCTCCCTCTCCCTTTAGATTGTAAGCACCATGAGCAGGGCCCTCCTTTTCCTTCTAATTGTACTGTCCCCCCTCTACATTGTAAAGTGCTGCGTAAACCGTTGGCGCTATATAAATCCTGTATAATAATAATAAAGGTGACAACCACTGTCTGGTTTTCATTGCTGGTTATGTCCCCTGCTGATTGCTGGAACAGGGGATGATCTTTGAAACAAGAATAAACATTTCAAAAATAGTCTGATAGAGGTTTTAACCCTTCTCCACTCTGCTCAAAACAAAAAAAAAGTCCAGAGTCCTACTTTAATGTGTAAATCCCAGGCAAAACATAATTACTTTGAACAAAAAGCTAGGAAGGTTCATAGCCCCTGACATTTTTATATTTGGATTTAGATATACTTTTAACTGCTAGAGATGCTTTAATTGCAAGAGAGATTTATCTTCACTTCCTGCCCTATTGAAAGTTTCACCAGATGGGAAGCGAGGAGAACTCTCCAACTGCAACACAGACACAAATAAAAATACTTTTCTTTAAAGTACAGAAAAGCTAGAACCCCTGCCAGATTGTTCTCTATCTGTTACCCTGTTGAAGGTTTTTCCTCACTTCCTGTCTAGCAAAACTGACATCAGCAGGACAGGACATTCAGAAAAATCTATAATGCCGTGTACACACAGCCGGACTTTACAACAGCAAAGATCCGACGGAACAAATCCGTCGGACAATTCGATCGTGTGTGAGCTTTATCGGACCTTTGCTGGTGAAAAATCAGACGGACTTTAGATTTAGAACATGTTTCAAATCTTTCCGACCAACTCGAGTCCGGTCGAAAAATCCGTTCATCTATATGCTAGTCCGATGGATGAAAATCGATGCTAGGGTAGCTATTGGCTACTGGCTATGAACTTCCTTATTCTAGTCCAGTCGTACGTCATCACGGTCCAATCCATCGGACTTAGGTGTGATTGTGTGTGGCCAAGTCAGGAAGACCGGCGGACCTAGTCTGTCGGAAAGTCCGGTCATGTGTACACAGCTTTATAGAGCTGTACATAGCAGTACAACCAGACAGGATTTCTAATCTTTCTTAACTCTATTCAAAATGGGAAAACAACACTTTTTGACTTGACATATACTTGTACATGGTTTGCCATTTTCAGAGGGAGTAAAAAGCATGTTTGCTACAAGGACTGGGATAGGGTCCTCCTTAAATAACTTCAAATCAGCTATATTGCGGATTCAAAGCATCCACTTCTCAAAGACTTGTAAACCACAATGGAGCTAATTTACTAAATCTAAGTTCACACTAGTGCAGATCATGTATTTTAAAAAAATCAAGCTGGAACTCTTCTTTTTAGGTTATGCTGTATTTACTACTTCATTAATCCCATCTGGACATTTCTAATTGACTGCAGTAGTTTACCTGGAGTGGGTTGTTTAAGGAAGATCTCTGTGTCCACTGGTGCATCCTGAGGTGTTGGCTCATACATTTTCTGTGAAGCTGCCAGTTCGACACTGCGTCGCTTTAACTGACAATTGCACTATCAAACAAAAAAAGAGCGACAATTTTGAAAAAAAAAAAACACATTATTTTTTACATTTTGCTATAATAAATATCCCCCAAAATTTATAAAAAAACATTTTTTTTTTCTCAGTTTAGGCTGATGCATACTCTTCTACATTTTTGGTAAAAAAATAAGCATTTATTGATTGGTTTGTGCAAAAGTTATAGCGTTTACAAAAAAGGGGATAGCTTTATGGCATTTTTATTAATGATTTTTTTTTTTTTTTTTTTTACGAGTAATGGCGGTGATCAGCTATTTTTATCGTGACTGTGACATTATGTCAGACATTTTTGACACATTTTTGGGACCATTGTCATTTATACAGCAATCATTGCTATACAAATGCACTGGTTCCTGTGTAAATGACACTGGCAGTGAAGGGGTTAACCACTAGGTGGCAGTGTAGGGGTTAAGTGTGTCCTGGGGTGTGTTTTTAACTGTAGGGGGTGTGGCTGTGTGTGACACGTCACTGATCTCTGCTCCAGATTACAGGGAGCAGAGATCAGTGACACTGTCTGTCAGGTCACCTTGAGGCGAGGTGACAGAGGCACACTGTAGGGATCAGGAGTGCACCGCAAGGTTGTGGACCTTAAGGCTGATTGCTGCGGATGGGAGGCAGATCCCACCGAGGTTAGAGTGTAAGATTCCCTGGGGCGCGGAGTCTAAGAGCCAGCAGGTGTTCACCAGAGCCTCTAGTGGTGAGGATGGACTTGGCTGCAACTGGCTCCAGGTTGCGACCCCCAGGGTCCCCCAGCTCGCACCCACAGTAGGCAACAGGAGGATAGGGATAGTGAGGGATAAAGCCAAGGTCGGGGCCACAAGCAGACAGGAATAGTCAGGGACATGCCAATAGGTCAGGATCACAGGCAAACAGAGATAGTCAAGGACACACCAAAGTGGGTAACGGAACAACAGCAGAGCACATGGCAGGTAACAGGAAGCTAACACACAAAGGAATACACAATGGTTGATCAGCACTGTTGGCTTGCAGTGCACAGGTTAATATAAGGTTCCCTGATAGGGCCTGGGGTGGAGCCATGCTTAGAGGAGAGGTTATAAAAACCACCAGGTGGAAGTGGCTGGCCTCTTGGTCTGAACACATGAGGGGTGGTAAGCAAACAGGAAGATCACTGCATAACCATGAGAGTACCCTCCCTCTTACGAGGCCTCCCCTCCACCGCCTGGGTTCAGGCTTAAAGGAAAACTCCAGATGGAACCTCCTCAACAGACGAGGAGCAAAGACCTCAGATGCAGTGATCCAAGACCTCTCCTCAAGACCCAACCCTTTCCAATGTACGAGGTACTGGAGAATGCCTTTACGGAGCCGGGAATCCAAAACTTGACTAACCTCGTATTTTAGATCATCCTCAGAGACCGAAACCGAGGTAGGGAGAGGACAAGAGGACTTGAGGACTAAAGGCTTTTTAGGAATGGGTAAGGGCATGAGAAGATCAGGAGTCTGAGCAGGGTCCCCCACACCCTTAAAGAGGAGCTGGACATCCAGCACAGGACCACCAGACTGGGCAGGGGTCAATGGATCCCTGAGGTCAGGTTGGTTAGAAGGTGACATGTCACAAGAGTCAAGCTGGATAGCTGAAACACAAACAGAATGCAGAGAGCCCTGAGAAAAAGATTGAAAACCCCACCTGGCCGAATGAGGCAGTCTATCCAAAGGATGGATTGAGCCTCTTAAACGGGTTTGAACGGACATAGTAGCAGTAGGGTGAGGCCAGGTTACAGAAGGTCCTGAACAAGAAGCAGGAAGCTCATTGGGCATGGGCTGGACTGACATAACTGGTGCAGAGGCCAACTGAATAGTATTGTCAGGTGTAGCGACCATCTCAATCGCATCACAGGGCATAGCAACTCTGGAACTTGCAGACAAGTTAGCCTGACTGTGCGTCCAAAGGAGATTAGGGATAGGCAAAGGTAAATGGCCATGCAAACTGGAGTGAAAGATCGACTCGGGTTCACAGGTGGGCCCTTCATCCAGAGTACCACATGACCCAGAGAGTGCACCAGTCCGACTATTGCAGGACACATCCCAAAGATCGCTATATACAACGGGAAGAGCAGAAGATACTAGGATGGTGGCAACAGGAAGTTTCTCTTTTGGGGTACCCTTGAGTAGGCAGGAAGAGGAACAGGAGGAACCCCAAGCCAGGATCTGTCCAGCAGACCAGTCAATGTGTGGAGAATGGAGCCACAACCAAGGAAGACCTAATATGATAGGAGATGAAGCCTTAGGTAAGACAAGGAAGGATATCCACTCCTGGTGGAGTGTCCCTACTGACATCTTAACATGAAGAGTCTGAAAGCGGATAGGGCCCCCTGGGAGAACCGTGCCATCAATCGCCAAGACCACCAATGGTGTTGTAAGGGGAAAAAGGGTAAGTCTCATGGAGGATGCAGTTTCCCAATCCATGAAATTGGCAGCGGCTCCGGAATCCAGATGTGCTGAGACCGAACAAGAGGAAGCACCGACATGAAGCAACACAGAAAGGAGAAGACGAGAAGGTGAAGGTGATATTTCAGGGTCTAATACTCCACCTTTCAGATGTATTAGCCCTGAGCGTTTTTCTGGACGAAGAGAACAAGTGTCACAGAAATGACCTTTGGCCCCACAATAGAGGCATAGGCCCAGAGTTCTGCGCCTAGCACGTTCTTCGGGAGATAACTTTGTCCAGCCCAACTGCATAGGTTCCTCAGCAGGCAGAGGGTGCTCCTCGGCTTGAAGAGAAGGGACTGGGAGCTCAGGCTGCCTAAAGAACGGGGAGCGCTGGTGTCTTTTTTCCAGGGCCCTCTCCTGAAAGCGAATATCGATCTGGTTACACAAGGTGATGACACTGTCCAGATCAGCAGGAAGGGATATTCCTGCTAATTCATCCTTCACTCTATCAGAGAGGCCATGTAAAAAGGTTGCAACTAGGGCCTCATTATTCCAGCTCAATTCAGCTGTGAGGATACGGAACTGGAGAGCATACTGTCCCACAGAAGCGGTCTCTTGACGGAGACGTAAAAGAGCGCTAGCCGCTGAGGAGACACGACCCGGTTCCTCAAAGATATTCCAAAAAAGTTTCAAGAAATCAGACAGGCTAGAAACCACTGGATCATTCAGTTCCCACAGAGGGGCAGCCCAAGCTAGCGCCTCGCCGGACAGGAGGGATATAATATATGCTACTTTCGCCCGATCAGACAGGAAGTTTTGGGGCTGAAGTTCAAAATGAATTGTGCACTGGCTAAGGAACCCCCTGCGAGCCTTGGAGTCCCCAGAGAAACGGGCCGGAGCTGGTAGTTGTAATGAATGTGTGACTGCGACTGATGCGATAGGTGCAGCGGCAGATAGCAGTTGAGGTTGTTGAACCAAGGGTCCTAATGAGGCCTGAACCTGTTCAACACATGATACCAAATCCTGGAGGAATCGCATCACCTGGGTCTGATGCGATTCTTGGGTCTCAAGTCTACAAACTAAGCCCTGCAATGGATCATCTGTGGGTAGCGGCACATCCTGGGTCCATGGCTGATCAAACTGTCAGGTCACCTTGAGGCGAGGTGACAGATGAACACTGTAGGGATCAGGAGTGCACCGCAAGGTTGTGGACCCTAAGGCTGACTGCTGCGACGGGAGACTGATCCCACCATGGTTAGAGCGTAAGATTCCCTGGGGCGCGGAGTCTAAGAGCCAGCAGGTCTTTTCCAGAGCCTCTAGTGGTGAGGATGGACTTGGCTGCAACTGGCTCCAGGTTGCGACCCCCAGGGTCCCCCAGCTCGCACCCACAGTAGACAACAGGAGGATAGGGATAGTGAGGGATAAAGCCAAGGTCGGGGCCACAAGCAGACAGGAATAGTCAGGGACACGCCAATAGGTCAGGATCACAGGCAAACAGGGATAGTCATGGACACACCAAAGTCGGTAACGGAACAACAGCAGAGCACACGGCAGGTAACAGGAAGCTTACACACAAAGCAATACACAATGGTTGATCAGCACTGTTCGCTTGCAGTGCACGGGTTAATATAAGGTTCCCTGATAGGGCCTGGGGTGGAGCCATGCTTAGAGGAGAGGTTATAAAAACCACCAGGTGGAAGTGGCTGGCCTCTTAGTCTGAACACATGAGCGGAGATAAGCAAACAGGAAGATCACTGCATAACCATGACACTGTCACTAGGCAGAACGGGGAGATGCTTGTTTACATTAGTATCTCCCCATTCTTCCTCCCCGTGAGACGATCGCGGGTATCCCCACGCGATCGAGTCCACAGGACCCGCGATCAACTCAAGTCCCGCAATGGCACGGCAGCAAATTTAAAGGGACGTACAGGTACGCCCATTTGCCTGTCCGTGCCATTCTGCCGACTTACATCGGCGTGCGCCAGTCGGCAAGTGGTTAAAAACAACCACACCATCTATGGCTTCATATGATCACTATCCTTAAATAAAAGTAAAAATAAAAGTTTTTTGGCCTGAACAGTCATATTTATAAGATTTCAAAGTCTCTGCCAGGGTATGCAAACTTTTGAGCACAACTGTAACTCTTTCCTGGCCTGGACAGCCTAAGCTCACTTATTGTAACAATAAATTTCCCTTGTAGGCACCTGCCTACAAACTGATTTATGATTTACTTTCTGTTAATAAAAAGGTAAATTAAGATTTAGCTCATTTCATCTTCATAGTATAGTATGTTTATGCCTTTACCCCTAATATGTCACAAATAATAGGGATAGCCTCACTTTAAGGCTGGGCAGGTGAAATAAAATGAAAGAAGCCTGTGGGATATCTCTTTATTCAATGTATGTCATTGTAAATGCATGTCATTTGGCATGCCTTTTCAAAAGAATACAGAATAAATTGTATAAATTGGCTACAATACAATCAGAGATAAAAGCATTAGAATGTAGAAAATGATGTCTTTACCTTCACTGCCTACCATGCTATATTTCTCTACATTTGCTCTTGTCCTTCTATTTATGATTGGCTTGTTTTGCATTAGTTTTGTTCAGGGTAATTCACAAGCCTTTATGTTTTCTTCTTTCAAAATAAGTGCCACTTATTCTCATTCCAATTGTAGCAAACATATCTGCCCTTTGTCAATTACCATGGTTTGTATTATGGAAGTTTTGTAGACTTATATAGGGTTAGTATATTTCTTTATTCGCATTCATTACATTCTAAACACATATATTTATTGCATTTTTTTTTCAGTTTTCTTATAAGTCTCTAACTTTTTGGATAGGCTTTCCAGGCATGTTTCTGTTTTGCTGTTTGTTCACCTATGCATTAAGCACTTAAAGCGGAGGTCCACCCTAAAGTGGACCTTCCGCTCATTGGAACCCTCCCCCCCTCCGGCGCCACAATTGGCACCTTTCAGGGGGGAGGGGGGTGCAGGTACCTGTACAGTACAGGTATCTGCACCCACTTCCGGCGTAGATTCTGCAGAAGGTACGCCCCTTTCCGCATAATCTACACCCCTTTCCGAAGGTCCCCCGCTGCCTGCTGGGAAACACATGGATCCCAGAGACAGCGGGAACCATCCTTATTGCGCAGCGCGACTCGCGCATGCGCAGTGGGGAACCGGGAAATGAAGCCGAAAGGCTCCACTTCCTGATTCCCATACCCAAGATGGCGGCGGCAGCACCCAAGAGATGATCGAGAGATCGGCTTTGGGTGCCGACATCGCGGGCGCGCTGGGCGGGTAAGTGTCATTATTTTAAAAGTCAGCAGCTGCAGTATTTGTAGCTACTGGCTTTAAAAAAAAAAAAAATGGCGGACTCCCGGCGGACTCCCGCTTTAAGCCCCGGACCAATTTGCAGCAAAAGGACCAAGCCCCTTTTTGCGATTCGGCACTGCGTTGCTTTAACTGACAATTGCGTGGTCATGCGACATGGCTCCCAAATAAAATTGGTGTTCTTTTTTTCCCACAAATAGAGCTTTCTTTTGGATGTATTTGATCACCTCTGTGGTTTTTATTTTTTGCGCTATAAACAAAAATAGAGCAACAATTTTGAAAAAAGTGCAATATTTTTTAACTTTTTGCTATAGTAAATATCCCCAAAAAAGATATAAAAAACATGTTTTCTTCAGTTTAGGCCGATACGTATTCTTCTACATATTTTTGTTTAAAAAAATCGCAATTAGCGATTAATGATTGGTTTGCGCAAAAGTTATAGCCTTTACAAAATAGGGGATAGTTTTATAGCATTTTTATTAATATATTTTTTTACTAGTAATGGCGGCGATCAGCGATTTTTATTGTGACTGCAACATTGTGGCGGATACATCGGACATTTTTGACACATTTTTGGGACCATTGCCATCTATACAGCAATTTGTGCTATTTAAATGCACGGATTCCTGTGTAAATGACACTGGCAGTGAAGGCGTTAACCACTAGGGGGCGAGGAGGGGTTATGTATGACGTTATGTGTTTTTTTTATTGTAGGGGGCATGGCCTGGCAACTGACATCACTGATCGTCTTTCCCTATATCAGGGAACAGACCATCGGTGACAGCCACAGTAGGAAGTACAGGGAGAGGTTTGTTTACACAGACCTCTCCTCGTTCTTCAGCTCTGTGACCCGATCGCGGGACATCAGTGGCGATCGGGTCCGCTGGTCCCGCGGCCACGGTCACGGAGCTCAGGACCGGGTGCGGAGCGCAGCGCCGCCGGCGTGCTCCGGACCCACCGCTGGGCACTTAAAGTGCAACATACAGGTACGTGCTTGTGCCCAGCCGTGCCATTCTGCCGACGTACATCGGCGTGAGGCGGTCCTTAAGTGGTTAAGGGACAAGTGTATATTCATTAAAATTAAACTTACTCAACCTCCTCCTCCGGAATGGGGAAATAACCCCACTGGTTTTAGATTTCTGTACAGCAGATGCAGTAGTGTCAGCCCACTATAGAACGTTTAACGGGTATTTTTCTATACCTTGAGCATTTTTTAAGTAACAAAGTATGGGAAAGTTGGTATCTATTGCAGAGATGTACTCTGTAATAATTTATTTTAAATTTGCCCAGACATACACTAACACTTACAATATCTCACAAAAGTTAGTACACCCCTCACATTTTTGTAAATATTTTATTATATCTTTTTTATGTGGCAATACTGAAGAAATGACACATTGCTACAATGTAAAGTAGTGAGTGTACAGCTTGTATTACAGTGTAAATTTGCTGTCCCCTCAATATACAGCCATTTATGTCTAAAGCGCTGACAACAAAAGTGAGTACACCTCTAGGAGAAAATGTCCAAATTGGGCCCAATTAGCCACTTTCCCTCCCCGCTGTCATGGGACTTGTTAGTGTTACAAGGTCTCAGGTGTGAAAAGGGAGCAGGTGTGTTAAAGTTGGTGTTATCACTCGCACTCTCACATACTGGTCACTGGAAGTTCAACGTGGCACCACATGGCAAAGAACTCTCTGAGGATCTAAAAAAAAGAATTGTTGCTCTACGTAAAGATGGCCTAGGCTATAAGAAGATTGCCAAGATACTGAAACTGAGCTGCAGCATGGTGGCCAAGCCCATACAGCAACCAAAGAAGTTGAGTGCACATGCTCAATGTCATATCCAGAGGTTGTCTTTGGGAAATAGATGTATGAGTGCTGCCAACATCGTAGCAGAGTTTGAATGGGTGGGGGGGGGGGGGGGGGTCAGACTGTCAGTGCTCAGACCATACGCCACACACTGCATCAAATTGATCTGCATGGCTGTCGCCTCAGAAGGAAGGCCTGTTCTAAAGATGATGCACAAGAAAGCTTGTAAACAGTTTGCTGAAGACAAGCAGACTAAGGACATGGATTACTGGAACCATGTCCTGTGGTCTAATGAGACCAAGATAAACTTATTTGGTTCAGATGGTTTTAAGTGTGTGTGGTGGCAACCAAGTGAGACGTACAAAGATAAGTATGTCTTGCCTACAGTCAAACATGGTGGTGGTAGTGTCATGGTCTGGGGGATGCATGAGTGCTGCTGGCACTGGGGAGCTACAGTTCATTGAGGGAACCATGAATGCCAACATGTACTGTGACATACTGAAGCAGAGCATAATCCCCTTTCTCTGGAGACTGGGCCACAGGGCAGTATTCCAACATGATAATGACCCCAAATACACCTCCAATACAACCACTGCCTTACTAAAGAGGCTGAGGGTAAAGGTGATGGACTGGCCAAGCATGTCTCCAGACCTAAACCCTATTAAGCACCTGTGGGTCATCCTCAAAAGGAAGGTCTCTAACATGGACAAGCTCTGTGATGTCGTGCTGGAGGAGTGGAAGAGGACTCCATTGGCAACCTGTGAAGCTCTGGTGTACTTTGTGCCCAAGAGGGTTAGGGCAGTGCTGTAAAATAATGGTGGCTACACAAAATATTGACACTTTGGGCCCAATGTGGACATTTTCACTTAGGAGTGTACTCATGTTTGTTGCCAGCGGTTTAGACATTAATGGTTGTGTGTTCAGTTATTTTGAGCTGTACACTCACTACTTTACATTGTAGCAAAGTGTAATTTCTTCAGTGTTGTCACATGAAAAGATATAATAAAATATTTACACAAATGTAAGGGGTGTACTCACTTTTGTGAGATACTGTATGTAGGCAGCTGGTGGGAGGAGGTTAAAGTGGAACTTCACTCAAAAAGTGAATTCCCCCTTGTTCGCTCCTTCCTGCCAGCCTGTAACTGAGTTACAGTTTTTTAATTTTTTAAAAATTTTTTTTTAGGGCAGCATGTACTTTTCTTCTTGGTACCTGCTTCCATTTCTGCAGCTGTCGCATAGGCAAGATGTCCCTTGCCATGCTTTCTCCCTTCCCACAGCCTCCAGGGACATATCACGTCTCAGAAGGCTGCAGGACCATTCACAAAGTGCCATGCCAGCCTGCAACTGCACAGTGGGGAGCCAGCTGGGGACCCCCAGGAAGCTAAAGCTGGCTGCCATATTCAAGAGGACACAGGTGGGGACTTGCAGTGTTAAGAATAACTGCAGTGTTTCAGCCTGTAGAAGGACCTGAATGCTCGGAGCACGTAGCCTTACTATTCCTTCACTTGTCTGTGATCTTCTGGCCCTTCTGGTGACGTCACATCCGTGGGGTGTTCCACGATGTCACAACACATCTTCCTGATTCCTCAAGGCTCCAGAAATGGCATCACTCTCTCCACACTGAGCGTCTGAAACTACTGTACCTACCGACTGCATGCACCATGATATCAGTACAGAGATCTATACACAGATGTGTCCATTATTCTTGGTTGGAGTGTCCTTCCCTCTCTCCTATATTTCAGCCTGTTCAGTCTGCTCTGTAATTTCTCACTACATAGTTTTAAACTGTGGTTAAAAAAAAAAAAAAAAAAATATTAAAGTGTGTTTTCTTAACTCACAAAATAGCTTCCATTGTTCTCATCTCTGTCCAAATTTTCAAATTAGTTTTTTTTTTTTTTTCTGCTACGACCAGATTTCAGCTAATGTGCACTACTCACTCCAAACAGTCATTAAGGATAGATTCACACTAATGCAGCTACACGTTGATCTGATTTCTTATTTTCAGTGTGATTGTGTTGTGTTTTTGATGCGCTTTTATGTCTTTTTGATACCACTGCATTTTTGTTAGGAGATTTAAGGAGTCATAACAACCAGAAAAATGCATCAAAAATACATGTATGTGCATTTTTGATGGGTTTTTCTTTGAAGTATATGGGGCCAAAATCACCCCTGCAAATTGTACAAAAAAAAAAGTCAGCACCAGACCATTTTCCACAAATGTGTCATGCTGTGCTGCATTAATGTGAATGGCCCTCATAGAGAAAAATGTGATTTCCATTGTCTTAAGATCCTGTAGGACTCAGGTCCCATCTGAAATTGCACTAGGCCTAAGTAGTAGATGAGGTTGATCTACTAAAACTGGAGAGTATAAAATCTGGTGCAGATATGCATGGTAGCCAATCAGCTTCTATTTTATTTTTTATTTTTTTATTGAACTTAATTGAACATGCTGAAGTTAGAAGCTGAAGGGCTACCATCCACATCTGCACCAGATTTTCTCCAGTTTAAGGCCCCTTGCAGACAAGGTGGACTCCATCAAGTGGATCCGCCTGCTCAGTGAGGGATCTGTCCGCTGAGCAGGGGGATGATAGGTCTGTGTCTGCTCCACTATACAGGAAGGATACAGACACAACCCGTTCTTCTCTATGGGATGGTGGAATGGAAATGTACTGCTTGTCCATTTCCATTTGACTGACAACCGATCAGCTGGACGGATGGGGAACCCCATCCGTCTTTTTTTAGCAGACTGGATCAGATGACACATGTCCGCTGACATCTGCCACTCCATAGAGAGCTATGGAGGGTCCAATCATGTCCACCTGAAAAACTGACAGACAGACCGATTGGTCTGTTGGTGTGAAAGGACCTTAAATCAACCTCAATGTGTCTGGATTCTTTTTGGAGAATAAGGATATTATTTAGTGAAACTTTATCTTTAAATGAAGCGCTACAGGAATTATAAGAATTAGGCACAGGATCCATATAGTAATGGTAAAAGGCTAACATAGAATTAAAGCGGTAGTAAACCCGCACATTTTTTTTTTTTTTTTTAAACCTGCAAAGCAAAAGGCATAATGAGCTAGTATGCACCGCATACTAGCTCATTATGAAATACTTACCTTAGAACGAGGCCCCGACATCTGGCCCGATCCACGCCGAGGGAGCCGACATGCTCCCTCGGCGTTTCTTCCGGGTATCGCGGCTCCGGCGCTGTGAGTGGCCGGAGCCGCGATATCGTCACTCCCGCGCATGCGCGCGGGAGATCTCAGTCCGGCCGCTCGGCTGCTGCCGGATTTTGACGGCGAGAAACCCCTTGTGCGCATGCGCCGCTGCAGTCAGCGGTGCATACCGAGGGGAATATCTCCTAAACCGTACAGGTTTATGAGATATTTTTTTTACCTACAGGTAAGCCTTATTATAGGCTTTCCTGTAGGTAAAAGTTAAAAATGTGGGTATACAACCACTTTAAAGAGACCTAGTCACCATTTATAAAAAAAATGCTGTGAAAGCACAGAGAAGTAGATATTTTAAATAGGTAATTGCAGTGTTTTTTCATTCCATATATAAAGTTTTCCTTGCTTGTGATGTGCCCTTGAACTTGCTAGAAAAATTGACCAGTAAATTCTCTAGCACAGCTCCCTACCACCCTCCTCGCATGTTATCCCCTCCCCTCCACTGGGAGTATTTAATTACTGCCTGTGAGGGCCCAACATCTCCAGCCCTCCTCTCTTTTTATGTAGCTACCAGTGCCACCTGTCTGCCAGTTCTGAATCTTCTGGGGCTGCTGACATGACATCCAAGATGGCAGCCTCCTGTCCCAGGGCTTTTGAATGTCTACACAAGGGTAGCTTTTACAGGTAACATCCATGCATAAAATATCTTAAATTCACATATAATCATATGGAATTTGTTTTTAAATATTATTTATTAATGTTCTAATAACTTTGTCTTTTTAAAGTGGTTGTAAACCCTCCCCCTCAAATTTGTCCCATGTAAATCAGCATAAAAAACCCTAATGAACACTGCTTGTAAATATATCTTCTTACTGGCTTAGTATTGTTGTAATCCTTTTTTGATCTTTAGAATGATGTCACTGAGCATGCTCAGATCTCCCCTGATTTATGGCATACTCCCTATGTACTTATCTATCTGATATCAAGACTTCCTACGGCACACCATTGATATCCCAGCAGACTGCAGAATCATTCAGAGCTTCCTCCTACACCCCATGTGGCCATGTGACATCACATGCAGTGTAAAGCAGGGCATGGGACAGCATTACTGCAGATGTATCAGCTGAAGCTGATAGAACTCACACACTAGAGAATCAGCACAACTAAATACTATGAAATAAAACAAGTCAGCTATGAACAGAAAAGCAGGGTTGCCACAGAAACGTTGGATTGAGAAGGAGGCTCGGTTAAGGCTTCATGCACACGAGACGCAGATGCAAACGCTGCTGGACACATGTTGAAACCGGCGTTTAGAAACGCGCGTTTTGCCGCGATTTTTACCGCGATTTAGCGGCGTTTTACCGCGTTTTACCGCGTTTGCGTCTAGAAGCGTTTAGTTAAGCTAACATCATAGACCCTCCCCAGCTCAAAAAAACAGTATTATTAACTATTTCAGCAATTTTGTGAGACCAGAGTGAGTAGCAGCAGCTGTGAGAGCTGCAGTGTACTTGTATTTAGCGTGTCACTTGCCACGGCACCTGCCACAAGTTGTGGATTGTCCACTTGCCACGTCACTTGCCACGTCACTTGCCACGTCATCTGCCACAAGTTGTGGATTGTCCAACTGCCACGTCACCTGCCACAAGTTGTGGATTGTCCACTTGCCACGTGACTTGCCACGTCACTTGCCACGTCACCTGCCACAAGTTTTGGATTGTCCACTTGCCACGTCACTTGCCACAAGTTGGGGATTGTCCACTTGCCACATCACCTGCCACGTCACCTGCCACAAGTTGTGGATTGTCCACTTGCCACGTCACTTGCCACATCACCTGCCACGTCACTTGCCACGAGATGTGGATTGTCCACTTTCCACGTCATCTGCCATGCCACCTGCCACAAGCTGTGGATTGTCCACTTGCCACGTCACCAGCCACATCACCTGCCACAAGTTGTGGATTGTCCACTTGCCACGTCACTTGCCAAATCAACTGCCACGTCACTTGCCACATCACCTGCCACAAGTTGTGGATTGTCTACTTGCCACGTCACTTGCCACATCACCTGCCACATCACCTGCCACGTCACTTGCCACGTCACCTGCCACAAGTTGTGGATTGTCCACTTGCCACGTCACCTGCCACGTCACCTGCCACAAGTTGTGGATTGTCCACTTGCCACGTCACTTGCCACGTCACCTGCCACAAGTTGTGGATTGTCCACTTGCCACATCACCTGTCACGTCACTTGCCACATCACCTGCCACAAGTTGTGGATTGTCTACTTGCCACGTCACTTGCCACATCACCTGCCACGTCACTTGCCACGTCACCTGCCACAAGTTGTGGATTGTCCACTTGCCACGTCACCTGCCACGTCACCTGCCACGTCACCTGCCACAAGTTGTGGATTGTCCACTTGCCACGTCACTTGCCACGTCACCTGCCACAAGTTGGGGATTGTCCACATCACCTGCCACGTCACTTGCCACATCACCTGCCACAAGTTGTGGATTGTCCACTTGCCACGTCACTTGCCACATCACCTGCCACGTCACTTGCCGCAAGATGTGGATTGTCCACTTTCCATGTCACCTGCCATGCCACCTGCCACAAGTTGTGGATTGTCCACTTGCCACGTCACCAGCCACATCACCTGCCATAAGTTGTGGATTTCCACTTGCCACGTGACTTGCCACATCATCTGCCACATCACTTGCCACGTCACCTGTCACAAGTTGTGGATTGTCCACTTGCCACATCACTTGCCACCTGCCATGTCACTTGCCACAAGCTGTGGATTTTCCACTTGCCACGTCACTTGCTACGTCACCTGCCACAAGTTTTGGATTGTCCACTTGCCATGTCACTTGCCACGTCAGCTGCCACGCCACTTGCCACAAGATGTGGATTGTCCACTTGACACATCACCTGCCACATCACTTGCCACATCACCTGCCACGTCACCTGCCACAAGTTGTGGATTGTCCACTTGCCACGTCACTTGCCACATCACCTGCCACGTCACTTGCCACGAGATGTGGATTGTCCACTTGCCACGTCACCAGCCACATCACCTGCCACAAGTTGTGGATTGTCCACTTGCCACGTCACTTGCCACATCACCTGCCACGTCACTTGCCACATCACCTGCCACAAGTTGTGGATTGTCTACTTGCCACGTCACTTGCCACATCACCTGCCACGTCACTTGCCACAAGATGTGGATTGTCCACTTTCCACGTCACCTGCCATGCCACCTGCCACAAGTTGTGGATTGTCCACTTGCCACGTCACCAGCCACATCACCTGCCACAAGTTGTGGATTGTCCACTTGCCACACCACTTTCCACGTCACCTGCCACGTCACCTGCCACAAGATGTGGATTGTCCACTTGCCACGTCACCAGCCACATCACCTGCCACAAGTTGTGGATTGTCCACTTGCCACATCACTTTCCACGTCACCTGCCACGTCACCTGCCACAAGTTGTGGATTGTCCACTTGCCACGTCCCTTGCCACGTCCCCTGCCACGTCACCTGCCACAAGTGGATTGTCCACTTGCCACATCACCTGCCACAAGTTGTGGATTGTCCACTTGCCACATCACCTGACACAAGTTGTGGATTGTCCACTCGCCACGTCACTTGCCACATCCCCTGCCACAAGTGGATTGTCCACTTGCCACGTCACTTGCCACGTCCCCTGCCACAAGTTGTGGATTGTCCACTTTCCACGTCACTTGCCACTTCACCTGCCACGTCACTTGCCACAAGTTGTGGATTGTCCACTTGCCACGTCACTTGCCACCTGCCATGTCACTTGCCACAAGTTGTGGATTGTCCACTTGCAATTGCAATTGTTTAAAATATTTTTCTAATGGTTTTTCATCATTTGCAATCATTTTTGAGATTTTTAATGTAAAAAAAAAGGTCACCTTTAAAAACACATATAAACGCAAACACGGCTAAACGCGGTAGCGGCGTTTTGCCGCGTTTTACCGCGTTTTGCATCTGAAACGTGGAAATTTTTGCTTCTGAACGCATTTTTTTGCTTCTGGAAAAACGAGATTAAACGCAACTGCATAAAAACGGAAAAAAACGAGACTGTGTGCATGGACACATAGGATAACATTGAATGAGTTCAGGGGCAGTTGAAAAAACTGTCCAACTGCATCTGAACGCGCGTTTAACTGCGTCTCGTGTGCATGAGGCTTAACAGTACATGAAGTGCTCAATGTAAGGGTGGAAATACACTCCACTGTGGACTCAGAAAAGAATACTTAAGATGGTGCTGCCTAACCCCTGGAAATACGTTTTTTAAAGTTTCTTTATCTACTTCCCACCCGGCCGTTTATATACATTGGCTGGATGTTCAGGAACGTCCTTCAGAAGGAGGGGGATCGCTCGCGCGTGTGCCCACAGAGCGGCACGATTCCAATGCGCTCATGTCACCCGGACACGGCGCATCTCGGATCGGCAGGAGGGCTCTGTGATTGGTCCTCCTGATCACACGACGGCCGTGTCCAATCACAGCCGTTATGTGATGTAAACAAACAGCCGGTTGCTAGGCAATCGGCTCTCCTCTCCTCACCCGGAATTCGTTGCTGAGGAGAGGAGAGCAGATCGCTGCAGCCGGCTGATGATCAGTGAGTATGAGCTGTTTTTTACAGCTTTTTACGCACTGATCACCAGTCTAGTATAAAACACACATGTCCCCACACATGTCCCCAAAACACACATGTCCCCAAATAATAAAAAGACATGTCCCCAAATAAAAAAAACACATGTCCCCCACATATGTCCCACTAAAATCACATGTCCCAATGATTATCTGCACACATATGTACGTGATCACCTGCACACATCTGTACATGATCATTTGCGTACATATGTCCGTGATCACACAAACCAATTATTATACACTTAACTGAATTTTTTTTTACCAAAAACATGTAGCAGAATACATTTTGGCTTAAATTTATGACAAAATTTGATTTTATTGGATTTCTTTGAAAATAAAAAGAAGAAAATATTGTTTATTTTCCAAATTTCCGCTCTTTTTGTGCTTATATTGCAAACAATAAAAAAAAACAAAGTAGTGAATAAATACCACCAAAATAAAGCTCTATTTGTGCAAAAAAATGTATAAAAACTTAATTTGGGTACAGTGTAGCATGACCGCGCAATTGCCATTGAAAATGTGAGAGCGATGAAACCTGAAAATTGGGCTGGGAAGGAAGGGGGCAAAAGTGCCCGGCATTGTAGTGGTTAAACAGTAAGTAATATGCAATTTGGGCTGGATTACAGTGGCTATAGTTTGATAATTACTTATTATAATGGACTAAATGAAAAGAAGTATCAGAGTGGGAGAGTTTACTTCCTCTTTAAAGTTAGGTTTGCATTGAAAATTGGATAAATGTAGAACTTTTTTTGCTTTTTAATATTGCAGCAATACGATTTTTACCTAATGATGCCCCCCACAGATTTGCCAATCCGACATCTAGCTACATAATCTTTCAGGATGAATGATGTCCCATATCATCCAACCCACTTCCTATGATCTCAGGATGTCTGTTGTGCTTCATGTTTAAACACTTTCCCTATGCTATATTACTGTAGGACTAAAGACCCTTAGGCCGCGTACACACGCGCGGACTGTTCGCCCAACTTTGTCCGTCCAACAGTTTCGGCAAACAGTCCGCTCAAAATTAGCATGGACGGACATGCCCACACACGACGAACGAACAGTTTGCTGAAACCGTGCGCGATGACGTGAACGGCACGTACGACGGGACGAAAAATACGACGTCCTATACACTGCATTATAGCTTTCGGCGTGAAAATCCTTTCTGAGCATGCGCGCAACTTTGTTTGACGAACAAGCCTACACACGAGCGGACTGTTCGCTGAAACAAGGTTTCAGCGGACAGTTTTTCGGAAATTCCGAAAAACCTTGTCCGTCAAACTGTCCGCTGAAACTGTCCGCTGAAAGCCCACACACGAGCGGACTGTCCGCCCAAACACTGTTCAGCGGACAAAGTTGGGCGAACAGTCCGCGCGTGTGTACGCGGCCTTAAATGTATGTGATTGGTCTATGCAAAACGATGGCATAATGTTTTAGCTGTAATAACCAAAAACATTAGCAAACACCCAGAGAATGAAAGGCTATCCGCACAGAAAAAAAAAACCTTTACAGGTAAACAGTGATCTTTGCAACTGCTTGAAAAGTCATTTTTGATGACAGTTCTACAAAACCGGGGTTTGGTTATGTGTTACATTTACATATTCCTCTAGTAACTGTATGGAAAATCAGACTACCTCCAGAGATATTAAGTATCTTGCCCTCTGAATGGCATTTTAGCTTGTCCTTAAAATACAATAATAAAATCCTACTGCAATCAACATTTTCACCACCCCAGGACTATCTCCTTTCCACTATACAATGGAGTCCCAGGGAAAATTTCCAGGATCTGCTGTAAAATAATCATAGCAATGGGAACAAGAGGTGAATATTTAATGATTGAACCATGAAAGCAGTTCAAAGAGTCATGCCCTGCAGCAATACTTATCGGAAGATGGAAAATATCACAAGACATGGAGGCATATAGGGTTCATTTGCTAAAAGACCAGAAAATGTTTACCATGCAAAGTGAAAATGTACTCATGGTTAACCAAGTTTACGTTTTTTTTAAATACTAAATTAAGTGTAGAGGAAAAAAACAAGAACATGATTTTGCATTGACCAAGGCAGGATATTTAATTTTAATAGATTACATTGTGTGTAGGTATGTGCGTGCTTAGGGTTATATTTTTAAAGCAATATATTTCACTACATGTGAATCTTCCTGATCAATGTGTTTTAATATAAGGCCACATTTACTGCTTTATAAATACACCCTCTGTTTACAGGCAGCAGATTTTCTTATGACAGGAGCAACCCTCTCAAGTTTTAATAAACTGCAGATGAAAAGTTCCTGCAGGGGAAGAAAAATCAGCCTCTCTAGAAATAGACTCAGAGGATACAAGGCTTCCAGTATGAGAAATTCCAGGAAAAAATCATGCTATACGCAGATGATACCATGCTACTTCTGGGAGACACATCTGATTCCCTGCGGGAGGCTATGGAGACGATAGGCAAGTTTGGTGTGTATTCAGGACTAACTATAAACTGGACCAAATCCTCCCTGCTGCTGCTGGATGCTAATCCGGACAGTGAAGGTCGGATAATACACGGCGTGCCTGTGTCCACGGGTCTGAAGTACCTGGGTATACAGGTCAGGTCGGAACCTCTTGACTATGTTTCCCTTAACCTAACCCCACTTTTCAATAGAATTCGAAATAAAACTAAAATTTGGTCCCGTCTTAAGATGTCACTGGTCGGTAGAGTCAATTTGATAAAGATGATCTTTATGCCCAAACTTTTATATATTTTGCACAATACCCCTATGGTAATCCCTCTGAAATTCTTTTGCATTATTAACTCCATTTTTAGAGCTTTTATTTGGTTAGATAGACCCACGCGGATTAAACTGAAACAACTACAACGGTCCAAGGAGGCGGGGGGCCTCGCCCTCCCTAATCCTTGGGCCTACTACCTGGCAGCACAGGCACAACATATAGCAAGGGCTATGCAGGGGGGGTCAGGGGGAGAGGAGGAGACCCTATGCCTGGACCCAGTTAAGGCCCTGATGTGCCTGACCTCTGGCCACGGTAATGTACCCTCGGGAATGGAGGCCTTGGCCTACGCAAAATCAAATAAACGACTGCCCACCTATGCCCTTATGCAGAAAATTTGGAATAAACTACGACAAATGCAGGGGGTGGAGGGCTTCACTGAGTACAGCCCTATATGGGAGAATAAGCATTACGAGGAGTTGCTACTTCTGGATTGTGGTGCTCGGTGGAGGAGGCATGGGGTCACGTACTTGGGACAAATTTTTACAGCGATTTGAGGGAGAGATTTCACTTGCCGCAGTCTATGCTTTTCTACTACTTGCAACTGCAACATGCGGTGAAGGCGCAGACGGGGGGGGGGGGGGGGGCCCGTGGACTCTTTCACCGACCCCGATCTTCCGATCTATGGCTAATGTAACGCAGTTCCAGGGGTTTATCTCCAGAACTTACTCTATGGTCCTCAATGCCTGCCTCGGGGGATTCCCACAGACGGCACTAAGTAAATGGAAGAGGGATTGTGGTACATTTGAGGAGGAGCAATAGGAGGAGGCCCTACAGGCAGTACAATATTGCTCACTAAATGTGGCCCAGCAGCTATCTCAATTATATATTGTGCTCAGAGTACACTACACGCCGGATAGGCTGTTTAGGATCGGGGTGCGACAGGACCCAGATTGCCCCAGGTGTGCTAGGGATAACGGGGATTTGATCCACTTGCTGTGGAGATGCCCCGAACTACACCTATTCGGGACAGGGGTACTGGACACTATTAACAGAGTGTTTCAGATTACCATACCCTCAGACCCGAAACCATGTCTCCTTGGGATCCTGGATGACGTTTCCATGGGGAACAATAGTGGACAGGCGGTGGCCAGGGCCCTGTTCCAAGCACGGAAGATGATTATTTGGCACTGGAAGGCGCCCGAGACCCCAACACTGGGGGAATGGATCGCCCAAATGGGGGATACTATTAGGATGGAAAAGTACATTTTTCAACATAGAGGGCGACCGGAAAAATTTGAGAAACTCTGGGCGTTTTGGTTGGTAGAATAGGAGGGGCAGTGACTGTTAGACACCCACTGAAAATACATAACTCTGTATGGGTGAATCAGGGGACAGGTGGAATATAATACGTCAATATCTGTGGAGGCTGGGGTGCTGAGGCATGTGAAGTGGTGAAATAACTGTCTGTATAGTCCTTTTGTAAAGATGAACAAGTTTGTACACCGTGCCAAAGATTTGAACTTGAGATGTAAGCTGCAAGTTGTTATTGTTATTCAATAAACTTTCTCTGATTTAAAAAAAAAAAAGAAATAGACTCTTTAGGAAATGTTGGAAGCCTGTTCCTTCCTCCCTCAGTGGGTCCATCCTCTGACCCCCACGTCACTGTTTAGTCCTTAAAAAATGAATTAGCTGTGCTGAAAAATTACAAATATGTGATAACAGCTAAAAATAAAAATGATTATGGCTAAATGTGAGTGAACCATTCTATACAACCAATATAATGACATAACCTGAAAAAAATAATAATAATACATTTAAAAAAAAAGTCCAAATTCAATATTCCACCAGATGCGAATGAATCCTTAATGCTCTATTTGCTAGTGACATCACACAGTAGCACCCAAGAAGCAGTGACAGGTTCTGATAGAAAAGTCCTCCACCACTGATAACACTGCCGCTTACCAGATTTAAAAGATCTCTTTTTGAGGGAGATCTCCAAAAGCTTGTGGCTCTTTCCCCAGCCAGGGTTTCTATATAGGACTAGGAGAGTGGTCCCCACTATGCTGTCTCCGGTGGTGACAATAGATTTTAGGCAACGCTCATCCCCCATGCAAGATACAAAAGAGCCTCCATAGTGTAACTCTTAAAAAAACTTTATTTTAAAACATAAATAATGCACTTACAAAATCTTCTTTATTCAAAAAGCCCATCAAAATGTCGAGCTGGCCGGCTCTCGATCGCTGCCTGTGTCTTCCGGGACCAGCGCGGTATGCAGTGATGTCAGCACGTCGCTCTTCCCTACGCCATTTCGTCACAGATGACGTCTTCCAGGGGCACTGTTTAGTACTGTACGGTAGTTTTCATCACCTTGGAAATGTCCATGTTTTACTGTCATAGAGCCACAAATTATAGTGAATCTATTTACAATGATTAAAAAAAAAAATAACCTCTCGTGTGGAAGTAAAAACAAATGTGTGCAAAATAATTTCAATGAATTACAAAAAAATTACAATGCATAAGTATTCCACACCCTCCCCAGTGCGGTATGTGTCTGCAATGACTCTGCAACTGTCTGACCATTTTTTTGGTCACAAATGTTATGAACTGAAATTGAGGCAGGATAATGTCTTTCTCTTCCTGGGTGGAACAAATTCTTGTCCCACCCTTGTGTTTTTGTTATGCCATTGCAGTGTCTGACTGTGCTCAAACCAGGAGACTACAAAGACTACTGGACCAATGTTGGACAGCGAGGTGAATCACCCATATTTCCAAAATGTTGATCAGCAAAGTCTGCTCTTCCACTGACCATGCTCCCTGAACCAACCGGTTCTCCAGAACAACCTTCCCAGCTTGTTAAACTAGTATCTGCCATCAGGACTTTCCAAGCTATTGGAAGGAATTATTTTCTCATATCCAACATCCGGGAAAGATCCATCACTTCAGAGCCAACCTGACGTTTGAATTCAGATGCATAAACAAATCCAGGAACTGCGGACATAGGCCAACAAAATATTGAAGTACAAATCATTAATAAACCTCATCTGGAATATGCAGCTCAGTTTTGAGGATCAGTTCTCTAAAAGGATATCGGCAACTGGAGAAAGGGTAGAGAAGGGCAACCAAACTGATAAGAGGCATGGAGGAGCTCAGCTATGAGGACATTTTAGAGGAACTGAATTTACTCTTGAAAAGAGGAGATTAAGGGGGGATATGATCAACATGTACAAATACATAAGGGGTCTATATAGTGAACTTGGTGTTGAGTTATTCACTTTAAGGTCATCACAGAGGGCAAGGGGGCACGCTTTACATCCAGAGGAAAAGAGATTTCATCTCCAAATACAGAAAGGTTTCTTCACAGTAAGACCTGTGAAAATGTGGAATAGACTCCCTTCAGAAGTGGTTCTGGCCAGCTCAGCAGATTGCTTTAAAAAAGGCCTGGATTCTTTCCTAGGTGTACATAATATAACTGGATACTAACATTTATAGGTAAAGTTGATCCAGGGAATATCCTATTGCCTCTTGGGATCAGGAAGGAATTTTTTCCCCTGCTGTAGCAAATTGAATAATGCTTTGCTGTGATTTTTCGCAATCCTTTGGATCAACTTTAGGTATAGGATTGTGTATATGGGATTGTATTTTTTTTTGTTTTGTTTTTTGGTTGAACTAGTGTCTTTTTTCAACCTGACAAATTATGTAACTGTGTAACTCCCTAGAGTAGAACTGGATATACACAACCACATCAAAGGCAGAGACCATCTTCCTTAGCAATTTCATTCAGAAGCGGATAGAGGGATTCTCCAGAGACCTTAGGACATCTACCTAAGATCTGAGGGAAAGGCAGCCTGTGCTTTGAATTCACACAGGAAGAAATACCATTGTCAGCTTCCAAGTCTTCATTGGGCAAGGTCCTTTGTTGTTCCTTAATAGTATGGTTAAGTGTCGTTTCATGGCTATGCTTAGCCATGGGACACGTCAAATATACTGTATTATATATCATTGCAATACACCTTGAAGTGGTTGATATGATTTGAACAGGAAAGGTAAAGCAGAAAAGGGCATTGTCAGTAATGTCATAACTGTGAGAATTATGATAAATAAGACTGCCATGTAGTCTGCTGACCCCAATGATTAACTGCATGGGCTTGGAGCTTTTTTAAGATCTTCTATTTTAATTAGTAACAGAGGATTTACAGATGCAAACTGAATGTTCCACAAAAAATGAATACACAGAGGCACTATTTTTATTTTGACATGTAGATAACATATTACTCCTGGTGCAGAGTTTTCTCTAATGAGGATCAGGAAACATTTCCTAGTAAACAGATAATTCAAGGTAATATTTTACAATATATAAAATGTGTGCATTTGTTAAGAGTGAAATATTGCAAACAATACAATGACAATCTATTGCTCAAGCAGTGTATCCTATAATTACTGCTTATTTACTTGAAAGAAGATGTCTTATTACCTTTGTAATATAGTAACAATAGAGTGCAATTAGTATATGTTCTGCTTTATGTATAAATTTTATGCTAGGAAAAGACTTACTTAAAATTATAGTGCTGCCTTTTCTGTATAGTAAGTGGCTTTAAATTATTTACCTATTTGACACACTTTTTTTCTTGTGATAGAAATTATTTTACTTTAAGAGAAATAATTACCTTACATGAAAATTATATTGTTCAGCTACATTTACATGGGCTGCCGGGGGCAGATAGTTTTGCTCCATTCAGAGGTGGCTAAACACCACCTCTGGATGCAGCTGAACTCTGTACTATGGCCACAAACAAACTTGCTGGTTAGCTGTAGACAGAAATGTGGACTGTCTGTGTCCAGGGTGGGTAAAAGGCTTGGTTACATGCAAACATTGATTTGTACAGAGGTGCATCCGTGCAGTAGCACAGTATGGATGCCTTCTAAGGTTGCTCCACTCATCCTAAGCATATACTGTGTGACTTACAGTGCAACAGCAGCTTTTATATCCCATAACTGGACCAGCTCATTCCTTTACGTGCCGGTGTCCTGTCGGGGATGAGCAGATATTTCAAATCCTGAAGTGGAAACAGTAGCTCTGTCCACCTCATGTTCCCCCACTTCTCCTCAGCTAAGATGGCTCCATGAAGGGCAGGGTCTCTGTCAAAATCACTGAAACTAAAGTTGAAGGATAGTCAGTGTATCTTACCTAGAAGAACAACCTGTAACTAGCCACTCTCCAGATTCCTCTCTGCTATCTCACTTAAGGGAGATTGTGCGTGAGGAACTAACCAAGGCATTAGTGCTCATTACATCTGAGCTTAAAGAAATTGGGCACCACATGGCTGCACGGCTGCACTGGAAGGCAAGATGGATGACACTGCAAGCATCCTCAATGGCCATGAGCAAGACCTAGAGGAATCCCAGAAGGAACTGGTCACTCTCTGAGACCAGTTGGAGAACTTTTTAAATAGCGCACATAGGAGTAACATCTGTATCAGAAAGCTCCCAGAGACAAAAGAGGTTCTCCGGGGAACTGTGAATGCACTCTTCCAAGTATTAGCCCCAGACTTTCTAGCTGAATAGCTGGAGACAGACAGAGCCCATAGGGCCCTGATCCCCAAACATGATACTGGACTTCTGCGAGATGCGGTCACAAATCTACATTTCTGTCACTCCAACAATTCTTGCAAGCAGCTAGGAAATGTTCATTGCTTCAGTTCCAGGGTCAGAAATATAGCCTCTATCTAGACCTTGCATAATCTACGTAGCAAAAATGCAGGACTATGTGTCCCTACCACTAGGCCTTTTGCTCTGCTATGATCTAATGTCCATGAGGCTACCTCTTCAAGATGCTGTTCTCCCATGAAGGTAGAGAATGGCAGATTCACACATTTCAGATGTCTTGCCTACAATCAAGCATGTGGTGGGAGTGTCATGGTCTAGGGCTGCATGAGTGCTGCTGGAACTGGGGAGTTACAGTTCATTGGGGGAACCATGAATGGCAACATGTACTATGACATACTGAAGCAGAGCATGATCCCCTCTCTTCGGACACTGGGCCACAGGGCAGTATTCCAATGTGTTATGACACCAAACACAACTCCAAGATGATACCTTGCTAAAGAAGCTGAGGGTAATGGCAATGGATTAGACTGGTCTCCAGACCTAAATCCTATTGAGCATCTGTGGGGCATCCTCAAACAGAAGGTTGAGGAGCTCAAGGTCTCGAACATCCACCTGCTTCATGATGTCATCATGGAGGAGTGGAAGAGGACTCCAGTGGCAACCCGTAAGGCTCTGGTGAACTCCATGCACAAGAGGGTTAAGGCAGTGTTGGAAAATAATGGTGGCCAATAAAAAAAAAATTAAAGCGGGAGTCCGCCGGGACTCCGCGTTTTTTTTTTTTTTAAAAGCCAGCAGCTACAAATACTGCAGCTGCTGACTTTTAAAATAGTGACACTTACCTGTCCAGCGCGCCCGCGATGTCGGCATCCGAAGCTGATCTCTAGATCGTCTCAAGGGTGCTGCCGCCGCCATCTTGGGTATGGGAATCAGGAAATGGAGCCTTTCGGCTTCATTTCCCGGTTCCCTACTGCGCATGCGCGAGTCGCGCTGCGCAATAAGGACGGTCCCCGCTGCCTCTGGGATCTGTGTGATTCCCAGCAGGCAGCGGGGAACTTGCGGAAAGGGGCGTAATCTACGCCCCTTTCCGCAGAGAGCTATCCCGGAAGTGGGTGCAGATACCTGTACTGTACAGGTATCTGCACCCCCCTCCCCCCTGAAAGGTGCCAATTGTGGCGCCGGAGGGGGGGAGGGTTCCAATGAGCGGAAGGTCCACTTTAGGGTGGACCTCCGCTTTAATAAAGAAAATGTGGTGCACACAGGGAAAATTAACACAATCAAAAAAATTCCTCAAAGAACATATATGTAGAAAAATTAAGTAAAAAGTCCCAATATGGAGAAAAGCTTCCACCACTCAAAAGCAAATCGTCCTTCATCACATCGAACAGATAAGAAGATAGCAGGGTCCCATCACCTTCACCCAATAAGACAGACCCTTACCATCAATGTATAGATAATGCGCATGTAATAACACCAGTTCAGGTCAGCAATTCCTCCCAATCAGTACCCTGGAGCAGGCTCTCTTAAAGCATGGAACAGGTATAGGAATCCTTGCGTGGCTCAATAATCATATAAATAGAATAAAAAAGACACCGCTCATTGCGCGAGTATCTTGAAAAACATTCATCAGTTTATTGCTGTTTAAAAGTTACACTCACATTTGGTGGAATGAATGATGTGAAAACTGAAGCGTTCAGTGCTTCAAAAGTAGCTGCTGTAGTATAGTTCATCCACGTCCCACGTCAAGCCCGGCTCCGCGCAATATTTTGTCATGAAAAATTAGTCATCAGGGGCCCCTAGAAGTTGGAGCGCAGGCCGCTTGGGCAAAGCAGGTCCGCGCTTTAGCCATCATTCGGCTATAGCGCGGATCTGTAGAAGTTAAGGTACTTATATAGTCCTGTCAATTTGCGCAGCGCTTTACATGTACATTGTACATTCACATCGGTCCCTACCCTTGAGGACCTTACAATCCAAGGTCCCTAACTCACATTCATATACTAGGGCCAATTTAGAGAGAAGTCAATTAATCTACCAGCATGTCTTTGGACATGCACTTTAACTGTAAACTATAACATTTTAAAATGGAATTTAAAGTGTTTTGTACATATTTTATTTATTTACTAACAAAAAAATGCTTGTTCCATAAATGGAAATAAAATTACGTCATGTGGTACAAATATTGTCTTTGCTTTTACCATTCTCAGACTGCAATTGTTATCTGCTATGCTGCTGCTACAAAAAAAAAAAAAAAAAAAAAAAAGAAGCTAATAGCTTCATTCAGCTCAAACTTGTACACCGAACTGAATAATCAGAAACGCGACTTATCCCCTTCCCTCTCTTCATTGCTCATAGAGGGCAGCATCCTAATTCTGTAAGTGACGGCTTGTACTGTGTTCTTTCCTTATAAAGCCCATAGTACAGTTCCATTTAATGTTTACTTGTAAATGAAAGATTTTATAGAAATAGTAAAATAGAAATAGTAAAAAATACATACCTATGCACACACATCATCCGTTTGCGGAAACAAACCAAAATATTCGGCCCAATGCATTTATAGTTTCCATTTATTGTTGCAAGTGCTTTAAGCTTATTATAACTCAATTATCAGTATGCATTAATGTAATAAAACCTCTGCCATTCTATGTACCGTGTACTGTATATGCCATGTATAAATTTCCTGTCTAAAGGTTTTACCTGTTCTACAACACAGGTCAGTTTGACAAAAAAAAAAAAACAGCTTCTACATGGCTGAATTTACAGTAAAGTGGTTCTAAACCCTTACAAACCACTTTGACCTACAGGTAAGCCTAAATTAAGGCTTACCTGTAGGTGCAAGAAATATCTGCTAAACCTACACGTTTAAGGAGATATTTGCAAAAGACAGGCACCATTGTCTATGGAGCATGCGCCATAGACAGTGGCGTGTAGGCGCATTGAGCGTGCCGCTGCTAATGGCGATCATGCCGTTAGCAGTGGCTCCCGTGCACATGTGCGGGAGTGACGTCATCATAGCTCTGGCCAATCACAGCGCTGGAGTCACAATACCCGGAAGGAAGATGGACACTTCGTGGAAGAGGGGACAGCGGTGACATTGCTGGCTCCTGTGTCAGGTAAGTGACACATAATGGACTACTATGCAATGCATAGTAGCCCATTATGCTTTACCGTTACAGGGAAACAAAGAGGAAGTAAAACCCATCAGGGTTTACTTCCTCTTTAAATTAGAACAATTATATAGGCAAACCTTTTTTTTTTGGATAGAGAAAGGGAGGATTATAACCTCTGTCAGATTTCTTTTTCACCATCTGTGTCCCATTTTGGAGATTTCCCTTCACTCCCTGTCCAATATCCAAAAGAGGAAGTGAGAGGAAATCACTGAAAATTATGAGAATTCATTGGGGACCCCTAGTGACCCTTAGAGAATTACCCTTCTATTACTTTTCTGGTGCTAAACCAAAATGTTGGATTAAATGTTGGATAAAAGTTTTCCCTTTAGTTATACTTTACATCTCAGCAGTTTTTACTGAAAGAAAAATGGTGGCATATTGAAGCCCCAGACAGCCAAACAAGCTAAGGCACTAAGTTCCTTAGTGGTAGCCTACATACTTCTTGAAAAACTGGGAGGATGATTGGTTAATAGTGTTGGGCGAACAGTTTGAGCCATGCAAAAGCTCATCCCTAACATCGCCTGTTCGCATGTTCAACGAACACCCAAATCAATGCTTTCTAAGGCCCTAATTGGTCAGGTGCAAGGCTTCGGCAATTAGCACTGTCAGAGCCCTGATTGGACAAACCGATGATGACTTTCTCCAATCACAGCTTAATGCTCATAGCCCCATCCCACACTATATTTTTGCCACCCAAATGCATTATTTCTTCACTTTTCCCAATTAAACTTCATTAGCCATGTAGTTGCCCACCCCATTCATTTGTTCAGATCTTCTTGCAAGGTTTCCACATCTTGCTGTTATTGCCCTGCTCAGCTTAGTACCATCCGCAAATACAGTTATTGAACTGTTTACCCCATCTACCAGGTCGTTTAAGAACAAATTAGGATTGGTCCCAGCACAGAACCCTGGGGGACCCCACTTTCCACCCATGTCCATTCGGAGTACTCCCCATTTATCACCACCCTCTGAACTCGCCCTTGTAGCCAGTTTTCAATCCATGTTCTCAACCTATATATGGTCCATGCCAATGGACCTTATTTTGTACAGTAAACGTTTATGGGGAACTGTGTCAAATGCTTTGGCAAAATCCAGATACACCACGTCTACGGTCCTTCATTTATCTAGTGGGCAGCTCAACTCCTCATAGAAGAGGAAAATAGATTGTTTGGGCAATCCATGCTGATTGTTGTCCTACAAGCTAGAAAAATGCTGTACAGGGTGAGGTTGAGAGTACCACCATCAAAGTTTTAATTCTCTTTGTATATCAAATGAAATGGGACAGGCTGACAGTTGCACCTTAACTAACTTGCGCAAGCAAATTTTATCTAAAGAAAAACCTAGTTGAAATAATTCTCCAATATTCTTAAATTCACTGGCATATTGCTAATATATTTTCTCCTTTCTGTGCAACCAGGGTTATGTAGTAAGCTTCATTACAGTTCAATGCAAGGTGTTGAAGTTATGATTTTCCGTGCTTGTAATTTTGGATTTAAATATACATATTTCTCTCAGGAAGTAGGTGGGAATGTTACACCTTAGACTTACAGTATATAGGCACAGAATTATCTCATGTAAACCAAGCTTTGGCTAATTGTCTAAAAAAAAAAAACAACTTGACACCAAAGCCACAAGAACCCCCAAAGGAGCCAGACCAACTTTCCTCAAATCAGAATTGTCACTGTGCCATCCCGACTGGATAATGTAAAAGATGCTGCCCTTCTAAAGATCCAGGAAATTTGAAACTGTACAAATAAACAAAAAAATGGCACAACCGCCTAGTGCATTGTTCACAGCACTTTTTTTTACATAAAAAAAAGTTAATATATACTTAAAAAAATGTAAATATAACAACAATTGTTGGTTCTCTCTGAGGAAGGGGGCCCTTCCAAAACTCTTCAGTTGGTTTTATAAACATCCATTCAAACCAGAGGTGTTCCAATAATGGGCCGACCTTTGGGTTCCTGGGATGTGTACTGTAAATTGCTATTATTCACATCTTGTTTGTTAGTATATTTTAACTTTTTTTCTGTGAATAAAGTGTTGTGGATAGTACAATAGACATGTGCACCCTTTTATTGTTTATTTGGCTAATTGTCTACTTGAGAATATCTTAGTCAAGGGTTTGGTCCCCTCTGATATCAAGAGATGTATGTTTATGTCTATCTTCCATATTACACCAGTAAATGAGCATTAAAACAAGGCAACCCCCATATGTGACTGCAGGCACTACATAGCAATTCATTCTTAAGCATAATCTGGGAAATCAAGTATCAAGGATTATGGGAAATACTTGTTAGCCAAACTAAGCCACTTACCCTGCTCCTCTACTAGCAGTGATTTGGCAACCTTTCATCTTTCTAATCTCTAATGTAAAGGGGAGTTGAATTTCTTCACAATGCTTGCAGTAATAGAGGCAAGTTTAGGGTTTGTTTCAAAGCTAATATACAGCTTGCTAAGAATATGTGACTCCCCCAGGTCCACCCACACTCAGCCTCCCCACAGTGATGCCCCCCCCCCCTCACTCACCCCTTCACGGGTTACAGACTCATCCCTCCACTGCTTCCTCAGCTTCTCCTCCCTGCCAACCCAATCCGCTTCCTGTCCTGATTGGCCAAGAGGAGAACCCGGAAGACAATAATGGATATTAATTTGCTATTGTCATAAGTGGGTGGGTTTGGGGCGCAGTACTCTGCTCCCCGAGCCCAACTCTGCTCCCCAAGCCAATTAGAAGCCTCGGGGGAGGTCCTGCAAACTTAATACATATGTTATGGAGATGTCCCAAATTCCACCAATATTGGCAGAGTATAATCAAGTCTATTAATAGTCGGTTCGGAATAAAATTGCCATTAGATCTTGGCATCTGTTTGTTAAATATAATAGAGGAATCTATAATCCCGGACTGTGCTTATATTACAATAGTAAGAAGTCTGTTTTAAGCTCGTAAGTTAATAGCACAGAAATGGATTTCGGTATATCCACCAACATTGAAGGAATGGAGAACACAAATAAAGGAAACCCTGTTAAAAAAATATATATTTTTCTACATCAAGGTTTCCGAGGGAAATTTGAGACTGTATGGAGAAGATGGATGGATGCTCTAGGCCCCGAAAATGGAAGCGGCCATATAGTATGAGAAAGGATATAGAGAGAGAGAATTGAGCATTGAAGTGGAGGGAGGGGTTGCTTTTGGGGTGGGGGAGTTTGTGGGTTTTGTTTTTCTTTTGGTGATGTGTTTTTGGTTTATTTAATGATATGTGTATCAGGATTATATTTGGTGAGTATATACTGTATGTATCGCGTTTTGACCTTTGTCTATTGTATTAAAAGGGAAAAAAAAATCTATAAAAATGTACAAGATTTAAAAAAAAAGAAGCCTCAGGCTCTAATCACGTGGCTTGAAATAAAAAAAAAACCTTATACACACGTATGAGTCCGTTGCCCTCCAGGGGGGCGGCACCCCTGCACCTCTAATGGACTGGCCGCTCTTGCTTAAATACCAATAGCCTGGACAAATGTTCACTTTAAGGTGCCCATTTTATCTTAAAAAAGGTTGACTTTCAGCTAATAAGCTTCACATATGTAGAACAGTGTATAGTATGAAAGGTTAATTAGGAAAACATGTACCTTAAACCAGCTCTGGGACTAGAGTTGGTTGTTGTCCCCACACATTTATGGATTTTGCCCCTCCCCCTCTCCTTTCCCCTATCACCAGTCCTGTGAAACCTAGCCCTAGTATGTTTGGGTCTAATAGACACATTTGGTTGTGTGCTACTATAGGGCAAAAGGGGTGATGCAAATACTTGTATGTACTCTATAAAGAACTAGGTAAAATATCTGCACTATATAATTATGAATCATAAATAAATAATAAACCTAGTCAATTAATAAGCATCCCCATGTCTTATGCTGGCCATTCACTAGTTGAATAAACATTCAAAAATCTGTCATTTGGATCTTTTGTTTATTTTTCACCCAGTTAATGGGCACCAATAGAGAGCTCGAAGGAATGAGTTGGAAAATTCTGCTGGATGAATGATAAATTGAAAGGTAATGTGTTTTTTGCTACATTAAAAATTGAACTGTTGAATATGCACTGGGCATATGTAACAAAATGAACAAAAAATTATTCATTTACATCCATTGAACAAATTATCAATCAAACTTCGGTCATTACATGATGACGCTATCGTTTTCTCTCAGAGCCGATTGTTCGTTATCCAAAAACGAGTTTGAATGATTTTTCGGATAATGTATGGCCAGCTTTAATCCTATCAGAATTGTTGAATTGTGCTATGTGCTTTGATCAAGAAAATCTTGTGATATAATATCTTATGCTGGTAGATGGTGCTGTGGATTTTTCTTCCCCTAAGCCCTGGCATAAATATGCATACACATAGAAGCTTTACTAATCAATGTCTTGTGGTGATTGCTAAAATTCCTCCTCCTTGCTAGAGGTCACTTTATTATCAGGGGATTGTCTGTTCAGTTCCTCTGGCTTCCTCTGTGAATTCTAGATTCACTCCACAGAGTCTGACAAGCAGAGGTACTCCCAGGATGAAAACAGACAAAATAGGCAAGAGTGCAATGCAGAATTCATGCTGTTTTCATGTTGGTCCTAGAGATTATTAACATTTCAAATAGTTTCGAACAATGAATTCTGTAACATCTATAAAGTTTGCTGTTTTATACCAATAGTAAAGAAAAACACCCTCTTAAGGCTTTAGAGCAATGTCAGATTGCATATAATGCGAAATATCTAAATCTGTTTTTACAATATGATTTATATGTGGTTCATTTTGAAGGTTTAGTGCTTGGTCAGCGCTGTGATAGGAGAGGCTACTGAAAGAAAAGATTGATATACAAAGATCTTATACAAATAGAATTATAATCATCTGCAGCCCCACACCATCAGACTGCTAAAAAAATCAAACCATATATATGCAGTATCTCACAAAAGTGAGTACACCCCTCACATTTTTGTAAATATTTCATTATATCTTTTCATGTGACAACACTGAAGAAATAAAGATAAAAGAATAGGGGTGCGCTATACACATAAGTAAAGTAATCGAGATGTACAGAATCCTAGTGGGCAGTTATTAGAAGTGAGTGCTGTCAGTAATCGAATTGCTAGACAGCGTAATAATGGCTAATCATAAATAGATAATGGTGACAATAAGCAAAACATAAATAGATAAAAGTGAGCGATAGCTACATATCCAATTCATAGGATAAAAACATATGTCCCAAAAAAGTGTCAGGCTGAGAAAATATATGAAAAAAACACATAGTGCTGGCTAAACTTAACCCCCCGGCGGTATTCCCGAGTCTGGCTCGGGGTGGAGATTTTGTACCAAAAGCGGTAACCCCCGAGCCAGACACGGGACCGCATCGCTGAATGCAGGGAGAGCTACATATCCAATTCATAGGATAAAAACATATGTCCCAAAAAAGTGTCAGGCTGAGAAAATATATGAAAAAAACACATAGTGCTGGCTAAACTTAACCCCCCGGCGGTATTCCCGAGTCTGGCTCGGGGTGGAGATTTTGTACCAAAAGCGGTAACCCCCGAGCCAGACACGGGACCGCATCGCTGAATGCAGGGAGAGGTTTACGTACCTTGTCCCCTGGATCCAGTGATGTCCCCGCGCTGTACGAGCTCGTCCTCTGCTCGATGTATCACGGAGCCAGTCTCCGTTTCCTACAAACGTTGCGACGCACGGGGACGGAGAACGGCGCCAAATTCAAAAAGTGAAACACACACATTACATATAGTATAATGTAATCTTACAGATTACATTGCTGTATGTAATAATTTCACATCCCCTTTGTCCCTAGTGGTCCTGTCCAGTGCCCTGCATGCAGTTTTATCTTATGGTTCGACAGCTCTCGTGATTGGCTGGCAACCATTCAAGGGTATTCCCTATATTGCAGAGATAGAGATGGTAAAAAGGGGGGAGGGGGATGCCTATATATCAAGAAAAATGTACAACTGAATGTGAGAGATTACATCAATAAGGGAGCAAGGGAGGAGGTTGAATCCTAATGGGTAGAGCTACAAAGGGAGAAAACTAAGGGGAAAGTAATACTGGGAGTATGCTATAGGCCCCCTAACCAGAGAAAGAGAAAAGGTGGAAGTGGACCTCATATCACAAATTGGATTAGCAGCAAGAATGGGAAGTATTATGGGGGATTTTAATTATCTAGACATAGACTGGGTGGAAGTAACCGCGCATTCATCTAAGGTTTGCCCGTTCCAAAAATGTCTTGCAGGACAATTTTTTGGGTCAGATGGTAAATGCATCAATTAGAAACAAGGCATTACTAGACCTACTGATTACCAACAATACAGACCTGATCACGGATGTGGAAATACGGGACAATTTAGGAAACAGTAATCACAGGTTAATTTGTTTTATTATAAATCACACAAATAGGAAACAAAGGAAATACAGACACTGAATTTCAAAAGCGCCAACTTCCCTAAACTATGATCCGTGCTAGAAGATAATAATTGGGATAAAATCTTAGGAACAAAGAACACAGAGGAAAAATGGGTATGCTTTAAGAGCATATTAAATAAGGGCCAATGCATCCCAATGGGAAATACATTTAAAAGTGTTAATAAAAGTCCCGTGTGGCTTAACTCCAACATAAAAATGCATATAAAAGCAAAGGAAAAGACCTTCAAAAAATACAAGACTCCGACATTACAAAGAATGCAACAAGAAATGTAAGGATGCAATTAGGGTGGCTAAGATAGAACACAAAAGGCACATAGTGGAGGAGAGCAAAAAAAATCCTAAGAAATTATTTAAATGTACAGTTTAAAAAAAAAATACCTCCATTGTGCAGTTCATTTTGCACAGAGTGGCCCCGATCCACCTGTTCTGGGGTCCCTCGGTGGCTCTTGCAGCTCTTCCCCACAATTTATAACCCCCTGTGGGAAGCTCTCTCTCGAGGGGGGTTACCTTGCGGGCATGCCTGCGTCATTGGATTTGATTGAAAGCAGTGAGAGCCAATGGATGCGCTGCTATCGATCTATCCAATGAAGAGCCAACAGGCCGCGGAGAGAGCGACGCGGGATCGCAAACACGGAAATTCAGGGCTCAGTTAAGTAAAATGGGGGGGGGGGGGGGCTGGACACTGCAAGGTTTTTTTTGCATTAAGGTGAAAAAACACAAACCTTTGCAACCCATTTATGTACATAAATAGTAAAAAAGGGAGGTCAGATCTTATTGGTCCCATAAAGAATGATGAAGGTAATATGGTTACTAAGGATGGAGAGATGGCAAAGGTATTGAATTATTCTTCTCCTCAGTCTTCATGAAGTAATCGGGGGGGGGGCTTCAGTAATCAAAACTGCTATGTTTATCCTCATGACAGGATGTGCTAGAACTCGAGAGAGTCCAGAGAAGTGCAACAAAATGAATAAAGGGACTGGAGGAGTTATGAGGAAATGTTACGAGCACTGAACTTATTCTCTCTGGAGAAGAGACGCCTGAGAGGGGATATGATTTCAATGTACAAATACCTTACTGGTGACTCCACAATAGCGATAAAGCTTTGCCACGAAACGGAATTTAATAAGACATGCGACATTCACTAAAATTAGAATAAAAGTGTGTTTAACCTTAAACTAGAGGGTTCTTTACTGTAAGAGCGGTTAGGATGTGAAATTCTCTTCCACAGGCAGTTATTTCAGCGGAGAGCATCAATCATTTCAAAAGAAAGCTACTAAACACTCAGAGAATGTGAGTAACAGCCCTGTACACTCAGTCCCGGGGATTGTAAAGGCCACTTCCTGGATTCCTGAAGTAAGCAATAACTTCATGAGTATTTTCTCAGATGATGGACTTTCATGATGTCTGTTATGATGAAGCATGTTGGGTTGATTGCATGCTTGTGACGTCAATGTGTACTTGGATAAAGGAACTGGCTTTTACAATCCCCGGGACAGATTACAACTTCTTCCTACAAGGACTTTAAACCTTGACAAGAAAGCTTCAACAATCTCCCATTCCAACTGGGAGATCATCTGCCAGGAGGATATCTTTACTGTGATAAGGAACCCTCCACCCCACAATCTGCATACTTCAGCTAGGAGATAACATTAGCCAGAGGCATTTCTGAGCTATGATGGAGGACAATTCTTCTCATTACAAGTCATAGCATTTACCAAAAGCACGTGTGGCCATAACAGGCCCTTGGCTTTTATTTTAAGGATCATAGGAAGCTTTGCAGTGAGCTATGCATTATTTTCAGTGCCCAGATTTAATCCTTGCAGAATGTTTTTTAGGACTACTGGAGGAGCTAATGAAAGAGTCAAAAAAATGCAAATAGGAACCTACTTTTCATAGCTTTTTTTTTAGCATTCAAAGAATAATTTATATATAGAGAAGTGAAAATAAGCCTAGAAGAAAAGCATGCCTACTACAAACATTCAGGAAGAAGTCATACAGCCAAATTGTGAGTTACACATGTTTGCCTCAACTTTCCAGGCTTTTACTAATAAATCTTAAGCAGAGTCCTTCAAAAACCCACCCATAGACCTGCTATTATAGCTACCTGTTCAAGTCAGTGAGCTAATATTTTCCAGTTCTATCTATATAAGCTTGTGTGAGAGTTAAAGTGATTCGGTGCCAAGACAAAACAAGCAGTAAGTGCACTTTTAAAAAAGTCCACATTCACCTATGTACTGTAGCTATAGGCATTGTAAAGAACTGAGTCTCCCAATTATACAACAGAGGGTTTCCCCATTTTTAATAGCTATTCCATCTTTCCTATTGAAATTTATCATAGAATAGTCACAATTTCAAATCCTCCCCCTCCTCTCTAAGTTGTCTAGGTTTGTTCTAGTTCATAATCTTTAGCATTACTGGACAATGTTTTTCTCCATGTTCAAATGTGTATTTCTAGCTGGTATAACTAAGCAGCCTGTAGATTGTGGTTTTATAAATGTCTGAGAAAATAGTTTCTTCCAGAAAACTAACCAACCTGTCAGATAATTTGTGATTCTCTCAAGCTAGGTTTGTGATACAGATGCCCTTGACATATCACAGTCAGATCAGGAACTATAATTTTCACAACTTACTTAAGTTGTGAAAAAACTTACAAAAAACGTAAAACTTACTTACTCACTAAAAACTTAATTTTAACAAGTACAGCAGTGCAGATTGGTAAACTCACTCCAACCAGATGTCTTGACTATGAAGTAGTAACAGCACATAAATAAAGGGTCTGCTTCTGCTTTCCTTTCCATTTCCGCAGTTTGAGAATAATATTATTGATTATAAATTAAAATATAAATAGTGCTTTTAGTCTGGAAACAAGATTTAATAACTTTTAGATATTAGACTTGATGCAGGTGTGCATCTGCATTAGACCTTTCTTGGCAAGGATTATTTTTGATCTGGATGAGTTTTTTTTTTTCTTTATACAAAACTGGAATTGGCCTGTAAATGTTTCCTGTAACACTGGCAAAAATGAAAGGTTCCTTATGTATACTCAAGTTCACATTTTCTTTAAGACAGAATTGCTGCTTCCTTGCAAAAGAATTCTGAGTATAATAAATAGCCAATTGCATAGATTTGCATAAATGTTTATGTACGTTGTGGTATTGCACAAAAAGGCAATTTGTGGTTGAACACTGGAACAAGTCCCATTTTTTATTACATCATGCTGAGAAATATTACTCCTAAGCATCTAGACAATGGTTATCTGTCTTAGTAATATTAGCATATTCCTTCCCTTATTCAAAATCATACTTGCATTACATTTACTGACAAGTGGAAGTTAGGAGTTGCAGTGAGTAAAATAGTTTTTTTTTAACCATTCAAAATGTGATGCTACATTTTTTTCCTAAATTGTAAATGATGTCATAAGCTGTCATCTGTGCAAATTATTTTGTCCATTCTACAGTGCTGGCTATGATTTCTGTATTCAAACACACTTTCTTTACATAGGTTTAGCATGAACTGGCTGAAATACGAACCATGTATGGGCAGGTTGATTGCACCCAAGTTGATTGATCCATCAACTTGAGTACAACCAGCCTGTCAAATTTTTCAAACAATTATTGTCAGCAGCTATAGCAGCTAGCAATAATCACTGTGTCGCTGGGAGGACACAATGGCTCCAGTGTCAGTGTTAATGGCAGAATCAAGCAATTTTCTTTGCTGCAACCAGTGCCAGATTAAGAGCATTATGGGCCTGGTGCTAAGGATTTTGGTGGGCCTTTTTATGAAAATAAATAAAATGAAAATGCAAACAATTTTTTGTTAAATTAAATTAAAGGGGGGGGGGGGTGATACAGAGATAGGGGGTTGAAAGAGAGGGGATGAGAGGGAGGGGAAAAGAGAGAGAAAAGGGGGTGAAAGAAAGAGAGGGGTTGAGAGAGAGGGAATAAGAGAGAAGGGGTGATAAAAAGGGGAATATAGAGAGGGTGAAAGAGAGAAAGGTGGGAAAGAGGGTTTGAAGGGGGCGAGAGAGAGAGAATGGGGGATGCCCAATACAGCACATTACAAGGTAGGCACAGCACATGACATGGTTGGCACAGCACTTGACATGGTTGGTACTGCACAACACAGAAAATGCACAAAGTGGGCATACGACCTAATATGGGGGGCACAGCACATGACATGGCGGGCACAGCTAAGCACATTACATGGTGGGCACTGCACATTAAAAGTGAGCACTGCACAGCGCATTATATGGTGGGCACAGCATATTATATGTTGGGTACTGCACATGGCATAGTGGGCACTGCACAGCACATGGCAAGGTGGGCACTGCATGACACCACATGACATGGTGAGCCCTGCACAACACAGCACATTGCATGGTGGTCACAACACAGCACATGCACAAGGTGGGCACAGGACCTTATATGGTGGGCACAGCACATGGCATGGCGGGCACAGCTGAGCACATTACATAGTGAGCACTGCACATTACAAGTGGGCACTGCACAGCAATTTACATGGTGGGCACTGTACATAACATGGTGGGCACTGCATGACACATCACATTACATTGTGGGCACTGCACGGCACAGCACATTACATGGTGGGCACAACACATTACATGGTGGGCACTGCATGGCATAACACATTTCATGGTGGGCAATGCAACTGCACATTACATGTTAGGAGTGGCATATTACATGGTGGGCACTGCTGAACAGCACAGCACATTACACAGTGGGCACAACACACTACATTCTGAGCACAACACATGGCAGGGTGGGCACAGAACAGCACATGACATGGTGGGAACTGCACATGATGTGGTGGGCACTGCATGGAACAGCACATTACATGGTGGGATCACTGCATGGCACAGCACATGACATGGTGGACACGGCAAATTATATAGCGGGCAGTGCAAGGCACAGCATATGACATGGTGGGCACTGAATGGCACAGCACATGACATCGTGGGCATTGCACATGACATGGTGGGCACTGGGTGGCACATCACATGACATAGTGGGCACAGCATATTACATGGCAGGCACTGCATGGCACAGTACATGACATGGCGGGCACTGCATGGTACATCACATGACAAGGTGGGCACAGCACATTACATGGTGGGAACAGCACATGACATGGTGGGCACTGCAAGGCACAGCACGACATAGTGGGCACTGCACATCACACGAAGAGCAATGCAATGCACAGCACATTACATGGATGGCACTGCAATGTACAGCACATGACATGGTGGGCACTGCACATTACATTGTGAGCACTGCAATGCACAGCAAATTACATACTGGGCACAGCACATTACATGGGGGCACTGCAATGCACATGACATGACATGGTGGGCACAGCATGACATGGTGGGCACTGCACATGACAAGGTGGGCACTGCACGTGACATGGTGGGCACTGCCTTGCACAGCACATGACATGGTGGGCATAGCACATTGCATGGTGGGCACTGCAATGCACAGCACATGACATGGTGGGCATTGCAGTACCCACCATGGGCATGAGAGAGCACATTACATGGGGGGCACTGGGCACAAGAGAGCACATGACATGGTGGGAACTGGGTACAAGAGAGCACATGACGCACAATAATTACACAACACCTCCCTAACAAATTTACTAACCTTATGTCAACAGCATGGGAGATGTCCTTTCTCCCGGGCTCCTGCTGGTTAGGACAAGGTGAGTGTAACAGATCTTGTGATAGGAGTCAGACATCTGCAGAGACAAGCCTTGGCTGCAGTGACTAACACTTGTCTCCTCCATGTGTGCTGTGCACAGAGGGCTCCTCTTCTTTCAAAAAGGCACACAGATATTGATAAGCCACTGGCATGGGCCTATATTGAGGGAGGGGCCTGAAGCTGCAGCTCCACAAGCCCCTATGTTAATCCGGCCCTGGCTGCAACCATGTTTGCAGGAAAGAAGTTTGTACCATCTATGGCTGGCTTAAGTGTATACAAGTCAAACATCATCAAAAGCATTAAACAGTTGATTAACAGTACACTGCAGAACCAGCAACCGACAAGTAATAAACTGCAACACTTAGATATACCACAGGATTGAGGTTGCAAGTGCAAGTATTGGAAATGAGGATTCCAAGACATAGGGTAAGAACTGTAAATGGCATGCCCTTCACTGTTTATAATGGAGTTTCTATCAAGAAACTGATCAGTCAAAAAAAATGTATGTATATTTACACTGGAATTATTTTTAAATTATATAGTATAACAAATTAGATAATGGGCCTGATTTACAAAAGGAGTTGAAAATCTTAGTTCAATAAATTGTGTAAATATTGACGTCAATAATTCAATAATGTGAAAAGAAAATTCCCATTTACTTATTTAATTTGCACACAAATGGGTATTGTTGTTGGATAAGTGAACAAGAATTTGAAAAGTAAATATTTACACATTTTTTTGGTGTGAGAATTATCAACTCATTCAGTAAATAAGCCCAGATGTAAACATGAATTTGCATTGCATATGATTTCCTATTTGATATGAATATTTACACTATTTGTAACTTAAATGTTCTCAACTGATTTAGTAAATCAACCCACATATATCTGTAAATATAAAAAATATGAACTTCAATGTAAAATGTATATTAGGGCCAACAACCATCTCACTGTAGATAAAATATGTGTCTTAAATTCAGGTTCTGTGCCCAAGTGTGCTGTATGTAAACCATGCTTATCTCGCTTTACTCTTATGATTTCAACGTGGCAAAAAGTACAGATTTTGGTTTGGTTATTAAATCTGATATAGTCACATCAAACTTACTTGTAATAAAGTATTCCCCACATTGTGCAGCTGGATCCTGCAAAAATCTTCAATGCAGAGGTGCCTGTCCTCTTCCTGGCTCTGAACTTCCAGCACTGTGATGGTTAAAAGCTTTGGGTCTCTCTACAGACAATGTTATCTTACTTTTTTTAATCATACTTTTTTAACCATCAGCATAATAAGGATAATGTAATTGTGTACAAGCTCACATTTTGACAGTGTTTGAATTACAAAAGTAGATACATTAAATGAAACACCACCCTGATATATATGGCATTTTTAAGATTACATCAAATCATTTATTAATGAAGTCTCCACAAGAGTGGTGGAATTGGAGACATGGTGAACTTTGCACAATACTGTATATTTTCCAACTAGAAAAGGAAAAATAGAAGAGGGAGATAAGCAAACAATAACATTATTGTATGGTACTTTAATATACCTGCTAACGGCTGATGCTATATGATTAAACACCATCAAAAGTCACAAAAAGAAGGTAGAATTTGAGGCTATGCAGGCTTATTGAGGTTGGTTTGGAGAACAAATGTGGGAGAACTTTGACCCCCTTATGGGGCTACAGAGGAGATGATTATGTATTCTTTCTTTTGAACAATGGGTGGATGTTGCAGATGTGAATTTAGGTCAGCATCAAGTTTTTCATTAGAGTAGACATATTGAAGGGCTTTATTCTTAGCAATACTGAGAACCTGAATAGAATTCCATCTGTTAATGAATGAACTTGTCAGGTCACCTGTTTCCAGGTGACAGATGCACCCCATTGGGGTCTGGAGTGCACCGCAAGGTAGTGAACCCTATGGCTGACTGCTGCGGATCGAGCTCTAGGTGATATAGGAGATCAGGTACTCTGTAGTGCCAACAAGGATGACACTGGGAGCTAAAACATGAGATTTCCCAGGGCGTGGAATCTAAGAGCCAACGGGTGTTCACCAGAGGCCCTTAGGGGTGGGGATGGATTTAGCTGCAGTCTGGCTTCAGGTCTCTAGGGCCTCCCAGCTCACGATAGACTACAGGGAGGTAGAGAGGAGGCAGCAGACAAAGACAACAAAGGGTAGTAAGGAGATAGCCAATGGTTGGGACATCAAGCAGGTAAGGATAGTCAAGAACAAGGCAAGATCGGTAACTGGAATCAGATGTAGAACACACAGAAAGTAACACATGGAAGCCAAACACACAATATTGATTAGCAGGCCTGGCTTGCAGTGCACAGGTTAATATAGAGTTCCCTGATGGGGCTGCGGTGGAGCCATGCTTTGAGGAGAGATTACTCAAGCAGCCAGGTGATAGTGGCTGGCCTCTTAAGCTGAACACATGGAGAGGTGAGCTGACAGACAAACATTACTGCATATACATGACAGTACCCCCCCCCCCCCCCCCTTACCAAGCCTACCCCTCCCCTGCCTGGGCCCAGGCTGAGAGGGAAACTTCAGATGAAACCTCCTCAACAGACGAGGCGCAAAGACATCAGATGCAGTGGTCCAAGACCTCTCCTCAGGATTAAACCCTTTCCAATGCACAAGGTCCTGGAGAATGCCTCTATAGAGATAGGAATCCAGAATCTGACTAACCTTGTACTCCTGATTATCCAAAGAGACGGGGGTCATGGTAGGGAAAGGACGAGAGAACTTATCAAGGACTAAAGGTTTCAGAAGGGCAACATGGAAGGAGTTAGAGATTTTGAGACTTTTAGGAATCTGGAGTGTGAAACAAACCGGTTTCAGTTTTAGAGGTTATAGTGTACGAACCAATGAAGTTTGGGGCAAACTTCAGAGAAGGAACTCAGAGCTTGATGTTACGGGTGGAGAGACAGACTTTGTACTCTGGCTGTAGAGAAGACGCTTTACGTCTGCAGTGGTCAGCGATGAATTTTAATTTGTCAGCAGCTGCTCGGAGGGAATCATGAACGTCACCCCAAATAGAATTGAAAGACTTCTGAGCCGTAGCCAAAGCTGGAATATCTGGAGAACAGGTCATGGGAAGAGGGGGTTGAGGGTGTTTTCCATAAACTGTGAAAAAGGAGGTCTTCTGTGAATTGGTATTTACATGATTGTTTTGAGAGAGTTATGCCCATGGGAGTAGAGAGGACCAATTGTTATGATGAGACTTAGGTGCAAAGAAATACCACTAACTCCTGATTAACCCACTCAGTCTGTCCATTGGATTGAGGTTGGTAGGAAGAGGAAAAATCCAAGACAATATTGAGGGATTTGCAAATGGTTCTCCAAAAGCAAGATGTAAAATGAACCCCCCTGAGAAGGAACCCCCATGGAGGCGGAAAATGTCTCAAACATAAAAGGGAACCAAGACAGGAGCAGAAGGAAGTCCAGGAGCAGAAGGAAGTCCAGGAAGAGGAAAAAAATGAGCCAACTTGGAGAACCAATTAATTAACACCAAATGACCGTATTATTCTCTGACAGTGGGAGATCGATGATAAAATCCATTGGCATGTGTTGTGCATTGATTTGTGGATGGCCATGGGGATGTACCTGGCCATCCACATGTTAGGTGCTTCCCTGGTGGTCCTGGCGGCTTTCCTGGTGGTCTAGTGTGGGAATCTGCGCTGATAAACAATCAGCACAGATCCCCCCATCAGGAGAGCTGCCGATTGGCTCTCCTCTACTCGCGTCTATCCATCGATCAATGGCTCTTCCTGTTTACATCGTGATCAGCCGTCATTCGAAACGGCTGATCACGTGATAAGAAGCCTCTCACTCTTTACCGAGATCGGTGTAGTGGTGTGTCAGCCTGGTACTGCCAATCGCTGGGATGCGTGCCCCACGAGCGCAACGACTGTTATCCTGCAGGACATCATATGACACCCAGTCAGGATAACTGAACCACTGTCTGCCCTTCATTCTGCTATAGGCCGGGCGGGAAGTGGTTACATATCGTACCTGGGGGGTGTCTATAGTATGCCTGTAAAGTGGTGCATTTTTCCCGTGTTGAAAACAGTCCCTGCACAAAATTATATTTCTAAAGGAAAAAAGTAATTTTAAACTACTTATGGCTAAGGAATTGTCAGGTCTCAGCAATACAGATATAAGTCATTGAAAAAAAAACGACATGGGATCCTCCCAGTGCATTACCAGGCCGTTTGGGTCTGCTATGAATATTATGGGGAACCCCGAAGCCAAAATTAAAAAACAAAATTGTGGACAGTCAGACAGACTGGAAACCACAGAATCATTCTTCTCCCACAGGGGGGCAGTCCAGGCTAAAGCTTCACCGGAGAGGAGGGAAATATAGGCTACCTATGCCCGATCAGACATGATGTTTTGACCCTGGAGCTCAAAATGAATGGTGCATTGGCTGAGGACCCCCTGCAGGCCTTGGCATCCCCAGAGAAACGGGACAGAGCTGGCAGTTGTAGTGAATGTGTGGCTGCGACTGGGACCAGAATAGGTGCAGCCCTCGTTTGTACTTGAGGTTGCTGACTTGGGGTTTCAAGAAGGCCTGAAACTGCTCGAAGCTGGAAGCCAGATCCTGGAGGAATCCCATCACCTGAGTCTTATTCGATTCATGGGTCTTAAATCTGTTGACTATGCCCGGCAATGGGTCATCTGTGGGTAGCAGCATGTCAACCGGGTCCATGGCTGATCAAACTGTCAGGTCACCTGAGTCCAGGTGACAGATGCACCTCGTTGGGGTCTGGAGTGTACCGCAAGGTAGTGGACCCTATGGCTGACTGCTGCGAATGGAGCTCTAAGTGATACAGGAGAGAAGGTACTCTACAGTACCAACACGGGTGACACTGGGAGCTAGTGCATGAGATTTCCCCCTAGGGCATGGAATCTAAGAGCCAGTGGGTGTTCACCAGAGGCCCCTAGTGGTGGGGATGGATTTAGCTTCAGTCTGGCTCCAGGTCGCAAACCCCTAGGGCCTCCCGGCTCATGCTCATGGTAGACTGCAGGGAGGTAGAGAGGAAGCAGCAGACTGCGACAACAAAGGATAGACAGGATATAGCCAAAGGTTGGGGGAACAAGCAGGTAAGGATAGTCAAGAACAGGCCAATATTGGTAACTGGAATCAGACGTAGAACATACAGCAAGTAGCACACGGAAGCCAAACACACAATATTGATCAGTGGGGCTGGCTTGCAGGCAAAAGGTTAATATAGAGTCACCCTGATAGGGGCTGGGGTGGAGCCATGCTTTGAGGAGATATTACTTAAGCAGCCAGGTAAGAGTGGCTGGCCTCTTAAGCTGAACACATGGAGAGGTAAGCTGACAGACAAACATTACTGCATATCCATGACAGAACGTTTGGCAGCCAATAAATACACATAGATTAATTTTGAGTTGTAGAGTCATGGTCCTCAAGGCTGAATAGGAGGAGGAGAGGGTCACTTAGAAGCAAAGTGTGGGTTATACCAAGTATGTAAATCCTCACATGGTTCCAAAAAGCAGTTATAGAATGACAAGTCTAGGGGCAGTGTGTTAAAGAGGGTTTTATTAGATTACATTCAGGGCATTAAGAGATGGTAGATTCTGTACCGGTTTTCTTATCGATAAATTAGAGAACATATGCTTGATAAAATTATTTTAAATTGTATATTCATTTATAATCACTGATACAGTAGTAGGATAACTCTGTACAAGCGTGGTTACAACATTGTCATTGGGGAAGTCTGTGGGCCATTTCGCAACATTAGACTTCAAGGTTTTCAGTGAAAATGTGATGAAGAGGAATATACTGTAGATGGCTGAGATGGAAGTAGAGTCACACCCCATAAAGGTATCTAGAAAGTTTGGTTGCTGTTATTAGTAGGAGATTTCCAATAGCTGGGGACTTTTTGGAGAAAGGGAGGTCATATTGTTGAGATAAAACTTGAAAAGTCTTTGAAAAGATATTTCTATTAACATAGAAAAAATTAAGGAGTGAATCTCTGCTATTTGCCATGTATGCTCAAGACCTGCAAGAAACATCAGATTTTGTTGTGTAGGAGTGAAGCAAGATTGGAAGGGGTAAAATCCATAGCCTTCTTGATCTCTCTCCATGAGATGATGGTATCCCTGAGAATAACATTATTGTGTAGCTCTGGAATCAGAGTGCTGAATTTCCCTGCAAGCAGGGCCATCTTTAAGGCAGGGCAAAAGGGGCAGCTGCATTGAGCCCCATCATTGTTGTGGGGCCCAAAGCAGCTGCCTCATATTGCCAACTATCCCAGATTAAATTCCCTTGTCTCTTGAAGTTTTAGTCCCGTCCTGTGTCCCGATATATCAGTGTGAAGTTCTGTTACTAATGCTGCCCCGCTCTGCCCTATTGCCGTGTAAAGATGACTCATCGGCAGATCCTGTGTTTACATGTGGATAACTGGCATAGATCTGCAAATAGCATTGTCATTAATATGTAAATAGCCACGAGCCGGTAGTATTGATATGTAACAAGAGGCCCCCCTGAGGTCAAATCCACCATCACTTCTGCTGAATGCTGCGCACTGAGGAGGTAAAGGAGCATACTTGAAAGTCATTAAGTCTAACATTAGCCTGTTCTGCAAAGGTAAGCAAGTTGGAGGTGGGACCCTTTTCCAAAACATGGTTAATTTTGGACCAGTAATTTTGGTGCATGTGAAGACGCACTGCTGTGTATCTGCTAAAGAGCAGCATGTTTCTGTGGTGTCAGGAAAGCGATTTGCATGCATTCCCGACACGCACAAATGTGAACGCAGGCTAAAAGTCTCACTTATATTGGTGGTCAATGTAAAGCTTCTCTTTACATTGGGGATTGGTGTACAACCCTTTCATTTAAAGTAGTGGCCAGTTTGAAGGTCCTCCTTACATTGGTGGTCAGTGTAAAACCTTGCTTAAATTGGTGGTTACTGTGAATGTTCCCATGACATTAGTGGTCAGTGTAAATCCTTGCTTACATTGGTGGTTACTGTGAACAATCCCATTACATTAGTGGTCAATGTAAATCGCCATTACATTAGTGTTCAGTGTAAATCCCCATTACCGCTGTCCAGTGTAGAAACTCCTCTTTATATTGGTAAGCAGAAAAAAAATCCAAACTTACATTTGTGGTCAGTTTTGAATCATCCCTTACATTGATGGTCCAAAAAATAAAAAAAACTTAATAAATTGCACCTTATCATTCTTTATACGTGGTTGGTGCATCATTTTCAAGTGCAGAAGTAAATAAAACATCTGTTGATTAGAAAAGCAATGTCCCTGCCATTTGCTGTGAGCTGTAAAGAAAGCACAAACATCAGTTTTCTTGCATAAATTATTAGTCCAATCAATTCAAATACACACAGAGAGGTTTTAAGTCCAACTTTTGTGTAGTCATGAAGGGACAAAAAGTATATTGTTTGCTGCATTGCAAAGTAAAAATGAAGAAAAAAAGCCTGAAAGTAAGAAAACCACATTTAAGAAGTGACAGGCTGATATATATTAAAACTGTTGGGTTCAGATACACTTTAAGCTATAAAGGCTACAATAGCAAAAAATAAATAAATAAATAAAATAAAAAGGGGGGGGGGGGGGCAAAACCCATGTTGAAGCTTAAAAAAAAAGTCATGACGTCAGAACACTGTACTACTTCCAGTTTCATTTTCTTAAGAACCGCATAGCTCAGTCTTAAGGGTCAGTGTTGATCAATACAGTTACTAGAGCATTCATAGCCAATTAGTCACTAATTGACATATTAGATTTGGTTACTGACCCTAACCGCTAGGATCCGCAGAACAAGTATTTACTTCCCCTAGTGGGAAATCTAGTGCTGATTATGACAAATTGCACAATCTTAGTCCAGGACAGTGCACACTGATGATGTAGTGCAAGCCTTTCAATCACCAAGGTTACATTCAAGGTTAATACAAAACTGTTTTTAGAAATTTCATAGAGAACACACTGCATTTTTTTTTTTATCAGATTTTTTTTTTCCCCTGTTATATTCAGCTGCATATGGTAAATTGCAAATGTGCTGCTATTTACTGTGTGCAATCATTTAAACAATTAGAATTAAAACAATACTTTGAAATAAAAAAGAGCTTTGTTGGCGAAAAATTTGTTTTAATCTCCAAGGTTATATGCAGGTTTGATACAACATTCTGTTATGTGGTTTTCATATAGGAAAAGTATTCTCTTTTAAAGCTTTTATTTTTTTCCTACTTTTGTGCATTTAAATTAAGTTATATAACGTATTTGTGGCATATGTGCTTATTGAATGAAACTGACTTAATGGCGTTTGTAGGTAAAAAATTCAATACAACATAACCTCACTAACATTTTTGAAAATCTATATCCCCTATCCTCCACATTTTCATAAAAAAAATCTTATAACAGCTACACAAGCCATTTTATCTTTTTTTTTTTTTTGTACAACACTTTCCACGCCAGTCTGCAGTCACTACCATTTTCTAGAATTGCCAAAAAGTCCCTTTTTTGCAATATTGCAACTTGAGGGTTCTGAGCATCCACTGAAATATTATATACTGTTTTTCAGAGCCTGAAATCAAACAACAACCATTTCCTTCAGTAAAAGTTACAGTTTTGGTGGAGTACTTTCTAATGCAATAGTACATTTTCAAACAAATGTTCATATGAATATTTGTAATGTATAAACAATTGTACAAAAATTCTCTTTACATTCAATGACTTAGCGAATGTCTTTATAAGGTACTTCAAAATTCCTTTGCTTTAACCATTAAATTTTGGATTGAACTGACTTTTCGAAATGAAAACTATATACACTGATGTTCATAAGAGAAAACGTTTTCGTTCTGCTCCTTTGAATTTTCTCAACAAAAATTAACCATAATTAGACCACATTAACATGATACAAGCAATAGTGCTCCACTACTGGCGCACTTTCTACCTAACTCTCTGACTCAGGGGGCTTTATAGACTTAACACACAACCTCTCAAACAAGAAGGGGCTCTGCTCAATGTGTAAATGTCTTATTCAGATTTATTATGTTCTCCAATGTGAAGATGGTTTCACCTAGTGCACACAAGACTAATGTCCTGTACACACGGTCGGACTTTTCGATGGAAAATGTGTGATTGGATCTTGTTGTCGGAAAATCAGATAGTGTGTGGGCTCCATCTGACTTTTTCCATCAGAATTTCTGACACACAAAGTTTGAGAGCAGGATCTAAAATTTTCGGACAACAAAATCCGATCGTTTAAATTCTGATCGTGTGTAGACAATCCCGACGGACAAAGTGCTGTGCATGCTCAGAATATATTACGAGACAAAAGCTATTGGCTACTGCTCTCTTTATAGTCCAGTCGTACGTGTTCGACATCACCTTTGTGCGACCGTGCGTATGCAACACAGGTTTCGGCCGAAATCCGTCTGAAAAAATCAGACAGATTTTGAGGTCGGAATGTCCGACCATGTGTATGGGGCATTACGCATTTCACTTGATCCAGAGCTTACTCACATGGGCTTGTGTACACCAGGTGGAACAGTCTGTACATTAGACAACAAAATAAACCTGAACAAGGCTTTTACATAGTGAGAGCCTTCCCTTCTTCTCGGAGAGATTGTGTTTTGACCCTATTAACCATTAGAAAATGGAATCAATGTTCTTAAAGCAAAAAATTGTGAACTGCAATCTTATTCCACTACTGATATTACACAGGTGATGATAAGGAGGGCAAATTCTCTCCTTTAATGGGTGGATAGAGAAAGGAGCTGGTAAGGCTGCTCCTTAATCTACAGTAAAATTGCTGCAAACCCCAAATGGGCACAAGCTCCTTGAATACTGGAATACTCGTAATATAGAATACCAGGCTGTTGTTTGTAGTGCTGAGCATCATTTTTAAGACCCCCTCCTGAGACACCTAAGGGCTTCTGAAAGGCATATGAGCTGTTATGAGCAGTATGTGAACAATGGCATGCACATTGGTGACCCTTGAACTAAGTAATTACCATCCGTTATACCTATTGTGCTACTATCTCTTGGGATAATAAGGAAATGGTGAGAAAGCCAGTGCTAGAAAATGAAATATTAGAGCAACTTGAATCAGCTTAAATCAAATTGCTCCAGGAAATGTGCAAACCCTAGATTAGCAATGCCATTTTTTTTTGTTTTGTTTTCTGCTTTTCTGTCAGCTTAATTTATGTCCACTTAATATTTTGTGTGTTCATGTATATATTTTTAACATTTTCTACAGATAACTCTAAGCATATTGAATGGCTACAGGGAGCTGATGGAGAAGTATGGGTGTGGATCATGGGGGAAGCCAATGGAGACAAGCCATATGAGCAAATAACCGAAGAGATCATGGCTGAGAGAGCCAGGCACCAAGCACAAAAGGAGGCAGAGGAGCAATGGTACGCGATGATCTTACATTGATGTGATCACAACCCAGCTTTCTTCCTAAGGCCAGGTTCACGCTGATGCACTGCAGTTTTTTCCGCAGCGCAGGAGTATGTATGGATTACATGCTTTTTTATTGTGTTTTTAGCCATGGTCCCATTGACTTCTATTAAATGGAGCTTTGCTGCATTTTCTGGAAGCTTACCAAAGATGCAGCATGCAGGACCTCTGGTGAGCTTTCAGACAACACAGCAAAAATGTGCAACCTTATAGAAGTCAATAGGATTGTGGCTACAAACAGGGTTAAAAAAGCATGGAGACCACATATACACCCACACTGCAGGCAAACCACAGCACACCAGCCTAACCATCCAAATTGTATTTAAGAAAGAACATTTATTGAATTAGGATTTGCTACAAGGGTGTGTGATTGCAGTCTCTTCCCAAAAGAAAAACTGCATAACATAATAAAAGTCAATAGAACATCGTCTAAAAAATAAGTAAAATGTAATAATAAAATAAAAATGTATGATAACCGAGCATACTGTAGATCCGCGCTGAGGCCAAACCGCAGCACATCAGTGTGAACCCAAATTAAAGCCCCTTACACACAAGCTGAATATCGGCCAAAATCAGCCAGTACAGTAAATACTGTCTGACATTCAGGCCATGTGTACAGGTCCTTGTTTGACAGAAGCCAATTTAATGACTGGCTTGGTGGCTTCTGTCGAACAAGCATGATGGAAAGCCAGCAGCCGATCGGCATCCCATTAGCGCTCTCAGCCAATGGTTAGTGTGTGTTCTAGCGGGGAGGGGGCATCCAGGTGCACAAAGGCTTAGATCACATAGTCCAATGGCTATGGAACAAGCAAAAACTCCTCAAATAGTGCAAGAAAGGGAACTGAAAAAGTAAATCCTCCACCTTAAGAGAGCCACCAACACACAGGTTAAGATGTACTCTTATGCCGCAAACACACGACCGAACTTTCTGTCAGAAAAGGTAAGATGCCATCATTCCATCAGATATTACGATCGTGTGTGGGTTTTGTTGGATTTTTTTCTTCAAAAATTCCAACGGACCTAGAAATAGAACATGTTTCAAGTCTGTCCAACAGAATCAATTTCTATCAGGAAAACCATTTGTCTGTATGCTGGTCCGACGGAATACGCTAGGGCAGCTATTGGCTACTGGCTATTGAACTTCCTTTTCTAGTCCCGTCGTATGTCATCACGTTCAAAACTAATGGACTTTGGTCCGTTCATGTGTGGGCAAGTCTGTTCCTTCGGAAGTGCATCGGAATTCTGTCGAAAGTCAGTCAGAACTCCGTTGGGAAGACCATCGGACCTTTTCTGCCGGAAAGTCTGGTCATGTGTACGCGGCATTACAGAAACATCAGGACCCTCTCATGGGCGTCAGCAGAACTTTTTTCAGGGGGAGGGGCATAATTTTAGGTCACCCATGCTCCGCCCCTTTTTGACAATGCCGTGAAGGGGAGGGGCTTAGTCATCACATAAAGCACAGGCATGTGCCCGTCAAATTTGGCATGTACAGTACGGGGGGACGGGACACAGTATGTGTATATATATATATATATATATATATATATATATATATATATATATATATACACACACACACACACACACACACACACATATATATATATATATATATATATATATATATATATATATATATATATATATATATATATATATATATATATATATATATATATATATATATATATATATAGGTGGATGGTATTAGTATATACAGGAAGGAGGGTGGGTGTATATAGCTGTATTTAGGACAGATGATGTATATCTGCAGTCAGTGATGATGGAGGAAGGTCTCTATATACAGGAAGGAAGGTGGGTATATACAGCTACCTGTGTAGAGACCTTCTCCATTATCACTGACTGCAGATATATATCACCTGTCCTGTATACAGCTATATATACAGGATAGATGATGGAAGAATACAAGAAGGATGATGGATGTTGGGTAGATAAGGGTCCAAGTGATGTCCGTCAGCTGGATATGTAAGGTGGTCTGGGGGTGATGTAGACTGGCGGGAGTAAGGGGCTGAGATGTAGACAGATAGTGATGTTTATAATTAAAAATATATATATATATCGTATTTATCGGCGTATAACACGCACAGGCGTATAACACACACATTCATTTTAAGAGGGAAGTTTCAGGAAAAAAAATTACATTTTAAATAAGGCAGCTATTGGCGTATAACACGCACACGCTATTTGCACCCGATTTTCATGGTGAAAAAGTGAGTGTTATACGCCAATAAATACAGTATATCTTGTCTACTAAGCACATCTACTAATATATACAACAATACATAATACAAAATTGGTATGTAAAGAAAACATCCTCCTGTTATAAGATGTAAATATCTATATAATCCAACCCCTAGCACTTTATGTATGTCCAGATAATGTGAAATTTATTTATGACAATTCATGTAACCCTGTGTTATCCAAGCTCTGAGTCTGCACCATCAGAAGTGTAAACTTACCACATAAACACAGTCAGCGTTACATGAATGTTCATAAATTACCTTCATTTTATCTGTACAGAGTGATTGGGGGATGTTTATATAGATAGGGTTGTGTGTGGGCGATATCTGTCGCACTGGGCTTTCTCTTCATTCTCCTCATCTTCTTATCACTGATCACAATACCTACAAGACAAATCCTACAGAAATGTTGGCAGCCTGTCTTCCAAGGAGACTTTACTCAGTAAAACACTGATCTCACCTCCTCCCTGTAGTGTGAGCAGACCCCCCGACCAGCAGTAGCTACAGGGAGCTCCGCCCCCTCAGCTCACTGCACTGGTGATTGGTGGAGGGGGGATGAGGGGGGAGGGGTGAGTAAGATCTCACAGTGCAGGAGACGGAGAGAGAGAAGAGCTTTGGAGGTTCTAAATACATACACCGCCGGCACAGGTTATGTATTTAGAAGCTGCTGTCCCCACAGTGGCAACTATACCCCCCCATCCACATACTCTGGGTCCTCAGTCCACCCCTGGTCAGAATGAAGGAGACTGGCTCCATCGGCTAGATGTGCTGCTGTGATAAGCAGCCGACACCTGTCACAGAAGAGCTTCATTGCCGCGCCAGTCCTCAGAGGATATGCGGGAAAGTACCCAAAGCAGCGGTTCCCACTTGGGCCCCTTACAATTGCATGGGCTGTACTCCCCATTATGGGGGCCCTGCCGGGGTGGTCACTCGCCCCCCTTGCCCCTACCTGCGGATGCCCATGGACCCTCTAATTATGGAAGGCAAAAATCAGCCTTAGTACATCCACCTTTGGCAAGGTCCAGGAGAAACAGCAGTGATGGTGTATAGTCCACATATAGTTCCTTCACACTTGGTTCTCCAGATATTCCTAGTTGTGACTTTTAAAAATCCGCCTTTCTATATTTCAGCTCACATGGGATGGACTTCATTTGATGACAATCAGAGCTCTGAAACTAAACTAGGTCCAGGCCCTGAGTGGCCTCTTCTCTCTCCACACTGCCCACACATCATTTACAGGACTCCTTGAGGAGAGCTGTGCAGACAAGTTCAGAGAGCGGCACACTCAGTCCTGTTGTCATCAAATGAAGTCCATCCCATGTGAGCTGAAGTATAGAAAGGCAGATTTTTAAAAGTCATGGCTGGAGTAAGTTGTTGTTAATGCATTTACTATGGAAATATCCACTAGATGGCATGGGGTCAGCCTTTATCCCTGTTTGATTGTATATATTTGTATGCCCTTATACCTTTGTGTTTTCAAAGAGGTCTTTCCCAAAAGTTTTCCTGGGAATAGATGACTAGTAGCATCCTTCTGCTTGTACCTAATTGCACTTCCTCTGAGGACAAACTGCTTTCAAAATTGACATTGTATAATACAATTTATATTGGGTCAATTATGTCATTGTTGCTACATTCAAAGCAACATATATAGATGACTGACTTATAGAATATACTGAGACCTAAACATTACATCATATATCTATGAAGCTATCAGGTTGGATGCTGCTAATCCATGTGACTCTGGTGGCCATCTTGGGTCATTCAGAGTCTATTTAAGACCCTGGCTCCCAGGCTTGGTGCGCACTTCGATTGTGGGTAGTGTAAGGACAGGTCTTCCATCTGTCAGGGATAGTATTAGCTGTTGAAAGAGGTTCCAGATGAATAGGGAAAGAGCAGGTACATGCTATCCCCATTTGGGAATAGACCGGCCAGGCTGTATTTCATCTCTTGAGACAGACGTTGGTGCATCGAAGATGTTCACTGCAACATACTGTAAGCATGCCCAGTCGAGTTGACTTCCCGCTGGGTAGTTGTAATGGTTTGAACTTCTTTTTCAATACTGTTCTGCTACTGCATCTGGACTCTGAGAATTTTCTGCTGCCGCACCATGCTGCACCTCCCTACAAATAGACAAAAAAACATATGCACTACACTTTTGTAATAGATACCCAATTCCCTATGTTTTATCCATTTATAGACCCTGCAAGTACAGAAAAATACTTGTGGATGTTCCTCACCCTTTAAGCCCATTTGTGGACTGACAACACACAGCATTTTCCCAAACTGAGTGTTGTTAGCTGCTTTTTTCTTTGTTTTTATTTTTGTTATCTACTCAGCCATTCCACTGTTAGATGTCTACAACATAGAGGCTCAAATTAGAGAAAATAAGAGAAGTTATTTGTTGGGGTTTTCTGCATACACTTTACCAATACCAACTTGATATTTTTCAAAGGAAACAAAAAGAGGCAGAAATTGAGAAGAAGTTTCGTGATGCTATGGCCAAAGAAAAAGCAAGAATAGTGGCTGAAAAATGGAAGGTGGAAATTGAAGATCGGAAAGCAGCAAAACTACTAGAAAATAAGTTTCAGGAAGAACTAAAGGTGGGACCATGAATTTTCAGTTTGTGTTTATACTCAGAAACATAGTACCTGTGTTCTATGGGGGCAGAGGCTGTGACACCCTTATGGGCATATAATGTGACGGTTATTATGTATCTACAGTATAAAATAATCTCTTTTTCCATGCACTTAGTGCATACAATGTTTCTGTTTTTTTGAGGGTGTCATCTGCAGTTCTGATTTGCTCCACAAATGTAACGTATTATCCAAGGGCATGACATTAAAGTGTCTGAATGGACATAGTTTAAAAATGTTTATATATATATATATATATATATATATATATATATATATATATATATATATATATATATATTGTAGGGGATCGGGGGGTGAAGAGCTGGCTCAGAGGCAGTCCAGTAAAATAAAATGAGCTTTTATTCACCAAAACAAAACATAAGATCAGACAGACTTGTCTTATCACACGGATGTGCACAGAGGTACAGCTCACAGTTCATCAGCCCACAGGTAACAGTTCAAAGCTCCAAACACAGCTAAAATCTTTTTGTGGTTTAAGCTCACCCAGCAGGTACACCTTCCAGCAATGGACGTTTTCACACAGCGTGCTGCTGTGTCTTTCTCTCCTCCTCTACATATCCCCCCCCCCCTGTTCCAGACCAGGGGTCTGGACACCACGACTCCAGTGTCAGTAGACCCGGGAAAGGGCATCCGCATTCTGATGTACCTTTCCCGGTCTATGTACCACTACAAACCTGAAGTCCTGTAGAGCAAGGAACCACTGGGTGATTCTGGAGTTTTTATCTTTATTTTGGGCCATCCACTTAAGGGGCTCATGATCTGAAACTAACTTGAAGGGTCGGCCCAACAAGTAGTAGCGGAGTGTCTCCAAAGCCCATATTATTGCGAGACACTCCCTTCCCACAATGGAATAGTGGAATAGTTCCTCTCAGTTGGTGTGAGCTTCTGGCTCAAGTACACAACAGGGTGCTCATCGCCCCCAATAACCTGGGACAGTACTGCACCCAGACCCAATTTTGAGGCATCTATTTGTACCAGGAATTTTTTTTTGGAACTCGGGAGCTACCAACACTGGTTCCTGGCATAAAGCTTGCTTCAATCGGCAGAATGCTGCTTCTGCACTCCACTGAACAACAGTTGCATTCTTTTCCTTGGCAAGATCAGTCAGAGGTGCTGGTAGACTGGCAAAGTTGGGGACAACCCTCCTATAATAGCCCCAATGCCAAGGAAAGAACGCACTTGTTTCTTTGTGAGTGGAAGGGGCTATTTCTGAATAGTCTCCACCTTGTTTAGTTGGGGCTTAATCACACCCCTGCCTACAACATACCCCAGGTAGTGGGCCTCCTCCAACCCAACCTTACTCTTTTCTGGGTTCACTGTGAACCCCGCCCTTCGGAGGGCATCCAAGACCAACTGGACCTTCGGTAAGTGACTCTCCCAGTCCTTACTAAAGATGACAATGTCATCAAGATAGGCTCCTGAGAAATCCTTATGAGATCTCAGGACGAAGTCCATGGCCCTCAGGAAAGTGGCTGGGGCCCCATGTAACCCAAATGGCATTCGGGCATACTGCCATAAGCCCTCGGGTGTGGCAAATGCAGTTTTTTCTTTAGCCTCTTGGGAAAGTGGGATCTGCCAGTATCCCTTGGTCAATTCAAGAGTGGTGATGTACCGGGCCGGTCCTAGTCTTTCGATTAATAAATCGACCCGGGGCATGGGATACGTGTCTGGCTTGGAGACTTCATTTAACTTACGAAAGTCATTGCAGAACCGCCAGGTTCCATTCGGCTTGGGTACAAGGACTATAGGGCTAGAACAGCTACTTGAAGACTCCTCAATGACCCCAAGGTCCAACATGCTCTTAAGCTCGGCCGAGACAACATTCCGGCGAGCTTCGGGTATGCAGTAGGGTTTGAGGTTTACTCGAATGCCAGCGTCTGTAATAATGTTCAATTACCAAGGTTAGGCCAGGTAGGTTTGAAAAATTGTCTTGATTCCTCTGCAATCCCTACCTTCTTAATCTGAGCATCAGGGTCTTCTGGGACTTTCAGACTGACTGTCAAAACCTGTCTATCTTTCCATGGTTTGATCAAGTTGACGTGGTAAATCTGGTAGGGTTTACGTTTGGTGGGCTGATGGACTTTAGAGTTGACCTTGCCCACCCTCTCAACTATCTCAAAGGTCCTTGCCACTTGGCGAGAAACTTACTCTCGACGGTAGGCACTAATACCAGCACCCGATCCCCAGGTTTAAACTCTCTAATCTTGGCAGATTGGTTGTATACCCAACTCTGGGCATTTTGCGCAGCCTGCAAATGTTTCCGTACTATGGGCATAACTTTTGTTATTCGGTCCTGCATTTGAGACACGTGTTCGACCACACTCCGATACGGGGAAGCTTCTTGTTCCCACGTCTCTTTCATTATATCCACTAGTCCATGGGGGTGTCTCCCATAAACCAGCTCAAAGGGGGAGAACCCCGTGGAGGCCTGGGGTACCTCTCTTATGACAAACAACAAGGGAGGCAAAAAACAATCCCAATCCTGACCATCCTTCTCAACTTATTTCTTTAGCATTCCTTTTAAGGTTTTGTTGAACCGCTCGACTAACCCATCAGTTTGTGGGTGATACACTGAAGTCCGTAAGTGTTTGATTTTAAACAGGTTACAGAGTTCCTTCATCACTTTTGACATGAACGGGGTACCTTGGTTTGTCAAGATCTCGGATGGGAGCCCTGTTCTCATGAACATCTGAAACAACTCCCGTGCGATGACCTTGGATGAGCGATTTCTTAAAGGGACCGCTTCCGGATACCTGGTGGCATAGTCAAGGACAACTAAAATGTATTGGTGTCCCCTAGCTGACTTAGGTAAGGGACCCACCAAGTCCATGGCTATGCGATCAAAGGGAACCTTGATAATTGGAAGCGGTACCAGCGGACTGCGAAAATGGGGTATTGGAGCGGTTCTTTGACAGGTAGGGCAGGACTCACAGTAGTCCTTAATTTCTCGATATACACCGGGCCAGAAAAATGCTGTAAAACCCGTTCCTGAGTTTTAGCAGCTCCAAGGTGACCCCCAAGTACATGACTATGAGCCAAATGCAACACCTTAGACCTAAAAGGTTTGGGTACCACCAGTTGTTCCAACACTTCTTGATTGACCTTAGTTACTCGGTACAAGTCATGATTCACAGCAAAATGGGGGAACTTCACGTCCGCCCCAGGATGTTGTGGTTCACCGTTTAAGACTGTGGCCTGTTCCCTGGCGGGGATCAAAGTGGGGTCCCTCATCTGAGCACTAAGGAAATCTTCCCGGGAGCCCCCGAGATCTGACATGTCTGGCTCAGAGGAGGTATTTTCCGCTTCCAATGCCGCACACACCTCCAGGGGACCGGGCTTACTTTCTGCAGATTCAGCAACCTGGTACTGATCCTTAGTAACAACAGGAGGTGGTAGCACTCCTTAAAGGAATATTTCATTTTTATGTTTCACTTTTAAGCATAAAAATAATCACTGCTCCCGAAAAAAAAGGGCGTTTTAAGAAAAACATTTTTTTTTGCATTGATACATGTCCCCTGGGGCAGGACCCATGTCCCAAAACACTTTTTATGATAATAACTTTCATATAAAATTATCACTTTTGTTTTTTCATGTTAGTGTCCCATAGACTTTAACGGTGTTCCACAGATTTCAAATTTGCCGCAAACACCCCTTATTGTTCGCTGTTTGGCGAACAGGTAAACACCTGATGTTCGTGTCGAACTTGCGTTCGACTCGAACATCGGACTCACCCCTAGCTGTCACTGTCCTGCATTCAGGGCTGGGCCAAGTGGCAGAAGTGACAGATGTCTTGGGCGCATCAGGAGGAGGAAGGCAGGATCCACCGGTCTATCACTCATGATTGGGCTAAAAGTGGCAGTCACCATCGCGAGGACAGTGGCAGGATCTGCAAGGTGCAACTTGTGCTTCTGAAGTAGTTCACAAACTCATATGGGGCATACTTCAACCTTTTTGCCTTAAGTGTTAAAAGACTTTGTCCCAGCACTGCTTACATTAACAATTAGGAACCAAATTAGGAACCAAAGAGCACTGAACAAGTCTTATGTGATTCCTGCGGCATTAGCTTCCTCTGAAGCTAATCATTATGCTTTACAGTTACCGTTTCATAGTGCAAATGTTCAGAATTGGTTTGCCTTGAATATGGATATTGGAGAACTTGGGGAACCCGGTAAATGTTTTGCTATAGAGTCCTATCACACATACACACAGCTATACCCCTTTGTTGTAATTTTACAGTTATGCCATGTACACGAGTGGAATGTCCCACAGAAAAAGTCTGATGGGAGCTTTTCATTGTATATTCCGATCGTGTGTGTGCCCCATCGGATTTTTTACGTCGAAAATTCTGACGGACCTAGAAATAGAACATGTTCTAAATATTTCCGATGGAATCAATTCCTCTCAGGAAAACCGCTCGTCTTTATGCTGTTCTGAAGGACCAAAAACTATGCATGCTCTGAAGCAAGTACGAGATGGAAGCTATTGGCTACTGGCTATTGAACTTCCGTTTTCTAGTCCAGTCGTAAGTGTTGTACGTCACAGCGTTCCTGACGGTTGGACTTTAATGTGATCATGTGTATGCAAGACAGCTTGAGCGGAATTCCGTCGGAACTCCGTCTGAAAAACCTTCAGAGTTTATTCCGACGGGAAAACTGGTCGCGTGTACAGGGCATTAGGGAAGGAATTCAGCTTTAAATATTAGTAAAGATCTTTCTTACAGTTCATATAATTGTAGCCAAATAAAGTGCATAGTTAAGTATTGGAATTGCTAACATAAAAGTGTAAAGTTGAACAGTTTTGAACTTATCTAAGGATTTCTTAAAGGCCAAAACTTTGCGGCTGAATACTGTATATTGCTATGTATGAAGCTTGCACCGTTAGCTTTTTGGAAAAGCAAAATAAATTGATAGTAACGTATTGTATTTGAGCTGTCTCTTGACCTTTGGTAAATAGCACTCAAAAGGATATTGTCCCAGCTCAAGAACATTGACCAATCGATACTACATGCTGTGACCTGCTGTGATGCAAGAAGGATTCTGGGTTTAACACTAACTAAAATAAGAAGTAATTTACTCCCCGTATATAGCTTTTCATAACCAGTGGAGGGAAACGTGCATTCTTAATTAAAATCAGGGATGTCAACATATTGCAGTAATTATTTCAGTAAATCTGACAGGAAAAAAAAAATTAAACTCATTTAAAAATATTAACGTTTATTTTTCTGTTTCCTGGATTCTGGCTTGTAACCTTTAAAACAAATTGTAAAATTGCGTGTCTCGTTAACCCATATAGAGAAATGTACACCCTTTTGCAAAGCGTATTCCATTTAAAAGGATAATATATTATATTTTTGGTGAACAGATTTTTATTTTATTGCTCACAGAATAACCCATTTTTACATTTAATATAGCGTATAGAATAATTAGGCCCCTGTCAGCTTGTTTCTCTATCTGTATCTCATTTGGGAGATTTCCTTTCATTTCCTGTCCTGTAGACACACTAGGAAGTGAAGAGAAAACTCCAATATGAGGAGAACTTCTTGTAGACAGTTGTCATTGGAACACATGGTCCCAACTGAACGTTTTCCTTCTATTCCTGTTTTGGTAACAACTCAAAATTTGGATTTTCCTTCAGTTTATCTAGACTAAATGATTGTTGGGACAGGTAGAGAAGGTAAACACCAATAGTGGGAACACAGACAAAGATAACAATCTTACAGTGGTTTAATCTAATCTATCCAAAAATGTGGTCTGAATACATTTTAAAGTACATTTTTGTAACTTACACAATCTATCTTGTTGATGCAAAAAATAACAATTACAGTTGTATAAACATGTAAGGCATCCCTTATGTACATCCATATTTACAAATGATACTTAAAAGAGAAGCATGGGCTTCTAATATATTATATATATATATACTCACCACGGGGATGCAGCCTTGGGTTAAAGCTGAGAACTGAGCAATCAAAGACCTCTGATCACTTGGTTATCAGCCTTCAGTGACCAGAGGGTCTGTGACTGTCAGTCACTGGCTCTCTGCTCTGCCCCCCCCCCCCCCATACTCACTGGAGCGATGAGCTGTAGAGGAGGTGGTAACAACTTGCTCAGGCTCTCGTGGCCCGCTGAGAGCCTGAGCCAGCTGCCGGTCCGGCTTTAGCCTGCCATCAGCTGAAAATGGGTCACAGGAGTGCAGAACAAACTGCATGTCTGTGATCCTCAGGAGAAGTATAGCCAAAATAGGTTTAGACAGATTTGTGAACAATGTTTGAGAGAAACAGGACTTTTGTGTGCATAGAAAAAGACGTAGATCTTTAAGTTCAGCTCAGTCATGATATATAGGGGCAAAAACAAAAGTGCTGCATTTATAATTTTGCTCAGTGTAGTAATTCAATTGCAGAAATGTATTTTCTAACAAAGAGAAATAAACATCAAAGCACAATCGTTGTGCAGAAGGAGATCCTCCAGGGAAGGAATATGGCTGTCTCTATGTGGCGATGCATTAAAATACTAAACAAATATACAGGGGTTTAATACATCACCACTCATTAATAGGATTTTTAACACTGAACTCATCACATGTACTGTACATAACTGAAACATTACAATACCTCTTCTTTAGAGTAAATCTGTTGTGACAAAAATATGGCTGCTGTCATTGATGCCTTTTTTAATTAGCTGCTAGATCGATGGCTGCCATGCTCATCTTATGGCTTTGTTATTAAGTGAGTCACAAATCTAAAACATAAAGGCAGTGAAATCTTAAAGTGTGAACCTTTGCGCTTGTTCTGGGTCAGCGATTCGGTACACTTGGTAATTATTTGGCAATTGTAAAGCTGAACTTTTACCGCATAGAACATAACACCAATTAATGCAACTCATTAAAAAAAATGATGAAATGAGTTTATAAATGCAACTAATGCAAGTGTGAATATGGCTTGCCATAAGCCTTTTTTAAAACTATTACGATCACAGACAGGGAGAGTTAAGCTGGGTGCTCACGGATCAAAATTTGGCCAGTTCAGCAGGGAGCTGATGAATTTTAATCAGCATGTAGCTCTCCCTATTAGACAAAAGCCAATCGCTAGAGTGGCTTCTCTTGAATGAGACTATTGTAAGGCCGGGTTCACACTATACTAGACGACAGTAGTACAATTTTCATCCTACTTTGCTCTGCAACATCAGTCCTACATTGATCCTAAAGAAAACACACTCCTGCGCACAAGCGAACCACCAGACCAGCTATGCAATGACCCAGGCCTTGCTGCCCTCTAGAGTGGGGAACCATAAAAGTCAAAAAATAGATGAAAAGAGAGGGCACACCAGCCTTGTGCATTACCTTTCGGATGATATTTGTTAAAAAGGGTAAAAAAGAAAACTACTCACAAACAGAAGTGTAAAATCTCATGACATAAATAGTCATCAAGATAGCAGCATCCAATCACACAAGAAACTCTCCAGAGAAGCTCACAAAAGTCACTGCCAGCTGACACATTTCGAAGGGACCTCCATTCTTCCTCAGAGCTCAACAATCCCCAACAGGACTGTTGTTCACAGGTTTCCGTTACATCAGAGGGGGGCGGGGTCACCCATACGTCATTGGGGAAGCCAGGCTTTCCCCTTACGTCAGATGGGGGCGGGGTCAGGCAACGGTTGGCCCCGCCCTCCTCATATAAGAAACGTCAGGCCGCCGGGATCCCGCAGTGTCTCCGACAGTGGAGACAGAGGAAGGACGGATGGACTGCGCTGGACTGGAGGGAGTGATCACCCGTCGCTGGATCAGATCAGCCATCGCTGGAACCCGGAGAGATTACCACCGCAGGAATCTTTTTTTTTTTGTAATAAAGGACTTTTTCAAAAGTGTGTTTGTCTTATTTAACTATTTTTTACACTTTCTTTGTGATATGGTAGGGGTACTTTTGTACCCCCTTACCATTTCAAATGGGGGGCAGGATCTTGGAGTCCCCTTGTTAAAGAGGGCTTCCAGATTCTGATAAGCCCCCCGCCCGCAGACCCCCACAACCACCGGACATGTGGACATGGTGCTTTGGGGGGGACCCCAAAGCATCCTCCCAATGTTGAGGGCATGTGGTCTGGTACGGTTCAAGAGGGGGGAGCTCTCTCGCCCCCCCTCTTTTCCTGCAGCCTGCCAGGTTGTGTGCTCGGATAAAGGGTCTGGTATGGATTTTTAAGGGGAACCCCATGTCAATTTTTTTTTTTATTTGACGCGGGGTTCCCCTTAATATCCATACCAGACTCAAAGGGCCTGGTAATTCAATTTGGGGAAACCCCATGCTTTTTTAAAAAAATTTTTTTATCAATGAGTGTTCTCTGTATTATGGGAGCCGACAATTCATTATAGCCACGAGTGATTTTAAATTACTTTCCTGTCGCATCATGGCAGCATACACTCTGGGTTGCGACTCTGCCCCCACAACCTGATAGGACCACATAGCTATAAGATGAAGATACGCCCCCCGCCCCGGTATTCTCTTATTTTTCCTCCCCTGTTGGGACCGCACGGATCATCACCCTCTTACCGCTTTGCCCCAGCCAGGTTCTAGCCTCTCCTGGGTGGAAGTCCTTACCGGAACAGCCTCTAAAGATGGCGCAGTTCAGTTCAGCAGGGAGCTGATGAATTTTAATCAGCATGTAGCTCTCCCTATTAGACAAAAGCCAATCGCTAGAGTGGCTTCTCTTGAATGAGACTATTGTAAGGCCGGGTTCACACTATACTAGACGACAGTAGTACAATTTTCATCCTACTTTGCTCTGCAACATCAGTCCTACATTGATCCTAAAGAAAACACACTCCTGCGCACAAGCGAACCACCAGACCAGCTATGCAATGACCCAGGCCTTGCTGCCCTCTAGAGTGGGGAACCATAAAAGTCAAAAAATAGATGAAAAGAGAGGGCACACCAGCCTTGTGCATTACCTTTCGGATGATATTTATTAAAAAGGGTAAAAAAGAAAACTACTCACAAACAGAAGTGTAAAATCTCATGACATAAATAGTCATCAAGATAGCAGCATCCAATCACACAAGAAACTCTCCAGAGAAGCTCACAAAAGTCACTGCCAGCTGACACATTTCGAAGGGACCTCCATTCTTCCTCAGAGCTCAACAATCCCCAACAGGACTGTTGTTCACAGGTTTCCGTTACATCAGAGGGGGGCGGGGTCACCCATACGTCATTGGGGAAGCCAGGCTTTCCCCTTACGTCAGATGGGGGCGGGGTCAGGCAACGGTTGGCCCCGCCCTCCTCATATAAGAAACGTCAGGCCGCCGGGATCCCGCAGTGTCTCCGACAGTGGAGACAGAGGAAGGACGGATGGACTGCGCTGGACTGGAGGGAGTGATCACCCGTCGCTGGATCAGATCAGCCATCGCTGGAACCCGGAGAGATTACCACCGCAGGAATCTTTTTTTTTTAGTAATAAAGGACTTTTTCAAAAGTGTGTTTGTCTTATTTAACTATTTTTTACACTTTCTTTGTGATATGGTAGGGGTACTTTTGTACCCCCTTACCATTTCAAATGGGGGGCAGGATCTTGGAGTCCCCTTGTTAAAGAGGGCTTCCAGATTCTGATAAGCCCCCCGCCCGCAGACCCCCACAACCACCGGACATGTGGACATGGTGCTTTGGGGGGGACCCCAAAGCATCCTCCCAATGTTGAGGGCATGTGGTCTGGTACGGTTCAAGAGGGGGGAGCTCTCTCGCCCCCCCTCTTTTCCTGCAGCCTGCCAGGTTGTGTGCTCGGATAAAGGGTCTGGTATGGATTTTTAAGGGGAACCCCATGTCAATTTTTTTTTTTATTTGACGCGGGGTTCCCCTTAATATCCATACCAGACTCAAAGGGCCTGGTAATTCAATTTGGGGAAACCCCATGCTTTTTTAAAAAATTTTTTTTATCAATGAGTGTTCTCTGTATTATGGGAGCCGACAATTCATTATAGCCACGAGTGATTTTAAATTACTTTCCTGTCGCATCATGGCAGCATACACTCTGGGTTGCGACTCTGCCCCCACAACCTGATAGGACCACATAGCTATAAGATGAAGATACGCCCCCCGCCCCGGTATTCTCTTATTTTTCCTCCCCTGTTGGGACCGCACGAATCATCACCCTCTTACCGCTTTGCCCCAGCCAGGTTCTAGCCTCTCCTGGGTGGAAGTCCTTACCGGAACAGCCTCTAAAGGAAGCTAAATGGAAGGAACCCCACTCTGGTGATCTCAGGGGTATGAATACTTTTTCTCTGCAAACAGAGCATTGCCTCTATAGCCGTTGGAAGTAAGCCTTAAACAGGCTGAAGGCATATAACAAAAAGATTGGTCTTTAAGCCTTAAACAGGCTTAGTACCTGCGGTGGTCTCCGGTTTCCTGTTCCTCCCTGGTGTCACTCTGTCTGCAGCTTGACAGCATACTCTCTACCTTCAGTATCTCTTGTTACCTTAGGTTGTCTGGTGCCTTTACCCCAGTGTTGCCTCTCTGCCATATTTTACTTCCTTTTGCTGAACTCTGTAGTCTCACAACAGCATCAGCATTCTTCCTGGTCACTCTGTCGCTTTGCACATGCTCACTGTGCACTTTGGGCAGCCTGTGTATGTCTATCTATGTCTTTTCCCTTTTCCAAGATGGCGCCGGCGGCCGCACGGTGCTACTGAGCATGTGCGGGTGGGACATGACCCCGGCTCCAATTTTAAAAGGGGAAGATGCCTTTTTTTAACGCAGATGCCTTTTTGCCTGTTTTTTGTGCTCAGCTGAATTTCATGACTGCTGCATTTCTGTTTTTTCTTCCCCAGTGTTGCCTCTCTGTTTGGTAAGTATCTCCCCTGTATTTTTCTTCTCTCTTTTTCTTGTTTCTGTTATGGCTTTATCTTCCTTACCCTTTTTGTGTTACCTGTGTCTTCAGGCTTCCTCTGTTCCCTATCCATGGAGACCACTGCTCCAGCAGATCACCAACAGCATAATAGGTAAGAGGGGAGGAGTTTGGTAAGTAGAGAAAATCGAAAAAGAGAGCAGAACGCACTAGCGCTACCTAAATGGTTAGCCCCATCAGGTCCGCAAGATCATCTTGCAGAGATTCCTCGCATAGAAGAAGCCGCTCTGGCCATATGCGGAGCCACTCAGGTGGAGGAAGTCGCTCAGGGAAAGGGAGTCGCAGAAGGAGTCGCTCCAGGTCTCGTTCAAGGCGCAGCCATTCCCGCTGAAGAAGATCCCCTGACCGGAGGCGCCATTCACCAGCACGCCACTCCCATCCTTCTGAAAATACCTGCTGGGTATGCGGGGCCATAGCCCTTCCAGATATGTTGGCATGCCGCAGGTGCTTGGAAGAAGCCACCAGAGAGAAAGGGCAAGAACATAGAGAGCTCACAGAGTCTTCTGCCCCACGTGTCGCTCCGGACACGGAGTTATCTCCACGGGGTGCTTTGCCGGCTCCCCCAAGTACTTCCAGAGAGCATGATTCTCCTTCAGATGAGGAAGAACTAGAGGCTTCAGCGGGCTTTGTCTTCTCCCTAATAGAGCCTTTTGTGAGGTCAGTGAAGGGGGCCATTAGCTGGGAGGAACCCCAGGAGGCCCAACCCAAAAGGAGAAAATATTTCCCGAACCTGATGAGAGAACCCAAAGCCTTCCCCTTCATTGATGAGTTGGAGGAACTTATCAGAGACGAGTGGTAGAGACCTGAGAAGAAAGCAAGTCTCAACAATCGGCTTGCCAAACTATATCCTCTAAAGGAGGCTAAAATTAAATCTCTCGTGTCTCCGCCAGTGGTGGATGCATCCCTCATGCGCCTGGCCAGGCACGTTACGCTCCCTATCGGGGATGCCGTGTCATTCAAGGACGTCCTGGATAGGAAGATCGATACTGATCTCAAAAGAGCTTACCTAGCAGCAGGAGGCGTATGCAGGCCAGAAGTGGTTCTTTCAGCTGTGGGTAAGGCTATTGCAAGTTGGTCAGCAAGCACAGAAAAGCTTGTATCCAAGGCGCTGATCAGGACCAGATAGTTAGGACCCTGCAAGAACTAAGCCTTGCAGTGAATTTTGTGGCAGAGGCATCTGTGGATGCTATTAAGTCTGCATCTAGGGCTATGTTGTCCTCATGAATGGCCAGACGGGCTCTCTAGCTCAAACCCTGGGCGGCAGATCCTGCTTCCAAGTCCAATTGGTGCCGCATCCTGTATGATGGCGAGAACCTTTTTGGCGCAAAATTGGACTCTGCTATTTCTAAGGTCACTGGCGGAAAATCAGGGCTTATCCCCTCGGATAGAAAGCCAAAGCTTCAGAGGCCTCCTCCCTTTAAGCGTAACCTACCTACAGGTACAGGGATGCCAAGTCCTACAGGCCTGGTAGGGAGTACAGAAGGAACTGGAAGGCCCCTCAAATGTCCTTCCTGCATTCCAGAAGCCCAGGACCCCGGCATCTACTGACCGGAAGTCCTTTTGAAGGTGCGTCCACCCAGCCAGCAGTGGTGGGGGCCAGACTCTCAAAGTTCACGCTGGTCTGGGCGGAAACAATAAGCGACCCCTGGACATTAACCACCGTTCGTGTCGGGCACAGATGGTCATTCAGGTGACTTCCCTCTCCATATCCCTATCCATTCAGAACTCTAAAAGTTCTTCAGTTTTTCGCTAAACCACAGACACTTTCAGTTCTGAAGTCTTCCGTTTGGAATTTCTACGGCTCCCAGGACCTTTACAAAGCTCCTTCTTCCTGTTATCACGCATCTGAGGGAGAGGGGGCTTCGAGTCCACCATTATCTGGACGATATTCTCCTCCTCTCAGACAGCCGGGAGTCGCTGTTACAGCATCGAAAGATCCTCGTCTCCACTCTGCAGAATCTGGGATGGCTCATAAACTGGGGGAAGAGCCAGACTCGGCCCACCCAGAGAATGATCTTCTTAGGAGCCCAACTAGATACCCAGTTGAATACAGTGCAGCTGCCTCCGGAGAAGTCTTCCCTGTTGGTCCGGAAGGTGAAGAAGGCCATTCTAGCAAGATCTCTGTCGGCCAGAGTATGCCTCAGCCTTCTAGGCTCCCTATCAGTGACCATTCCTATGGTCCATTGGGCTCAGTGGCACACCAGACCTCTGCAGAACTCCTTCCTACATCAGTGGGATGGTTCATCCATGACCCAGACGATCCGGATCTCGGAGACAGTCAGGCGCTCATTGCGTTGGTGGACTCGTCCCCACAATTTAAACAATTGCAAACACATAGTCATCCCTCCTCAGGGAGGTAGTGACCACGGACGCCAGTCTAGAAGGTTGGGGAGCCCACTACCAGTCCCATGCAGCGCAGGGCCGCTGGGCTTTCGATGTACGGGACTCGGTATCGAACGTGCTGGAGATGAGGGTGGCCTTCCAGGCTCTCCTGGCCTTCAGCTCCCTTTTAAGGGGGAAGCAGGTCCTCTTAAGGATGGACAACAAGGTTGCTGTCGCCTACATAAACAGACGGGGGGCCAGGTCGAGAACATCTTAGCCTACATGCTCAGCAGGGAGTTCGCCTCCAACAATGAGTGGTCCCTGAGCCCTCAGGCCTTCTCCCTCATCTGCCAGACCTGGGGTCAACCAGACATAGACCTTGCTGCGACTCCAGCAAACTCCAAATGCCGAAGGTTCCTGTCGAGGTTTCCCTTTCACTTAGCGGAGGGGACAGATTGCCTCCAGCATCCCTGGAACTTCCATCTCGGGTATATCTTCCCTCCGACTCCCCTGATAGCGAGATTTCTCTTAAGGCTCAAGAGATCAACGGCATTGGTGATAGCGGTGATTCCTTTTTGGCCCAGGAGGCCATGGTTCACCACCCTCCTACAACTGAGCACGGCAGACCCTCTTGCTCTTCCCCTGTCAGCCGACTTGCTCTTCCAGGGCCAGCTACTACATCCAGATTCGGGGAAGCTGCACTCGATGGCTTGGGGGCTGAGAGGGCTAGGTATCTATGTCAGGGCTGCTCCCAGAAGGTAGCTGATACCCTGCTCTAGGCCAGAAAACCTACCACCAACTGCACCTACCGCAGGGTCTGGGAGAAGTTTGTTGCCTTCTCTCAGGACCTGGCCGGGATCTGTCCTCCCTTTCGGCTCCTCTGATCCTAGAGTTCCTGCAATCAGGCTTAGACAAAGGTCTTAGCTCTAGTACTCTGAAAGTTCAGGTGTCAGCTCTATCCACCCTGACAGGGGTTAAATGGGCTCACGATCCCCTTGTTATGCAATTTCAGAAGGCCTGTCTTAAACTAAGACCACCTAGGAAACCTTCCTTTCCAACATGGGACCTATCAGTCATCTAAAGCCGCGTACACACGGGCGGACTGTATGGCCAACTTAGTCCGTCAAATAAAGTATACACAGCAATACTGCGCAGTGCTCAACAAAAAAGGAAATAAAACTACAATGAAAGCTGCCAACACGCTAAAACTGGGATCTTTTTAGCCAAAAAATGTCAAAAGTGTAAAGTGTAAGCGCTCAATATATATCTATATAACTCTTGAGATGAAACAAGAGAATAGTAAACCCTAATATGTGCGCACATCTATGACAGATGATCACAACATGACCCCAAAAGGTGGGGATAATAGTAACGTGAAAATAGACCAAATAGTGAATATAATGAAAATCACAACCTATATATCAAAATGACTGGACACATAAGTATATATCTAAGTGAATAAGGTCACACTGAATTCTAATACGGCACCAAAAAATTAAATAACAAAGTATATAAAAAAGTATATAAAAAGAAGCATCAGTGTAAACACATAAAAATGTGCATAATAGGGGTGATAAAGTCCAAAAAAGTGCAAAATGAAAGTCCCAATAAACTTTGGTGTCCACAGAAGTACCACGTTATTGCAACCAACTGTTGTTCCACCCTGTGAAGATCCCACCACCTTGAGAAGTGCAGGCTTACCGGATGGACATGACCCAAGTAGACTTATGTCTCAGGGGTCCGTAATGGCTTATAATCCCGGCTGATGCAATCCTGGATTAGACGTTCCAATCCCGCTACACACGATTAATGCAAACGGCTGCGTGTAATCGCTATTTTCATGTATATGGACAGCTCCGACAACAATTCAGGCATGGAAAATGGAAAAATGGAGCCGACATAGCATAATACCGTTTTTTTAAAAAATTTACTTTAATAAAAAAAAGTTTAAACTCACATTTCCATAGTAGTCAACAAAACGTATCAGAATAGAATAGGCAGTGGCGGAGTCCTCCCAAGGGAGGACTCCGCCACTGCCTATTCTATTCTGATACGTTTTGTTGACTACTATGGAAATGTGAGTTTAAACTCACATTTCAAAATGTCAAGGTCAAAATTGCAAGGTCAAAATTGATGTGTCTCTCATCCGGCAAGACCTCTCTACCCTCTGGGATCGTGTGGCGGAGACGGAGACCCGCATCAGTAGAGCTGAAGACATCATACACCCCCTGCAGCACACCACTGATGAGGTACGCCATCAGCTGCAACAGCTTTGCGCGAAACAGGACGACATGGAAAACCGTCTCCGAAGATGTAATCTCCGCTTCATCGGCCTCCCTGAGACAGCTGAGGGCAATGATCCGGCGGGTTTCCTTGAAAGTCTCCTGACCTCCACCTTCGGAAGAGAGGCATTTTCGGTGATGTTCGCTGTGGAGAGAGCTCATCGGATTCCGGCCCGTCCCCCTCCCCAGGGGGCCCCACCGCGTACTCTGATTGCGAAATTTCTTAATTTCAGAGACCGTGACAAAATTCTCCGCCTGACTAGAGAGAGGGGCAATATCCCCCATACCAATACTAATGTGGCGGTATTCCCAGACTTTTCCAGCGAGGTGCAACGGCAGCGATCCAGGTTCCAGGATGTTAAGCGACGCCTTCGGGTCCTACACCTTAAATATGCAATGTTGTATCCTGTGAAGCTTCGCGTGGAATGCGAGGGCCGAACCCACTTTTTTGAAGACCCTGCCTCGGCATCCACCTGGATTGACCAGAGAGAACGCCGAGACTGAACATCTCACCCTACATATGCACTGTGGATGCTTTCCCTTTCTTTTCCCGCTCCCGTGGGTCCCCACGATATCTCCTCCTGCTACTTTGATGATTGAGTCATCGCGATGAGCACGCTATTAATCGACGCCCGTTGCAGGGCCAGGGGACTATCCCGGGAAGACTTTCTTTTCATCTCGTACTGGATCTCACAGCCTGTCTATTCTCTCTCGGTGTTCCGCTGATCTGAGATCCCTACCTCCCCTGTGCCTGAGGAGCACCTGGGGAAGACCGAAGATAATACGACATCCAGGACTATTCTACTGTACTTTATTCATCGTCCCTAAGGCGGGCGGAGCTCCCCCTGCTCGGCCATGATGATATCACACCTTTGTGGCCCCTGCTCCCCATGCACCTTCCAGAGAAGAAGTCGCCCCCCTAGGATTTTTAGGATTTTTGTGTACTTCTCCCTCCCTCATTTATCTGATTTTTTTTTATCCCCCTTTGTTTTTCTTTTTGTTACCTTGGGTATCTATGCTCCTCTGCAAATAAGTTCCTTGCCTCCAATGGGTTCTAAGCATTGGATGTCCCCTGTTGGTACCCAGTTTTGGGGTATGATGTCCAAGCCGTGTTGGGGTGGCACTGGACTGGGTGGGGGGTGGGATGTTGTGGTTTTTATTTTTTTTGTACCACTATGTTTGCTAACGTTTGTTTCTACTATAGGTACTGTGTTAAAGTCATACAAGCATTTTTTGAATTGGTTGCTATTGTGTTCTGTGCGCACTAACTTGGCCATGACTGCCCTGCTGATTCTGGCCTGCCTATGGTTTATTGTTTACGCCCTGCACCCACCATGAGCTCCTTAAAGTTCCTTACGTGGAATGTCAGAGGCATGCGGAACAAGATAAAACGCACTGCCGCCCTGACATTCCTTAAGTCTCAGCGTGCTGACATTATCGCGCTTGTTGAGACCCATGTTACTGGCCATCTCCAGTCCTCTCTTAAGAAACCGTGGATAGGTTGGGCGTACCATGCTACCCACACCTCATACTCCAGGGGGGTTTCGGTCCTAATTGCTAAAAGGGTGCCGTTTAACCTAGTGCTGCTCCAGACGGACCAGCAGGGCAGATATGTATTCCTGCATGCCACCATTAATGGATCCCCTATTTTGATAATAGCCTGCTATGTCCCCCCCCCCCCCTATAACTCAGTTGTACTTAAGGAGGGCCTTGCATTTATGGCACACTACCCCTCGGTGCCGGCAGTGTGGTTGGGGGACTTTAATATGACCCTCATTCCCGCTCTGGACCGCATGGGCACCCCGGACTCCCCTGATGACCCTCCAGCCCATACCAGACTACACTGTATATTGACCGACTTTGCTCTTGTGGATACATGGCGCCACAAGCATCCCCATGCTAAAGCATACTCGTGCTTCTCAGCCAGCCATAACACAATGTCCCGAATTGACTTCATTCTCATTTCACAGACTCTGACACCCAGACTGGAAGATGTGGGCTTCGCTCCGAGAATCCTCTCGGATAACGCCCCCTACTGGATTACGATGCGGCTCCTGGGGGCCTCTCCCTCTCCTACTTGGCGGCTGAACCCATTTTGGCTGGCCGCCCTGCAGGAGCAGGGGGACATCTCTACGGAGTTGCAGCACTATTTTGCAGTTAACGGGGACTCCACTACATACGACATGGTGTGGGACACATTTAAGCTTTACGCCCGCTCCCTGCTCTCCACGCGCATTAACAGACTTAAGCGGTCGTCCAAACTTGTTGTCCAACAGGCTACGGAACACCTACAGAGATTGGAGGAGGAGTTTCATCGAGACCCCTCGCCTGACGCAGCCACTAATCTTAAGCTCCAGCTACGACAGGTCTCCCAGCTACATACGGAACAGGCCAAGCAGCGCATCTTTTTCTGTAGGCAAAGGGTATTTGAATATGGAGAAAGATAGGGCAAACTACTCGCTTACCTCGCTCACTTAGATTCCCGTCCCCCGGTCGTGGTGTCGCTGCTGGACACCCAGGGGAATGGTATTACGGACCCACAACAGGTGGCGGAGGAGTTTGCGAGATTTTATCGAGCACTCTATGCCACTCGGGTCACTCATACTCCCCAAGACACCAGAGACTACTTGGCGAGAATTACATTTCCCAAACTGACAGACGCCCAACGTGACCTTTTAGAGGCCCCCATTACTGAGGAGGATATTTCCAAGGCAATTTCCTCTCTGGCCACTTCTAAAGCACCAGGACTTGACGGTCTGCCGCTAGAATTTTATGCCACCTACTCTGAAATTTTGACCCCTAAACTCCATGACTTATATGAGTCCATATTTGACACGGGAATCCTACCCCCCTCCATGAGGGACGCACAAATAGTTGTGATTCCCAAGCCAGGGAAGGACCCACACTATCCGGAATCATATAGACCTATCTCTCTACTACAGGTTGACATTAAAATACTGGCTAAGATTCTTGCCTCCCGCCTTAATCAGGTTATCCTCTCACTGATCCACCCTGACCAGACTGGCTTTATGCCAGGAAAAAACACTGCCATGAATATCCGCCGCTTACTTATGAACATCCAGGGATCCCATGATGAAGTCGGCTCGCGGGTCGTGGTGGCTTTGGATGCTGCCAAGGCCTTCGACTCCGTGGAGTGGAACTACCTGTGGGAATGCCTCTTGGGATTTGGACTTGGCCCCAACTTTATCCGCTGGGTCCAACTCCTGTATCAATCCCCGAGGGCCAAGGTGTTTGTGAACGGCTGGCTCTCTGAGCAGTTCCCGCTGGAGAGAGGGACTCGACAAGGCTGCCCCCTTTCCCCCATGTTGTATGCGTTGGCTGTGGAGTCACTGGCTATTATGGTTCGCGCAGACGCCAGAATTCGTGGCCTTAGGATAGGAAACCTGGAGGAAAAGATTGGGATGTATGCTGACGATACACTCCTATACTTAGCCGACTCGGGTCCCTCCCTTCTTGCAGCCCTCCACACCATAGACTGTATCGGTAGTCATTCGGGTCTGAGCATTAACTGGTCCAAATCCCAGATCCTTCCGCTTGATCATTTCCCCCCTGTACCCACGTCCCCTCCTCTAGATCTCCCTAGGGTTTCCGTGATCAAGTATTTAGGAGTGCAGGTCACTAGATCGCTGACAGACTATGTACCCCTAAACATTGAACCCCTTTACGCCCTGATTAAGACCAAGACACAGACCTGGGCCAGACTACCTCTGGGCGTTATGGGACGCATCAATCTGGTCAAAATGATACTTCTGCCCAAGATACTTTATTTGGTGTGGCATGCACCCCTGTATATATCACAAAATTTTTTCAAGACGATTGAATCAATTCTCAATTCATTTATATGGGGCCACAGCAGACACAAATTGTCTTGGAGACTTCTGAAGAATCCAGTGACAATGGGAGGGGCTGCCCTTCCAGATTTCCAGGATTACTACCTTGCCTCCCAATTGTCCCATTTTTATCACTTTGACAAGAGCGAGCTACCAAGATACCAGACATTACTTTGTAAACGCCCTGATGACCCTGCTCACACCCCACTTCAGTCAGTCCTTAGGGCTCCACTGTCAAAACGTTCCCCCTATCCAAAAGTAGACATGTTGACGCATCACCGGAGGATATGGCGGACGGCCCTAAACAAACTTGGGATCCCACAGGTTCATTCTTATACTCCTCTCTGGTTCAACACTCACTTGCCCGAACTGCTGTCTGTTCCAGACCCCGCAGCTTGGACGCGGTATGGGATATTGTACATGCACCAAGTCATGACTAGCTCTGGGCTTAAATCCTTTCAAATGCTAAAGGAAGAATTCGCACTATATACGCATAGAGGATGTCCACTTAAATACGAGCAGATATGGGGCAGATGGTTGGGGGATGGGGAGACATGTACTTGATATGCTGTTGTATTGATCCTTTGCCCCCCCCCCCCCCTCTGTTTTTCCCTTTCTGTGCTTCCTCCACCCCATGGGTCTGCTTTTATTGTGTCCCCCTCCCTCTCCTCCTTTTTTTTTTCTTTCTCTCTCCGCCTCCTGCCCCTTCCCCGGTTGACACGGATTGGTCTTACAATGATGCTACCCATGATGGGTATCTAAACCCTATGCAGCGCAACTATCCCAAAGCACTCATGTATGCAACACTGCCTTGGCCAGGTTGGCCCTTATTACCTGATGTACCTTATGTATGCTTACTATGTATGTTTTATTCTCTGTTTCCTTCTTTTTGGTTTTTTTTTCTTTGTTTTTTTCAATAAAGTTTGTTTTTCAATTAATAAAAATATAGTTACATAGTTATATAGTTAGTCAGGTTGAAAAAAAATACACAAGTCCTTCTAGTTCAACCAAAAAATAAATAAAAAATACAAACCCATATACACAATCCTTCACCCACAGTTGATCCAGAGGAAGGCGAAAAACCCCAGCAAAGCATGCTCCAATTTGTTACAGCAGAGGAAAAAATTCCTTCCTGATCCCGAGAGAGGCAATCGGATTTTCCCTGGATCAACTTTACCTATAAATATTAGTACCCAGTTATATTATGTACATTTAGGAAAGAATCCAGGCCTTTTTTAATGTAATCTACTGAACTGGCCAGAACCACCTCTGGAGGGAGTCTATTCCACATTTTCACAGCTCTTACTGTGAAGAAACCTTTCTGTATTTTGAGATTAAATCTTTTTGCCTCTAGATATAAAGAGTACCCCTTGTCCTCTGAGGTGACTTTAAAGTGAATAACTCAACACCAAGTTCACTATATGGACCCCTTATATATTTGTACATGTTGATCATACCCCCCTTTAATCTCCTCTTGTCATGAGGGAATAGATTCAGTTCCTCTGATCTTTCCTCATAGCTGAGCGCCTCCATACCTCTTATCAGTTTGGTTGCCCTTCTCTGCACGTTCTCCAGTTCCCCAATATTCTTTTTAAGAACTGGTGCCCAAAACTGAACTGCATATTCCAGATGTGCTCTTACTAACGAAAAAAAGGCCTGGATTATTTCCTAGGTGTTACAATGGGTACTGGGTACTAACCTGGGTACTGGGTACTAAACTGGGTACTAACATTTATAGGTAAAGTTGATCCAGGCAAAATCTGATTGCCTCTCGGGGTTTAAAAAGGATTTTTTTCCTCTGGTGTAGCAAATTAGATCACGGCTTTGCTGTTTTTTTTGTTGCCTTCCTCTGGATCAACTGTGGGTATAGGAATGTGTATATGGGATTATATATTTTTTTTTGGTTGAACTAGATGGACTTTCTTTTTTCAACCTGACTAACTATGTAACTATGTAACCAATGCTTTTCACACCCAGCAACAAGACAGGACCTGGGAATAACTAGCTGCGTTTTTTATCCAGGCTTCCTGGAGGGGGGTCAATTTGGCCTATAGGTATAACAATAAAATGAATGAAGATTTTACAATGCTGCATATAATTTTTTAACCACTTGCTTACTGAGGAAACTTAAACCCCCTTCCCACCCAGACCCATTTCAGCTTTCAGTGCTCTAACACTTTGAATGACATTTGCAACCCTGTACCTTTGTTTACATTTTTATCTTTTTTTTTGCACAAATAGAGCTTTCTTTTGGTAGTATTCTAGAACCTCTAGGTTTTTATTTTTTGCTAAAAAAAACTTTGAAAAAAAAAAACACAACTGTTTCATAGTTTGTTATAAAATTTGGAAAACAGGTAATTTTTCTCCTTCATTAATGTGCGCTGATGAGGCAGCACTGATAGGCTGCACTTGGGCACTGATAGGTGGCATTGATGGCCACTGATGGTTGGCACTAATGGGTGGCACTGGAGGGCACTGATAGGTGGCAATGAAGGGTGGTTCTGATGGGCACTGATGATCACTGATGGATGGCACTGATGGACACTAGTAGGTAACACTTATAGGCAGCACTGATCAGTGGCACTGGTGGCTACTAATAGGTGGCACTAGTGGGCACAGATGAGGCAGCTGCGGCTCTCTGTGTGAGGCACTGATTGGCATTGTGTGGCAGCACAGGTGAGCATTGATAGGTGGCACTGTTGGGCAAAGGTAGGTGACACTGTGAGCACTGGTAGGTGGCACTGGTGGGTACTAATAGGTGGCACTGGTGGGCACAGATGAGGCAGCTGCGGCTCTCTGTGTGACGGACATCTGTACCTCTGACAGAAGGCAGTGATTAGCTTTTATTTTCCATCCAGGGGAAAGACAGGGGGCACACAGGCAGCTCATGCATGGGAGGACGTCATATGTTGGCCTCCCGGCAATTAAGGCCCATGCTGTAGCCGTCATTCGGCTGTAGCGCGGGCGGGAGCCCATAACTGCATAGGATATTTTCCTGGAAAAACTGAATTTGGCCTTTAAGCTCTGACTAGAGCTTTCCTCATTCCTGGCAGTTAAAAAAAAAAAAACAGAGCAGCAGGGGAAAATTAAAGGTAAGTATGAACAAAATTGTTTCCCCTGTACAGGAAAAATATATCCTTTGGCAGTCATTTGTTAAGGTAAAATAATTTTTGGCAGAGGAAGTTTAAGATATATGAACACTGCAACACACTTTGCTTTTGTTTTTTAGAAAAAACTTAGTGGAGCTAAGAAGCCTTCATGTATAAAAAGAAAAGACTGAACTTCTCCAAGTCCTGAGCCTATTCCTCCGATCACCCTTCCACATTGGCTGCTGGCTTCAAGAGCACATCCTGCTTGGCACATGTAGCAAAATAAAAGACAAAGCCACACTTCAATAAGGTCCCACCATTAAATGTAATCAAAGCAGCAGACTTCTGACATAGTCCACACCCCTCTAAAGCATTTCATCCCTATTGGGCTTATTCTTAGAGGTACCTCGACGATTAATTCCAATCGGGTTGAAACACCTCAATGGGACATCGACTATGTCAGAAGCCTACTGCTTTGAATAAACTTCATGGTGGGACCTTATGGAAGTGGGGCTTTGTCTCTCATTTTTGCCATATGCGCCCAGTGGAATAGCACAATGCAGTATGGTGACTAAAGACTCAGGACTTGAAGCAGTGCAGTCTTTTCTTTTTATCCCTTCAGTGTAGTTAGTATTTAACCACTTAAGGACCGCCTCACGCCGATATACGTCGGCAGAATGACATGGCTGAGCACAATCACGTACCTGTACATGGCTCTTTAAGTGCCCAGCTGTAGGTCAGGAGCGTGCCGCTGACGGCACACTCCGACCTGGTCCCGGGCTCTGTGATCGTGGCCGTGAGACCAGCGGATCTGATCGCCACTGGTGTCCCACGATCAGGTCACGGAGCTGAAGAACGAGGAGAGGTCTGTGTAAACAAACCTCTCCCCGTACTTCCTTGTGTGGCTGCCACCGATCGTCTGTTCGCTTTCATAGGGAAAGACGACCAGTGATGTCACATGCCAGGCCACACCCCCTGCAATAAAAAAAACACACATAACGTCACACATAACCTCTATATATGTAGAAGAATACGTATTGGCCTAAACTGAGGGAAAAAAAAAAATTTATATATTTTTTGGTGATATTTATTATAGCAAAAAGTAAAAAATATTGTTTTTTTTTCAAAATTGTCGCTCTATTTTTGTTTATAGCGCAAAAAATGTAAAACGCAGAGGTGATCAAATACCACCAAAAGAAAGCTCTATTTGTGGGAAAAAAAATTACGCCAATTTTGTTTGGGAGCCACGTCGCACGGCCGCGCAATTGTCAGTTAAAGCGACGCAGTGCCGAATTGCAAAAAGGGGCCTGGTCCTTTGGCTGCAAAATGGTCCAGGGCTTGATTGGTTAAAGAAAGTCTATCAATAACTGAAAAGGGAGAACTTCTGCAGGCACCTGGAGGTACACATACGTGCAGTAGCCTTTTAAAGCATCTTGTCACAGCTAAATCCCAGGTCATTCTGACAGGTAACACGTTGGCACTTTTTGATAATGCCAAAGATTGCCCATCCTTTCTTGACTGCTTATCCCTATTGGTTGGTAAGGCTGCCTATCAAAGGAATGGAACTATAGGAATGTGTATGGGATGGAGGTAGGCTAGGCCTGCACTTTAAACTTGCAGCAGTTTGCCGACCTTTTTCCAGTTAAAGAGTCTCTTTAAAACTAGAAAATCCTTGCTAGCATTTTAACAATGCTGCTCTTTATAAATCAATATTTTGAATAATATTTAAAGCATTTAAAAGCACATTTTATTACTCCACCGTTTGTTGTAGCATATGTCAGCCTCTTGGATCATACACAATGTTTTGAACTAAATATGTTTCCTTTTACCATCTAGGTCAGCCTTTCTCAAACTTTTAACCCTGGAGGAACCCCAAAAATAATTTTCAGGTCTCGAGGAACCCTTACTAAAACGAATTTATCAGAGGTCAATAGGAACAATGCTCCTTATACTGGTGACCATTAGGAAGAAAGACAGTAAAAAGATATTTGCTGTCATGTTGCTATCTTTGCTAAGTGAGGCTGAACCTCGAACTCTGTAGGCATCATCAAAAAGGTGGTCCATCAGCCACATCTCAAGGAGCCCCTAGTAACCTCTGGAGGAACCCCAGGGTTCCACGGAACCCTGGTTGAGAATGGCTGATCTAGGTTATGAAATCTTAAGAACAATGTATATCCTCTCTTGAGCTATATATAAAACAGAGAATTTAACACATTTATGTGAACTTTGACGTTTTTTTTGCAGCTATTTTATTACTGACAGCGTTTTATAACTGGTTCTGAAAAAAATTCTAAACTGTTTCTCTCTCTCTCTCTCTCTCTCTCTCTCTCTCTCTCTCTCTATATATATATATATATATATATATAGTGTATTATTGATTAATAAATATCTTCTTTTGATTCTTGTTAGATTGGTAGTTCTTTTCAAGTCCAAATTATATCAATATTTGCCAGTATTTTACATTTTGTGTCTACTAAAATCAGTAATGCACTGAATACAATTCCCAGAGCTCTATGCCTTCATTAACGATTCAAAGACTTGAATTATATGCAGAACACTTAACAAGCGTGCTTTAACCATGCTAAAATATTTAACACTCCACAAATCTCCCTCCTAAAATGATGAGTGGACCATATTTAAAGTTGAGAAAGTGTAGTTAAAAAAATGTCAAGTCCATTAAAGAGCATTTACTTTTCCAGACTTATGCAAATAATTTCCTCACCATCAACCAAATGAAAATTATTTGTTTCACTTTAGCACTTATAACGGCATAATGTTTGATACTTGCATCTCCAAAACCTTGTGTTCGAAAAGAAGATTAAAGCTTTGTTAGAACTGCATTTACTGCTAATCACCTGTTACATGCTTCTGCACAAAGATTCATTCTTGCATCACTCCATTAAAGATTCACTCCAGGTCGGGACATCTGACTAGATCCAGATGGCAGCATCTAGTAAAATTTTAAAAAATTAGCACATTTTCTGTTCACCTTAATCTGTCCAGGTAAACTTTTCTGTGAATTTTGTGAATCCAGGCAATAAGGATTCATGATTTGCTCAGTTTTGCACAATTTCCATAAATGTAAAATAAACAGACAAGTCAACATTTAAGACATTAATCTGAGCGTGGATTGGTTTGAGCTAGGGGCCAAGCTGGACAGATTTGATTATTTTGGTCTGTGGTAAGTAATTACGTGGATACATGGAGGTTTAGGACTCCCTTAGGAAGTCTGAGCTGCTACCTGAACTGGTCTGATTCTGATGTTGCTTCAGTAGAAGGGACATTTAGATTAGAAAAGATGAGCACTTGGTGTCAAAGTGATGTTATGCAAAACAAGTTGGAGCCAACACCCTTCGAAGAAAAATCCACGGTTTTGTTGTCGGAAAGTCCGATCGTGTGTACGGGGCATAACTCTAAATGGCCTAAGAATATCAGTGGTGTACCCATAGGTTCAGTGTTGGGACCCTTACTTTTAAATATATTTATAAAAGTTAGAGGGTCTGGGATTAAAAGTACCATTTCAATGTTTGCATCTAGAGGAAAAAAAGATTTCATCTTCAAATACGGAAATGTTTCTTCACAGCAAGAGCTATGTGATAATGTAGAATATGCTCCCTCAAGATCTGGCTCTGTCCAGCTCAGTAGATTGCTTTAAAAAGGGACTGGATTTTTTCCTATATGTACCTAATATAACTGGGTACTAACATTTATAGATAACATTGATCCAGGGACTATCCGATTGCCTCTTGGGGGATCAGGAATGAATTTTTTCCCTGCTGGAGCAAATTTGATCATGCTTTGCTAGGGTTTTTCGCCTTTCTCTGGATCAACTGAGACACTCAGTTGACACTGGTAGACACTCACTCAGGTTGAACTGGATGGACTGGTGTCTTTATTCAACCTTACTATCTATGTAACTGTGGGTAAAGGATTGTGCATATAAGATTGTATGATATTGCATGGTATTGTATGTCAGCACTGCCAATGTAATGACGTGGTTTTTGTGATTAGGCTATGATATACAAAGCCATTTGATCAGAATGTCATCTAATGCCGTGTACACACGATCGAATTGTCCGGCGGAATTGGTCCGGCAAACAATCCGCCGGACTTTATAATGAACGGACTTGACCACATACGGACGTTCCGAAAGTCCGGCGATTTCTAACGCAATGACGTACAGCACGTACGACAGGACTAGAAAAAGGAAGTTCAATAGCCAGTAGCCAATAGTTTCCTTTACGTACTTGCTTCAGAGCATGGGTCATTCTTAGTCCGCTGGACTAGCATACTGACGAACGGATTGTCCGCTGAAAGCCAAGTGCGGCGGACAAATTTTGAGTCAAAACTACTTTCTAAGTCCGCCAGGCTTTACAATGAAAAAGTCAGCTGGAGCCCACACACGACTGAATTGTCCGGCGTACTGTGGTCCGGCCAGCCGAGTCCGCCGGACAATTCGATCGTGTGTACGCGGCATAAGTGACCGTGTCTGACATGGCTTTCCTGATAAACAAAGCCATATGTCACAACTCCGGAGTGTCATAGCTAGGAACACTGGGGGTTATTTACAAAAGGCAAATCCACTTTGCACTGCAAGTGCACTTGGAAGTGCAGACACTCTAAATCTGAGGGGTAGATCTGAAATGAGTGGAAGCTCTGCTTATTTTATCATCCAATCATCTGCAAGCTAAAATGCTGTTTTTTATTTTCCTTGCATGTCCTCCTCGGATCTAGTGGATTTTTCTTTAGTAAATAACCCCCATTGCGTGCATCTAGCTTTAAAGGCAAATGGTTTCTAAGCTAATTTCACTTAGTTGTGCTGCATAGTGAAATTAGGCTAATTGTAACTAAATTTCACCAATGACATAATTTGCAATTTCAATATAAATCAAATTTGGCATAATCAGCTGCTCATTCATATTTATTACAACCTCCATTATAGTTACTTTCATGTGATGTCCCTTATACAATTTCTGCAGGTTGAATAACATGAACAAGCTTTTTGTTTTAAGTGTATCTTAACAAAAGAACAGAAATGCAGCATACTACAGCTTACTAGTCATTAAAATGCAGTACATTTGTTTTCTTGTTTAATGCTTTTCTTCCCTTATTTTCATCTGGTGATCTTGCCATTCTTGTCCAAGGGTGACAACCCTCCCAGTGCACATCTCTATAACATTGCAGGGAGGTTCTCTGCAGTTCAAAATGAAACTGGTATGGAAAGCGGGTGAGGGCAGAGCCAGCGGGGAATTTAACATGCACCTTGAGAGACAAGAGCCCTGTTGTGGTCACCAGTATATGATTAACAGTTGTACATAGAGCAAAATAAGGTCTTACTCTAGATCTGCATATTGTGCTTGTTGGCAGGGCCGGTGCTACCACTAGGCGGACTAGGCAACCGCCTAGGGCGCACTGCCGCCTAGGGCGCAGCCAGGACCGCTGGTTTCCCTACTTTGTGCTGGGAGCTTGTCAGTGCCTCATTCTCCATAGTCCAGCAGGCAGAGGGCGCACACAATGACAGCCCACTAGCACGGCCGGCCGCGTCGGCTCGCACACAGAGCGGCATGTTTGTGGGCACTCCGCTCCCCCTCCCATCTGCCTTCACTTCGGGCCATTTCTCATTGTTTACTGAAAGGGAGGAGCGAGAGAAGTGTGGGAATCCCACCCCAATAACGGGGGGGGGGGGCGTCCCGTCCCGCCCCAGGGCAGGAACACTTAACAAGTGAAAATATTGTCAATACATTCGCCGCCACCCTCCTGCCTCTACTCGACGCTGACTTGAGCCCTGGGACAGAAAAGCATACTGGTAGCTATTGGCCACACCCACCACTACACGGAACGCCCGCCCCTGCTATCGATTGGTCATGGATCCACAAGCATTAGTGATGGGAAGTCCGGATCTTTAAAGTGAATCGGTTCATTTCGAACTGCTCACTGAAATGAACCGATTCAATGAATCGATTCTTCGGTTCTTCGGTTCACGGAAGACTGATTCACACAGAAGGTTGGCAGGTCCTGGGGACGTTTACTTTGATTTAGTTGATTGGCGCAGAGCACAAGTCTATTGTTGTCACATTAGCTCGGTGTCATGAATTTTGGTGATACACAAACAGCTGTGTTAGGCTGGGTTCACACTTGTGCGATGCGGGAACCCTGCGATTCTACTATGGGTTCCTGCATTGCACCAGACTCGCACAACAGTTTACGACATATGCGAACTGCTGGGGAGTGTCATACAATGTTAATGACACCCCCATTTCAGCTCGCATGTCGCACTGCAAAGTGTCGGTTTGGACATGAATCTGATCGCATGGGTGCCATGCGATCTGATTCTGGTGCGGACCAAAAAAAGGGTCCTGTGCGAGTTTAGTCCGAATGCGATACGATTTCAGCCATACTATCTGTATGGCTGAAATCGCATTGCACGGACATCGCCTGTGATTTGCACTGCAGTGTAAATCGCATGCGATTTTGCACTATGCAGCAGTGTGAACTGGCCCTGAGCCTAGGTTTCTGCAAATTTGATGGATAGCAATGTTAACTGTGAAGTTGCCCCAGAATGCAGTTCACATGCACACAAACCCCGCTTTTTTTTTAGGCTCTGTTTCCACTTGTGCAACTTGTCCTGCGACTTGGGACTGCAAAGTTCCATGACAAGAAGTACCATTCATATCTGTGCGACTTCAAGTCACAGCGACTTCAAAGTAGTCCCTGCACTACTTTGGTCCCATTTTAATGTGACTTGAGGTCCATAAACCTCCAGAATACACAGGCATTGCTTCAAGTCGCAGCAGAATTGTGCAACTTTGAGGCTTTTCAGGCTAGCGCAGCCTGAAAGTTGCACAATTCTGCTGCAATTTTGATGCGACTTTAAAGCAATGCCTGTGTATTCCGGAGGTCTATGGATCTCAAGTTGCATCAAAGTGGGACCAAAGTAGTGCAGGGACTACTTTGAAGTCGCACAGATACGAATAATACTCATTGGAAATCATAGAGTACAAAGTCGCAGGACAAGTTGCACAAGTGGAAATGGAGCCTAAATGAAAAGTGGGTTTTTGTGCATGTGAACTGCATTCTGATGGGCCAACTTCACAGTTAACATTGCTAGCCATCAGATTTGCTCATAGCCTTTACAGCGCATGTGCAGGAATGATGATCGGATTTTACTACCACTACCATGGGCGAAGTACCCCTGGTAGTAAAATTCAATCGTTAAGGCTATTTTCACACTTGTGCGACTTGAAAGTCAAGTGCTTTTGCCATGATTTTTGCCACGACTTGAAGCAATGTCTGTGTAATCTTGATGTCTCTGCCACAAGTCGCATCAAAGTCGGACAAAAGTAGTACAAAAACTACTTTGAAGTCGCACAGATATGAACTGAACTCGTTGGAAATCATGGGGTGTGACTTGTCATGTGACTTTGCAGTCTCAAGTCGCAGGACAAGTCGCACGAGTGTGAAAGGGCCTTAGGCTGTCCGTACCACCTGATCACTGCTGCTACCTCATTGGTTTAGTGTATTGTTTTACTGGTGGTGACTCGTGGTTCTTTCAGTGTACTGTGTTCTAAAAACTGATATGATTCTTTAGCTCGGTAACTTGTATGATTCTTTAACTCTGTAACTTGTATGATTATTTAACTTGGTAACTTATACGATTCTTTAACTCGGTAACTTGTACGATTCTTTAACTCGGTGTACTGTGTACTCCTGGCCCTGTTTTAAGTTTGTATCCAGTTCCTGAGTGTCACTGTGCTTTGAGTCAGCTGATTGGTTGCAGGGAGGGGCGGAGCTCTCTCACTCTAGGATCATATTACCAGACCTGCTCTGCTATGTACTGAGTTCAGAGTGAACTGTTTCAAACGAATCAGTTCACTCAGATGAATCGATTTATCCAGTTCACTGAAAAGAATCGATTCAAAAGAACGATTCGTTCATGAACTGGACATCACTAACAAGCATATGACGCCATGATTGGCTGCTCTGACGGGCTGTTTATTGCTGAGCTAGGATTCCATGCAACATGACTGTCTCTTGAGAAGCTGACACTAACATCCAATACAGTGAGTGAAGTTCTTGCACATGTCACACTGGCCCCCCACCACCACCTGTCACACTGGCCCCCCACCACCACCTGTCACACTGGCCCCCCACCACCACCTGTCACAATGGCCCCCCACCACCACCTGTCACACTGCCCCCCACCATCACCTGTCACACTGGGCCACCACCACCTGTCACACTGGGCCCCCACCACCACCTGTCACACTGGACCCCCACCACCACCTGTCACACTGGTCCCCCACCACCACCTGTCACACTGGTCCCCCACCACCACCTGTCACACTGGGCCCCCCACCACCACCTGTCACACTGGGCCCCACCACCACCCGTCACACTGGGCCCCCACCACCACCTGTCACACTGGGCCCCCACCACCACCTGTCACACTGGCCCCCCCACCACCACCTGTCTCACTGCCCCCCACCATCACCTGTCACACTGGGCCCCCACCACCACCTGTCACACTGGGCCCCTACCACCACCTGTCACACTGGTCCCCCACCACCACCTGTCACACTGGTCCCCCACCACCACCTGTCACACTGGGCCCCCCACCACCACCTGTCACACTGGGCACCTACCACCACCTGTCACACTGGGCCCCTACCACCACCTGTCTCACTGGTCCCCCACCACCACCTGTCACACTGGGCCCCCCACCACCACCTGTCACACTGGTCCCCCACCACCACCTGTCACACTGGGCCCCCCACCACCACCTGTCACACTGGGCCCCCCACCACCACCTGTCACACTGGGCCCCCCACCACCACCTGTCACACTGGCCCCCCACCACCACCTGTCACACTGGGCCCCCACCACCACCTGTCACACTGGGCCCCCACCACCACCTGTCACACTGGCCCCCACCACCACCTGTCTCACTGCCCCCCACCATCACCTGTCACACTGGGCCCCCACCACCACCTGTCACACTGGGCCCCCACCACCACCTGTCACACTGGGCCCCCACCACCACCTGTCACTCTGGGCCCCCCACCACCACCTGTCACACTGGGCCCCTACCACCACCTGTCACACTGGTCCCCCACCACCACCTGTCACACTGGTCCCCCACCACCACCTGTCACACTGGGCCTCCCACCACCACCTGTCACACTGGGCACCTACCACCACCTGTCACACTGGGCCCCTACCACCACCTGTCTCACTGGTCCCCCACCACCACCTGTCACACTGGGCCCCCCACCACCACCTGTCACACTGGGCCCCTACCACCACCTGTCACACTGGACCCCCCACCACCACCTGTCACACTGGGCCCCCACCACCACCTGTCACACTGGCCCCCACCACCACCTGTCACACTGGCCCCCCACCACCACCTGTCACACTGGCCCTCCACCACCACCTGTCACACTGGGCCCCCACCACCACCTGTCACACTGGGCCCCCCACCACCACCTGTCACACTGGGCCCCCCACCACCACCTGTCACACTGGCCCCCACCACCACCTGTCACACTGGCCCCCACCCCCACCTGTCACACTGGGCCCCCACCCCCCTGTCACACTGGGCCCCCACCACCACCTGTCA